>NC_088642.1:65605285-66205992 GCF_036013475.1 Columba livia
TCTCTGTGTCTCAAATGAACACTCAGTGTTGAAAGGTAAAGCTGGTTCCTCTAACATGGGTTAGCAAAATGGTTGCTGATATTTCTCTGTTGAAGATATACTGTCAAAGTTTCCCTCAAATAGATGTCTTGCCTTCTCATTTATTCCAAACACAGTTAGAAATCCTACTTCTCATGTGTTGGCCCACAGCCCAAACCAAGATCTGAAGGAGAATACTGCCTGATCTCCATCAGACACAGGCATTTTCTGTGCACCTTTGCATGCTTCTGAAGGTTATTCAGTTTCTTACAGCAAAACCACATCATTCAAGCGGGACAATATCCATCTAAATCATTTGTGTCCCTACAGATAGATGTTTCTGAGGTGCATTTGCAGGAATGAAAATTAAATAATGGATACTTGCATGACTGCATTCCTTGAAGCAGGTACTGCTGCACATTTATGAGTTAACCCTGGAAAAGCTGAACATTTCTGAGTCCATCGATGCTGCTTCTCTATAAAGCTGCTTACGTCCTACTGCTAGCATTAACAATAATACTGCCTAAGTCTGTACCTCACATTGGAGCACTCCAAGTCTTCAGGTAGTGTGCAGTGTCTTTTTTAAGTCAGCAAATAGTAGGGATAAAAACAGTTAGGGAACCTTTGTCCAAAAAGTTTTGTAGGAGATCTTTGGACAGAGAAGAAGTAATGATAGTTCCAGTTCTTTATGGTGAGTGCATGAAAGTTGTTATGTTAAATGACTGCATATCACATGAATTCACTATTCTGTGATTCTTTTTTTCCTCCAGAGCATCTTGGAAGGCACCTTTTAATTTAACCTTTCATCATTTTTAACACAGCATTAAAGTTTCAAAGTACAATTTCTAATGTCTACAATACTCCACCTCTTCTTTTGAATCAGGAAAAATCCCTTGCCTCACTATTGTCCAAAGTAGTCATCACCAGTCTCACATTGAGACAGAGTACAATACTCAGAGGATGAAAGCAAGCTTATACAGCAACCCCCACTACAAGAACCAGCTGCCAATCAGTAGGAATGTCAGAGAATAACATATTTATTCAGTGCTTTCAACAACCAAGATGATATCCAGTAAAGAAAATTTAAGCTAGCAACAATATTTTTTGTCCTTTAAATGATTTTTCCTGGTTGTTTTTTGTTTGTTTGTTTGTTTTTTTCTCCTTCCCTCCCTCCTCAGAGCTCCAGAACAGCTCGCTCAGAAGAAGACCGAGACTCACTGTGGGATGCCTGGGGTTCGTGGAGCGAATGTTCACGCACTTGTGGAGGAGGGGCTTCGTATTCTCTGAGACGCTGCCTGAGCAGCAAGTAAGTGGGTGAACACTTTTTATTTTACTGAACAGTAGAATTAAACCTACTTATATGTGTCACACCATAAGACCATAACTATGCGGAGACTTTCAGCTCAATGTCAGAAAATTATGGTAGTGTGTTTTTTAATTCAGGCAAGTAGATTACATGTTTGGCAGGGCAACACCCTTTCAAAATCACATGAAAACTTTTGGAGATACAGAAGTTGCCTGGACCACTTGCTTAAGCACACTGAAGGCTGACAGTTATTGAAAAGTGAAACCTCCCTTTGCTTTCACCATTTCAACGGTAAGACTTTTCAGGCACTTATACCAGACTACAGCTAATTCATTAGATTTAGCGACCCACAGTCTCAGCCACACTGACGCTCTAAAAGCACCATATTAACCCAACATGGCAGCCGGAGCTATATAACAAGGAATGATAATTCTGCTGAAGGTATCCTATGAATTAAATTTCCAGTAGGAAGTCTTCTCTACCAGCAAACTGTCCCCAACAGGCAGAGGTGTAATGGCCGACTGCAAAGAAGAACTCTAGGTACAGAGTCAGGCATCTGAGATTTTATTTCTCCTCAGTTATTAGCTTGCAGTGTTACATGGACAAGTTATTTTACAGCATTTCCCCTCTGTTGGTATAGATAAGTCTTACCTGCAAAGTATTTCTAGCAAATATTATTTCTATCTAGTTTACGAAAAAGTTTACCTGCAGTAAACATGGTATATGTGATAAATATTAACAGATTTATGATAATGGATATGAAGGAAAACTCCAGACCCAAACTTAGTGTCTTACTGCCATCTCTGATACCTTGAATATTGTAATATAAAAAATGTAATGCAATTTTCCATGCTGCATATGTTTCTCCTGTATTTTGTTTTGTGTGTTTATAAAACTGATGTTAATATAACAAACTGTCACAATACACTCCAAATTGTTTCCTACATCTGACATTTTAATATATGATGCTGTTTAGTGAGGATAAGAAACAGCACAACACATTGAATTTTAAGATCAGAATAGAGTCTTGTGTATTTTAGCTTTGTCTGTGGACAGTTTTGTCTCCTATTTCCACTGGTTACTGAGTTGACAGTGTGCAAAAGTCTACTAGAAGGAGAAAAGATGGACAAAAGCATCTACTGAAACCAGTGGAAATACAACACTTCTCTATTACATTCCTATGGAAAAAAAAAAAAAATTAGAATAATTTGGGTTTTTTTTAAGGTGGGGCCTAACTCTCATCTCTTCTTAGTTCCATAGCAAATAGACATTCTGCAGACACCCCAAAAGAGCCATGACCATGAGCCAGCACTGTGCCCTTATGGCCAGGAAGGCCAATGGCATCCTGGGTTGTATTAGAAGGGGGGTGGTTAGTAGGTCGAGAGAGGTTCTCCTGCCCCTCTACTCCACCCTGGTGAGACCACATCTGGAATATTGTGTCCAGTTCTGGGCCACTCAGTTCAAGAAGGACAGGGAACTGCTGGAGAGAGTCCAGCACAGGGCAACGAAGATGATTAAGCGAATGGAGCATCTCACATAAGAGGAAAGGCTGAGGAAGCTGGGTCTATTTAGCTTAGAGGAGACTGAGGGGTGACCTCATTAATGTTTATAAATACGTAAAAGGTGAGTGTCATGAGGATGGAACCAGGCTCTTCTTGGTGACAACAAATGGTAGGACAAGGAATACTGGGTTCAAACTGGAACACAAGAGGTTCCACTTAAATTTGAGAAGCAACTTCTTCACAGTGAGGGTGACAGAGCACTGGAACAGGCTGCCCAGGGAGGTTGTGGAGTCTCCTTCTCTGGAGACATTCAAAACCCGCCTGGACACATGGCTGTGTAACCTCATCTAGATGTTCCTGCTCTGTCAGGGGGATTGGACTAGATGATCTTTTGAGGTCCCTTCCAATCCCTGATATTCTGTGATTCTGTAATTGCAGAGAGGAACTTATTTTCAGTCACGGTGTATCCTTTTCAGACTTACGAAAAAAAGTGACATTCTGTATGTTCCTTTAATGTAAACATTAATCCAGGCATCTGGAGAATCTGAGTAAGAGAAGAGCTTGCTGACTACACCTCTGCTCTGTCACTGAGACCTGCCTCAGTAGACTGTAGAGGGGGAAGTCTTGAAGCTCCATGACAGTTGTAGCAGTAATACTAGTCATAGTGCTCTTAAGGTATGTGAGTATAAACCACTCCTGAGCAGGCTCTCCTCATCTGCTTCTCTTTGGTTCTCATACTATTCAGGATGTCCCTGAAGCTACCCCACTGAAACAGGGAGTAAACTCATAAACCACTCAGTACTTGTGTTTCATTCAATATCTTACTCCTCTCCTGTCAATGTATAAGCAACGCTCCTTGCCTTAAGAAAACAGCTGTAAACTTTGGCCACTCAGGCATGGAAGCTCTCTGTTTCCAGAATAGGCGGGAGAGGTTGAATTAGGTGCCCAGCTTTGCCTGGTCAATAGCAATAAATCACATATAGTAAAATTTGACCTGGAATAAACACAGTATCAAATGTGTTATAGTTTTTCCCTGGCCTGTGTGTAATGGCTATTGAAACAAAGTGTTTGAACTATTAATTTTTATGCTAGGCAAACATTTTAAGTTGCTAAGAAAAAGGTAGGAAGGGAGGAGGGGAAACAAACTCATTCAGACTTTGAAGGTTTGGAGATAAGTCTGTGTGTGTAAGTATTTCAAACCTGTCAAGGCTGGAACAAAGCATGCACCTCTTTGGGACAATTACTTGGTTGGTACAGTTTATCACATGTATTTGTTGCATATAATTTCATGGCAGCATAAAGGAAGATACTAGGTATTTCTGGCAAATGAAAACTAGCAACACATAAAAATGTTTTGGAAAAAAATTAATCCTAAATATTTCTCATCATGGGAGGAACGTTTGTAATGTCTTGTGTCTTTTAGCTCTGTATGAGGTGACTTTCAGAGCATTCCATGAAAAGAGAGATCCCAGTGCATCTGCTTTGAAGAAATGCAAAGACTAATTGCCGATTCCTAAACACTGTCAGTATATGCAGCTATATAAAGGAAACCAGTTTTCTTTCCAGCTTTTGTTTGCCAAAGTTATGTTAGTGCTTGTGTTGTTTGTTTTGGGAACATGTTTTGTGTTAGGCTTTCACAGCTGTGATGAAAGAATGGAAAGTGTTAGTGAGAAATTCTATTTTCTAGTGTTTAGATGGCAAACATTTCAGGGTAGGAGCTGTTTAACAGCACATTTTTTTAGAACAACTGGTCCTGATTACGCTAAGGACTTTTAGTATGAGAGCAAAATAAATAAATATGCCAATTACAAAAGCAGACAGGAGTTGTCAGCCCTAGTCAACCATCTCTCCTGGTATCCTGCACTGACAGCAAGCAGCACTGGGTCAGACCGGTAGTAGAATAAGCCCCAGGAAAATAACTTTTTCATAATTAGTAGTTAAAGACTGGGCTAAACTACAAAGTGTGGCAATTTTCATGCTCTTTGTTGGCATTAACTTTTTATAACTTCAAATATTCTTGTTATTTACACAAACGGACACACCTCCTTTAAGTGTTACAGTTGTTTGCCTCAACCCACCTGAAAGTCAACCTCATGGCCTAATTACATGTTGGAAAAAGAAGTATTTATTTTTATAATTCCAACATGTTTTGCTCTTCAGTTAAATTTTGTTGGTTTGGTTTGGTTTGTTTTTTAAAACAAAGCTCAGGAAAGAGAAACTCCTCACCTCCCCCCTCCCCATCATGAAGTGTCAGGCAGCACTGCTGGTCAAAAGTGGCAGAGAAGAGAACCACAGACCACTCTTGTTTTTCTTGAGGGCCCAACTAGCAACTGTTGTGATTCTGCAGAGAACAAAGTTCTATTAGCTATTGGATACTTTGGCTATAGAGGCACTGGAAATACATAGACAGAGCAGGTGGAGAGACACTGCAATGTGGTCTTTGCCCTCTTCCCCTGAATCTGGCAATTATTTGTTGTGGTCCATCTATTGCACAGCACAACTGGAGTTTGTCATCCAGCAAAGAGATTGATAGCACTCATCAGACCTTCATTCAAGGTATTTTAAAAGTGTGTAAGTAAACTCAAAGAGATTAATAAATAGCTGAATGTTCTTTAGATACCTGAAATTCATGTGCATTTATTTAATTTCCTTATATAGGAATATATTTTCAAATTGTGAAAGAAATTATGAATTCTTTTATGCTAAGTTCACCCATCCTGGTCCTGAAAATATTCTGTGCATTCTGAAATTGTACGTTACATATTGACGAGTACTGCAGTAACGTCAAAAGTGTTTTCCTGTTTCTGGGCCTGGCAGGAATATAACTGTGATATTTTTCCTATCATCTTCGGAATATGTTGTCACTTCTGAGCAAAATAAGACTGTAGGTAGCAGAAAAGCAGCATGTCCTAGAGTTTTGAGAATTATTTTAGCAGATAATAGGTTTTTTGGGTTTTTTTTCAGTCTGCTTAGAAACTCTAACTGTCTCATTTGCTGCTCTTTCCCACTAAAGCATGAAGCTGGGAACGTTCTGTGTGAGTGCATCGTAGAGTGCTAAACTGTATGAGGAGTCCCATAGATACTGAGTCAGGGTTTAATGTGCATACTGCTGAACAGAGTGGAGGTTTTCCACCATTAGATGAGCAATATAAATTTAGTAGCAGAAGAAGGTCAACAGTAACATCTTCCTGACAAGTTTCCCTCAGTTGTAAAAATGACAGAGATTTAAAAAGAGAGAAAAAAAAAAAAGGAAGAGGGAACACACATCAGAACACATCACATTTAGATGCTTTGTACTGGCTAAGTTATGTGGTGGTAGATACTATTTTGCCTTTTTTCGACACCTCCCTTCCTTCCTTCAGCTGATGGCTGCCTTTTGGTAATGCAAACAAACCACCAGTATGAATTAGCCTTTCCACCAACTCTGCTTGCTAAATTAGCTGAAGTGATTTACTAGCTTGGCTGTTCAGCCCAGTGCCATTGCATACTGCAGGATGAAAATAGTAGATCTGCATAAATGACTTTCACTTTTATTGCAGTTTGGCTTGGTTGATCAGTAAAATAGGCACTGAGACATACCTTTGGAGGTTAGGTTTAATGAACTAGCTAAATTAGCTAAGATTGGGTCAATTTTAGGCTGTGTGACATTTTTCATAAGACAAAAGAAGTCCAAAATAAATTTATTTTATTAAGGAGTATTTTTTCTGATTTTCATCACAGAGATTACAGTTCACAAATCAAACATCAAATGGTTTGGTGCCTGTCAGATGATGATGGAATAGATGCATGTTATTCAAGTTAGTTTAAAGTTAAAAAATAGAAAAATAAGCCATTACAACACTGACTAGCACTGAAAATGGGACACATCAAATATAATATATTTTAAAAATACTGTTTAGAGATTCAGCTGTATATGCCTTTGATACCAAAAGATTATCTACTGTAGTGTTGCTGCTTCACAACTGAATTTAGAATTTAGTCCAAGCGTGTGGCTGTGGCCCCTCGTTTCAGGCTACAATCATAGACTCATCTTTTTCTGGGGCTTAAACTGCAAGAGAATCACAAGTATTTCCGTTCTAACATTGATAAAAGGTTCTTTAAACTTTGAGTGAAAATTACAATAGAACAGGTATTCTAGTTTTTTGGTTACTTCTTGGTCAGATAGAAGCTAACATTAAATTACTGTGACTGTTGTGCAATGATCTAAACTCAGTCTGCTCTAATCCTGGCAATATTAAGTAAGGCAAATTATGCCACTTTGTGAAATGTTCTTATGCTGATCAGAATTATCATTTTAAGTACTCTGGGTTTTCATGACTTCTAGAGTAAGCCTTTTGCTATCTTAAGGCCTGTAGCGTAAAGAGCAAAACATTTTTACACAAATGCTGTCATAATTGCTGATACATCCTCAAAAGTAAATAGCGTTCTGATGAAGAATACTATGTCACTCAATGGGAATACAGTCAATGTCATGAAATTTTTAGGTCATCAGTGCTACCAAATGATTTTACAGGATGGTTCTCATTACCATGATCAAAACTACGTCTATATGCTAGTTTAGTGTATTACTTCCTGCAAATGACCTTCAGGGTACCTCAGTAGCTGACTTCTTTTCTGCTTCAGTTGACAACTGTAGTTGATTCGCCCTGTAAAGGACATTCCCCATGCTATATTGGGTGACTTTAAATATTTGGAAGAAATTTTGTGTATATTTAGTTTGTAGATGCTTCTGGTTAAAGCTGTGTCATCTAGCAGCATTTGAAAAGAAAATTTTTATTCTATGTACTCTAAGATTACTCAAATCTGTAATTATGATAGCATTTCCTGCTTTCATTTGATATAGAAGCTTTTCCAATTTTTGCGAGACATTACAGTTCTAACTCTTCCTAGTGACAGAAGCAGTAAACTACAATCTTAGTTTGAGTCAATAACGTAAAAAGCTTCACATTTCATGCAATCTAGATCAGTGGTGTAATTGCTGGAGTGATTGCTACTGGTCTTTGGAGAATGAGTTAATCACATTGTACTGGCTGTCCTAATTTCCGGCTTCTGCACCTCAGTGAGGTAACTAAAAATATATAAAATGCTTTCCTAGTATTGTGTTCCCATGTAACCCATTGCTATAGTTGCCACAGAAATGTTATATGTCAGTGTTTTGGGTGAGAAACTGGTCTTACTAGAATGAATGGTGGTCAGCATTGTACCTACAGGTGAGTGATGGAAGTGGTCTCCATAAATCTGTATCTCTGTTGAGAAGTAGCCTACCTAACAAAAATGTTTGTGAACCTTCACTTGGATGATACAGAATCACAGAACGACTGGGGTTGGAAGGCACCTCTGGACATCACCTAGTCCAACCCACCTGCTAAAGCAGTTACACCTGTTGATAAGTCCAGGTTCACTGGAAGAACTCTTGTGTATTCATAGTTCTTTTAATAATCTGTTCTGGGATTTCAATGAAAAATAATTAAATCAGCCAGGCCTTTGCACTTTACTAAGAACCAAGAACTCCACATTTACTGACTTCTCTTGATCAACTAGATGTGTGACCTTGTCATAAAAGGAAATTATTAGGTTGGTGCAAAAGTAATTTGGGTTTTTGCATTGTTGAAATTTGCCATTTGATATTGGAATACATTCTTAAATAAATGTGGTTGTGTTATACATAGTTTTAATGCATTTTTCTCGCTTTATGGTTTTTGCTACCTACTTGTTACTTGCTGTTTAGTTTATATTTATTTTAGACTATGGAAATTGTGCTGGACAAAAAACAAATTCAAGTGATTTTCTTATTTGAGTTCAAAGGGGTTGTAAAGCAGTGGGGGGACAACTTGCAACATCAACAACACATTTGGCCCAGGAACTGCTAATGAATGTACAGTGCCATGGTGGGTCAAGAAGTTTCGCAAAGGAGACAAGAGCTTGAAGATGAGGAGCATAGTGGCTGGCCATTGGAAGCTGACAGACACCGATGGAAAGCATCAAAGTTGATCCTGTTACAACTACATGAGAAGTTCCCAGAGAACACAACGTCAACCATTCTGTGGTGATTCAGGATTCGAAGCAAATTGGAAAGGTGAAAAAGCTCAGTAAGTGGGTGCCTCAGCAACTGACCAAAAATTTAAAAAAAAAAATTGTCATTTTGAAGTGTCGTCTTCTCTTATTCTCCATAACAACAATGAACCATTTCTCAATCAAATTGTGATGTGCGATAAAAGGCGGATTTTATATGACAACCAACAACGACCAGCTCAGTGGTTGGACTGAACCCCCAAAACATTTCCCAAAGCCAAACTTGCATCAAAAAAACACCGTGGTTACTGGTGGTCTGCTGCTGGTCTGATCCACTAGAGCTTTCTGAATCCTGGCAAAACCATTACATCTGAGAAGTCTGCCTAGCAAATTGATGAGATGCACTGAAAATTACGATACCTGCAGCTGGCATTGGCCAACAGAAAAGACTCAATTCTTCTCAACAACCTCAGATTACACAACCAGTGCTTCAAAAGTGGAATGAATTGGGCTACAAAGTTTTGCCTCATCCACCATATTCATCTGACCTATTGCCAACCAACTATCACTTCTTCAAGTATCTCAACAACTTTGTGCAAGGAAAACACTTCCACAACCAGCAGGATGCAGAAAGTTCTTTTCAAGAGTTTGTCAAATCCAGAAGCATGGATTTTTATGCTACAGGAATAAACAAATTTACTTGTTGTCATCCCTTCTGGTCCCACTTCAACATGCCGATGTCTGTCTTATACCAAAGAGTCTCAGATCTGGACACAGTACTCCAGGTGAGGTCTCACCAGAGTGGAGTAGAGGGGAGAGAATTACCTCCCTCACCCTGCTATCATGCTTCTTTTTATGCAAACAGGATAAAATTGGCTTTCTGGACTGCATCGCTGGCACATTGCTGGCTCATATCTGATTTTTCATCCACCAGTATCCCCAAGTCTTTCTCTGCAGGCCTGCTTTCAGTCAATTCATCACTTAGTCTGTACTGATGTTGGAGATTACCTTGATCCAGGTGCACTTGGCCTTGTTGAACTAAATTAGGTTTATACAAGCCCTATCATGCTAACTAGAATAGATTATTTACATCAGAATATTTGATTCCCTAATAACAAGACTGTAGAAAACATTATCTGTGCAAAAAGTGGGCCTTTCGTGGCCACAGATCAGTACCCATGTTTTTATTTGCCCAGCCAGCTTCCTACCTGTAGTGGCTCAAGTTGACATTTTCCTTCACATTTGTGTATTTTTTTACTCCTTCAAAAAGGATATTCATAAGATCTCTAATTAAATTTGCCAGGGAAAGTTGGTTTGTCTATCCATGCCCACTTTTCTTGTCTCAATATTAACTGTTCCTCTAACATTTCTAGTATTTCACTATTTCAACAAAGTGCAGAAGTCTGTAGGAGACCACCTCCTAAACATAAAGAATAAAAGCTTTTTACCGTTGCAACACCAAGCTGCATGGTAAAACATACCAATGCATCTGCACAACCTATTGTGGAAGGCAAGGTGCTTATTAACAAAAAGATACAGAAAATTTTCACACATCTTCTGAATTTATTGTCAATATCAGAATTTGGACATGAAGTTGGGCAGACCTGACCAGACAGTTTTTTAAAAAGTGAACTCATAAAGCCAATGCAGCCCTGACGCATCTTCTTTCTTCATAACAATTTGACATTCATGGCCTTCCTTCAGATTTCCTTTATGAGAAAAGGGGTATGCTGAAAGAATAAAAGACGCTTGCTTTTACCCAGAGAAGGACAAAGATAGAATTTGTGTTGAGGGTGAGAGAGGGTCATAACTTTCTACAACATTTCAGAAAGATGTAAGAGCAACAGGGCAAGGACAGAGAGATGCAGGATGGTGTTTATCTGTGTGCAGTGCAGCCTCATGCCTGCTGGCACTGGGGGAGGGGAAGGGCTAATGCAGCCTGCCTGAGATCTCATGGGAGGAGGAAGACCCACAGCACACTTTTCTTACAGGTACGATGCAGACATCAGAATCTATCCCAGAAGAGTGGTTATCAAGGGGTGTGAAAATAAAGGAGAGTGAAGATTGTCCAACATTACATCAGCTTTCAAACCCCTGCTGTGAATAGTTGCATCATAATTCACATCCACAAAAATAATCCACCTCTGGCTCAAAGTTGCTTGCTGATGTGAAGACTTGTTTCTTAAGAAAAGCATCTCAAACTTCGATGACTGCTGAGAGTGGCAGGAGTTGATGAGGTCCACCTCTGCAAATCTTTTTCATCATCTTTGGTAATTACAGATGACGGCAACTTTGGCACGGAGCTGCTGTTCTTTCTGGCATGGATTATTGCAAGGCTTCTAGGTCTAGCTGAGCACAAGTACACATCTACTTTATACCTTTGTGTCGGAGGGGGAGGGACTTGGACTAAGTCCCACCACAAACTGGAGCCTGGAGAAATAAATACGAGGGTTTCGAGTTGTTTAAATCAGGAGAAGTGAATATTATAATATATTAAAAGTTGTTAACCTCTTTCACAAACTTTACTGGAAACGAGTGATTAGGCTTGAAGAATCAAACATGATTCCCAATAGCTTGCTTTTCTTGCATATTCACATGATAATATTTGCCTGTCAAACCAAACCCTCAGGTACCTTTTTCCTCTGCAAAATCCCCTGCAGTATGTGTGTGATAAAAGAGAAGATTGTAGAAATACTTCTTACTGCTCCCACCCTCTTTGTGTCCTCCAAGACGAACTTGGTGTTTTGGGTGACTTCTGACTTTTCCAAGTGGCTGTGTGTACTTGCTGTTGACGTGAGTTCTTATTTACACCCTGCAGAGATCAGAGGATACGTGATGGCTGGATCTCATAACATTGTCTCACTGTTCTGCTGTGGTCCTTCCTTACATGTTAAATGCTCTATACTGTGGCATTCTGCAAAGCACCCATGCTGGGATATTAATTCAAACCCTAACTAGGGGAGAAAACGTAGTCTGGTCTGGTGTTGTGCAAGATTCTGGGTATTTCACTCTAGCAGGGTTAGGTTCACTAGATGGCTTCAGCTTCCTTATTTTAAGAGTAGATAGGTTCAGAAACAGAATTTACCGTTAAATATCAAAATTGACACCTCTGAGAAGTGGCTATTTCTTTTTTCTTCCAGAGTCTTTTTAACCATGTAACTTTTTTCCACAAATCCTACGATTTTGAATCCAAAAGTAGATACTTGAGTTTAAGAGAATCTGGAATACTGTCCTGAAGCAGTGTAGATCTGAGACATAACTACTCTGCCAACCTGTTGTGAAAGTATATCAGGTCAGAGTGAAAGCAGTTTGCCTACTTTTGGTTGATGGATGATAACTGGGAAACTGATGAGCTTAAACAACAAAACCCCAAAGTTTGGTCTTGGAGAGGGGACAAGAGGAGTTTTGCAAGAGTGATTCCTAGTGTTTATGAATCATCACAGCACAGCACATCACATCCAGAAATGCACATTTGTTCTGAACAACCCTGGCCATTAGCCAATGGAGGGAAATTGGAAGAAAAATCTGAATATTTCTGTGGCATAGGTCTTATGAAAGTACCTATTCTTCTCCCTAATGTAAAGAATAGTGAAAAATGAGTGTTTTTTTCATTCCAAAACAGACAATATGAAGAAACTGTGAAAAGAAGAAGGAGAAGAAGAAACTGTGAGGCAGCTGATAGAAAGGAAGTTTAAATTTCCTTGGCAGTTCAATGGTTCTCAGGTTAATAAATTACAGTAACTGAAATTGTGGTGACAGCAGTGTGAAGCAAAGTGATGTCTGATGGGCTGTGTGACATTTCTGAGAGACAGATGGGGCATGTGTCAAGCTTGCTGAAGAAGCTATTCCATGTGGTGCACAAGGCCTGTGCTAGGATTGCCTGCATGCTGCAATAATGTACTTTTCCTTTGTTACCTATCAGTATAAATCAGAAGTAGCTCTGTTGAATGTAGTGGAGTGTAAACAGGTTTGTCCTTCACCGCAGTATCTCTGTCTATATTGCTTAGGAATGACTGGGATAGTGGGGAGTTGTTTGGGGGTTTTTATTTGTTTGTTTTTTAGTTCATAGCCTGTTGTGAATATAATTTTTATTATTATAGTGCTAAAAATGATTTTCCTAAGTGCTAGATACTCTGTGCACACTTCTCATTTCTGTACATGCTCACAATGTTCAAAATTTGGTTGAATTAATTATATAACATCACAAAGCATTGAATTAGTGGTTTTTCAGTTATACTTTTAGTAGCATTATTTGTATGAGAAATGCTACAGAACAGAGTACACTATCTTTCTGCATACATCTCTTCTGAAAAAGTGGTAGGTTTTATTTACTTGTCTATTTTTTATACCACTGTGAAACATTTGCAAAACTCTGTTTTGCTCTAATTTTGTACATACATAGGTGTAAATGACTACTAGAGGAATTTCAGAATTAAGTCTTGTCTGTTTTTCAGGTGTGTAAAGAAAAGTGGGTGGAAGGGTGACTTCAATAATTTAAAGGAAATCTGTTCAGTTTATTTTAGAGTTAACTAGTATGGAAAAATATTTTTCTGTTTAAAAAAAAAAAAAAGAAAAAGGAAAAAAGAACCACACAAATACATGCAGATGCTGTCTTTTCTCTTGGATAGTTCAGAATGGTTTGGATTTAAATGTTCAGTCTTGGCAGGCATTTAGTCCTCAAGGAATGCGTGCTTGTTAAATCCTGGGGGGAGAAAAAAAAACAACACAGTTGTGAAATTAAGAAATTAAAAAGAAATTCTATTATATTGAAGAACAATCTTTAAAAGCCAAACTTTACATTATAATCTGTATTAAGGACCTCCACAGAGTATGCTCTCTGAACTCACATGGAACTTCACCTAAGTTCAAATACACAGAATACATGATGATGAGTGCTAAAAAGATACCTGGGGGTTGGCCTTTCTTCTGGGAGCCCCGCCAGAACCAGGGCTGGTGTGGGTCTGCTGTGGGGGAAAAGGAGGAGAGCCATGGCAAGCACACGTCGGGGCATGTGCTCTCCTTGAGCTCCGCTGGGCTCAGCAGCTCTTTGAAGCTGTTCTGCAGCAGGAATCTGGGAGTAGTGAGGGGATAGTGAATCAGGGGGAAGTTTTATGCTCACCTTCTCCCCTTGTGTCAAATTGGGAAAAGCCCTGTTCTGCTAGCTTGTCATCTCACGCCACTGCAGGCAGGTTTTCTTCCTCTTGTGGTTGTTCCTCAGCAGAGAAAGCCTGACCGCTCAGGCTGTGTCAGTGCCAAGGTGTGTCCCTGGGTGGGTGCAGAGCTGCGCCCTTCCGAAATTGTTGTGGGTAGCTGGGAGACACAGGGCACTATTAATGGGATTCATATGTTGATTTTCATCTAAGTTCTGTACTCTAGCCTCCAACCTCCAACTGATGCCACCTTCTAGAAACTCATTTTTGAGGCAAAGGTAAGAAAACTGGAGAGTTGTAGAATTGACACCTCCATACCTGTACAGGGATGGAGAGTCTTTTACTTTGTGGAAGAGGGTTGGTAGCGAAATAGATGATTGAGAGATCTTTGTAGGAAAGTTGCTGATGCAGTAAACTTTATGCAAACTTTTTATATTCAGCTATTAATGGTTTTGGGTTTGTTTTTGATTTTTTGTATGCAGGACCTGTGAGGGGCGAAACATCCGGTACAGGACATGCAGCAACGTGGTAAGTATAGCTTTGATATTATACAAATCATCATATACGACAGTCATGTCCGTATTACATAAAATAAAATGTTAATGTCATAATGAGAACACTGTAGCTATCTAAACTGCTTTCATAACACAGGATCACAGGCAAATCTTCGCCAGTTTCTTGAAAAGCTGAGAGATTGTAACATAGCGTCATGCTAACACCGTTTGGAAGGGATTGCAATCACAGCCTTTCCAAAGTGTGTCAGTGAAACTTCAGAGTTGCTCTTTACAACACCCCTGGCAGAATCAAAGACCACTCATTTTCCCAGTATTACTTTGGTACCAGCTGGTTCATATTGGGCAGTCTGTCAGGCTGGAGGATTAAGCTGTTAAGGACTGAATGCAAGTTAGTAAGAGATATATGTTTCTGTTTACCTGTGCCCTCTCAGTATTGGAATTCTGTTGCATGTCTTAGAGAAGCAGGTTTATATAGCTCACACCAGTGTTTTGGCCTTTCCAAAGGCACTTGTTTTTTCTATGTATATAGTGAATATAGTTTTCAATACAATAAAATAAGAAACTTCAACTTCCGTGCTCACCAGAGTGAAAGTGTGTTTTCACTGGTGAAAACTGAAATAAAGGCTTTCATACGGAAAGTTTTATTGGGTGCCAAGAATAGTAAAAGCTCTCAAATTACATGGAGAAATGTCAGTTTTACCAGTAAAGATGGAAAATGAAATCAAACGTGCTCTGGGCCAAGCTTTCTCATGCCTGATAGGGACATATTCAGAAGCTTTTCAATAGGTGCTTTGTCTAAAAAAGTTTAAAAGTTTAAGTTAAAAGAAAGAATACATTCCCTCATATTTAGCTTATAGTTTCTTCAACAGACCACAGTTCACAATGAAAGAAACTGCTTCTGAGTTATAGTCTCTCATGCAGTAAGATTTCTCACACTTTCTCCTCTGAAATTTGTTGTGAATGTATCCTTTGCGTTCCTGAAATATCTCATCAGTCTAGACATCTGCTTCACTAACTGGCAACAACTAGAGCAGTCAATAAATAGGTCTGCTGCCTGATTAATGGTCCAATTTCCATCTCTGAGGCACTTGGGCTAAACCACAACCATGGAGGGAATGGGAAGGTTGATTTGTGTCAGTCAGGTTGCATGCTGTAGCTCTGTGGAATATGACACACACACACACAAATTGTATATATTATATATATATGATGTTAAAGTCTAATCAGATTACAACTAGACCCATCAGTTTTGTTTCGGTCTGTGAATGCATGTACATTGTGACAGTCTTCTTCTCCTCTGACCTGTCGTTTTGTATGGTAAGAGCAGTGAGACAAATTGTCATTCTGCTCTGCCGCCACTAGTTGTTCCTGGATCACCCTGATGAGAGCCTGGGGATTTTTGCCTGTGTCGTATTTCTTATTTTGGAATAGTTGAGCTTAACTTTCCAAGATAAGGAATCGTTTTCAAAATGTTTTTTTTAGCCTAGGTTCTGTTTTGGAAATGTGCACCTGAACAATTTTCCTTCAAAATAAAACTTTGCATAGTTTTGTCAGGCGATTCCTTTGCATACCTTGTATTTGGCTATACTGGCTCCAGACTTTCCAACATAGCAGTGAGACATGCAGCTGAAGAACTCTCTTAATTATTTCATACCAAATAATTCAAGCTGAAACTTTCAAGGTACTTTGCTATGCTGAAATCAGTGACAGTTTTGCCACTTAATTATGAAGACCCAGGACTGCATTTATCATTTTAACCCCCCCTTTTTTTTTTTTCAGAGAGGGTGAAGAACAGCTTGTGCTGCATTGGTCTATTGCTTAATAAAAGGATTAAATGAGTTTTCATTTGTTTATTTTTGTAAAACTTGCAAAACTAGCAACAAATCAAACTATTCTCAAGCTTCTGACTTCATCATACTCTGACCAGGACCTCCAAATACATCTTAAAGTACATTGAGTCTTTGATTCAGATGTTAAGCCCTTCCATTTATCTTTACTAATCTGAGATATTGTGCACCAGCATTCACAATACCAGTCATTGCAAGGGCATTGCCACCATGAGCAGTATCAGAACTTATAGGAATGTGCCACAGCTCTGCCACAGCCTCATGTTTGTGGGATGAGATACAAATTGAAATACCTTGTGCAGCACTGGGGAAATCTGAAGTGTTTTGGGAGCCCTGGACATGCATCTTTGCCTTGAAATCCATTTTGTTGCTCAATTGTGTAGCTGTACCACTGAGATACTGTTTGTTTCTTTCAGTGTAGAAAAAAAAAAAATAATCGTATACTTTGTCTTCAAAATCCAAGCACACATACACACATATTTTCTCTTGGAAACAATTCATTAATCCCATGGCTTGTTGTGGAATTCTGCACTGGAAGAGGCATACAATACTGTGTGTATTTTTCTTATCTCAGGGTTTGCCTTTTAAGATTTCATCCACAAAGACACTGAAAATCAGGAGAATGGAAATTCCAGGCTCAATGAGACCTAGATTTTCATCTGTTAGAAGACAGTCTGTTGCTTTAAAGGAAAATGAGAGCAAATTCCACCATTTCACCCTTCCAAATGGAGCTAGCTCTCATGCATTGTGCAACATTCCTTTTTGATTCTTGTGGAAATCAATGAGTACTGAAATATAAGTTTTCATTGCCATCAGCTAGTGCATAACATAGAGACCAATGTTGATAAAAACAAACACACAAACAACAAAACCAATCTTTCTATTTTCTGCAAACTATTATTTTGTGAACTGACCTGTTTGTTTATTTGACTATCCTCCTACAGGAGAGGATGGCTGGTCACATACACTAAAAGCAAACTCTTTATTTCAAAGGTGAAACTGGAGAACGGGAAGAATACTTAGAATCTGGCAATGAACACATTTTCGTAGGCACTATCATTTGCAAGCTTTTGCTACAGCTGGTTTTAATTCATCCTGAAATTAAATTACAAGGGGATATGGGGGAAGAATGAGATAGAGATAAAGAAAAAGAGAGGCAAGAGGGAGAGAGTGGCACGTCTGTTTCTTCAGTGGCCTGCATTATTCTAGGGATACTGAACCTTTTTGCATAGTATAGACTGTTATAAAGACTGATACCACTGTCTATAAAGCTTCTGAGCAGTCCTTAAAAGAGCAAATCCAGTCGAGTATGTTCAGCGCTTGCATCGCCTGGTGTTGATCAGTTTCTGTTGATCAGAAACTGGAAAGATTTTGGGTATGAGGCCGCATGTGTAAATAGTGAAAGAGGAATGGGGAAATCTGAAGATGATTTAGGGCTGAATTACATCTGGTTGGTTTTTTTTCTTCCGACTATTCATACTGACTCGAAGTATATTTCCAGTCATTTTAGAACATAATCGTGGCGGGAGAGAGGGCCTAAATTATTTTTCTTTAGGAAACTACTCTGAGTGCAATGAAAACATGTTTTTCTATCTATCTGGGTTGTTACACTAAACATGATGCAAAATAAACAAAAATACTTCCAAACTGCAAGTAGGATTTTTTTACTAGTTTTCTGTTTTTTCTGTCTTTTTTTTTTTCTTCAAGCTAGCTTACAATCTGTTCCTTCTTTGCGCACATTCTCATCAGTTGCCACATTCTCTCCAGCTTTTGTACAAGGATATCATTTTTCCTTTCTTTTTCAGTCCTTCTGCCACTATGCTCTTTTCTGTCATTCACATACAAATCTATCAGAAGGATGTTTGTTGGAATGTGTTCTGTATTCATGCCTTCTCTATTCATCCTCCTTAATTATCAAACTTCTTTTTGTGCTTAAAAACATTCTTTTTGCCATGATGTGTTTCCTTTTATTGCACTTGTTTGTGAATCAGACCAGAGAAATGAGATGCATCAGCCTGGCACTTCATTCCCAAATAAGCTTGCTTTTTTGTATTTGCTTGCTTATACTTACCAATATGATAATGAACACTACGTATAAAGCTGCTCTTGAGATTTTGCTGTTTGGCATGAAAATAGACAATACTGGAAACTGCACAGTGTTACTAAAACAAAGTTTAGAGCAGTTCCATTAAGCCTAAGTCAAAATTTGGAGATGGTAGATCCCATTAATCAGACCACCAAAACTCATAAACACCACCTGCAACTCTTTTTTACATATACCTCACTTTCTTTTCTTGGCTGAAATACCATCTGTAATGACATCCTCCATTTTTTGGCTTGCATTCAGACAAGCTACTTCCATCCCTGTTTCTTATCAGCTTATGCTGCATTTTGTATGCACCAGCACTGATATTGCCTGTCTTACTTCCGACAACATGACGCTATCTTCTGTCCATTCATGAAATTCCAGAAAATGTCAAACCTAAATTTCCATATAAGTGCGTAACTCTCAAAGGCATTGGCTTGTGTGTATAAGAATCATCATGACCAGGTAGAATTTTTTCAGAGCTACAAAAATGATTAACAAGATTTACTTTTTCTACTCTATGTGAAGCCTTTTGCAATCAAAAATTTGTACTTTGCAGGATTATTTTTTTTTAAAAAAAAGGATAGGTGCTACATATATCTCCTTACTAACACCAGATTTACTTAATGTCAGTTTGCTGTTTAAGTGGAAATTCCTTCAGAATCAGATAATTTATTGTAACTACAGACTCTTCTTCAAAATGCTGGATTTTAATAACTGCCATCTTATTTATGAATGGGTGCATTTTAAAACCTTTTTGTGTCATCTAGGAATTATTTCTTCATACTTGGAAACAAGTGCTTTTAGTAAATTGGTAGTGGCAGCAGCTTTGACTTCCAGATTTGCTATTTTCTCAGCAAGCAGACCTGTGAATCTTTGACCATTAATAATAATAACTAAATAAAAACCCCACAACATTGCTACCATTCTAGTAAATGCATCAAGAATCTTTGTAGACCAAACAACTTTAATCACTTCCATGACAGTAGCATTTCAGGACTCTGTTCAGGACCTTTTAGGAATCTGGATGATTCATTGATTTAAATTCACTAATTTGGTTAATAATTTCTTTTTTTTTTAATTTTAATATCTCTTTTTGATCACTAGTGGGGCATACATGGTGCTTTCAGGAAAGTGTACTCTAATACTGTGTACTTCTATTAGCTTTTGACTGAAATATTTGGATGTCTTTCAATCTGAAATAAAAGTTACTGTATCTAATTCAAACACTTTACTTTGAAATTTAAAAGGTATGAACAAACAAAATTTCTAAATGGCATGAAATACTGCATATGGAATTACTTGCCAAAAATATGACCATACTTTAAAAAAAATGTCTATTTTGTCAAAAATTGATTTTAAAAAATATTCCTAATTGAGGTTTTGATTTATTCTTCCCTGACTGTTTCAGCCCTTGTCTCCACTCCATGTTTATTTTACACTGAGTAGAAGCATCTGCTGATACTCCCCCGTTTACTTTGTTATTATTTCTCCCATGCATGTCAGATATTGGAGTGTCCTGGGGTTGTCAAAGAAAGCTAGAGTATGAAACCCTCTTGATCTAGGCAGCTAAGCATGATTCTGACCTATTTAGAAGTTTACATGACTAAAAATCTGCCTGCAAGAATCTCAATTCAAGCCTGGCACTCAACAAGGCTTCAAGGCTGAGTGGAGTTTCTCTTAAATCCCTAGCTCTCCAATCTCTTTAGTTCTATCTAAGGCTCTTATTTAGTCTTGGGCAAACTGCTGCTTGAGGACCTCAGGCTTTCTTTCTTTGCGGGTAAATCGGTGTGGCTGTGACATTCTGCGTACTACATGGAGCTGGTTCAATAAACTGTTCTGTCAGATGCTGCACAGAGTAGTCCAGTTGTTAGTCATTTTTTGCACAGAGGAAAAGCTCCAGGTATAGTAAATCATTCTTGGCCTCTGCAAATATACAAGCACATATATTGTAAACTGTTCTAAGGTTCCATGACTGTTTCCACCTATCGCAGCTTAGATATGATCTTCCACATTTCACCCACTAAGTAAACTTTAAAAAGCCTGACCCTCCTTTGTCCCATGAAATCTGATCTACCTATCACCATCAAGGGACATCTGGGATTCATCTTATCTTTTCCACTGGTTTGTTGATTAATAGAAATTGTTTTGAATGAGATTCAAACATGGCAAAACTCCATGGACCTTATGAATTGCAATAGGGTCGAATAGGAGGTCAAGTCAAAAAAAAAAAAAAAAAATTGGATGTGAGGAAGCACATGAAGCCATAATAATATGGCCAGGATTAGCTGCCTAAGAGGTAAAGATGAAACTCGTGTGTTTATTTTAAAGTAGGTTACATACATCAAAGGGGTTTCTGATCATCTTTAAAATGATATATATTTTCATTTCAGTGGAGGAAATCTTGACCTGATAGCATGAACAGAGATTATAGGTATCCAGCACAGGCTCAGTTTTTCAAGAATATCTCATGAACCTTCACAAGCTAAAGGTCATGAAGCAGCCATATAGGACTTACAGAGTTAGAAGAGGAACAGTTGTTTCCTATTCACTGGAAATTTTCTTCCCTAAGAAGTCTTGCTCTAGAGGAAGCTTCAAGATAAATGGACTTAGATGAAACTTTCAGGTTTATTAGTTCTTTCTGATTCTTCAAGAAGTGCCAAGGCAACAGTACCTCATGTCTGCAGGGGCCAAGAGATAATTTCCAAAAGAAAACAAAACTGTTAATATTTGAACATAGCACCAAAGCTGGAGTAGCCTGGAGCAGGACTGTAGTACTTTTGTGTCCAGATACCCATGCCACCACATGCTCCAAGCCAAAATAAAGGCCACGCAGATGTGGTTAGCAAAATACCTCACAGAACTACAAAACCCATGCATAGATATGCTAGCTTGGGCTCACTGCTACACTGACTTGCCTGTGACTTCTGGCTGGCTTGAACTGTGGGCACACCCCTGTCTGTCCATCTGTTGTGCGGGAAGGTAAAATACATACTGGTAGATAGCTTCCAGGATAAGACTCTTACATGGAGTAAAATATAATTTTACTCAGGCCAATGACGCAGTGCTAGCTGGCAGCTGTAGAGGATCCCCTACCACCAAGCCTCATGCCCATACCCAAAGCAGTCTGATTTTTTTAAAAGAGGAAAAGACTTTGTGGACTCAGTGTCTATAGTTTTTTATGTCCAAGAGCCAGCACTGTAGAAATGAGGCACACAAAGACTGCCTCAAAACAGCACTCTTATTTAAAGGTGTGCAAAGCGTTCAGAACAAAATAACAATTTGTTGCTTGAAAAAAATATGCAGCAAAACACTGGCTTTGCCTTATCTGTTATTTCAGCAACTCGAATTCTCATTTATAGGCTGTGAGCGTATATCTGTCTTTCATTATCTGATCGCACAAAACCCAGCACTAAGAGGCTCTGATCCCCACTGACATGTAATACAAACAATAAATAGTAAGTTTAAAAAGCCAAAAAAACACCACGGATGAGAGATTAATAAGTAGTGCCAAGTTCTATGCAGTTCCTGCTTTTTCAGTCTCAGTGACCTGTGCCTAATAATGGGTAACATTCAGACCACTACTTTTCTTAACATTGTCTGTTTTGGTATAAACAAATATTACACAGGTTATGCAGGTATTATGTGTGTAGGTGCAAGTACATGTGCTTTCCTAACTGGAAAGAAAGTTTGCTGTAAGCAAAAGGGATCTTCAAGGCCCTCAGGTAGATTTAGGATTCACGATTTCAGCAGTAGAAAAGTGGTGAGCCAGACTGTAACCCTTTTTCATATCCATATGCCAGGATAATTATGCATGTCTGCACTTCTGACTGCTTGAATATATTCTTTGAATGGCTTTAAGTTTCACATGAAAACTTTTAAACACAAGCTCCTCTACTATTTGAATCCATTGTTTTATTTTGATCGTGATATTAAAGACTGGAAGTATTTAACATTGGTCCTGGTCACCTGCCGTGTCCTGAAATCTTGTTATGTTGACTGTACATTTTTTCTGTCTTTGATTTAAAAATAAAATCCAACACAACAAACATAGTATTGAATTCTGTACAAAGCAGGATTATGAACTCTGTATGTCATGTCCTTTATTGGGCCTGTCTGTCTTTGTAAAAATAAAGCTATTGCAAGCCAGGAAGTTTCAAAGGCAGAGCCAAGCTTGAACCAAACAAGAGAGTTGGCTTGGATCTCTGCAACAAGCCTAAGCCAAGCCAATAGACCTGACTGTATTCATTTATGGACAGAAAAAAATCAGAGAAGGGTATGCATCAGAAGGTTTTGTGGCAGGAAATAAGACCACAGTGTTCCTCTTTGCTTGTCTCCTTTCTAGTTGAAAATAGAGCTAAACCAGATCTTGGGTCAAGCTGTAACTGTCTTGTTCATCCTCTGTTTAAAAGCAGAACATAAAGACCACTTTTCCTCTAATTACATAGCTATAGAGGGCTATAGAGGAATAATGAAATTCCCACATATTTTTCTGCTCTCTTCACTCTGTGTTGCTGTCCAAACTTTGTCCTGCATTCACAGTTTGCCCAGATAACAAAAAGGGCCCAATTGCCACTAATGTTTTGTGGAGGTTTTAAAATCAAACTGAAATACTTCCAAACTTACAACATTTTACTTTTATTTCAAATCTTTCATAATGTATGAATAGAAAAACTGTCTGCTGTCTAAGCCCTGGAGCAGTAAAATTCCAGTTACGAGCCTGGACTTTCAACCTCCACTTTTGAAAAGGATGAATGAGCTATGGATTATTGCCCTTTGATATATATTTTTCTACAACAGGATTTAGCCCAAGTTCCTTTCTCCTTTTACACCTTACTACATTTAACCTTTTGAAGCAGGAACATTATTCCCTTGTGCTTAGCAGAACTTTTGTGTGGAGCTTGACCCCGTTACTTCTGGACTGCATCACACTCAAATACAAAGCAAATCAACTGAAAATTTGCTCTCAAGGTGCAAAGGAAATTAGCTGAAGATCTGTGGCTTAAGGCTGTGGCTTGTATGTGTGAATAGATCACTATAAGAACTGTTTAGAGTGGTGTGATCCAACATCATTCAACATTCAAACAAAATGGACGTAACCACATTGCCACCACACAGTGAAAGAAAGGTCACATGGGCTACCCCAGATTCTACCAGTTTGCTTCAAGAGGAGGTTTGAAAGCTTGATTTTTAAGACAGGTTTCATTTCAGACCTTAATACTAAACAATGATCCTTTAATTGCATAAAGTGACAGGCACCCATTTGTGTTGAAAACTGTAATAAATTGCCCTATTGAAAAGAAGTAGGAAAGTGTTAGTGAATAAAGGTGTAGAAAAAAGTCTGAGAAACAGAGATGATTAGTTAAAGCTAAGAAGAGATATTTTGCTCAATAGCAGCAAGACTTCCCTATCTGGGAGGATAAAAAGTCTGTGAATAAGGTTGCCATTAAAGATACTTGAATTTCTATATGATTAAGTAGTTGGATGACAAACAGAGAATATAGGCATCTTCTAAGTATATTGTCTAGTTATGTGGGTATACATATATGAAAATCCTTCCCTATTAAGTCTATAATTGACATTTGCAGTTCTCTATTAAAAAGTTACAGTCTTCAAGGAAAGGGTATAACAGGTATTGATTTCACCTGGTATTTCATCAAATATTATTGAGGAACAGATTCCCTTACAACAACAATGTGGAGGACTGTGGGACCTTAATAATCTGAGGCAGTCATATTGGCAAGATTTGGAGGTTTTTGTCACAGTTTTCATTATATTTAAAGTTTTTTCTAAAGCTTATCTCTTTTATTCCCATAATTATGTGAGAAATTCGGGTTCTTTCTAAAAACAACCACAATGAACTTCTAGCCTTTGTGGTTGCTTGCACAGGAGAACTTGAAATATCATTCTTCAAGGATCAAAAACTAGAGAGGAGGTAAAAACAACTCATGTTTGATTTGCCTGAAATCTCATGATTTTGAAGCTCTTCTTGCTCTCTTGAGAAATTGACTAATGGTTTTTGGTGCTAAATGATGGCAAGAAAGTATATGTGTGTAAGAAAAACCTCATGTTCTCATTAGGAAGAGACTTAAAGTAGCATGAGTGGTCTTTGTTTATTTTATCAGGTGTACTGAGTTTAGAGGAAGGTTTGTATTTCTCACAAAGCTCCTGAAGGAATAGATCACTATAAGAACTGTTTAGAGTGGTGTGATCCAACATCATTCAACATTCAAACAAAATGGACATAACCACATTGCCACCACACAGTGAAAGAGAGGTCACATGGGCTACCCCAGATTCTACCAGTTTGCTTCAAGAGAAGGTTTGAAACCAAAGGGTTTTTTTATAGGTCTTCCCAGCAAAATAATAGTAAGTTTCCAAATTGTGCAAGTTATGAAGTCTTAGGGTAAAGAAATGCAAATATATATTTAGTTTTTTCTGATTCTTGTTGCCTTACCAACTGATTCAGGTCACTGTAGGGGGAAAAAAAGCTAGTGTAGAGAGCTTAAATAAACAAGCAATTAAATAACGTATTTCTTTTTTCTTTCTCTTCAAACAAAGAGGAAAAGTTGGATGCAAGTGAGTGGCCATGCACACACACTTCTCTGCATATGTGCACAAGTGGAAAGAGATTTAGCAAGAGCATTTGGGGGCTGTGGTTAAGACACGTACAGTGCATTTCTTGTCCCAAACATATTTACACATGGTCTTGATGTTCTTTCAATACTTTTGTGGAAAGAAGAAAGAAAGACGTAATTATCCAGTTAAATTATGTGTAGCTGCAGCTATTTCAATCAGTCGTCTTTGTCTAAACAAAAAAACTCTCAACATCTGGCAGCTGTGGAGCAGAGCTGGCTGCATGATACTGCAACTGGCTGTCCCAAATAGACCTTCTGACCTTTTATTCTTTCTTTTTTTCAGGACTGCCCACCAGAAGCAGGTGATTTTCGTGCTCAGCAGTGCTCTGCTCACAACGATGTCAAGTACCAGGGACAGTTTTATGAGTGGCTCCCCATCTCTAATGACCCTGACAACCCATGTTCACTCAAGTGCCAGGCCAGAGGAGCAGCTCTGGTTGTGGAGCTGGCACCAAAGGTTCTGGATGGGACCCGGTGCTACACTGAATCCCTGGACATGTGCATCAGTGGCTTGTGCCAGGTAAGGAGAGAGGCCCTACCCTAACACCTTTCTTCATGACTCCTCCCCTCACATCTCTCTCACATGTTCACTTTCTCTTCTCCTCCATATTTCTGTCATCTTAGGTTCTTAATTTTAATCATATCTTTTCATTCTCTTAAGCTGGCTTCTGCTACCTTGTTTGGAAGAGGTGTATAATTTCAAAGGTTATTTTCTCACTTTATGGTCTTTCCTTGGGGTTTTTTTTGTGGAACATATTCTCAGTTTTCAAACTATTTTGTACAGTTAACTCCAGTAGAAGATCCCATTTAAAAGCATTGTAGGAAAATAATGTTTTAGCTTTTAATTTGTATATACAAATGCTTTCCAAGTCTACAAAATTACATTATCCTTGAGGATTATTGCTCCCTGTAAGTCACAAATTATATAGCAGTAGATGAGGGACTAAACTGGAAAATCTGCCATAGATTTGCTACAGGACTAAGCAAGCTGCCACATCTCCTTGGGCCTCTGCTTCTGTGTTTGTTAAAGTGAGATACGGGGACTTTTTAACCCTTTATTTCGCAGCACATGGAGATTTATTGATAATTCAAACAACTTATTGACAACCTAATTTGGTTTTGTATTACTTTAGTGCTTTTACTTATATATTGCTACTCTTCTGAATGTATCCACATCAGACTTCAGTCTCCTGAACCACATGTAGGCTATAGGATGATAGCGAGGAGAGCGTTTGCGCCATGTCTGTTAAGTACTGAGCGCATCTGAATCTCAGAAAAGGTCGTGTCTAGATTTGTGTTTCAGTGCCCAGCCTCCCCCAAACCTATGTGGACTCGACATGTTGTTTGCTTTCTAGTATATTTTCAGCCACTTTTTATGCCTTTGGAAGCTTTCCTCCATGTTTCCTTTCTCATTGATTTTCTGTTCTGAGGCAGAAGCAGTCCTGCAGCAAATGAGACAAAGTAGTTCGTTACAGGGCTAATCTCATTTATGTTCTGCAGAAGGCATCATCTAGACCTCTTGACCTCAGCTGAGTGCACAAGTTTCTGAAAATTCCAGATTGCCTAATGAGACAGACTAATTTCAGTCTTCTTTTGTGTTTACTAGTCTTTTAAAAACTTAGCTGGAGGCTCAGTAATCTGGGTGGGAAAATGATTCAAAGTATTCCGCCTGTAGTGGCCTGGAAATTAGGAGCAGTGCATTCAGGCTGTGTGTCAGGCTGATTTCTGTTTTTGTCCAATATGAAGCCTTCCCTTAGGAACAGTGCTCATAAGCATTCATTACTAAAACAAATACATTTGCATTCTCATGACATTTCTTACTTCTGGAAGACTGAAGATACCTGCACTATTACAATTATGAGGACTGATGGTATTTCTTAACTGTCTCTGTGGCTAAGGCGAGTATTTTGAAAACAGACAAGTACACTAGCACTAAAGTCCCTGGGGGATTTCAGTTAAACTAACTCCTTCCTTCAATACCCTAGATAATAGGGTAGAATAATTTTTAATGCATGAACAAAATGTGTGTTTTTCATGCTCTTCAGCATCCAGTTTCTTCATGTACATTTTCCATGTAGTTTACAATTACTGCATCATTTTTGAGGATAGACAAAAAAATAAATTAAGGTACAAATGCTCCTCCTGCATTCTTCACAGTGAATAATTTTATATCATTGGGTGTGTTAAATTTAAAACAGCTTGAAGTATTCTTGTCACAGTGCATGTCTGCTAGCCAATCTAATCTTTCTGACAGTAGAGGTGCTGTATTAGAAAGTTCATAACTACATTTGGCCTAATTGTTTACTTTAGGACAAGTGCTTTACTATCCATCACAGCAATAGCTAATACTACCTAAGCAGTCCAGAAAGTTAAACAATATGAAATTTCCCAGAATTAATGGTGAACCTTCTTTGAAAGTGTCATTCTTCCCTGGTCTCTATAAAGGGCCTTTTAAAAGAATGGGAAACAGCAGTAGCACGGAAGAACAACATGGAGCATTCTTGCTCTGTAACATATGTGTGACTAAGATTTCTTTTGTAAACGTACTGAAGATATGTAAATTTCAGAGGAGACAAAATATTATTTTAGAAGATATTTCTATGCTTTTGTAATAGTAGCTGCAGGCTATCACTTACCTAAAATTGTTAACACACTCTAAACACAACAGTCACAGGTCTCACTAGTTTGTGAGAGTTCACAAATTGTCCTGGAGGTTCACCAAGATTTTTGTGATGTGTCTGCCTGATTTGGGACAGTGCAGCAGAGTGTTGTAACAATATGAAGATATGGTTTGTCACAACTGCAAAAAATGCAGCCTCCTGAGACTGCATTCGGTCTAAGGTCCTGAAGATTAAAAGTGGAATTACATCGGTTAACAGGTTCTTTGCAAGAATTACACTGTCTCAGTGTTGAAGAGGTATATTATCTGGATTGCTCGGAACAAAACTACTGAAAGCAACTTCTAAGTTTGCCAACCTAGTGGGCCTGCATTGATCCAAGTATTATTTAACTGGGTCTTTATTACAGAGAAGTATTTGGAATTTCATAGGATGTTCTGATATTACACTCCTAGGTATGAGTTTTTTACACTGCAGGCAGCAACCAAGAAGGAACTTTTTCTAGAATCATAGAATCATTTGGTTGGAAGAGACCTTCAAGGTCACCAAGTCCAACCATAAAAGCATATATGTATATACACAAATATATATAACATATATATATGACATATATATATATAAACATATAAGCATGCTTATTCAATTACACTCTGTGCAAGAATCCTGAATTAATTAAAGTGGCATTAAGGTCAGTGTATGCTTATGTAGACATAGTGGTTTTTTTCCCAGTGGATCAAACAATTGTTTCAACTGTCTGAATGAACTGCAGGGCTGTTTCCTCCTATACAAGATATGGGCTAGCCTGTGCCCTATGGTGTGCTCACAAGTTGTTCCTGAGGTTATTAATGGCAGAAATTAGGAGTTAGTTAGTCTTGCCTTCTGTGTGTATCAGTACTTTTTTCTGATTAAAAGGTGCTGGTTTTCACTTCTGTTGTCACATTTGTTCACAAGATGAAACATTTGGAAATTACAAGAACCCGCTCATGTTCATCCTTTCATTTTTCATGTTGTCTGGAGGTTTAGAATTATTAGTAGCTTAGTGGCATATCTGTAAGTCTTTGTTTAATTACTAGTTATTGAGTTGAAGTCACCTGGCCACCTACCAGTTAAAGTCAGAAGATACTTCTGATTGTATTCAGGACAAGCAAAGCCAGCATTGTGTGTAGAACAAGCCATATCCCTGAATGGTTAGACATTCTAAAAAATCTGTTTAAATTATTTTTATTTACATAGGTAAGGTGTGTGAGAGGTTATGCAGTTGCTCATTCAGTGTTACGCACACCTCCTGGCACAGGGTGGTACACATGACTGTGCCAGTCCAGAAATCACACAAGCTGTGAGTGCCTTGCCTGCCCCCATATTACATAAGCATAAATGTATTTATCTTCCACTAGGAGATGGGCTATATCATGCCACTAAAACACCTAAAAAAATAACAAGAAATCATTTATGAGCTTTATTTTCTTTCTTTCTGGAGTTTTACTTTAAAATCCATAGATAACAGAACATCATTTTTTGAAAGAAAAACTCTTTTTGTAATGTCTTTTATTTCTTCTTAATTATCTTTTTCCTCCTAACAATTTTAAATTCATTTCTATACAGATATCTGTGTCATTTTGGTCCTTTTTATTATTTCTCCTTTTTCAAAGAAATACAGATTATTTCTCAGATGTAATCTTTGTGTCCCAAATGATACAGTATGCCCAACTGATATAATGCAACTAGCTTGAACCACCATGCTGATGTCAGTAGAATGGTCTTTAAGAGAAACAGAGCTTTAATGTTCTGCATCAGGAAATGTTTATATAGAGTAAATTCATGGGGATCCAGAGCACAACACATTTTAAAGCTTCAAATTTCTTGTCAGTTTCCCTGTTTCAAAATGAAATCTTACACTTTATTGTGAGTTTTTGAGGGTATAAGCAATTTCTCTCCTCTTCCTCTCCTCTCCTCTCCTCTCCTCTCCTCTCCTCTCCTCTGCTCTCCTCTCCTCTCCTCTCCTCTCCTCTCCTCTCCTCTCCTCTCCTCTCCTCTCCTCTCCTCTCCTCTCCTCTCCTCTCTCTCCCTCTCCCTCTCCCTCTCCCTCTCCCTCTCCCTCTCCCTCTCCCTCTCCCTCTCCCTCTCCCTCTCCCTCTCCCCTTCCCTTCCCTCTCCCCTTCCCTTCCCCGTTCCCTTCCCTTCCCTTCCCTTCCCTTCCCTTCCCTTCCCTTCCCTTCCCTTCCCTTCCCTTCCCTTCCCTTCCCTTCCCTTCCCTTCCCTTCCCTTCCCTTCCCTTCCCTTCCCTTCCCTTCCCTTCCCTTCCCTTCCCTTCCCTTCCCTTCCCCCTTCCCTTCCCCCTTCCCTTCCCCCTTCCCTTCCCCCTTCCCCCTTCCCCCTTCCCTTCCCCCTTCCCTCTTCCCCTTCCCCCTTCCCTTCCCCCTTCCCTTCCCCCTTCCCTTCCCCCTTCCCTTCCCCCTTCCCTTCCCCCTTCCCTTCCCCCTTCCCTTCCCCCTTCCCTTCCCCCTTCCCTTCCCCCTTCCCTTCCCCCTTCCCTTCCCCCTTCCCTTCCCCCTTCCCTTCCCCCTTCCCTTCCCCCTTCCCTTCCCCCTTCCCTTCCCCCTTCCCTTCCCCCTTCCCTTCCCTTCCCTTCCCTTCCCTTCCCTTCCCTTCCCTTCCCTTCCCTTCCCTTCCCTTCCCTTCCCTTCCCTTCCCTTCCCTTCCCTTCCCTTCCCTTCCCTTCCCTTCCCTTCCCTTCCCTTCCCTTCCCTTCCCTTCCCTTCCCTTCCCTTCCCTTCCCTTCCCTTCCCTTCCCTTCCCTTCCCTTCCCTTCCCTTCCCTTCCCTTCCCTTCCCCTTCCCTTCCCTTCCCTTCCCCCTTCCCTTCCCTTCCCTTCCCCCTTCCCTTCCCTTCCCTTCCCTTCCCTTCCCTTCCCTTCCCTTCCCTTCCCTTCCCTTCCCTTCCCTTCCCTTCCCTTCCCTTCCCTTCCCTTCCCTTCCCTTCCCTTCCCTTCCCTTCCCTTCCCTTCCCTTCCCTTCCCTTCCCTTCCCTTCCCTCCCCTCCCCTCCCCCCTCTCCCCTCTCCCATCTCCCCCTCCCCCTCCCTCTCCAGTCTCACAGACATTTATTATTTTCATGTACTTTCTGTTGTGTCTGGTTTTGTGTTTTAGTTTTTGGTTTTGTTGTTGTTGTTGGGGTTTTTGTGGTTTGGTTTGGTTTGGTTTGGTTTTTTAGTGGTCTTCTATGGTTGGTGTTTTGTTTTGGTTGGTTGGTTGGTTGGTTTTTGGCCTGCAATATAAGTCACAGCAACGTTTGTAGTCTGGGATCTTGCTTTAAATGTTTTGGCCATAACACAGGACAACAGGAGTCCTTCTCTCTGAAAAATCATTACAACCTCTACTAAGCTTACATAATTTTCACATTGAAAGGTTAGACATAGAAAATGCACATAACCAGAACACTCCTTTTTGGCTAACTATTGAAAGTGCACGAATATGTAAGATCTTCTGTCAAATCCTGTCCTGTATCAAAAATAGCGTGGTCAGCAGGACAAGGGAAGTGATCCTTCCCCTGTACTCTGCATTGGTGAGGCCACACCTGGAGTATTGTGTTCAGTTCTGGGCCCCTCAGTTCAGGAAAGACATTGAAGTGCTGGAGCGGGTCCAGAGAAGAGCAACACGACTGGTGAAGGGACTTGAACATAAGACCTATGAGGAGAGGCTGAGGGAGCTGGGGTTGTTTAGTCTAGAGAAGAGGAGGCTTAGAGGTGACCTCATCACTCTCTATAACTACCTGAAGGGAAGTTATAGCCAGGTGGGGATTGGTCTCTTCTCCCAGGCAGTTAGCAATAGGACGAGGGGGCATGGGCTTAAACTCTGCCAGGGGAAATTTAGGCTGGATATTAGAAAAAAATTCTTTACAGAGAGAGTGGTTAGGCATTGGAATGGCCTGCCCAGGGAGGTGGTGGACTCACCGTCCCTGGAGGTTTTTAAACTGAGATTGGACATGGCACTTAGTGCCATGATCTAGTAAATGGACTGGAGTTGGACCGAGGGTTGGACTCCATGATCTCTGAGGTCTTTTCCAACCCAGTCAATTCTGTGATTCTGTGAAAGGCAAAAAGTGTAGCCTGTCTCTGAAAGATAGTGTAAATTTTATTGCAAAAACTTGGAAAAAAAAAAAAAAAGTGATGCTAAAATGAATGGCAATATTTAGTTGAATGGTGCCTATTAAAGAGTCAAAAACAGTCTTACTAGCCCAAGCAATTGAGGAGATGCATGTCAGGGATGTGTTAAACACTGACTGGTTTCTTATGCATGCAGGTGCATAAGACCTCTTGACTCCTTTAAATTTCTTCAAAGAATCAAGATAAAAGAGGTCTACATTTGTTTTCTGTTATTTCAGCATAAACCGGAAATAATCTTACAGCAGTCTCAGACTGTCCTGCTCTTGAAAAACCAACTCTGATTCTAATTGTATGAGTATTGTTATTACTACTGCTATTATTGTTGTTATTTTTATTAAAGATAATGAAATTATTTCATATATATGGTGGAATAAAAGAATGAACCATATTATAGCCCTAATAGCATCATTAGATCCAATTATTAAAAAGCTGATAATTTCTAATGAGGCCTTTAAGTAAGTTTGTCACTACAAAAACAGTTGTTCAGGATTGGAAAAAGCACTTTTGTTTCTTCTCCCAAAAACTTTCTCAATTTCATTCTTTCAGTTTTACAAGTTGTTAAAGAGAGGTGCATCCCAAAAATGCTTAACTTAATATCTATTATTTATGATAGTATTAAATTGCTCTTTATAGTTCTACTACTAAATACTACTAGACATAGTTTTTAAATTTTCTGATTTATTGATTCCTAATGCCTTTCTCATGCTCAGCTGCATAGTGAATTCAAGTTAGCTGACAACAAGCTTCATTACCTGAGTTACCTTTCACAGACAATGAAAAGTACCTGTAACATAATTGGTCAGTGCATGGACACCAGCATACTGTGGACACAGGCTGAAAACCACAGAGTTAAAAAAAAAAAAAAAAAAAAAACAGAAAAGATTGTTTAATAGAGCGCAATAGATAGCTACAGCTTGTTTATTTTTGAAGTCAGTATTGCAATAGAATTGTAGCCAAAAAAACCTATGTTGAATTTCCAAAGCTATCATGCATCTCAAACTGAAGCAGGGAATGCAGTGAGTTAAAAATATTTTTCTAGAAGTATATTGAGGATAGTTTCATACAGCTTCTTCACAAAAAAAAACATTTGTTTCAAAGATTATCAAGTACTATTGGTTACTATTTTGATGTTATTTATTTGCTGTTCTAAATCTGTGGTAGGTGAAGTAATTGATTGTGAATGGAGATTCACCTTCTGGATGGTCATATGCTGTTTTGATTCGTATGGTCTGTAGATTTAATAGGTGAAATAAGAACATACAAAAAATGTGAGAAATGGGAACAGGAGTTTGAAGCTTCCACACCTATCTCTTCCCATATCCTTCTTCACAGACTTTTTTGCAGGCTTTTTAAACATAGAGATATATTTTGTTATGTAGTTTTCCCACTGCATACTTTCCATGTTATTATGTTATATATATATATATATATATGCATACTTCAATGGTTATGTAGGATTGCATGCTTTTCTAATTTTTTTCACCACAGAGATTACACTGGCTGGTGCATAATGTCAGAAGGGTGGAAATATCTGCTCTCCTTTAGATAGACAATTACTCTATATTGCCTGTCTATCGTAATTTCAGGATGCATAGTCTCTTTTCCTTCTACAAAGTGTTGTTGCGTGGATCTTTTCCTTTTTCCGACTCAGTCCAAAATACAAACAGTGCCACTTAACACTGTGTTTGGTGTGTTGGTGAATGGATATTGTACTCACGGGCACAGTAAAAATGCTTGATACAGGTAAAATAAGGATTTAAAGAACATAGAGTAAGTGTTCACCTCAGCAGGCTCTTGAGGGCTCATGAAACTGTCTTGGGTCATGACCATTGCTGTGGGATGCACCGGGAGCACTGCTGCAGAAATTGGCACCTGGGGCCATGGCTGTTCCTAGTCCTTCCTTAGCTTGGGACCTCATTTCTTTGCATGCCCTCTTCAGACCCTTCACCTCCAGTCTGAAGGAAGGAGAAAGCCAGGGCTCTTTCCTACCCTCTCTGATGCCCTAGAAGAAAATGGCCTGCGTTTTTCCATCCTGTAATATTAAAGGCTATTCTCATCCATGCTTGTTACTAGTAACACTGTGGATCATGGGCTTATTTTGACAAGATTCCATTTTTCTACAGTTTAATTTGGCGTATTATCTAACTGTGGAAACTCTGAGAGACAGCAATTTCCAGGAAGAGATTTTTACCTGTGTTGCTGTTTTACATTCACACAAGAGGACTGAAAGTGCCTGTCATTTGCCCATTTGATGGCAAAGTGGAGAAATGAATGGCCTTTGTTCCATTAATTCACTACAAACAGGCATCATTTGTGTTTCTACCAGTGTGTATTCATTTCTAGAGGCATTCAGTCCCCCATGACAGCTTCCAGTAATGATCTTTTTCTTCTGCCAAAACTGTGACAGAAGTCAGGTTAAAACAAAGGAAAGCATTGGGAGAAAAAGAAGTCTAGGTATTTACATGTTGCTGGGATTTCAGTCTCCTGTAGTTCAGCTATTTCTGGCTTCTGTTTGTAGCTGTTTTTTTGGTTTTTTTTTCTGAGCTATAAAACACCAGAAGAAAAATGGAAAAGGTGTAATAATAGCTGTATTATTTAGGCAAGAGGGTGACTATTTTTCTTCAGACAAGAATAAAGCATTATAACAGGATCAGTTCTAAGTTGTCTTTCAGTTTAGCCCAGCCTTTTGACATGATGATTATAATGGTTTTCCAGTTTCTGATGTCTGCACCAAGCTACTGGGCCTAAATGCTCAAAATGAATCCATGGGGTTTTTTTTTAAATGTATTCAAATCTAGATAACTTATGGGGAAATAACATTTCAGAAATTACTGAATTTTTTATTTCTTATGATCATGTGCTTTTGAACTTTGTCAGCCTGAATAGCTGAACTGCTGATTGAACTCTTTGTCTAGTACTCTCCATCCTTATCTACCTCACGTTCTGTGGATAACAAATCTTAATTTTGTTTTCTTGATGATTAATACCATTGTTCTGAGATGAAAGAAATAGCTTTCCTCCCAGCATGACATCTTTCCAGCACACAGAAGGGAGTGGGGTGGAGAACGTAATGACTCATAAGTGTGATAGCCAAATACTTAAGTTGCTATCATCGTGCCAGGTAACAACATTTTTGTGGCAGAGTGGCAAGGAAATGAGGATATGGTTATTGTGTGAAAGAATCCACATTTGCATTATTAGAACTCCACTCCCCTGCACTGAGCTCTCAGCTTTCCATTTTATGGTCCAACAGAGATTGACACCACTGCAAAGACATTTTGTTCTAGTCTTTCAACAGAAACAATACCGCCTGTTACTCTCAAGTAGACAAACTGTTGACTGTGGGTATGTCTTTGACCAGCAGCACATAGAACACCTTCCTTTGCCGTGGTGGGGGGAGGAGGAACATTGTAATTTTGGGGGCTTCACAAAACGAAGAATTTCAAAAGAGCAGCTTGGAGACTCCTAAGGGTTCTGTTACAGTTACCTTGAAGTCATCTATGTCCAAGTATTTCCTTAGGACACCTAAAAACCTGAGGTGTGTAGTGTGGCACAGAGGACTTAGTGCCGTGCCAAGATAGCAAGATGTCAGCACTGGCTGGGCAGTTTTGAGAGTTCCCACCAAACCGGATATGTGGTTCTCAACAAAGACCATTGCAAGGCCCCTAGCTACTGTGAAGATCCAGAACAGGGGTTGCTGCAGGTATTTCAGCTAGTTTCCTCTGTTGTCCCAAGCATTTTCTCATACAGCTTGCATGCACTGCTCTTACACAATGAGCAACAGGTTGGAACACCCTATAGACTGAAGAGTTTCAGCAATAGTTTGGGGACATGCAGTCTCTCTCAAGTATTTAAACTGTGGGTGAAGTCCGTTACTTGATAACTCAGATTATGTGACTGCTTGAAGCACCATAAGTCTGTGCTGGCACTGTTAGTAGCAAGGCACTGCAGCTGTATCCTGGACAGAGGACCAGCTCATACCAACAAAACACACCTGTCTGAGTAGGGACACCCAACAGAGGAAAGGTCTGAGTGCGAGTATCAAGCATGTCATGAAGTCACCAGAGCTGACAAAGGACAAAGTCAAATGTAGTGTGTCACAAGTGCCAGTTAAATGCTTTTATAATTTAGTGCTTCATGGTCTAGGAGAAGAGAATGGGTCCAGGGGGCAGACTTTGTTGAATTTACTTTTGGTTTCTCAAGGATGTTTTTCTAAGGAAGCTGAAGGAGAGATGCCTTGATGAGTTTTGACTTATAACAGCCTTTGCAATCACCTTCTGTTGTATTATACCCATCTTCTACAAAACCTGGCAAATCTTTTCCCTGGAAATGCTAAGAAAGCCATCTATGCAACGCAGACAGGATGTGCCATTCTTTAGGAGAAAATCAAGCATTTCAATAACGGCCTGCTATAGAGCACTGGCTAAAAAAAAAAAAAAAAAAAAAAAAATAAATAAATTAGGCTTTTTTATTCTCTTTCATCAACAAGAGCAGAAGTATGAAAGAATAAAGCAGAAACTCATTCTTACTCTGGCAGAATATGGCTATGTGAACTCAAGCCCAACCAAAACCAAAGAAAAGTGTGAATGAAATGGAAAAGTGCACATGAATAATCACAAAGGCTCTTCTTTTTTGTCATCTGTTTATAAACTCTTGGAATTTAATTGTTTATGTGTTGCTCCTTACAGAATGGCAACCCTAATTTCCATGTCATCAGAGGATGAATGAGATAGGGCTTCATTTCCACGTCTGTGGGCTCTCCTGTGTTGGCCCACACAGTAAATTGGTCAGTTATGTATGACTGAACCTGAAAAATTCAGTCTTTTTTATCCTTCTAATGAAATTTGCATATGAGGATAGGAGTTGCCCTTTTCCCACATCCAGTATTTTAGTGCCTCTATAAGTCCTCATTTAGAAGTTGTAGCTTTTAAATTGATTTAATTGCTTCTTTCTAAGTCAGGTACAGTTTCAGAATGAGGTTACATTTATTACTTTCGCTGAGGGAAGCCTGACAAATAGGAATTTCTCTTGAGTTCATTCTGCTGCTGGGTGTTTGTTTTTTGCTTCTAGAGGTTTGGCTGAATAGCCGATTCTCAATTGTGTCTGACATGCAGGTCAGGTGGAGGCACTACAGAGGTCTTCGTCTAGGCTTAGAAAGAGTAATAACAGGGAACCCTTGCCAGCTGGGAATGATGGCTTTATAGGGCAGATACTAAGCAGGATCTGCCAATCAGTTGTGGTGTATCAGTTGTAGATAAGACAATAAGCAACAACAAATCGTTGAGCTTGCCAGCCACATGCTTAGTGCATTGGAAGGTGGATCTCAGTTACTGCAGTGATCATGTTTAACAGTTTGGCTACTGATCAGTGACTGAAGTTTGTTTACATTGCCTGAACAGTTGCAAGTTGTGTTTGGCTCAAGTGTCAAGTGAATACATTGATTGCACATGTCACTGGGCCTGCTGTTACAAGCTTGGTTACAAATCACCTTATCATTGTGAAAATCTTAGTGTCTTCAATTATAGTTGCTGATTGCAGTGTGCTTGCACCTAAATTCCTTGAGACACAGGGGGATCCTGCTTGGTGCTGCACAAGACTGCTTGTCACAAGATAATGCTGGCAGGCTGCGAACTGTCATCACAAGGTGTCAGTGAACGGAAGGGCAGATACCACTTCAATAGGGGTTGCAAGTCCCTGTATCACAGACACTAGTCCGGTTCCAGTTTGCTGTACAGCCTGGAGCTTGTTCTCTCCACAATAAATTAAAGAGTACAACAGATCTTCATCCCGACTGTAAAGCAGGATTTTGGATCCAGTTGAAACAGTGGCTCTGATCCAAAACTTTCTTCAGCTGAGCAGTGACAATCAACACAAGTCCCATATTGAGCCCCACATTAGTATCCATCTGAAGGGCAACTTTGTTTTCCTCAGATTCTCAGAACTTCTTGTGTTTGAACTGCAGACATGCCCTTTGAAAAACAGAGAGATTTATTTATAATTGGCTAGATTTGCAAGCTTGCTTTATTACATTATTTCCTGCCCAGAGTTTCTTAATACTGAATAGAAATTATTATGAAAACTTCTTACTTCAGGGCATTTCCAGGCTAGCAAGGCTGAAGCAGAACCTGTTGTTGCTGGTCCAGTTTTATTTCTGGAAAAATCTGCTAAACTGAGACAGAGCTCAAGTCCACAAGGGGAACACATACACACATAACATTCATGCACGCACTCAGTGAGTTAGTTCCAACTCCTGTTGCGGGACTTTTAGCCTGATGCTTTTAAACTACACATGAGCAGATGCTCTGCTAACTTGATTTCCAAGTTTTTCCTGTAGTGTCCTGCAAAAATTATTTTGCTTGTTTATCTCAGAATCAGGAATATCCCTATTTTTCTGTTTTGCCAACTCACTAGCTGTCAGCAGAGTAAAAGCTGAAGCAGACGGGGGAGAATCAAACTCAGCAGGAAGTATGGGACTTCAGCATAAAATATAATATGGAATCTTTACCTCTGAGCAGAACTGTGGTATCTTGTGCCAGAAAACAGTACAGACTCAGCCAACTAGGGATTAGGTGTTATTATTCTGGCTTTCGGTTGCTAACTTTTTTTATGCTAAACCCACAAAGAGAATAAAAAATGAGCTCACTTCAGAGCTGGTAAAGAACTGGGCAGGGAGTTGGTACTTACCTGTGATTTCCTCCCTCTAGTGCTGCATGGCTGACATCTTCCATACACCGAGAGACCTCCAAAGCTCTGCATGATCTGCCTGTACTGCTATGAGGGCATATAACCACAACAGCAAAGAGCTTCATAAGAACGCCTTTAGAAATATGCAAGAGCTTCATCCAAAGCCTGTTGAACTTATAAGTGCATTTTCTTGATTTTAATGGGGTTTGGATTAGATTGTCAGGGAACTGAATGGAGCTGCTTCTGACATTTTGTGCGGTAACTATCTGCAGTTCAAGCCTCTGACCGCACTTCAGCAATTTGAAACTCAAAAGATTTCAGTGTGGAAAGTCTGTGCTTCATTATCCTGCTTTAAGGGAAGGAAGCTTAGCATGTAACAGAAATGAGTATGAAAACTGCTTACTTCAGAACATTTCCAGGCATAACTTGTTGCAGTAATCCATTTTCATTCCTAATGGGAGCTTCCTTCCCAGCCCTTATGGATTGAAATAGACTTACCTCCCTAAACCCTCCAGGATATGTTAAGACTGGGACTAGAATACATCAGAAAAGGAAGTCTCCATCCCACAGAAACTTCAACATTTCAACTTTGGTTCTAGTTTCAAACCAAGATGAGGAGATGACATTTCAAAGCTTTTCAGGGAGTGAAATATTCCCCAGACCTCTGTTTTTTTGTTACAAACCTTGTCCACCAAACCATTACTCTGAGCTGTAAATTGGAAGTACAATATCCTCATTCACTCCTTTGCCTTCCAAGGTGATCAAGCAGTATCTTCCATGGTGCTTGTTTTCATGATGAGTCCTCAAAACCAAAAAATATTTACATTGCTGCAGAATATATTGCCAAAATTAAAGGAATTTTGGTTGAAGAACTTATAGAAGTGACTACACAGAATGCACTGAAAGTATTCCCCAGAATTTGGAACATTCTTCGGATATAGATTTAGAAATATGTAATATTGCAGAAACTATTATTTATGCCATAATTAAAAACCAATTAAAAACCATCTAGTCAGATGAGTGTGCCCATAGCTCAGTGTCTCGGCAGGTTTTTCTAGCTCTGCAGTGTAAGTAAATCTACTTTCCTGACGTCTGGGTCTCTCCTGGTGTGTCCTATCTTTGGCATCCCTGATAACAGCAATTTCAAAAACCTCCCCTCTGAGTTTTGTTCATGTTATGAGTGAATGTTGAAAGAAACAATTCTGCCTTCCTGTTCCTTGCTAAGTCTCTGCAGATTTTGGAGGGATGGTAACATGTTTTCACCCACACTTTCATCTTTTGCAGAGTTCTCTGCAGCCTTGATGGAGAGTGAAAATAATGCTATAGAAATTGCATATTCTAATCTCAACTGAGCCATACCTATGTTTCTTCTGCTCATAGAGACAAAATTATTATTCTCATGAACTGTATTTTTTCAAGACCACTTTAATATTTCCTTGTCTGATCTTTTGCTTTCATAAGAATCCAGCCTGTATAATGTTTGCACATAAGAGCTACTAAAAAGTAACGTAAGAGGTCTGGTGTAGTGTTTTCCGTGTCAAAGCACCAGTGATGCTATTGCAAACACTACCAAACTTTTCCCTGAATGTAATCACCTCCGAAAGATGGAAGAAGGATTTACTTAGGTAGTGAAGGGAAAAAGGAAAAAAAAACCTGTCAGCTTCAGAACAATTTTTATTTCAGGCACTAGCTAATAACTCATAAGTGTTTTTAATGAAAATTTCATGCACATTCCCAGATATCTATTAAGACATATAATCTAGCAGAGTAAAGCAAAAAGCTGTGCAGACACCTCAGGGAGAAACAGGAAATTTATTTAGTTTCATCAAAATTTCTAATAGCATAAAAGTATCTGAGAGGCTGCCAAATTCAGGAAGATTAAAACACATTTTGCACATAAGTTTTGGTGTTCATAAGAGGTCTCATTTTGCTCATACTTCCATTTGAAATACAGCATTTCAACAAAATAATTATTTTTATGCTATATACTGGCAATGGCTGTCAATCTCAAAAAGAGCAATGACCCTCAAGATAATTTTCTTTCCCACTGAGATTTTCCAGCTCTACAAGTTATGACCCAGCTCCAAATTGCTCAATTTATAAATTAACTTTAACCAGACTACAGCCCATGGCAATGTGTGAGCTGATAATTCATAAAGTTAAAAAGGCTTTAAAAAAGTAAAGGCAGGTTTCAAAATGGATTGCCTTGTACCTGGATTTAAGATTCAGTCCTTTTCACATCCAGGCAGTTCACGTTTTACTTTCAAAATAGGGAAAGGCATGCAGATTTTGGTGTGACTATAGACTGAATCATTGTGTGAATATAAAATATGTTATAAGCAGAAATGAAAGAGAATTTTGGCCTCTGATATCTGTGCTCCTCAGCAAGATCCTTGTCGCTGTAGGCACTAGTGAGCTGTAATATGCTTGAAGGAAATTAATCTGTTTGGTAGGTACATCATACAGATTTCGGATCCTGTAAGTAATTTTTTTCACATTTCGTTTATGCAGAGACATGTATGAAAGTTAAAGCAAACCAGTCTATGTAAATCAAAGGTGCTTCAGCTCCTGTAGGAATATTCTTATTCAGAGAAAAATAGACCTAAATCTTACATGGTATCACTGATATAATTTACTTATCTCTATTTGAAAGGTCTGTATGGAACAGTCACAGTCAAGATAATCTTAGCTTTGCTTCAACTGTCTAACTGTTATTTGTCATGGTGTTTCTAATGTGATAAAAAGTCTCTTACAGTCTGGTATGACTAGATTTTAAAGGGAAATGTATCATTTGTGCTTGACTGTCACTCCATTAGCCCTCATTAATTCCCCTGGAGACATCATAATACAATGCAGAAGCATAGGAGACTGATCCAGTTCTGCCTTAGTAGAAGTGGGTAAAGTCAAAGCAATTTGATAATAGCTTTCATTAAGCCTGAATCTAAACCTGTAATGTTTTAAATTAAATTAATTATCCTATTGATATGACAGATAATCAAGGAAACTGCTATTGTGCTACTAGTAAAACAACCACGTTAGAAATGCAAATTGAATTGCTAAAAGTAAATACTGGATATTAATCAAAATCTGCATTTTCACAGGTAAATTAAGAGAAAGTGTTAAACCTGGAAGTACATCTCACTCTAGCAGAGATCTGCTATTCTGCACATGCAGATTTGCACAAAAAAAGGAGTGTTAGTCTGAATATGTAGGTGGGCAAGCTACACATGGATTTTTATGAGCCTGGATGATAAGTACCCTGTTTGCTCTTATTGGTTTCTAGGACCTAGCTCTCTGATTTAACTGAAACTCACAGATGCAAGAAAATTTAAAGCTGAAATAAGCACTTTGTTAAAAAATGCCTATGTTTATATATACTGTCGGTTTGTCTAAGAGTTGTAGTACAAACTCTTTGAAGTAGAGTTTATATACAATTATTTTTTTCACTGCTTACTTTGCACGCCAGAATGCTAAAAGGCCTTTCATTTTTCTAGTATGTATAAAGATAATTATAACACTGTGTGGACTTGCTTAATTTCTTGGATTGTAATTATTTATGTGCAAAATTCATAACTTGGATGCAGAATTCAAAGTTCAAACAAAAGGCCTACATTAGCACTCTGCTAAATAAATTTATATTTCATTAATTTAATTTTAAATTTATTTAATTATAAATGTATATTTGATTCTCCTGGGAGCTATATTTTTTTGCAAACTGAGAAGCCTATTTTATCTATTCAGGTTTTAAAATTTTGAACCAGAAATTTTGCACATAAGCATAAAGCCAGTTGCAGAGCAGGTAATTGCATTTCTGACTCTCAGTTCTTTTTGTTTTAACCATTTCCTTCTTCTTTATCAGATCTTTAACAATGTCTGAACACAGTCATTGATAGTGTGGAATGGGGTTATTGTCAAATATAGTTAAATCACATGGTTTTCCTAACTGCATAGCAGGTAAAATGTCACTAAAATCTCAGCCATGTTACTATTTATCTGTGCTGTTCTTTTATCTATCTGCCTCCCTCTTATCTGTCTTCTTATCTATTTCAGGCTTTTTCTTTGTGAAACTGTAAGTGTAATTACTGATAAGACTCTGACCGAGAAATGTTCACAATGCCCTAAAAAAAACCAGCCTCCAACAATACTCTTTTCTTTCTCTGGACTGCAAAAGCCATTGAGTAACCTGCTCACCATCTCATGTCTGAATTCTGTTCAAACTCCCAGCCAGATTTGCTCAGCCTCTTTCATTGCTAAGGTACTTTATGGCCCTCTAGAGACGCTGAGAGAGAAATTTGACAGTAATTAGTTGCAGAAATGGATTGAGCAGTCAGTCAGTAGGTGCTCACGTTGAACTGCGCATCTTTCTTTCTTGCCAGATCGTTGGCTGTGACCGCCAGCTGGGAAGCACAGTCAAGGAAGATAACTGTGGGGTCTGCAATGGTGATGGGTCTACCTGCCGGCTGGTTCGAGGCCAGTATAAGTCCCAGCTCTCAGCAAATAAACGTAAGCTGTCCCTTATGGTAAAGTGCCATCTTCCCGTCTTAGTGAAATACACATTCCTTGCAAGCTAGATTCCACCCTATCCTTTCTCAAGCATTTGAATTGTTGTGGTCAATCTGGTTGTCCCCACAGTTCCTTCCCTCTTGGGTTAAATAAGGCTTGCTCAGACTATAGCTCTGGCTGTGGGGATAGACAGACGGTTGTGGAAAGGTGTCATCATTGTATTCCCCATCTCAGCTAGACAGTTGCTTGGGAGGAGCAGGAGAATTAGAAGAGCTGGGTCTACCCTCAGTGGTTGTGGCTAGGCAGAGGACTCAGTCCATGCTGCGTTGAACAGAGAGGTTCATGCTGCTCTGCAGCAGTGGGGATCCTGGGGTCATGGTGGTGCCAGCCTGGCACAACATTCCATGTTGGACCATGTCTGCCTGCATGCCGAGTATGACAGCTCAGTCCTGAGGTGAACTGAGAGGCCTAAGCTGTCAGGAGGTGCCTACGTGAATGGGTACCAACAGATGTACACACCACACCGACAGGCTTTCCCACACGCTGCCTGAGCCAGCTTCAATGCTATCATGAGGTAGCATTAGTGTGCCCCAGTGACAGGGTTAGATTATCCTGGGCCCCAGGCAGGCTTTTCAGCCTGATCACAGCACCATAGATGGAGCTATAAAAGTTTGTGGATGAGAGATAGGGCATGTCTGGTCAGTTTGAAGGAAGGGTAAAAAGATAGATGTACTTTCATGCCTAGATATAAACACATAACCATGTGTGTTAGCCTGCAAACCTGCCTCCAGTTCTACTCAGTGGCATTAGAGTTTAATAAAACCATCTCTATCATTTATCGAGTGCTGAACAGCACATGATTTAAAAGATTCAAATAGCTGCATAGTATGTGCTGAAGACCATGCCTGTACATTTGTGGATTCCTGTATAGATAGCATTCAGTTCCTGTCGGGAGCGGAGGGAAGTGTTTCTTACAGAAGTTTCTCTCTGTCAGAGGATAGGTGCTTGGGTATGGAGCAGAGCACACGGAGCAGCAGTAAGCACAGTGCAACTTCTGTGTCCGCTGACTGGGAGGGACAGAGGGAGAGAAGGAAGGAGAGGAGGGAAGGAGGGAAGAAAGGAGGGAAGGAAGGAGGGAAGGAAGGAGAGAAGGAGGAAAGGAGGGAGGGAAGGAGGGAAGGAAGGAGGGAAGGAAGGAGGGAAGGAAGGAAGGAAGGAAGGAAGGAAGGAAGGAAGGAAGGAAGGAAGGAAGGAAGGAAGGAAGGAAGGAAGGAAGGAAGGAAGGAAGGAAGGAAGGAAAGGAAGGAAGGAAGGAAGGAAGGAAGGAAGGAAGGAAGGAAGGAAGGCTATTTTTTGTGAAAGAAAGAAAGAAAAGAGTAATCCTCATAAGAGTTCAATTGCTGAGGCAGAACTGCACATTAAAGGGCAAAGGAAACAATTCACAAAGATTTGGTAATGTATTTTTTACCTCACTGTTACTGTTTCTGCAAAGTGCATGAACGGATTCAGAAATCTCCAAGCTGTTTGAGACACAATAGTATTTGAGAACTTTTTTTGGCAAATGTATTTTCCTGTAGGAATAATTTATTAGTTTTCAGTTGTTTTATGGTAAAAAAGGTGGTCCCCTCTTTTCTCCTGGGGATAAAGGCACTCATGTATTATGATCAATACCAAAATGTTAATAAAATACAGTTCCTACTTCCAATGGTTTGCTATTAAAGAACGGTGTATAGGTAGAAGAGCAGATGGCACAGAGCATAGTCTTACAGTGAGACAAATGTGAAAAAAATGTTAGAGAATGGTTTGTTCAGACACATTTGCATGCAAATAATTGTTATACACAACTGACATAAATAACCAGATTTTATATGCATTCTTTATAAACCACGTGATGTTACTCTCTCCTCTGCTGTAGACATACTGCAACACAGTACAAATTTTGAATATATCTAAAGTATGTGGTCCTTTAAATTAGCTTTTTACAATTGTTAAGGGCACACTTACAGTTCTCCTTCACATAGGTGAATTCATATGAATTCTTTTTGAGCTTTGCTTCCAAATGGATTATGTATATGCTGTGAAAATTTGAGATTTTAGTTAAAAGCTTACCCTGGTTTTATTTTTTGCATTTAACCTCCTCAGTGCTATTGAAATACCTGTCACTTTGGCACTTTATCTGTGTTAGCATCTTGCTTACTTGTCACTTTAAACATATCTATGTAAGCATATCTGGGATCAGGGCCTCATTTATTTGCTGGAATGACTGGATTACATTTGGTTAGTGAATGGCTTAATTCCAAGTTATCTCTGTACAATAATCCTTGTTTCTCAATAATTACTTCTATTTTGTTCATGGTATGAACAAGGCATTAAAAGCCTATGTGAGACGGACTGCCATGCAACATAAGAGAAATCAGAAGGGGCATGTGCAGCAGTGAGCAGATATCAGCAGAGGTCTTCTGTGGGCTCACCTGGGATTTTTATTTCCTAACAGAGACAGCATTCAATGTTGAGGACTGTGCTAGGGAAATCGGACGGTGGCCTTTATTCCATCACTGTTCCAACAGTTTCTGAAGTTGTTTATGTCTCAAAACCATCCCAGACACAGTCTTAAGCTTGTCATACTGAATTCATTTATTGGTGCTCATATCCAGTTCCCTTCTCCATGCTGTTTATATCATACAAAGGCATAGGAGAAGGATAGTACTAGAAATAAATTTGTAAAGCTTTTAAACACTTAGCACTTGGTACAGGAACAGCTTCCTCAGTATTTATAGGGGTAGTATACATCTCCCAGTGGTCTCAGAAACAGAAGCATAGCAGGAAAGAAGGCAGTGTGATGTTGAATAGTCTCTTAGATTTTTATGAAAAAGGAAGCACCTGTGTCTCTGCTCCTATTCCAAAAAAACCCCCATCAAAACTACAAAAGACGTCATTCATTCCAGAAATATCCTTTTCTTTTAGTCCAGGGCTTCAGTGGTTCAATCTTTTAAAGTCTGCATAAAGTGTTTGGGTTTTTTTTTTAATAATATCTCCTTTTTGAAAGAGTGTATGTATCTTCCTATGGAAATGAGCTACATTTAAGCAGGCTTCTTCCTATTCACCAAGGAGATGTAGAGTTGATCCCATAAGTAGTGGGTGAATTCTGATGATCACCTTGTGCAAAGCTAGTATTTCTCTAAAAAAAGTATTGACATCTACCACTGATGTAGATTACTTTTAATAGAGAATTATAAAAATTGCTATGCTGAGGCAGAATAGATATTTATCTGGTTACTTTTGCCATGGTTGTCAAAAATAGATGCAGTTCCAGATTTCTATTGAATATCAATAGTAATGGGGAAATAAAGACAACTCCTTTCTTGACCATGGGAACTGATGGCTAGACCACTTGGACAAAGTCCAAATTCAGAGTCCAAATTCAAAGTCCAAAACCAGAAGAAACTGATCTCTCATGTGAATATGACACATGTATCTGACATATAAACTTTCCCTAAATTCTTGCACTTTCTTCACAGCCCTGGGTCACTGTCATCTCAGTTGTATGAGTTGTTCCCTTGCCTTCCTCTGCATCTCCTCCTCTCTGCTTATGGATGGGGAGAGCTATGACTAAATATTCCCATACTTACTTCCACATGTCTCTTCACAGGAAATGTCTCCTTCTTATCACTATTAACCTCAGTTTGTGAGAGCAGGAAGCACTGTGATAAGCATGAATCCCACTGAGCTTTGCATTTCACATAAAGAGTGCTAGGATTTCAAATGAAAGCAATGAAAAGATCAGGTGAAATATAGTCCTAGCAATGCCCTGGGGCAGAAGAGATGTAAGAATGTATGATATATAAGCCAGCGTGATCTTTAGACTGTCCAATTTTTTGGTGACAGGTGAGTGAGTTAGTTTTTCACTCTCCAGCACAGAACTCATAAATGCGAGACAGTAAAATGTAACAATGACACAGTACTGTTTTTAAATAGGGCTTGTAAAAAGACCATTAACATTTTTTAAAAAATTGAAGTTATAGTTTTCCCAGATTCGTTCCAATAAATGTGGTACATTCAGAGCAGAATGATTTGTCACACCCATGGATTTTGTCCCCCAAAATGGTTAAAGTGCATCTATCTCACTGGGTATCTTGAATGTGAGTGTCAGAATGGTACCAATAAATTCAGCAATAAATTAAGCATTAGAATATCAATATTTAATGACTTGAATATTTGTCTTTTCAATTAGGAAATAAGAATTCTCTGTAGAAATGAAAGATTTCTGTCTTTGCTAATTAGTGTGTTATAGAGATGTATATGAGCAGAATGTGTGTTGAAGAGAGTTTAACGCCAGTGTTACAGAAGTCTTGGGAGGCACTGAAATTTCTGGATAGGTTGAGAAAACTTATCAAATCATATTTTGAAAATAATGACAATGTTCTGAAGGGCCTGGGTACACAAACAGGCTTTATGTCCACACAACTCTTGTGATACACAGATTTATCAGGCTGCCTACATTTGCCGCCTCACTTCTGGGATATTAAGAGGCCACAGAAGTATGGTTATTTCACTCACTAAAACTTTCCAATACGACAGTGTCAGAAATTCCAGTGGCACATGAATGAATTTTAAATTTAATGGGTTCTAGTTCATAGTTTTGAGATATTATTGGTCTGGACAAATTAATGTGTTCTTTAAAAGAAGTCCCCACTTCTCATAGTTTTCCCTCTTTCTGTAGCCTCTCTTTACTTTTTGACATAAAATGACAACATGAAGTTTTGCTGGCAACTGAGAAACCTGAGTTAGCTAGGCTGAAACTGTTTTCCCGGGTTGGTCAGGTCTGTTCTCAGAAATTTGTGGCCCCAGATCATATCTTTGGATGCAAGCTAACATGCCTTTATTTGCTGAGTTAACCTCACCTGGCAAAGTAACACATTGCTTGGAGAGCAGAGCTATAGTTCTTGCTAGCAGGCATCGCATGACACAGATGTGAGTGGTTCTAATGAACAGCTAGTGAAAGGGGCCTTCATTCCTCTCATATTTTACCACCTCCCCAAAAAAACCCTCTTAGACATGCATACTTTTTCTTTCCCAACTTCTGGTTATAGGAGGAAGAGGCAGAAAAGACAGGAAAAGGTAAATGGAGAACATGGGCATGCTGGTTCATCCAGGTCAGCGTTCTCTGGGCACCCATTCCATGAGCCAGGCATAGAGCTGGGAGCACTTTCTAGCATCATTCCATACCTTGCCTTCCTGTCTCCATTCAGAACACTACTGAGGTTGCTGCCTCTTCAGAAATGCTGACCTAACTAACTCTCACAGCAGCATGTGACCTACATTCTAAGTCACACCTCAGTTTAAACACAGTTGGCAAAGCTCCCATGGGCTTTATAGGTGGAAGATCCTGTTCTAACACCTGTTTACATTACAGTCTAACGGGCTTCTGTTTTTTGAGGGCCTTTCTGTTAGTGGTGTGGAAAGGGAAGCAGAATTATAGCACTTCTAGTCATTATAATAAGAGGTGTGAAAGGGAAGGCATGCCTGAGGGGTAGCAGGAGATCATCACACAGCATGGGCAAGGTCATGGAGAAACTATAGTGTTCAACTGGGAGAATCAAGAGAAGGAATGGGCTGTTCTGGTTAAGCATCAGAATAGGCTTGTGCTTCTCTACTTCACCACAAACACCAATTAGAAAGACTTGGAAGTGGTTTAAGTAGAGTTGTGGTGAAATAGAAAGCTATTAGTTACCATTGAAATCCAGAAATGGTTGTGAAAGAGTTGAGAATAAAGAAAATCAATAGTTTGGGGTTCTTACCATATTTAACAAATCCTTTTTTTCAGATTTTTAAAATTCTCTCATAATTCTTAGGCTTAATTGGTCCAAAAGCTTGTCTTTTGACTGCCTTGTAAGCGCCTAGTTCATTGCTTATTTGAAAATGTATGGGAATTTCTTTGCTTATTTACTCCATGCACTTTTGCCTTCCCGCAGTGGATGATACGGTGGTTGCTATCCCTTATGGAAGCAGGCAAGTTCGCCTTGTGCTGAAAGGACCCGATCATTTATGTAAGTAGAAAAATATGAAGTATATTTGTTTAAGAAAGCCTTGCTAACCCACGGTGCTCTGTTTACACTGTGGTGTCTGGTTTCCCTCTCTCAGATCACTGATTTCAACACAAGGATGAGTCCTGCCCTCAGAAGCTCTCCTTGGACCCAGTTACATCAGTGGTACACACTTATTTCAAAGCAGAGCTTAGCTAGCATTGCAGAATCCTTTTCCCCGCCACAATTTTTTGGTCATTTCTGTTTGCTTATACTTTGGTTGGCTCATTTGGTGCCAAGTGCTTTTGTTTAAAATTAATAAAATATATCCCACTGAGTGAAGAAATATTGAGGACAGTAAAGGATAGCTTCCCTATAACAGAGCTTAGCCATCAAGCTGCTCATGACTTTAACACTTTCCTGTTGTGATAATCTCTTTCACTCCCGTAGATACATGCACACATGTGCATGTACACACACAAACAAATCATGGTCTGAAGATTAGGAACAGCATGCACCAGTCAAACCGTGCTCCTTAGTAGTGATATTGTTGCTAGCCTGTCACTTGGTGGTTATAGCACTTCCCTGCTTCATCTGACAAGGGAGCTGCATATCCCAGAAGCTGTGTACCCTTCTTCTCTGGAAGAAGAGTCTCAGTATTTGAGAATACACTAGGAGAGCTGAAGTCAAATCTATTTATTTCCTGAATAGAAGCTCCCTGATTCTCTCTCTCTTACCTTCCAATGCAATAGCTACTCAAAAGCTGCTCCTTTTTACATCAGCAGCAAATGAATGCTGGAATGTTGGTAAATGGGATTCACTGTCAGAAAATCCACAAACTGTACTGCATAACCTCTCGGAAGCACAAGTTATTGTTAGATAAGTGGGGCTCCCTTTCTGCTTTTTAAAAAGGTAATAGGACTTTCCTGCAGCATGGACAGTGTAAATACAAATGTTTGACAGTGTAAATACAAATATTAGTGCCAGCAAGGAGGTAGAACACCGAATCATTCCCACTCTCTCCAGATTTCCTTTGCCCAAAGAACTTATATCATGTGGCAAAAGAAGAGGTCATTTATTGGTCCTCTTCCATAGCTTACTGCTTGTGTTGAGAAAACAGTGAGCATGCCATAACCTTTTAACGGTTCTTTAGATTTAGAGCTGTGAATAGAGACCAGCAAATTATAGGTTATAAACTAAAAAAAAACAAAACATATTATGTTTTTCTTAAGAGTTCAAATGCTGCCTGTACTTCGGTTTTAAGTGGCCCTTCGGGTATTCCTAAGCTGCTCCACTATGCTTGTTATTGCTTTCCCAGTAAATGATTTTCGCTCTTCCTTTCCTCTCCTATCTTCTTTCCCATATATGTGTTCTCTTCCAACACAGAAAAAAAAAATCGTGCTTTGATTATTTTTTCAGAGAAATTGAGCTATAAAACAGCTTAGACAGAAATTAGATTTTAGCAGGAGAAACTCATCTAAAGCTGTCTTCACTCAGGCCATATCGCATTTCAGGACAAAAAGATTTGAATCAGAGGGGTCTGCCTGAATCAACTGCTCTCTGTAAAAATGAAAAAGTCCAAATACATTTCTTGTTTATTTCAGTTGTCCATGAATCTTTCTGTTCACCCATCACAGGATTTTATATACATATGAGCTACAGTCAGTTGGAGGGGAGGGAGTATTTTGTTCTGTGTATTTTGGTTGTGGGAGAAGTCAACAGGAGGACAATTACATATACACAAGTCTTAAAACCGTCTTTATCCCTGATGCATGCAGCCTTGTCCAGAAGTTAATATGTCGCCAAGTCCATCACAAAGGAAGAGACTAGTCTCACTGAAAACCAAGGAATTCATTAACACAGAGCAAACTCTTAGTGTACTGCAGCTTCCTTCATTAGTTAATTCCTATGACCCATCCTGCTAAGCAGTCTAATTACTGCAATTATCTTTTCTTCCCCTAATTAACAGCTTAATACATGCTCATAAAAACACTTCTCCCATTTACTGTCTCTAAAAGCATTATTCCATCACAGATTAATAGTACGTCCCCAGCTAATTCAGATTTTGCCTTAGCTGTCTTTCTGTTTGAGATAAAATTTTGTGCATAATTTCACAAATACATGTGAAAAGATTATAGCTTTGCAATCCTTAATGATGAAGGGCATTGACACTTTGAAATAAATACAAGAAACAGTTTACTGGTGAATGTGCTATAAAGCAAAACCTGAAGTTGGTCAAGAGTCTAGCTAGATGATGGAATAGATCTACTTTCTGACTGTTGATTTCCATTTAATAAATAATTTAATATGTTTACTATAATTTTACAATTGGAAGTAACTGATACCAAACAGTATCTGGATTAGTGCCCACTTTTTGTGAGCTGTAAGTGTAGAGGGAACCAGAGGGAGAGCTCAGGAGCGTTCAGGACTCACCATCCCTTCCTATTCCACCCGGGTGGATCAGACTGCTTCTGGAGAGGAGGCAGGATTGCTCTCAAACTGATCTTTCTTTCCTGGATGTCTTGCTTTCAGTTAATTGTCTACCATAGCACCATGTGGTTAGTGACCCACCTTTGAACTGAAAGAAGGAACAACAACTTTACAAAGCCAGCACTCATGGGGGAAGGTCTGAGTCATGCTCTGCATAGGAGCGTGACTTACTGAGAGTGAGTTAAATGACAGCAAATATGCCTAACTAGAAATGGATTAATATGTCTGGAAGAGAGTAAAAACATGACCTATGGGTGAGGAGGTGAATGCAGAGCTAAAAATCCAAGGGTTGAACAAAGCCAAAAAGCAGATGGAGGAGAAAAAAGAAAAGGAATGTATGAGAATGTGAACAAACTGTAGAAAAGAACAAAAAAGTTGCAGTATCACTAATTTAGGAGGCAAGTCTGCACCACCACTGTTTTGTGTTGGTTTTCTTTTTCTGCTCTCACTTACACTTACTTCAAATAATAATGTTCCAGTTTCCTGTTAATTTGTTTTCATTTGTCAGATTTGGAAACCAAGACTCTCCAAGGTGTGAAGAGTGAAAACAGCCTCAGCTCCACAGGTTCCTTTGTCGTGGACAATTCTAGTGTTGATTTCCAGAAGTTTTCTGACAAGGAGATATTAAGAATATCTGGGCCTCTCACAGCAGACTTCACTATCAAGGTGAGGATCACTGGTCTTAGACGTCTTAGAGCAACATAAAGTAAGACAAGATGCATGAGAAAGATGAGAGTGATTTTTCTAGATCTTAATTTTCAAGTAGAGATTTACCACAAAGCCTAATCCAGGCTAGTTCTTGAGCTCTACGTTAAATTCTTTACAGTCAAATATCTGATGAAAGCCTAATTGGACACTTCTTGGGAGACTGAATTTATATCAAGAAAGACATACCCAGTATGTGCCCTCAAGAGAAAATACAAACTCATCACAGGAAAGGCAGATTACTTTCTGCCTGTGCTGCTGAGATACCTATAAATCAAGAACATTCAGCTTGCTTTGCCTGTGATGAGCACAAAGAAAGAAAGTCTGTATATTTGGCCTGTAATCTGTGAGGTTTATACTAACGTAACTTCACAGAAGACTGTAAGGGAGTGGAGAATGAGGTCCCCAAGCTCCAAAATAAGTGGGATGACTTTCCTTGAGAAGTCATGGTGTCATTTTGAAGTTCTGCTTAGTGTTGCACGGGCAATAAGAATAAAATTGTTTCCTCCCATTAGAGCATTTCTGTTCTTCCAGGTAATATAAAACACATTGCTGGAAGCAATGCATACATTCTGTAGGAAAACACACATACAAAAATGAACATTTGGGAATCACAATAAAATAAATCCTTTTCCAGTAGGTCCAAGCAACTTGAAGGATTTCAGCTGTAAAACTGTAAAACCTGTATCATGTCCAGGACTACATAAATTTTTCACCATGGGCCCCAGAGGCAGATGACATTTGCTTTAACCTAGAGCTGATGGCAGCTAGAAGTTTGAACAATGAACTGGAAAATGCAGTGAGTTATTATGTTGGGTTAAGCTGAGCTGGGCTGGAATGGGTTATCTTGGGAAACAGCAGAGCCCTGTAGACTGTCCCCTACTCATCTGGAGTGTTAGCAGCACTAAAAGCAAGCTGAAATTATCAGGACTGGTTCACAAGGAGAAGCCTGACCTGAAGAATGCATTCCTTTCTCTTTGAAGGTCAGAATGAAAATTCCTTAATAAAACAGATGCTGCTCAACTCAAAATGTCTAAAACACTTTTACCTGTATTACGGATGATATCCAGATGATGAGCATCAGCACAATGTAAACAGTATTGCTCATTTGGCATTATTTGTTCTGTCTATGGATTAAAAGCAGACTTGTTAGTTAGGACATCCCTGTCAGGGACAGCTGGCCATGTAGACCAGTGGCCCTGAAATGGTAACGGGAGGTTTGGACTGTGTTCTGGGTATTACCACAGTTATCTTTTATGACAGGGAAAATACCGTTACCTATAGATGTTTGCATTTCTTTCTCTGTTAAAGCAAGGGAAGAAGTGCTGGTTCAATCAAAGATAGTCCCCCACTTGTATAATGACTGTCTGGACAATATGAGTGTACAAACTGGCTATGAATGGGCAGAACAGACTCTGCTGAGTTGAGACTGAAATATTTTAATAGTTCCTTCTATGTGTTTCCAATTTTTGAATGTCCGAATAGCATGGCTTGGCAGGTGTTAATTTATTGGCATATCTGTTGTCTTAATTGGATAAGGCACAAAGAAAACCGCTGTTCACAATTGTGGTGTCTTTTCTGAGGTTAGCATCAGATTTTGCCTTGAATCAGACACTTAAAAACTCCTTGCATTTGAATCACAGTTAGTTTTTTAATAAACAGCTATGGAAGCTACTCTAGGTATTGCTTCATGCAACAAGGATATTATGCTATACTATTTAATTATTTTTCTTACAAAATTTATTATCTTCTGGATATTTCATTTGTTAGATTTTGTTGGATATAGGAGTGCACATACAAGTAAGGCTAATGCAGATGTACCAAAATGCATGCATACTTCTCAGTTAAGTCAGACTTGGCAACTGCTTTCCTTGCTTACTATAGCCATGACTATTTTGCATTTAGCTTGTGAAGGTAAAGTACTTTCTTTAAAAAATCAGACAAAAGACTTCTCTGTGGAATTAACAAGTTTTCCTTACAAAGCGGAATTGACTTGGGTATAAAGATTTACTTTCCTGGGAAAAGGCAGGTTTTATGAAAACAGATCTAAATGAACTTGTAGCAGAACTCTAGTTTTATGACCATTGTCTCCAGAATGACTGTTATAATCCTTTTCAATTGACCCTGTATGCTCTTATTCAGAGAGGTCAAGTTAGACACCTGGATATAATTCAGAAGTAGAAACTCAGTGTGGAAGCTGATATTTAAGTTTCTTTATTGGTGACATGGAGTGCTTTAAAAGTGCAAGAAGAAAGCTCATACTTTTGCTCTAGGAGGTGAATTGTATAATTGCTAGATTTCTTTACTTTGTAATAGTCAGTGGTACATTCCTCATGTGCTTAAACTCCTGGCAATCTTTTCACAAGATATGTAAGTGGCAAAAATAATACAATAAAACAGCTCTCTTTTTTAAAAGTGAAGGTGTTGTCACAAAATGGGAGAAGAACTGGAGTTTTTAATCTTCTTATTTTTTATATTCATAGTTCAATAATTACAAATGTCCATTATAACTTTAAATGTTTGAAAGTCAGGAGGCCTCAAAAAGGTGATAGCAAACTTAAATTCCACTTGAATTTTTCTTCCTAACTTCTGAGAATTTCCCCATTGTCATGTTTTTAATACAAAATTCTGATTCACATGAATAGGAATACCTTTTTCCTAAGAGAAAAAAAGTGTCATGTTTGACAAATTCCTAGTGAAATGAAGGTCATTTTCACCTAGAGATTTTTCTGGCTGACACTGTGATCTAGGGAACAGAGCAGTAATAACACACAGGGTGACTTTTCTTTATTGGCAGAGCTGCCACTGATGTGCTGTCACACATTCACCTATATGTGCTAAAAAATCTCCCTTGTCAATATTGTTGATTTCAGACAGAAAATAGAGAAACTTGGAGTGACCAGTTGGTGTCACACATCTGCACTTCTTTGAGCAGGACGAATCAATACTGTCAGATGGGGTCTACACCTGATAATGTAGTGCTAACAGTCATCACTGGTCAACTGTTTAAAGCAGTCAGCACGACAAATATGAACCACCTGAGTTACAGGCTTATTGAAACAGCCAGAAGGGGCTGCCAGGGAAGGGTTAGGCCTGGCAAAACACAGCCTGTTGGGGTTTGTTTTACAGGCTGTGGTTTTCACATAGCCAGTGCCCTAGCCCTGTGGCTCAGATGTGAAGCAGCAAAGACCAGTGGGTTTAAAACAAGGTCTAGTAAAGGGTGTTGTCCAGGTTTGAGGCTGGTTTGGAGGAGAAACCACTGTCAGCCTAGATCTAGACTAGACAAAGTTTATGTTGTTTTTCAACCCCTGGTATCAAGATGAAAGTTTGTTCGTAGGGTCTGCATGGCATCAACAGCTTTGCATCAGGGATGTATAGAGTTGGATCAGATAAATGTTTGTCTGGAGGCTGACAGAGGTATTTGGATTAGGATTGGATTTGTATTGATGTTGTCTTCTGTAGTGCTAGGGCTGATAAGCTTTGATTAAGGGCTGCTGCTAGAAGAGACTGCCTGCCTATTTGTTTGTGCTGGTGGCTGGGGGTACTGTTGGCTGATTTAGAAATGGTACAGACCAGGTTCCCTTGAGCAGAGTTACTGCTGAGATTAGGATTTTGGCCTCCAATTGTCCAAAAAGTTATAAAATAGAGAGCAAAACTGGATGCTGAGTTACACAGAGCACTACAGCTAGCCAGACAACTATTATCTCAGTTGCGATCTAGCACTGGCAGAAACTGCTGGTGAGAGAAATGTATTTGATTAGAGTCCAGGTTAACAAAAGAAAATGAGGTTGGAGGTTAGCCTAGACTTCCTAGGACTTGCAAGGGCATGCAGGAGATAATGCATGTTCAGGCATCTGGCAGAGAGGTTGATGGGCCTTGTCAGTCTAGGGCCAGGACTGGATTAAATAATTGCTTTTGAACCAAGAGCATATATTCATTTACCTTGTGGAATGAAATAAGAAATCACTTCAATACTTACTTTAGGGCAGAGGCCAAAAGATGCAAATCTGCTCTAGCTTCAAGGACCTACTGTTTATGGCTGGCTTATTGTTGGATTTTAGAAATATTACCATAGGAGGATTGGGGTGATGACAGTAAGGGTCTGCTGTGTAATTTAGTCCTGATGCTGGCAAAGGTTTCTAGAGGAGATTATGCCTCATATTTGGGAGAAGGCTGCAGGTCACACAGGAAGTGGTGAAGGATCTAGACTTGGAAGCACTGGTAGATTAAGTTTAGGATGGTGCTCCTGGGAACAGACGAGCTAGAATTAAGGCTGAGCACACAGAAATAGTGAGAGTTAAAGTTTAGTTGTGGTTGAGCCAAGTTTTGTGTTATCAAAGTCAAATAATCAAAACATTTTGCTTAATCTAGAAGAGACCATTGGAGTATAGTTCCTTTGTCTTACTGATTTTACTTTTGTAGAGGACAGATTGGATTTAACTGGAAGGGTTTCTGTAACATGGTCTGTATCATTAGCTGTTAGCAACCTATGTTTGCATTCCATATATATATATATATTTTTTAGCAATGGTTGTATAACCCATTCTGATTTTCCAATTTCAAAAAACTATGCAGTTATTGTAACAGTCTCTAGGTCAAGTTCACAAGTTGACCAGCTTGAAAGAGACCTAATCATTATTTATCTTGACTAGATCTTGTGACAAGTTCAGAAGGATTCTACCTTTTTCCTCATATTTTGGCAAACTTTTAATTCTGTTCAATATAAATTATTTCTATTAATAGTTATTAGAACACAAGCATTCTCCTAATGAGCATATTCTGTCTAAGTACATTGGAACTGCTGTACTAGGTCAAGCAAAAAATCTGCTTCAGTCAGGTTTCTGTTTCAGAGAAGGACTGGTTTCAGATACTGAAGGAGAGAGTGCAAGGTTATCATCGGCTTGTAGAACCTCCTTCTTGATATCTGTGTTGCATTTGGCCTATTGTGTTTAATGACTCAAATGAGTCACATGATTTCTGTGGCTGATTTAGAGGCTGAATTGAGAAGCAATGGAGGGAGCTGTCTTCCATGTAAAGGCAGTCCCAAAAGCAAGCTGATCCAACACAGAACCATCACAATCAAGGGAGATGAGTGCAGAAGTGGACAGTAGATGTGTTCCCTGGAGCCGGAAAGCAGAGCTCTTTTCAGCATTCCAAGGGAAATAAAGACAAGCACAGAGGAGTCATGGTGTAGTGCTGTATTAGACCATATGCTTGAAAGCCTTCAGTATCTCTCATGATTTACAGATTTTGTACTTGTTATGTTATTTTAAATAAGCTTGTAAAATTATTTTCCCAAGAAAATGCCTGGCTCTTATTCCTTCTTCATGAACAAATTATGAGCAACAGCAAATCTCTTGCACATTATTATTCTTTTTCAGTGTGAAGTATCACTACAGACAAATATTATAGGAATATTAAAAAGCACTCTAAGTAGAGAAGGGAAAGCATCATACAAAAAACTTTGTTTTTACTGACACGAATGCACAAAATTATGTATGCCACTGAAGATAGTTCTTAATACCCTCCTTCCCAGTTTCTTTGTATCTTACTTAGAAGACTTCAATTTTGAATTCTCATTAATAAATCAAACCAAATGACTGGGGACTTGGCACTTGGAAAAAGCATTTGTAGTAATGTGGAAAAATTTATTAGAACTTTTTAAATAAGTATAGTGACATGGAGCTCCATGATATATATACAATATACCAGGTCAGATTTCATAAGACAAAACATAGTATGTGACAATAATTCCCTTTCCCTGTCCCCATTTTGGGTCACACACACAAAAGAAAGGAATCGTGTCTTTCCTCCTCCACCAAACACATGGTTTCATACAAGGAGAACATCTTATCAAATACATTTTTCATGGTTTAACCCTGCAGTTTACATTGATGATTGCTTGGTTATCACTGCTGTTTATAAACCACTGATTAAAATTCAGAGCTGCTCAAGTAAGCTTAGTGCAGTTTTGTAGGCCAGGCCATTGTGTTCTTAAGTGAGCACAAGAAAAAAAAAAGGTTCAGGCATATGCTGCCAAAATCAGTCACGGAACGGTTGGGCTTTGAGGAATGTTGCCTGTGTCTTTGTTTTTGTGTGAACCATCACATTTAGGGCTATAGGAAAACCAGCACAATACGAAGTTAGACTCAGAGGTTGCAGTCTCTTAGTCACAGGACAGATCATAATAATTCAAAAAGATGATGCTGCTATTGCATTCAAATTATGAGGTCTGTTGTTTCTGTTCAGCTTTCTGTAGATATCCCCAAAATCAATCCTGCATTTTGCCAATCCCAGCCATTTACAAAATTAATTTTAAAAAGCAAGGTAGCAGCAAAGATTTTTTTTTTTCCAAGCTCTTTCTACCAAAAAAAAAAAAAAAAAAAAAAAAAAAAAAAAAAAAAAAAAGAGGTACATCTGTTGCTAGTGACTGTAGTGGATAGTCTAAGGACACTACTTTTAACCAACTCTGTATAAAACTGGTGATATTGTCTTGGGTCTTACAAAGTGGTGAGGGATGCTCTAATGTTCTGACTACTTTAAATTCCTCTGAAACCTAAAGGAACGCAGGGATGATCTCTGGGGTTTTGCAACGTACAAATGCAGGGCTGAGTGCTCTGGGAGTTCTGATTGATTCTGCTGCCTGCTATCACTACATTTAGATAGAGTTTTATTTTCAAACAGAAGGAATGATTACCATTTTTTTCTGGTACAGTGACTCAAGCATACAAAACACACTGTTTGTTAGAGGACTAACTAAAGATCCTCACTTGAGAATCTCCTTGACCATCTCACTTGACTGTCTCCTTCTGAAGCTCTGGCATTTCTCACAGCTAGCAGGGTGTTGCAAATACTGCAAGGGTAAAACCGTACTCCAGAGCTGAGTATTTCAATGTGTAGAAGTTGGCCCTCTGCAGCAAAACCAGGACATTTCTTAAAGCATTTATCTATCAAGTCTCACTTAGAGTTTTGCAAGGCTCAAGCAGCCACTGATATTTTCCCCTGGATCAAGATCTTAGCTTTAGCAAACTGTCAAACAAAATCAAAAAGAAATTTTTATTCTATGAAATCATCATATATTGTTCCTCTTCTGCTTACAGTGCTCCTTGAAAAAATAAACTGTACTTTGCCTGCTTCTTTCATTTGCTTGTTTTGTATGATTTCAGCTCATGGCTGTGGCTCATTGTAATTCTTTCCCACCTATGTTGTTATCAGGTCTGTGACTTCCACATTAGGTTGGAAAAGACATACATCTGTCTTTTCTCTTTGTCAAAACAGACACATAATTGTGCAGACATGCAGGAATAGTCTGCAGGGAGATGAACTCTTCTGTCTTCCTGACTTTTCTTTTTTTTTTTTAATGTGAACTCTTTTTCCTCTCCTTCCTTTTATAGTAGGCTGTGTGTGAGCTCTTGGTCTGTTCTTTATGATTCACTGAAGACCATACTGCTGAGTAGATCTTCTGAGTTTAAGAATCACTGACGATGCTTAAAAAACAAAGAGTAAGAGCAAAATTCTCCCCAGTGAATGCTTTTTCTTCACATTCAGTTGAGAAACCTCCCCTAATGGCTTCCAGCACAATAGAACGTTTTTCCCAGGAGTGCAGGAGGCTTTCATGAGCCCAGAAAGACCCCTCTGAAGTGTGTGATTAATGCACCATCCCCACACAAGGAATTAGATATCCTGTTTCTAACACATAGCCTCAAATGGTATTAATCCATGCAAAAGGCCTCCTGTTTGCTGAAGAAGCTGTATTGCTACAGCTGTATTTCTTTTTCCTGTTGGGAATTTACATCACTGTTTACTCTAATTAGAAAAGGGCAGCCTTAGTCTCGGTGGGCCAGATCTCTTACAGCCATCAACATATTCTGCAGTATTTTCATCTTTCTCCTTCTTTTCAATATATACTTTGATTTGTAATCATGTTTCTGTCTATCTGCAGGGGAAAACAAAACAAATAACCTAGATTACATTGTTCAGCTCAATTTGTCATATTTTTGCTTCTGTTTCACAATCTACTCTTTGACAGTATCCCTTGGTGTTTGGAGAGACAGAAAAGAAAGGCAGGTTGAAAAAAGATGTTTCTAAAACAGGGCAACTTGTTAAAAACGTAGGAAAATAATAAGGAGGCAGTGATGAAATATTTAAGCTGTCTGAAGAAAAAGAGAGAGAGAAAAAGAGAGAGAGAGAACAATGAGGGATTGCTCCTGAGAGTAGGAGTACTGTCTAGGAGAAAGTTTTGGTTTTTTCTAGTTGAGATTTGTCAGTTTTCACTTTTGCAATAGCATCATACCACTGACACAGAGATGCCTAGGCAAGACTGATGCAATGTCCTAGGACAAATAATCAAATAGCAGAGTCTTTTAGTAACAGCATTGTTGTTCTTCCCTTGCCAGCTGTTTGTGCAAAGGCCTAGAGGTAAGGACAAAGGATGTCCTGCAGAGATTTTGAAGTCCCCATTACCATATTAATCATCACCGCTACCAAACAGGAAGGATTTTGTTCCTGGGTCATGTGCAAGTGGTGCTGCTCTAGCAGCATTAATGTCTCTCTTCTTACTGCACTCCTTGCACTACAAACTCTTATTAACATGGGAAATCCATTCAGCACAAATAGTACTGGAAGCATAGTGAAGCTCAGGTGGTTTAAAAGTTGGCACTACTTGTAGGCTCTAAAGAGTGTTTTCCAAACATGCACTCAGATCCAGCCAAAAGTCCATGCCTATGACTGAAAGGAGCATTTTTTGAAGCCAAAATAATGTAAGCAGAAAGATGGTTTATAATAATGACAGTACCACAAAGAAGAATTAGAAAGAGGCCGCAGCTCAGAAACAAAATATCTTGAAGTAGGATTTTTGTACTTTTGTATTTCTCACAGCGCAGCTTCCCATTTTCTACTCTGGACTATCTAATATATTATACATGGTCTCAGAAGGTGTTTGAGAAATATTAAAGATCTAAAATCCATGTCAATGTGACAGGGACAGCAGGTAATGGTAAGTGATTTTCTGATGGAATAAAGATAAGTTTATACCCTCTGTCCCCATAAAATTATTCAGTAGAACTAACCATGCAATTACTGTGCATTCATTATTTCAGAAGATGGTCTCAGACTGGTCAAAAATGCCACTGATTATGCCCAGATATTTATTTGACTGTGTTTTGCAGCCAAGATTTTGCCTCCAATCTATGCTCTGTTTCATTCATTTAATTTTCCTATTGCAAAGTATCTCAGATATTTCACGTAGCTGCAAGACGTTTCAAAGCTGCAAGACACATGTGACAGAATGCTTCTTCCCCATACTTATGCCAGGTTCACTCTTTGGCGTTATATCTTTTTCAGATCCGCTATGCTGGTGCTGCTGACAGTTCAGTTCAGTTTATATTCTATCAGCCTATCGTTCACCGATGGAGGGAAACTGATTTTTTCCCTTGTTCAGCATCCTGTGGAGGAGGTAATGAATTACCACTGTATTCCAGAAACAGTTGTCTGCATACAGGATCTGTCCCAACTTCTGCACTGATATTTGGACCTTTAAAATGGGCAAAATCTGAAAATGAAAATAGTTACATCTAGCTGTAGGGAGTGAGTGATGTAGTAACAGTAGTAGTAGCCTGTAGATCTTTTAGCATTGTACGAAGCTCTGCACATAAGTTACATTTTGATATCCACAAAATGCATTTAATGTTGCAGCTGTCAAACATAAGGGCTGATGGGATGTGGGCACCTTTGGAATCACAATATGTCTCCATTTGCTCCATCTCCACCACCGGCTTTACACTCTGAACTGAAATTGAGTATACAAGCCTTGGTGACCAAGAAACCTTAGCTTTTGTATTTTCTTTCTCCTCTAGGCCTCTGAATTTTTATTTGACCACACTGGTTATCATAGGTGTCCCACTACATGTGATTTAACTTCTTGTTTTCAATTCTGGTCTGTAAAACAGTAGCTGTTATGTCCAAAGGACTGATATTTTCAGTTCGCTTTTGACCAAACCAGATCTTAAATACACTTCACAGAGAGATAGGAAGAGCACCACATTACATATTATTTCTCCCACTGTGTATTCCAGGTTATCAACTGACATCTGCTGAATGTTTTGATCTGAGAAGCAACCGAGTAGTAGCAGATCAATACTGTCACTATTATCCCGAAAATATCAAGCCAAAGCCAAAACTTCAAGAATGTAATCTGGATCCTTGTCCTGCAAGGTCAGTCACCTCTAGTTTTAAAAGAGGATGGGCTCTAAAGGAGTAAGATAAAGCAGGAAAAAATTGTGTTGCTATTGGTTACAATCTCATTCAGACTACGTAATTTAACCTCTTTTTCATCCTGAGGATGCACTGTGTAGATAAAGACCTCTGTTTAGCACCTCAACACTGCAAGACTGATTTGAAATGGTTGTTTCTTCCCCACAAATTGTGTTCTGCCTCATTAAACATTACAAAATGTGAGAAAACAAATTGTTCACTATACCATCCCATGATCAACGTATGTCTCTTGAGTGTTAGTGAGATGGAAAGAATTCTCTTGGGTAAAAATGTTGGAAAATCTTTGTCATCACAACTAGAGGCATTATTTTTATGGGTTTTTTACATTTTTTCCTTAATAAAAAGCTTACTTGCAGTCATGGTAGCTTGTAAGAATGTAAAACAGAGATTTTTTCTAATTCTAACCTTTCTAATTCTAACCTTTCAGCCCCTCACAAAAGACTCCTCTCTGCTCCCATGTTGAGCATTCTTCCTTAGAAGATTAATAGTGAAAATGCTAAAATCACAAGGTCAGATTTCCCATGTATAAGAGAAGGAAAAAAATCACAAAAAGGAGCAGTTCTTTGTTTCACTGATTCCCCTGAATTTCAGTGGAAGACACTCTGCAGCCACTCATAAACCACAAGCATTTATTTGTGTAATCCAAACGTTTTGGTCCTCTTACGTGGCTTTACCAAATCATGGATTAGTGCAGCCTAGCAGGCATGCATGCAAGGATACCTAAAGACAGTCATTTACCTGCTTCCTTCCCTTTAAACTAGTTTTGTGCCAAGTTTGATAAAGCAAGTTTAAGTAATTGTCACCTAAAAAAGTTGCTGTGGCCCTTCAGATTGCTGGGGGTTGCCACAGAAAAAAGATGTCCTAATCCGTAAAGAAGGATGCCTTAGGGATCTATGGGACTACATATCCACCCAACTGAGGATGATTGCTTCCCAAACCAGGTATAGCAGCTTTAGACAAGCTAGGTATTATCAGAGCATAACAAATCACTCCAAACTCAAGATAGTTTTTACCTCTTCTAGAAAGTTTTCATTAAAATTCAATGACTTTTCATAACTGAAGTTAACACTTAGGGTTCTTTGTCATTAAAGATACATTTACCCAGAGTGTATGGCAGTTTATATTCCTTGTTCTAATAAACATATCTTTAGTGGCAATTCTGTTTGTAAATAATTAAAAGCCAGAAATGTTCTCATAAATTTTTAAATCTGAAGTGAAAATCTCCCAGAATTAAAAAGTGGAAATATCAAATCTCAAAATCCAACATTATCTCAGCTGTATTGTATATTCTTTAAGTTACGTATTTTATCATGTATTTCACTAGGATGTTTTAACGAAATAATATTAATCAGTTAGCTTCACTAGAACTCTGTGAAAAGTATTTCCTGTTAAGCGTGTATTCAGAAGTGCTTTTTCAACTGCTTTCACACAATGCACAAAGACCATTTTTCCTTTAACAGTAGTCTGCCAGGTTCAGTATCTGACTTATATTGCTCTAGTAGGTTCCACAAAAAAAATGTGTAATTTGTCAGGTTACTTAAATACATCAACAGTTACAATTAGAAACCTTAGTACAGTAAAGTTCTTGTATTTTTTCCTCAGTGAGTTTCTCAGATCAAAAACTGTTTCTTTGAATTCTTCTTTGAATTATTTGAGACAAACATCAGTAAAGTGGAGGCCAGGTATGATCAAGTAAGAGACCGAAACATGAACATTTCAGAAAAAGGATTGCTGAAAGGTGTGAAGCAATATGGAACCTGTTTTTTAGATTCACCTCTCACAGTACCTATAAGATGTATCTGCCTTATTTTTTTTTTTTTTAAGCCTAAGTTGCTGGGGATTTTTAAATACAGTTCTCAGTCAAATATGTAATTTGCCTGTGGAATTTGTATTATGGATATTTTCCATACTTTTCCTAATAATTTTAAATGACATATTCCCAAATGGGAAGACAGATGACTGTGTGGTACATGGGAGGAAAGAGAGAGAAAAAACAGCTAGGCAGATGTCAGGAAGCAATTTTTGTTTCATATAAGACATAACAAGGCAAAGTTGTTGATATAAAGACCCTGAGGGAAGGGAGAGTCATTGAAAAGTCCCAGGGTACAGACGGTAACAGAGAGGAATTGGCTTTCTGGAAACATCCTCATGGAATGCCAAATTGCAAATGATTATTTTCAAAAGTGCTTTTGTAAAGAATTCAAGAATCAACATCTCAGACAGAAAACCAGAGGAAATCTGTGGTAACTTCTGGAATCTCAGTGCTTTCTTACGGTCAGGAAGAGGGTAGGTGCAGCAGAACAATGGGGTCAGGAGCAGGATCAAGGAGGGCATCTTGGCTCTGCAATGTCTTTGCTGTGTGGGAGCTGCTCAGCTCCAATGGTATAAAATGAAGATGTTCATTTTTTCTGGCAAACTCAGTTCCAGTGAGGCATAGCTGATTAGTGGTTGCTGACTGGTCCTATGGTGTGTCAATGAACACCACAGAAAATTATTGTGGAAGACCACAGTGGTGCTGAATAAAGCAACTGAGAGGGGTTACTGTAGGAGAGCTTACACTAAAATTTTCAGCAAAGGGCAGGCTGAAAGTAAAGTTTAAATGAATACCAGGAGTATCATGTGGGCCTGCAATTAGTTGCCTGTGTAGGGACAGTGCATAGAAACACTTTATTGTGCTTATTATGGCAATAATTAGCAGTATTGGTGGCATCATGAGTAGCAAAAAAAAGCCTAGTCTGAAGGAACATGGAAAACAAATCAACTTTTCTTTCTGCAAACCCAGGTTCTCCCATACTCACAGAATAAGCAGTGTGTGGAAGACTAATTATCAAACATACATGATTTTTACATGTTCCTTTTCTGGCTTATGTAAATGTGGCCTGCCCAGCTAGGTGAGACTGGTAATCAGTGTCTTGCAGGATAGATTATGTGTCTTGCAGGATAGATTATGTGTCATGGCACCAAGTCCCTTTTTGTCTCTACTTACTGTCAATGCTCTGTCTGGCCTTTACATCAGCCCTCTTTAGGGTCTATCTCCTGCCTTAGAAAGACAGAAACAAAAGAACAGTTCATTTACAGTCCATTAAGATTTTGCAACAGTCCACATTTGACTGGCAAATAGATGTATAATATCTGCTGATGTGAATAGTACCCAGTTCCATCTAGTCCACTCTGCTTACTATGCGGCAAAATCAAATCAAGCATTAAGATTTGACAGATTTAATTAATTGTAAATCTTTTAACTACCCAAAACTTCTCAGGATGGAGGGTTTAGGGAAGCAGTTTACCTGTCATCAGTATCCTTCTGTCTCATATCCTCTAATAAAAGGTGAATAGAATTTTTTTCTGCTTTGAGAAAAAATCAATTAGATTTGACTTAACTGGGTATGCTAAACACATAGGACAACTCTGAGGTTCTATAAGCTGAAAATAACATTTCTTTTATAATAAGAAGTATTCCTCTAAAAAGAAATCTTTACAAATATGAAAGAGACTTTTACCCCACTCATCATTCACCTACTCATGAGGATACTCTCTGGAGCAACAACAGTGCTGCTTCTAGATTTCATCTTTGGCTTTTAAGTGACATTCCCAGCTGCACTGTTCTGTATTTTCAGCACTCTCCTCCATTTTTTGCTTATTTCTGCTACATGATAATGTGATGTTTTCTGAGTCACAAAAGCTCTGCTGGTGCTTTTACCAGGAGATTTCAATGGTGTATAAAGATTACTAAGAGCATCTTCAACGAAGATTCTAACGTCATGCAGCAACAGTCTCAAAAATTTCATATAAACAAGACTCTAACACATGGATTCTTAACACTTTGCCAATAATGCCAGTCTGATATGCATAGCAAAAATCCTGGAATTTGCCTAGAGAATTATCTGTAACTCTCCCACCAGCAATAATGTTAGTATTTGTGGAAAGTTTTGGGAACAATCTCTAGTTCAAACAAGATTTTCAACACTCAGAGACCTGAGGGAACTCTCAGATATCCACAGTTTATGGAGTTTTCCAGCAAAATAGCAAAAGCAAAGTTTTTCTTTTGGCATTCTCACTGAACTATCCATACAGGGTGGTGGTGGAGGCAGGCATCAGCAAAAAGAAACTTATACAAAATTCCACTTTTTGTTGTTATTTTTAGCTAATCCAACAAGAGCAATGAAGTACAAGTAAAAGCACACAAAAGACTGCTAGGATATTATGGCCATTCAGAGTAACTCTCGCTAGTGAGAAGTCCACAATATACTTGGTGATGTGAAAGTGTTTAATTTTTCCTGGGCAACAGTGCAAGACACATTCCTGCCAACTTTTACGTATTTCCTTCAAAGGAAAATGAGGTGGTAATAAGTAAATATGAATGATTAAAAGGGCAACATAGAATACCCTCTTAATCAGTATCAGAGGTCTCCTCACTTCATTACAAATTAGCAGCTGAAGCAGGAAATTGCCAAGTGCATACTTTTTCCTTGCTATCAGTTTCCCTAAAGCTATTATATTAGATAGCAAATATATGCCAAGTATCACAGCAGTGCAGTTGATCCCATTTTGACAAAATTCTTTCAGGAAGATGAACAAAACTGGAATTCTAGTATGTTCCTAAAAGGACAGGCTGCACTTTAAGGTTTACACAGTAGCAGCCATAGATTTGCAGTGATGAGAGGGCTCTGAGACACAATGACTCATTTATTGTTATTGCCCTTGACTGGGATATATGATACATTTAAACTTAGTTTTGAATACTTTTTAATATAAAATATGCAAATTTTTGACACCACCACAGCTTTTTTCATGGATGTGAGACACCGGTCGTGACAATGCCCTTTCCAGATCTCTGCCTCAGGCAAATGGTAATTTCTGTGGATTTGCGTTTTTACTTAAATTCTTAGTTTGTTACAGGGGGGTTGAAAAAGCCTTTCTGTCTTGCAGTGCTCTCTGAACCTGGGTCGCCTCTGATTGCAGGGTCTGATCTCAATTTCTTCAGCCAACATATGCATATGAATGATTCTAAAGACAGCAAGAGATAGCCTTTCCCAGGGGAAGATGAGATGTGAAGGTTTTAGTCATCAAAGTAGAAGGCATGACAAGCCTTTTCCACCAGCGTGACTAAAGTTGCACGTGCTGGAAAACTGAGACTGGTATTAGCAAAAAGTATGCTGCCTGCAAGCAAGAGAGCACAGTCAACAAACATCAGTCAGTCAAACTGTATATTTATGGAGGGTGATTTAGAACAGTTCAGAATTTACTGAGGGACTACTGAGGTTTCTGGAGAAATGAGCTAGTGTGATGCATTATGCATGAAAAAGGGGCCGAAGTTTAGGAGTTCAAAAACAATTCAGAGTATCAGGAAAGGAACTATCAGGTACATTTTCAGGAAGGCTGAATTGGAAACCTTCATAGATTGGAGTAGAAATGGTGGTAGGTAGGAGTTCTAGACAGAGAAGGATCTGATAGCCGTGGCAATGTTTTGATAGTCCTAATCAGGGTCACCTGAGTTCAAGAGCAGAATAAAGATGAGCTGCAGATACTCCTAATGCCTAAAGAGGCAATTTTATTAGGACAAATACTCAAAATCGTGAATTTCTGGGCAGGGCAAAAGGCATTTAAATTAAGCTGGAAAATTATTTTATTAGAACAGGCAGGGAGGGTGTGCCAGGAAGTGTCTGTCAAAGTGTTAAAAGGTGTGAATTGCAGAATAAATTCAAATGCTGTTTATCCAAACCACCATAAAACACTAAACTGAATAAAAAAGGGAGAAGATTTTTAGAAGCGTTACAGTCACACTACAGGAAGGAAGTGCTTTTGCTGCTTCCAGTGATAATACCTATTTCAAGCCCTGTGAAGGGATTAATTTTTAGCAGTTTGTGGCAACAATGAGTAAACCATATATTTCTTAGAATTTAAAATCTCTACACCATGAACAAGTCATTTATGATGAACATGAGGTACTGTTCACTGAACAGACATGCTGTCTAAAGTGTGAGGTTTTTCTGGAGGTCAACACAAAAGGATAGCAGTACTTTGCATTTTAAGTAGGTTATTTAAGCATCCTGACTTCATTTTTAAATGTTCAGGTAGGGGATACTGGCATTTACCTGTCTGTAAAGTAATACAACCCTATAAAAGGATACATAAATACAAAATACCTGGTAGTTCTTCAAGTTACATACTGATAGAGTGCAAAGTGATAAGTTGATCATAATACTGTCTATGTCTCAGAGTGAAGCATGGTGGTCCAAAACCCAGAAATGTAAGTCACACTAATAGCATAACTGAGAATTGTGATACTCGCTACCGGCAAAAACAGGCATTCAAAAGCCAATGTTGCCTGTACCTGTGGTGTTACTGTAGATTTTATCTATATCATCTCTGAATGGAAATACTTTTACAAAGTAACACATGGGAAACATTAACAGACACCATCTATTTGAGGGCCTCAGTACCTGTGTTTCAGGTCAGAAAGCGTTGTTGTTACATACACAAGGTGAGGGGTGGATGCAGTATCACAGGTGCAGTCCTGTGATAATCATAGCTCTCGGGGAGATGCTGGCTCAGATGTTAAACTCTTGTCTTTTGTGATGAACTTTTTCAGGTCTTCTGAATGTTTCCTTTCACTTAATGAATTAGCTGTCTGCAGGCAACTTAAGCTGCTTCAATTTTTTATTATTATTTGCTATGCTATTTGATTGCTATCAATATCTTAGACATACTTTGGACCATTGCTTAGATGGCAGAGTCCCCACCATGCAGGTCATTTACTCTCAAGTCTGTCAGATTTCAGTGAAGGCTTAAGTATTGACTGTGCAAGTCCCTGTCAGAAAAGCCTGACTCTGGACACTCAGGAGTGTGGGCAGCCTTATGCCTGCAGCATAGGTAGGAAAACCCCAGGAAAACAGAACCCACAGCAGAAGTGAAGGCTGCAAGCTGGAGGTGTGCAGGTGTCCTGCAGAGGCTGGGCACTGGCATGACAGGGTACAGGAGCACCCGCACAGGAGCAGCAGGTGCTCCTATTCACTCACAGCCTTGACACTCGTCCCCATGCAGGTTCACACCACCCTGAGGCATCTCAGGAGATGTCCTTTCTCTCTGCTGGCTCCTCTCCCAGCTCCAGCCCCAGTACCCCTGCTTGGCTCAGCAAGTGCCTGACCTGAGAGCCGTGAGCATGGAGGAGAGGCAGGCCGGAAGGGCTGGTGCCTTGTCAGAGTTATCCGGGAGCTAGAGGAGAAAGGCATTCATGCCTGTCATTCGTGCTAAGGGGGTAGCTTAAGGAGGAAAAGCAGCTACCAAGAAGACGATGCCAAACATGGCTTTCAAAGAGCATTGCTGCAGGCACGGGTCCCAGGAGAAAGCTGAACATTTGCAGAGGTGGCAGGCCTGGGTGCAGCACACCCACCTCTGGCATGTGCAGCTCCCCTTCCAGCTGGACTTGTGCCTTGGAAGACCAACTGTGCTGAAGCTGCCAGCACTCAGGAGGAAAACAAACCAGTCTGCAGAGTATATGACACAACTTGTTGGTCTGAAAGGCATGGGAGATTTCAGACATATGTAACACAACAGCTCTTCAAAATAATTTATTTTGTGATCCTGCTCCTGCCAAAGCAAGTTTGCTCTAGGTGTTGTGTGAATGAGTCTTGTTAGCTATGCCCACGTCAGCCAGAAATACCAGTATAGTGGAGGAATTATTATTATTTTCTCTGTTAATTTAACACAATATCCCCTTTGCATTGTCTGAGTAATGTACAGTGAACAAAGCCCATCAACTAGATGTCTTCTGTCTTTTTAATAGGAGTATGAAGGACTGATAGATTCGTGGAATTTAAACTAATTTATCCTGTCAAAAAGTACAGGACTCATCAAAGTAATATCTTAAGACATTTTTCAAATAGAATACTTAAGCTGCTGGTTTGGGGTGTTTTGTTTTGGGTTTTGTTTGCTTGTTTGTTTGTTTTGTGTTTTTTGGTTGGTTGGTTGTTGGTTGGGTGGGTGTTTTTTTGTGGAACACACACACAAAAAACCCCAACACATGACAAGCTAGGAAAGATGCAGTTGCTATTAACGGTACAATGACTGTCTGCTGTTCTGCTGTATCTTCAAGCTGATTTTTGAAGTAATAAATTAAGACATTGTGTATTATTGTGGTATTTTTCTTCCTCACTTGCACAATTACAGTGTCAGTAATTCTGTGGAGCTCTATACCATTTACAGAAATGCAATTTATATATGCAAAATTCTTCAAGGGTAAAACCTTTCCAATGACAATATTAATCTAGTGCTTTGTAAATGTTATTTAATCTTCCTAACATTGTTTGGATGTGGTACTGTTATTTCCATTGGAATGGCCTTGGATATTATGCATTCTAATGCATGTAGACCTGGATTATGCATACAGACCATGTTTATTAGAAAGAAACATTTCGCACTCCAATGAGTGAGAAATGTTTTGAAATCTCTTTCTTCCTTAGGCAGTAGATGCTTTTATAGTATAATTATTTCATTTCTGAGCTTGGTATATTAATCTTTTTTCCAACCGCTCCTCAGCAAACTGATGAGCTGGAAAGTGCAAAAGGCTTCAGGGTGGAACTTTAGCAGTGGTAGAAGAGTCAGGAAAACAGCAGAGATTCCCAAAAACATGAAAAAAAAAAAAAAAAAAAGAAAGTCCACTACCGTCTTCTTAAAACACTAGTACACAATTTTTCAAACTTTTCCAGGCCTTTATCCATCAAGCTAAGTTCATTTGCCATTATCTAAATGACCCATTTGTCTTTTCCAAAATTTCCCAGTGCCAGACATGCATTTCCAAAATTTTTAGAGTTTTGTGGAGACAGGCAGATCTCCGAAGATGCAAATATGCACACTGACACAGAGGGCTCGTGTGACTGCAGAGGCTGCTATGCTTAGAGGGCCTGTATAGTCCCCATCACACACCTCCAGGGCTCCAGCATCTGCCTGCGCTTTAGCTGGAAAATTCCAGCTTGCTGACCTGGCGCTGACTCCTCGCTGTGAAAACACAATGAGATCCATTCTCCTATCATGGACAAGTTATGCACATAAAAACCCTGTTGACTGAAAGGAGAATAGAGCCCTTTGGCCTTAACATGACAAGACTCCTTTGAATGCTTACATCATTTTTCAGTGAACTGTGCTGAGGACGGAGAATACTTTCTCCCTTCCCCCTCCTTTGATCCTTCCCCTTTGCAGAAATCTGCAGGAGCGTACTTAGTACCTCTTATTGGTATAAGGCTCTCAAAAAGAAGCTTCATTCTTTTCAGCCAGTTTCCTCAGTCACTAACTTGGGTAGGGACACACTTTTTATTTTAATGCAATTGGCATTCACTCTGATATGTCTGCCCACCTGCCCCATCCAAGTCCCCTGTTGCACAGTGGCTTTGATGAAACTGATAGGTGAGATGATTTGTGATCATCTTTTTGATGTTAATAGATATATCTGATAGCTGGGAGACAACACGGGTAGAATTACTCTGAGTCAGAATCTATCAAAAGGGCTAGAAATTCTGTGAGACCCTGTAGTTTCCTTCAAGTCAAGTGACATCCATCTCTCACGTAACTGGAATGATAATGGTTCAGATAACTACTAATTTTGCTCTAAACTATTGTTTTCTATAATCTCTAGATGTTATATCATTTAGATACTATACCAATAACACTACAGCAAACCAGGCCAACTAGTCATGACAACACCAAAACCAACCAACCAAACAATAACCTGATACATTACTGTTCTCTTCAGCTCCTTTTTTCTTCCAGAAAAACCCAAAAAAAAGAGATAGATTCTGAAGATAATGAGATTGGACTGACTTAAGGTAGAGAAGAAAGAATTGAGGATTTGAATTCTTGCACTGAAAATCCTTGAATTTCTAATCTTGACACCTGCAAAAGAAAAATGTAAAAAAATATCCAAAGGGCAGAAACAACCATATAATAGCCTAAAAAAGGGTTTGACCTAGGGCTCTCTCAAGTAGATAGAAGTTCCCTTATTGTCTTCAGTGACTTTAGATCCAAGCTCCAAGAAACTATTAAGTGTAGAACTACTTTTCTTTCTTTTTTTTTTTTTTTTAATGGCAGATAGCAACCTTATAAATTAAAAAAAATATTTGGAACACTCATTTGGTAAACTTGTGGTAATGGCTTGCGTCTTAGTCAAACAGTAAGATATTCATAAGAATAAAGTAGTAATTGGTTGTTTATTCTTTGAACAACTTGGAAACAGTAGGGTGTGAGCATATGTTTTTCTTCAAATGTGATAACAATTTTGGTAAAATATCTTGTTAGGTTGTTGTTTTTTAGTTTTGTTTCTTGGGTTTTTTGTAATATTGTGTAAAAAAAGTTGTATCATGTAATCATTTAGTGTTTATTTTATTATGTGTACCTTCAACTCAGAAGGTTGGCATTATTGTTCCTAACAGTGATGGATACAAGCAGATCATGCCCTATGACCTCTACCATCCCCTTCCTCGGTACGTAAAACAGTCAACAAGATACTAGGATTAACAAATACGTTTACTTATTTTTTTCCTCTGCTCTGCATTTCTACTTTGCTCTTAAACTAAGATAACAGATGCTGCTTTTCTCTTGCTCTGAAATCCTGCAGATTGACCTGGAATTGTTCAAGTGCTAACCTGTTGTTACAAATTCTGTTGATGCAGAACTGAAATAGTATTCCAGCTGAAGAAGCAATGCAGACTCATTGTGTGTGGTCCCTTTCTTTCTCTTTCCTCATCCCCCGCCCCACCTCCCTTTTCCTCTCACACCTCTCCTTTTTCTAAGCTTCACTCATTTCTGGACAGGACCATAACCTGTGGCTTTGCAAATGAACCATCAGATTTCCTCTCTCTCTCTCCAACAGTGCTGCTTCTTGCATGCTTATAAATTGTGGGATTTTGTGTTTAGACAGTATTTGTGTTGTGATCCTGCAAACCCATGCTAATGCCTTCTCCAAGGGCATTAATCCATTGGCTTTTCTAAGAAATCATAGATGAGGGGCAGGAACAGGATCAAGGCCTGATTCGTATTATTCATTATCTCACAATTAAAATGTCTATAATGTAAGACATGAGATTCTTATGGAAGAAATAATCACATGAATACTTAGTCTTAAAGCAGTGAATAAGACTGGTGCTCATAAAGATGTTTGGTAGCTGAAGGATAATAACATTTTTCTTTTGAAATACTGCCTGGACACGCAATAGTATTGCACTGTGTTTCCTTCTTCATTAAATTATTGAGTCATGGAATATGAAATCACAGAAAGAAACACCTAGGCTGCTTGTTAGTCTCATCCTGGTGAGGAAAGGACCTCCTTCAAACAATGGTGAGGCCTAATGCAGAGATCTTTCAGCATCAGTGTGTGAGTGCAATACATTCACATTCAGCAGTCTCCTGAGAAACCAGGGACCCACCCCAAACTGTGAGTGAGAAAACAAGGAGGAGAGCAGTTTACTTGCCAAGAATTGTGGCTGCCATTCATGTTGACACCCTCTATCAATGATCTGTGTCATTTGGATCAGACTTTCCCTAGCTAAGTGTTTATGGTTATGAACACACAGTCATTATCACCAATTATTTGTGAGATACATTCATGAAATAGATATTGCGGCTAATTATTTTTTCCCCTTTTCTCTGTTCTTTATTAAGAAAAAAAAAAGTTTGTTTTTCAATTTTTCAATTTTGTACAAGTGACATGTACATTGACAAAAGACATAGAACAATTTCATATCAGAGAATACACACTTATACAGCTTCAGGCATTCTCAGGATTATAGAGGAATAGCCACACTGGATCATGACAATGGTCCTTGATCTTCTCTGTGACAATGGCTTGAATATAAGTGAGGAAATGCCAGACTATTTTATGTGGACAAACTGTACACATATAAAACAATACAGCCATGCATACACATGCATCACTGTAAAAGAAGGATTATTCTCATAAGATGCACAGCTTTTCATAAGGTACACTTTATTCTGTGGATTTATCACTACATTCTCAAATGGCACCTGTAGAGAAAAGATGGTTTCTTAGTTCCTCTCACTGTATCAATTGTAAGGAAACAAGGCACATGTGGTTTATTCATCAGAGGCCACATATCCTATCAGTATAGCCACGTCTTCTTTTTTGCTAATATCTTCCGTCTTCCTTTTTTTTCCACAACTCCTGTTGTTTCCCTGTAAAGAAGCAATGTTGTTTCCCTTATGTTCTTGCAAAAGAAGCATCAGCTTCACAACACACTGAGCTTCCAGTGATTTGTGGCAAAAAATTCCTCAGAACATGACAAATTGTGAAGATATGATAATCCGAAGAATGAATTCAATAAAAGTAATTAAGAGTATTTAGAGTTTCTGTGGTAGTAGTAACAGGTTTAGTGGTGTAGAGGAAATTTCATATTACTAACCTGTGATTTAAAGATGGCAGCCGTAAGAGTGCTTTGCTGTTATGGCCATGTATGAATATAACTAACTAACTATAACTATAACTATAACTATAACTATAACTATAACTATAACTATAACTATAACAACTATAACTATAACTATAATTAATTCTTACTGACAGTAATCAGAAAAGAATAAATCCTCCTGCAGATAGCAGTTTATGCATTTCTGAGGGTGGAGGTGGGGGCACCAGGGGTTCCTTTCCTGAATATCTCTCTGGTTTGTTTTTTCCTTTTTTCCCCAGATGGGAAAGTACACCCTGGACTGCCTGTTCCTCATCTTGTGGAGGAGGCATTCAAAGCCGCAGCGTCTCATGTGTGGAAGAAGACATTCAGGGGCATATCAGCCCTGTGGAAGAATGGAAATGCATGTATACTCCAAAGATGCCTGTTGTCCAACCTTGCAATATATTTGACTGCCCAAAGTGGCTTGCTCAGGAATGGTCTCCGGTAATCAGCTTACCTTTGTTGGTTTGTAAGCAGCAGGAATGTGACTTAAATTATGATCTATTGAGCTTGTGGAAGCAGAAACATTCACTGCTTTCTTTCCTTATTACCATGACCTCTTTTTAAAATTATGCTATTTGTCTAATGTCAAAGTAAATACTCAGGAATAATGTATTAATAAGATATACATGATTAAGGAGAACTATGGAAAAATAAATCAGATCAGTAATGTTAATTAGTGACCTTCTACTAATAGTATACTGTGAGCATAAATGAAATGTACAAAACAAAACCAGTAAGCATATAATGGTATATCTTTATTACAACTTTTCAGCCATAAATTGAACATTATTAATTGCTGAGAAATTTCCAGCAATATGTAAAGCCATAAATTACTCTGCTCTTTGATGCTTGTAGTTATCTGTTTCTGACTCGCCTTTCTTTCTGTATGAAGGTAAATATCTTTGAAAAATCTTTCTACAAAAGTAGAAAAGTACTCTGATATTGTACTTGAAGGCTTAATTTTGAATGTAGTTTCTCACAACCCCAGTTTCAAAATTAGTAAAATGGGTTTCAGAACCTAAGCTAGCTCATTCACAGGTGATTGCAAAGTATTCAGTGATTATCAGATGAAAGCTGCTATCCAAGAGGAAAGTAATATTGGTATTATCCTTAGCTTTTTCCCCTGATTGGTAGTTCTGATCCTTTCCTATGCAACCACTTATTAAACAATCTGAACAGGAGGAAAAATTGATGTACCTTACCAAAAATAAATGAAAAAATACTTGAGAAGGTGTCTGAGGGAAGAAAGCCTAATAGTTTCCCATTATGTTTGATACCATGTTCCAAAATAGCTGAGTGTCACCCTTGTTAACTCATAAGCCCCAGTACTTTGTCCAAGCAAAGCAGAGTGACTCCAGATGAAAATGACAGGGTGTTACTGAGCATATTCAGTATGGGATGAATGGCCACAAGCCAAGTAGCCAATGTTGAGTGACACTGCAAAAGAAATCCAGCAGCAAAATACCCAAACCAAGTAAACGTGCAGAGCAGAGCAAAAAGGCAAAAATTTCTGTTTGTTTTGTACCTTATCCATAACTACCAAATATATTACGAATAATTTATGTTTAGAGTTGGGTGTTTCTGCATCGTGTTTTGCTCTCTGATGTCCACATACTTTTACTGCATACTCCCCTTTTATCTGTCACTCCTGTGACGTATCATACACACCTTTTTTTTATATTTTTTTTTCCCCAGTGCACTGTGACCTGTGGACAAGGACTCAGATACCGTGTGGTCCTTTGCATTGATCACAGGGGGATGCATACAGGAGGCTGTAGTCCTAAAACAAAGCCACACATTAAAGAAGAATGCATCGTACCCACTCCTTGCTACAAACCAAAAGGTAATGAGGCAGAAGGATTCTCATAATTTTTTTCAACGATCTTATACGTTGAGCAGTTTTGTTTTGTTGCTGATAGCACTTTTTCCACCTACACTGAGTTGTAAATTTACGCCTTTGAGGCCTGCCATTCTTGTTCCAGTCTGCCTGCCAGCAACTTGGAGTGAATGCTGGCCCCTTCCTCTTTCTTACAAGCTCTGGGTTATTCACTGTGAATTTGTGATCTGGCAAACCAAGCCATGTAAATATAAACTTGACCATAGTGTAAGCAGGTTTGATCTCACTGATTGTATCTGGGCTAAATTCATAACTTGGAGCTTAAAATAAGTCAGAAGCAAGCATCGTATATCCCAATATGAAGTTCCTCTTACTAGCAAGGCTGCAAAATTTGGCACACTGTTGGACTTGAAACATCTTATAGCAAGGAATACTCACAAATTATGTGGAAATGTTTCCTGACTTAGGCCTCAGACAGAGAACAATACAGGCTTTAATTTCTGCACTCAGTGGCCCATAGTGGGTGCACTTGCAAAGTTTCTGGATTCCAGTTTATCTGGAACATGAGAATTCACTGCGTCTGCCAGCCAACAAAGTGGCAAAACCCAGACACGGCCTCTGGGGACCGATGGCTATGTTTGCACCGTATTCTGCTAGCTAACGTGAGCTCACTCCATCCACCTTCCAAGATGAAAAAAAAATAGGCCCTGTGACTGTGTAAGCACGACTCTGAGCCACATGTGGAGATCCAGTGGGTTTGGGCTCAGTCAGCTGCCTTTATGGGGCTTTATCTGTTTATAGTGTTCAGAGCACAGGTAAAGCAGCATCCTGTCTGTCTGCAGCACCCAGTGTAAGCAAAAAGCAGTAAGACCCCCAAAAAATCAGGCGTTTCAAACCATCTACAACTGACTTCTTCTGCCTAGGGAACCTGAGAAGGGCGCAAGACCAACTAGAAAAGCCTTGCTCATCTACATCTGTCAAGAAGTCTCTTCCAATGGGACTTGTCTGGGAAAAAAAGTAAATCGCTGTTTGCTGGAAGCCCACCCTTGCAACAGAGTGGCATCTTTACCTTGGATAAACTCTTATGCTGCCCTTTACAGTATATATGTATGGTATATAGAGAGTATATATATATATATACAGTGATTAATTTTTGGCTGTAGGCAGTTGTTTCTTTCTTCCATTTTTTCCCCATAGTATGTAATGTCTTACATGAAGCATACTGTTTTGCTTGGGTTTGATTTTACTTCTCATCTTGGTTCTGCAACACTCTCTCAGTTCTATCTCCACAATGCAAGTGGCAACATTTGAAACCCCATATACCTGGAGGCTGAATCGTGCTTTCAGAAGAGAGTTAGATCAGATGATATCCAGAGGTCTCTTCCAGTCAAAATTATTCTGTTTATGTGCTGGAAAATTATCCCTTTTATTTCACAAGTCTGGAGGTAGAAATTTAAAGAAGCAGAAGTAGCAGAATACCTCTCCTCTACTGAATCTTTTAGTCTTAGCCTGCTTTTCTTTCTGCAGCTGGATTAACATGAAGCAGAAAAACAATCTTCCTAGCTAACTGAAGGAGGAAGACAAAAAATGTGGAATTCCCTCTCTTCTAACACACTGCACTAAACCAATATAGGATGCAAATAGCTCATGTAATTTATTTCATTTTAGTTTATTCAAGCACTGAGGCATTTTATCTTATACCAATAATGAGAAAAAATAGGATACCCCTGGATCAAGTAGTGATTTTCACTTTTAATATAGAAGGTGTATTAATCTAGTACAACTTTCTGTGTAATATAAGATTTAAGTATTTTTACTAGAACTGTGTTATAAAATGAGAGATTTTACTTTAATCTCCAAAGGTAAAAATTCCTCCTTAGCTTATGTTAGGAGTGCCTTTTGTTCATTTTTTGTCAAAGCACACTGCCCAACATCAACATTTCTAATCCTTTAACTCATTTTACAGTCTAGATGATAATTAACTACACCTCTAAAAAAAGAAAAGTTATTTAAAAAATCACATAACAGGCGACAGTACACAAGAGCTTTTGCTTTTTACAAGCACTTGCATCCAAGCAAAAAAGCACAGAAGTAAGATCTGGCTTTCCAAAACCCATAAAACAAGCTGCAGAACATATAAATAGAAACATCTCCTACATATTTTGGATAACAAATACAGTAAAACATAGATTAAACTAAGAGCTGTGCTGGCAAATATTCATCCTTAAATGGCACTAATAAATATGTTAGAGTAAGAGCTTGGCAAGCAATTTCCAAAAGTCATAGTAACTCTATTACTGTCCTTTTTTTTCCTCAGTTAATAACTTGCTCCAAATAAATTTGTTTGACTAAACTTGCAGTAGCTGTGAAATCAAGTTGTGAGTTGTTGTTCCTCTATGACATGTGGGAAATTTCGTGTGCATACATGAATGGTTCACTGTTGTGCACAATAGTCACAGAAAATTCCTGACTATCCTGAATGACAGTAATCTACTCCCATTGGCAAGTACAAATCCGTGAATTATATGAACCTGAAAGTCTTAGGTGATTTGTGAGTGGCAAACAGGTCTGGCCCTGGTTCTCCTCAGTGGCCTGAGTCTTGCTGCCTTTAAGTTGTGTTTTTTTCCCCCAGTCCTGGCCCAGAACATTTTGTTGAAATGCAGAGCTCCTTCTCAAATTATAGTGCCAAATTTGCTCTTACTTTATACCCCTGTAGAGCCAAAACAGCTCTACCGCCTTCAGCTCAATTACTCCACTTTGACACCACATGAAAGCGGAGTTTGGCTCGCAAAGCAGTGTGGCCCTGCGCTCCCTGGAGCAGAGCAGCTCATTACGCTGTGCGCACATCCTGAAGGGGAAGAAAAGCAGCTCTACTGTTTTCCATCAGAAATGACAGAAAAAGTATCAAGCTTGTTTTTTTAAAAATCCACATAGCTGATGAACTGATAAACTCAAAGCTGAGAAGTATAGCTGGGCCATTTTATTACCATTTCTCTGGTTTTCTGCTGTATCGCTCATCAAATCAAGATTTTCTTCCTTTTTGTAATCCATCAAAAACAAGCTTAATATGTCTTCTGAAGTTCTAAAATTTAAAGGAAGACACAGAGATTTTTATACGTTTCGCCTCTGCAGGTCAGTGGAGGCACATTACACTTGCAAGACTCAGTCCAGAAACCACTTTCCAAAATGCCCACTTTTACAGCCCAGTTGCACAGTCTGAAAAGTGACTTAACTTGCATTTCCAGCTTTAGAACATCATAGCCCTTCTAACTGCAGCCATACACTATCTGGCCATATAACCCTGGAAGACTTATAGTCCAGAAGGACAAAGGAGTTTGTTTCTCTCTCTCCTGCTCTCCTTCTTCTCTCTCTCTTCTTAGAGATCAGGATCTATGTGGATGAAGCACACGTGCATCACAGGCATGCTCAGCAAGAGAGGGGTTGGCTGGCACACGTAGCAGAGTTGCTTACTGCATGCTTCGTGTTTTCACATGCTTGTGTTTGTTCCACAGAGAAACTTCCTGTGGAAGCAAAGTTGCCATGGTATAAGCAGGCTCAAGAGCTGGAGGAAGGAGCAGTGGTGTCTGAAGAACCATCGTAAGTCTTAAAAATTTGCTTACAACACGTTCTTATCATGGGGATATCAGGGCCTTGTGCTGAACTAACAGAGTCCCTTTAAATTGTATTTGGCTTTCATTGGACCATAAAGGCTAAACTCAGCCCTGTGGAAATCAGCATGCTTAAGGCTGTATCACGCTTACGTATGAAGAGAATTCCAGGGGGCAAATGCAGATTTAATTTGAACGAGTATATACATGTTTTATTTGAAGTCAACTATAGTATATTACAGTGAGAGTTTGTCTATCTACCTATAATGGAATCATACAATATAGTAGTTATATGTTCCCCACTACCACGGTGTATCCACAGCTCACAATAACCCTGCAAAGTAAGATGTAAAATACAATGATGAGTCCACCTTGCCTCTCCTTGCAGGAAGAGCGTAGTAGCAGCAAATAAACTAGAAACCTCAGCCCTGTAGTTTGGATTGCTTTATCATCACTTACCTTGTCATTTCAGGGATTTCCCCCTCCCTGCTTTTCTAGCCACTTCATGATCTTTGCCTAGCCAGCTCAGTCAGCACCTTGTTCTCATTAGCAGCTCTTCTTCCTGCTGCAGACCCTCTTTGATGGCAGGTTGGCATATGTACATACACTGACAGTTCTTTCGTGTTAGGGCTCCCTGAAATGTTGGCAACTGTACATTTTCCTCCTAAATACATAAAATTAACTCATTACTTCCCTTAACTGTAACTTTTTTCTTTTCCTATTTTTTGTCTTCTGTTTTGTGAACAAAAATACCATTGAGTTAGAAAGTGAAGGGTGTGAAATAGTTACAGGTAATGCTAAAAGAAAAACTATTACAAAAAAAAGGCTGGGAAAGATCACTTCCACTTAGGGTTGGTACCTGTCTGTTTAATATATCGGTAAGAAGATCTGCGTGTATGAATCTGACCTGATGCAGCCAGGTTTTTCACACACTGCTATTGAAAATGCAGTTTAACAGTTTCTGCTTGCACTCCATTTCATTAATAGCAGGACTGCAGAAGAAATTAGAAAAATTAAGTGGCTTAAAAAACCCTCAGAATTTCATTTGGAATTGAGTTTTGCTGTCATTTATGGATAATTAATCTTACTTAGGCCTATAAAATTGCAATGAAAAGGAATTTGCAATGAAACTGGTGTACCATATAAACCTTTAGCAATAAGGCTGAGAAATTAGAAACACTGTTGCGATTCTGGTTTGGATTTTTTTTATTCTGGAACTGTGATAAATGCATGCTACAACTGTAACCCCTCTACTCAGCTTTAGTTAGTATCCAGTTCCTCCTGGCTGAGCATATGGCATTTTTTATTGCAACTGCAGCTGTGTGTTACATTAAAAAACACCGTTTGTTATGCAATATAATTGCAGTTTTGGTATGGCTAATCTGAAGTAATTCGAAACTGGAACATTGACATAGATCTAGAGACATATATAATAAAGCCCTCAAAATAAAAATAGTTTTAATCCAGCTGGTATATGTATACATAAATACATACATATACAGACATGCATGTGTACACACACAGATTTATAGACACAGATACGAACATATATATTCATATGTGTATGTATCTATTAGTAGGAGCTATCATATGTAATATAATGAAATGTTTCCAGAACTTCAAAGACTTTGTAGTTTGATTCATTCAGAGTCAAAATCTAGAAAATTCAATATTGGTTCATGCACTCATTTTTCACTTGTAAAGTGCAGTTTATTTTCTTGTGATTTTTCTTGTGACCATACTAAACCACTTAGCTTTGCATACATAGAAAAAGATGTATTATCAGGAAGTTTATCAAAAGGAATTATACTGATATTTGGTCATATCTAGACTTATTTGTACACTAAGAAATTTTTGAGATAGATTACATAAACAATTTTGACAGTACAATAGAGAAGGAGTATAGAGATATATATAGGAGTCTGTATAGCTTTAAATATTAACAAGGGGGTTGTAGAGAACAGGCATAATCTGCAGGGAAAGATGAAGAGGCTTTTGTTCGTCATGATGTGTATTTTAATAAAATGTTCTAGAAAATCTTACAGGTATATTACTTACAATATTAAAACAGACCTTGAGACATATAAAGGGAAAGGAGTTTAAGAATTTTAAAGTGATTTAAGTGCAGCAATGACATCTCATTACTTTATAGTAAATCACTGTTCTGCTACAATACAGGCCCTGTTCTGGAAACACGATCTCATCTTTTTTACCCCATCTCATGCAAAACCTGAGTGATACCAGTGGGATGCTCACGTACCAATACAGTGTGGCACAGCTCAGACTAGGTTCAGTCTGCCAAGGGGTGACATATTATACATTTTTTTATCCCTGCAAAGCACAAGTCTGGGAGCATGTACAATCTTTATTTTAGACTGTTGAGAAATCAACGTGACATTAAATTAAATTAAATTAAATTAAAATAAATTGAAATACAGATTTTCACATGTGTTGACCAACAGCTAACATAAAGGGCACAAATTCAGGGTCCTCATGCAAACTTTCCCAACGTCTGGAGATTTCCATGCCTCGTGTTTAGTTTGGAATGACTTTTAATGGTAAAAAATGAGACAGAAAGACCAAATAAAATCTTAGAAAACTTGTGCTGCAAGGACCATCCATGCTATCCCCCACTGTAAACTGTAAGAACCATCTGCATGTTGTTGAATATATAATCTGTTGACAGTGACGTGGAGCAATGAGCTTCTACATAAAACTGGTTTGCTGCCTCACTACTTATAGTGTTTTTCATTAATGTCTAACTTTAAATAGTTATTCCTTTAAGATCCTGGTTATTAGATTGAAAAAAAAAAAAAAAAAAAGGAGAGAGAGAGAGAAAAGAAACCAGAACTCACCAAGATTCAATGAACAGTCAACTCTGATGCTGGTTTCATAACATCAGTTTTCCTCATTCAGCTGTGCAGGGATTTCAAATAAACCAATTAGCTGAAAAGCAAGGTGTATTACATGATCATTCACCCTTTCGCCTGTGTTTTGGCAGGTATTTACGAAGAGACATAACATAACACAGAATCACAGAATGGTAGGCATTGGAAGGGAACTCAAAAGATCATCCAGTCCAATCCCCCTGCCAGAGCTGCAACACCCAGATGAGGTTACACAGGAATGTGTTCAGGCTGGTTTTGAATGTCTCCAGAGAAGGAGACTCCACAACATCCCTGGGCAGCCTGTTCCAGTGCTCTGTCACCCTCACTGAGAAGTTTCTTCTCAAATTTTAGTGGAACCTCTTGTGTTCCAGTTTGTACCCATTGCCACTTGTCACCGAGAAGAGCCTGGCTCCATCCTCATGAATCTCAGCCTTTACATATTTATAAACACTAATGAGGTCACCCCGCAGTCTCCTCCAAGCTAAAGAGACCCAGCTCCCTCAGCCTTTCCTCATATGGGAGATGCTCCACTCCCTTAATCATTTTTGTTGCCCTGTGCTGGACTCTCTCCAGCAGTTCCCTGTCCTTCCTAAACTGCGGGGCCCAGAACTGGACACAATATTCCAGATGTGGTCTCACCAGGGCAGAGTAGAGGGGAAGGAGGACCTCTCTCGACCTACTAACCACCCCTCTTCTAATACACCCCAGGGTGCCATTGGCCTTCCTGGCCACAAGGGCACAGTGCTGGCTCATGGTCATCCTGCTGTCCATCAGGTCCCCCAGGTCCCTTTCCCCTACACTGCTCTCTAACAGGTCATTCCCCAACTTATATTGGAACCTGGGGTTGTTCCTACCCAGATGCAAGACTCTACACTTGCCCTTGTTATATTTCATTAAATTTCTGCCCATCCAACTCTCCAGCCTGTCCAGGTCTCTCTGGATGGCAGCACAGCCTTCTGGCGTGTCAGCCACTCCTCCCAGCTTGGTGTCATCAGCAAACTTGCTGACAGTGTACTCTATTTCTTTATCCAAGTCATTGATGAATATATTGAATAGTACTGGTCCCAGTACCATTGCCATGACCTACCATGCTGACAGAAGTCAGGCTGTCACCCATATATTTATGCTGATGAAGCATAAATCCATGCTAATTTGACGGTTAGAATGGTGAAAAGTTTTTAAATGTTGGATCATGCACTAGCTGGTGTAAGGCAGCATGTGATCTGGCCAGCTATTTTACTGACTGAATATGAGTAACTAGAACATGATCATCAATTTTTTACTGTTTTTGGCCTAAGCCTGTTGTGGGGTGTTACTTTCATACTTTGCTGTAAATATTTACAGAAAACATACCTGGAGTTGTAAAAACCAATTTTAATTTCTTGCTTCCCCTCCTCTGAGGAAGCCACTTCTTTTCTTGGATCCAGTAGAGTGGAGCTGGCTGAACGGGGTTTGAGGGTGGGAGTTGAGCTGGGCAGCCAGAATGGGTTTTCTCTGAGATCTCGCTCCTGTACTCAGCAGAGAGGTAACGATGGGGAGAGGAGAGGCAGTGTGGAGGCGAAGAGGAGCAGCTCTAGAGCAGGAGGAGCAGCAGATGCCTCCAGTGGCATGGTCAGCCAGATGCTGAAAAGACGGCATTGTGTGTTCATGAGTGTTGGAGTAATGGAAGTTTCTTCAGACAAGCTATGTTGTGATTGTCCTACTTGCTCTGTATCAGTGCAATAATTACCGATTTCATGGCTGCACTGCACAGATGTTGGCGAGGACTCATCCTTTTCCTACACTTCATCTGAGACTCTTCCCAGCCTTTCTGTTTCTACCAAGTCACTGCCTGCATTCTCCTCTACAGAAAAGGCTGTTCTTTGTAGCCAGTAGACCATTCTTTCCCTAACACTGTTATCCTTTCTTCCTTACCATTCTTCAGGCAGAGAAAGCAAACTCCATCTGAAAGAAACTATTGTCCTTCTCTGAGTTTATTTTTCATGGGAAGTTTAACAACTGAAGATTAAATTTTCAGCAGATTTCTTCCATGCATTGAGTTCTCCTATTTCTGAGTCTCTGTCTTATGAGTTCTATAACTTTCTGTTGAATACAATTTTTGCTGTGACATTGCATACTATGAGTTATAACATTACACATTTTTTACTTTGTCCTTACACCTATAATTTGTGATCATTCTCTAATGTGTGCTGCTAGAGCAGCAGACACCTCACTTTCATTCCATCTGCATATAGTGCTTTACATTATTTATTTCTTTAGGAATTTCTAAAGGAAGTGAATCCTACAGTTTAATTTTGTCTGTATATGTCTATCTGTCAGTTGCCTTCCTCTTCTCCAAGTAATGTCTGAATTTATTCCTATTAACTGATTTTAACAAAGGTATAAAGTTATCACAGAGAATATTACCCCTCTATCAAATTCGGTAATATTCACCCAGAAAATCAGTGGTAGTATTCTCCACGTTTCACTGAACTAAATGACTAGGTAGAAAATTGCTGCCCTACAATTCCCCATTGAAGGAAAGATTTCTAAAGGGGTTCTGTCCTTAAGAGATACCAGTGAATCCATTTGGGCGTTCAGCCTTCAAATATAAATCCATGTTAAACCAGTCTTCATTGGTTCTGCTGCCCAGAGAATTAATCATAACTTGTTCAGCTATTTGGAGGCTAGAAGGAATAGTTATGTCTATGTTGTCTGACATGCTGCTCCCCTGGATGGGGTAAATTAAATATAGTATAAATATCATATAAATATAATTGCTGACAGAACTATGAAATAGGCTAAGTTTACTATTAAATACTCTAGGTTTGTGATAAAGTATTGTAATCTTTGTTAGGACAAAGGATTAAGGTGACAAATCCATGCTATCTTGTGTTGTTGTACATATTGTCCTCCTATTGCTGTTCATCTCTGAAGTGACCAGGCCTTAGTAATGTGTTATCTGAGGGAGAATCCACAGGATCTTTCTGTCTTACTTCTTTCACTGGAGCTCATTACACCAGCACAGCATGACAGCCGGACTCAGAAAAAGCAGCAGTCATGATTAAAAAAGCATGGGTTTTTCTATGTATAATAAGATTGGTTTTATGGGTGGTGGAGGGGTTGTTTAAAAGATTTCTCTCCCTAACTTTTGAAAAATGCTTTTGTATGTTAACACCAGACCCAGCTTTTAACATACTACCATAAATAACCCTGGTGCTAGCCGTAAAAAGAATGGAGAAGGGAGGGAAAGAGGGCAAACAATAATATCTGGATGCCAGATGGCACCATCATAGTGATGGGACTGGTTCAGTAAAAAACAAAAGGAAATTCCTGACATGCATCAGTGAGGGGGACAAAGCCCTCAGGGAACTGTGTATGGACAGAGAGGCCAGTGTGGCAGTTACTCAATATCTCTTTCTTACTCTTCAGTAGGTGTTTATATTTTCAAAGACATGTAAGGTGTTTTATTTTGGTTTTCCCTCTTTAATTGTTTCCATTATGATGTTTATACCTGATTCACAGGTTAATAAGTAATTTTAGAACTCCCTATAAATGTTTTACTTTAAAAATAAAGCACATTATGATTGCCAAAAAGGTAGTGAGGACAAACATGTATACTATCAACTGCCAGGCTTTTACTTGTCCACTTCCATGTCATGCAGTGAAGGAAGAAAGAAGCTTAGGGAACCTTCTCCATTTTACGATCTAATGGCAAAATAATTAAACTATATATGTCATAGGGAAAATCAGCAATGCAACAGGCTAACATTAGGTAATGATTTCTATCTGTTCATTCAATAAGGGCCTGTAGAGAGTTACCAATACTAAGGTTTTATGTGTAATATCTATACAGGACAGAAACAGTTATCTTTCCCTGGATAGGAAGGCAGTGGTGAATTTATTGAGAGCACCAATAGTATAGAATGATTTGACACAAAGCTGAAGATCTTATTTAAATTAAACTGAACAAAAACTCTAGAGACTGTAATCACTCAGATTGGAATTGGAGCTGTGCAGCTGGCCCTGGTGCCATTACTCTTACAGATGGTGACCTCTGTTTCACTTCTCTGAACAATGACAGCAGAAGCTACCCAGTGCTGTGTGTGAGCATCCTGTGGTGTTATCCACACCTTAAAACCTATGGAAAGATGGTCTTTCCTGGAGAAAAAGGACAGCTTTGCATTTCAGCCCAAGACAAGGAGTCTGGAAGTCTGAGTTCAGTTCCTGGTTCTATCACAGAAAATTTATACATCTTTGAACAAACAACTGAGCCTTTTATTTCACCAGTAGTATCTGATTAATAGATAATCTGCACCTTTAAGCACTCAGTCTTACTGAGTCTTACTCTGCAGTTCTCAAAACCTGAGACTTTGTCTGAACCATGAATTTACCCAATGATGAATTAACAACAACAAAAAAAAAGGGCAATACATAATTAAGTAGCAGTTAAGAAGTCGCTTTTCTCCATAGCTCAAAGGACATCAGTCTGTATACACAGTTGTTTTTTTTTTTCTTTCTGCACAACAGACATCGTAGGAACTCAAGTCCTAGACAGGGGATGCTATGTCTAGGTACATCACATGGTCTGGCTGTCTTCACAAAACTCAGCAGGGCTTTCCATGCATCTCATCCTGAACCCACTATGACTGCTGTGGAAGGTCTGCCATCACTAAGTGCTGACCCTGTCTTTGTGTTTCTCTTCTTCTGACTTCCCCAGTTATGTACATGTTTCTATATGGAGGGGAATATACACTAGGCCTCAGCCTTGACCAGAGTATAAAGAAAGCAATATCACTGTCCAGAGACTAGGCACTGTCATTGTCATCACTGTTCTCAGCTGAAATTTGGTCGTCACTTTTGCTGCCTTTATGTGCAAGTGATCATTACATAACACATTTTAGTCTACAAAAGCTGGATTTGTAAATACATTCCCTTTATATGATTTAAAGATGAAGGGTTTTTTTAAAAGTACTAGACACACTGCTGTCTGAAAGGAACATTCTCATATGTGAATGTGAATAATACCTACAAATGCAAATATTCCTTGCAAAATTGAGCTGGGCAAGTGTTATTTATTCTGTTTGTGTGTGGATTAAATTGTGTATACAGTTGCAATTCACTTGTATTTGCAAGTCCATGGGATATGCAGCCTGAACGCTGGACTGCTGTGTATTTCTCAGTTTGGCCAATATTCTATATTAAGTGCTTTACATATGAACACAGCAAGTTGTTTTGCAATCATAATAAAGTTTCCTTACAATACATTTTCATAGTGCACTACAAAAGTAACAAGCCAAAACCAGGCTCAGTACCACACCTGAATGACTCCTGGAGAAGTCCATCGATGTCAGTGGCAATTACATTTCTTTTCCTCCATTCCCAGAATGCATTATGCAGCCCAGTGTAGGCTAATGTGCATACGACAAATGGTGCAACAACAGTCCCTCCAGCTGAGCACAACCTTATGCACACTATGAAACCTCAACATCTAACAAAAAACACTGAAAAATATAATGCTTTCTAAATCCAGAACTCAGTGTTTTGCAAGGGTGTTTGATAATGGGAAAGTGTTGCTAGTCCATCACCATCAAAGTGCCCACATGTCAAGAAAACATGTATAGGTGTTTGTGTACAAGCATCACCCATTTTTAATCCCCAGTTTTCTTTGGACAGTTTTCATTATGACTCTTTTCCTTTTGTAGCTTGAGAGCACTGCCGGCTGTGGCGATGCCCACTTGCAGGGGGTGACAGGCAGAGGGAACCTTCAGCCATCCCACAGCTGGATGGTGTAATACTGTCAGTGCTCCAGCAGTTGATTAGCAGCAGACACAATTAAGTCCATCATAACAAAGCAAGGACATGACCTTCCCTCCATCCATCTTTCACTGCTCCACCTAATAGTGATCTTTCTAAAACAGGAGAAAAAGAATACTCTTTAAAATATTTGTCAGAGCTCTCAGAACACAGCTACTGACATATTTTTCCTTTGGAGAAGTATTGTCATGTCTGATGTGCAGAGGAATAAAAGAAGATGATCTCTGATGCAATTACAACATGCTAATCGATGAGAAGTATGCTAAGAGCTATGAAATACTCAATGTAATCTCTTTGAGGCAAGAGGCACCTTTTTATTTTTCATTAGTGCAACAATTAGCACAGTCAGGTTCTGGCTGACAGCAACTACTGCCACATTACTAAAACTAGTTATCGCCTTTGTCTTATTCACTAGGGTTGTAATAACAAGACGATACAGACTATTATTACAGTGGGGTTTACCAAGACCAATTTCTCAGTAAATCTACTCCACTATTTCTGTTTTCAGAGAAGACACAGATATTAGCTTAGAGAAAATCACAATGCTGTGGATTGAAAGGTACACTGCATGCAGAACAAATAACTTTAAACCCATGGAACTGACTTCTTATTTTTCACATTCTTCTTGTGTTTTGTGCTCACTGTATGTCAGCATTTATCATTAATAACCACACAAAGATATTTCAAAGCCTTTGTAATTTCCTGGGTTTACAATGATGGAAAATTCAGAACCGTTGTATATTTATATTATACATTCACATTGCATAAACGTTCAGTATCTAATGACAAATTCTATACGGAGATTTTGTTTGCAGGGTTTTCTTGGTTTTTCCCTTGTTTCTGCTTTCAGCTCTTTGAATTCTACCAGTTCCCTCTACAACAGCCAACAGCTATATTAGAATTAAATTACACACCTAAATTTATCAATAAAAACATAGAAATTTGGCCTAGAAAGATGAATAAAATACAATTTCCTGAAGATATTCCAGTGTTTTCATTATGAGATGCTGACTAGGGTAAAATAATACAATATGTGGCATTTATAGATCAAGCTTCATTTCAAAAAGGATCCAGTCTACTTTAATGATCTTTTTATTTCCCTTTGTGTCCTCTCTCTTTTGTTCTTGTGTTTGTATGTGTGATACACATTCTGTGTAAATATTCAGAGCATAGGAAGTATCTCCCTTTCTGAATGACTATTTTTAATATATGGCAAAATAGCGCGCTTTTGGTTTGAAATACATCAGCTCTTCAGCAAACCAAAGTTACACAACAGTTCACAATATTAAAAGCTATAAGGAAGACAGCTTCTGATGAAGACCAGTGCCTTTTTTTTTTTTTTTTGTAGTCTGATTAGGATTTCTTCCTCTTAGTTTGTCAGGTCAAGAAGCTATACATTTAAGCTAATCAAAATATCTAATTCACGGTGGCTGACATGGATTGTTTAATCTGTGACACAAGATTTTTCACATCAAAAGAGTATTATAGCAGTTGCACAGTCTTAGAGAAAACAAGAGGAGTGGCCCACCTCTACTGTTAAGCATTATAATCCTTTCAAAATGAAAGATACAAGCTTTGAACAAGACTGATCTTTTAAGATAAAATGTCTAAGAGTCGAGAAATTCAATCACTTTGCGTCATTAGTTTCTCAAAGGCTTTGCTCCAGAAAGAAATCTTTCAGTCTACGTAGCAATATTATAAACAGTTTCAAATGTTCCAATAATACATACAATCCCTTTCTTTCCTTTCTATTACTTCCTGTGTATAGTGCTAGCGGTGGATATCAGGTTTATGTTATAAGCATAGATGTTATAAGCACCCACCAAAAAGTGGGTAAAGAGCTACACACTCTCTGCTCTAGGAGACTATGCTGTTACAGTCAGGGATCTTGGTACATACACACTGGGGGATACCAGGTTCTTTTCTTGGTTTGGGATCCTTTTTTTAACCTCATAGTGAAGGGAAGGTCTTTTTGTCAACTACGGAAAGGTAGAGAATTAAAAAGACGTGCATAAAAATACTTTCAAATATGCTGATTACAAAAATAAAGTTCCTTTTTCTTCCTATGAGACTGTTCACGGGATTCTCAAGGTAAGAAATGAGTTTCCTATAGCTCTGAGTAACCATAGACCATAGAGGAGACAGATGTGTATTTCTTACAGCCCTGGGCAAAGCTATCCAAGTCTGGTGTGGACTATCTAAATAAAGACCAAAAGGAGAGGAATACTGTCAGTGACAGCCATGTTTTAATAAGAAAAACATCCCTTCAGCTCTGATTTATTTGAAAAATTTAGCTAAAGCATATCATCAGGTGCTGGAAGACCTAAATTTCAGTGAGGCAACTGAACCTATCACACAAAATGTTTGGTTCACTAGATTAGCGCTCAAAAATATAATTAAAAAAAAAAAACTTGCCGAGTTTGAAGGAGCTGACAGATCCCAAACACTCAGTGTTAATGGGAGAGCATTATCAAGAGGGATCATTCCTGTAAGGTTCTTAAGGGATCCTGCGTGATCCAGATACTCATTCTTCTGTTCTAGCCCTTGAAGTACATCTACAGCCACTGTCTTAGAATTTGCCCATGGCAGAAAGTTTGGCAGAATGGCCAAGAGAGGAGACAAGACTGTCAGATAAAGCTATTTGAATCACCCTGTAGCTTGTAGTCATTACTGCTGTGCCTTAATACCACCACCATCAGATGTCTAAGCACAAGTAATGCTGGTCATGGAGTACTCTGGAACCACTGTTTCCAGAAAAAAAGTAGGAATCGGCATAGATCAACATAAGCTCAGCAAAACTATTTGCATTACATTTACACAAGGTGGTAGTTGTGTAGTATGGAGTTGAATGTGACCCTTCTGCTTCATGTTACTTTGAGTAAAATGCTAGGCAAATTTCCAGGACTGTTTTTTTTAAGATGTTGAAAAAGTGGTGACAACAGGGAAAAAATCAGAAAATATTCCATTGTTGAAGAAAACAACAATAACCAAAAAACAAATTCAATCTGATTTCCTTATTGTAATGATGGCTGCAAGGTGCTTTTATTAAAGCATGTGTGGACTTCCAGAGGTAAAAATTTGGAGAACGTAAGCATTCCTAATCAGTGAGACAAGAGCAACAGCCAGATGAATCCAGAGTAGAAATAGAACACCATTTTTTATGAGGAGGGAAATTAAATATGGAGGGAGCAGGGGGGGAAGTAAGTGAAGAAATTTTGAGTTATTTATCTTTTCTATGGCTTCAAAGTAAGACTTAAGAATGGTTACTGTAATACAGTAAATTATTTTCTCAGTAATACTGGGATCACGATGCAGATTGAGAGACTGCAGAATGCCTGGCACTGAGACATTTTAGGATCAAGTCAGGTGCTCTAAGAGTACCTCTTTACTCCTGGATATGTGGAAACACTCCACATGAGTACTTGAGAGTCCTTCCACTGCTGCCATTGAGTTGTCAACGGTATGTCATGGCTCTTACGTGTATTTCATAACAGCCCAATGATGAGGCAAAACATTTGTTTCTCATTAAACAGAATTTGGCCTGGACGGGACTATACTGCTTTGGCTTGCCTGGCTATTTGTGGACGTAACTTGCCTTGTTCTCTTCCTCTCACAGGTTTATTCCTGAGGCTTGGTCCACCTGTAGTGTCACCTGTGGAGTGGGCAGCCAGGTGCGGCTTGTGAAATGTCAAGTGCTCCTCTCTTTCTCTCAGTCTGTGGCTGACTTGCCCATTGATGAATGTGAAGGTCCTAAACCTGTGTCTCAGAGAGCCTGTTACAGTGGTCCCTGCAGTGGCGAGGCAACCGAATATACCCCAGAGGAAACAGAGCTGCTGTATGGCAGCCTGCAGGAGTTTGATGAGCTCTATGACTGGGAATACGAGGGTTTTACGGAGTGTTCAGAGTCCTGTGGAGGAGGTAAGTGCAAAAGGTTTCTGTGCTGGATTTGCTTTGCTTCTTCAGGTGTCTGTTTTGCAGTAACACCCACAGACATGCTGCTTTGCTACAGCCATTTAGCATCACAGAATCATTTAGATTGGAAAAGACCTTTAAGCTTATTGAGTCCAACTGCAAATTCATGGAGTTCAACCATATTTGAAAAGGCATGGATGAAAACTCTGGAGGGAAAAAGAAAAAAAAAAAAAAAAAAGAAACCACAAAAAACATGTGCACAACATATTTTAGCCCAGGACTTTTGGGCTCGACACTCAGGCTGTCACCAAGAGTGATGAATGTGTCACATGTTTCTATTTCCTTGTATCATCTGATCACTCAAAAGACACTCATGCAAAAAAGTTGCATGTTAAAGTGGTCTGGTGATACAGCTAAGAATTACGTGTCATTTTTAGTTTTTATCTCTTGGTTTGTACTGTGGAAGTATAAGCATGTGGAACTCAAGCTGTTCTCCCATAGCAGATGCATTAAATTATTGGTATTTTAAGGGCTCAGTCAGTTCCCTAACTCCTATCACTAAGTGACGTTAACTCTAATCCCAGTGCAAAAGAAAACATATGGTAAAAAGCGCAAATGGTGTTTGAAGCTAGCAGGCTTGGCACTTGGAGTTTCTCAAAGTTAACCAAAGTGGCAGGTTCCACATGTTATAGTCTGTTAATGAACAGTTCTCTGATATCCTTTTTTTCCCATCATTTTGTCTAGCTAGTTCTGAGAAATATGTCCACTCCGTTATTTTTTAAATTAAACATAAGCTTCTCCAGCTGCTGTCTTTTTACATTACCTGTTTCAGGCTATTTTTAAAAGGATTACTATAGATAGATACAGAACAGATACTGTAGAACTGGAAACCACTTGGCACTTTATGAATAATTAATAGTGTGATCTGTACAGATTCACCGGTAATCAGTTACAAACTTAAAAAGCACAGTTAATAGAAAATAATGTAAACGTTTTCTGTACTTTCTTCTAGCTGGCTGACAGTAGTCTGCTTAGAGCAGTCTGCTTAGAGTTGTCATACCATTGCCACTATCGCTTTGTTTCCTATGTAAAAAAATATGACACTAATGTCTGCTAAGTAGTGAGGAACACTGACTTTACAAGAGTATCTGTCATATATTGAGGCTACTAGTGAGCACTAACAATTTGTTACACTTACACCGTGAATACTGAAACCTGAATAGCTTCTAGAAATATCCTCTTGACATGAAGTAATTTCTTTGGATATAGTGACTATGTGTATATTTTTTCAAATATAGCTCAAGGAGGCTGATATGACAGAGACATTTTGCTTTATAAATTTAATCTCTTTGAATTGTCAGCAAAACTTGTTAGCCAAGACTTCTTGTTGTGTGACATCAACTCTACATTTTTCAGATTAGCAGATACTAAGTCAGATATTTTTGTAGCCATAGGTGCAAGACCAGTCATACTAATTTTATTGGCTTTGGAGTCTCATGAGAAGAAATTGGATAGACGCAGAAGTAACCTTTCACCTCTCAAAAGTAGCAACCAGAAGGAATTAGTTAGTCATTTAGTCTGCTGTTAGTGGCTGTGTTTCCCAGAGCTGTCATCAAATATCATGTAACAATTATTCTATTCTGGTAGATATAAACACAGAAAATCTTATTTGATGGTATTCTGAAAGTGAACTTAAACTGCTTAGATTCATGTCCCACGCTTAAACCTTTTATCTTGTGATTTCCTATTGAGAACTAGTTTGTTTTTTTCAAGGAAAGCAATTTTAAAGCAGACAGGTTTTTTTCTTGTAATATTGTGCAGTAAATAATGCTTATAATTTGCTTACTTGGCAAATAAACTTCCTGAAGTTCATATACTTTTAAAAATTACCTCCTTACTATGGAACTTCTGGTGAATAATTGAAGATCTCTAAGCTCTGTTGTATTGTCCTATCAAAAAGGACAAATGTTATTAGTATGCTGAGACACACTTGGTGTGAGATTTGAGGAGAAGCTGAAGAAAGTGATTCTGAGCACTTTTGCTTGCTGCTGGAGCAAGACAGATTTTTTTTTTTTTTTTTTTTTTGTCACTGTCACAGACTGTCAAGACACAGTCTAGCAGCCACAGACTGGATAAATTCAGGCAGGAGCTCTTTTCCAATACCCATGCTGTCAAGCAAGATTACTGGTCCTACTGGTAACTTTAAAAGGTAAACAGTTGTACGAATCTCTCGAAGGAAATTATAGTGAGGAGACTAGAGCATTGGTAGGATAGACTGAAACTTTTGGAAATGCAATCAGAGATGACTGAGGAAAGGTTGAACTCAAGACCTCACAGTCAATTACTTTTGGATAGTCAGCACTGAAACAGATCATGCAAAAGTGTTAAGTGTTGATAATCATTGGTCAAGAGCTCATTAGTGACACACTTCAGGTAGGAGGAATTGCAGCTGTGGAAGTACACTCAGCTTACAAAATTTTTATCTGAAAATAACAACATCTATCACATACACATGGTGAGTGAGCTGTTGGAAGCTTCTCTAGCAAACAAAACAATGTCACCAGGATGTGGGAGTTTCTTTCCACAGAGTTAAGAAGAATATTTATGTGGTTTCTGTATGTCTGGTTTAGCTATCCTTCTTTCCTGGCTTCATCAGATTGGTCTTGCTGTCAGGTCTGCAAGTGATCGTTGCAAAGTAGAGACCAGTAACTTGAACAGTGCAATTTCCCATCAGGTGGAGAACCTATTCTGCAGCCAGAAGCAGTCCTGGGGAATCCGTATGCCTTTGTTTGCTGTACACAATATAAAAATATAATATGTTCAACAGAGAAATGATTGATCTGGAAAGATACCGAACATGACAGGGTAGAGAACTTATTGTTTACATATAGAAATGTCATTCATTTCCTTTCCCAGAAGTAAATCACTACCATTTGTTTTATTCTTTTAATGAGCTATCGTTTTTACAATTTTTGAAGTCTTTTGGGAGATTACTTGAATAGCAAAATGGCTTGAAAATATGGGGCCACCATATAAAGAAGAAAACCCACAATAAGATTGGCTGACTTCAGGGACTTTGGTAATATCTATGTCGATGCCCACGCCCAAAAACGTCAGATTTCTTTCTTCTCTTTAGTACCTTGAGTACAGTGGGGACACTGGCTGAGCCGTAGGCATGCCCTAACCAACAGGGTAGCACACACAGGAGCCAGTAAATTGCTCAACATGACACTTTGCTGTGGGCCCCTTCTCAGCCTGTACTGAGAATAAGGGGAATGAATCTGCGAATAATTTCAGGAGTACAGGAACTATGATAAGTTACAGCACTTTTGTCCTGTTGAATAGTATAATATCATTTGCCAAATGACATGTGCTCTGGCATTAGAAACAGCAATGTCTGTTCTGTTACACTGTTCTTGGAGCTGTTCAAGCTCTTCCAAAACTTTTCTTTTTTTTTAATTTAAAAAAAAAAAAAAGTGTCTTCAAAAGATTGTGAGATATTTTGGAAGACTAATTGTTGATTTTGAGAAGATGATGCAAGTGTTATGAGTTCAGTTAAACTTTTCTTAACTCAGGAAGTAGAGGTGAATGTAAAAAGCATACTTCTACTTTTCTTGAACCACTGTGGATTAGATTTTTAAGAAGTTCAGACCAATTATTATCCTTAGATCCTCTCTCACTGAGTTGCTTGTAGTTTTGCAATCCCTGATTTTTCTAGTTTTGTAACCTTGTGATCCAAAAAAAGCTGTAATATTCCTACTTTGCTCTTAGGAAAATTGAGACAGAATAACTGGTATACCGAAGAGTACATAAGGAGTTCAGTATCACCAAGGATTTCCTGCATTAAAACACAATCACAAAAATCTTCCAGCTTCTCACTTAGTCCCAACATCTACCCTTGCTCTGTCCCAGCAATCAGGTACACCCTTCAGGTTTGCATCTTCAGTTTAGATGCAGGTCTGTGGATGCAGAAGAGTAAATGAGAGCAGCTGAAATGTCTGAGCTTGTTTTACTTTAACTTTGCACATGTAGCAATCATATTGTTGCTTAAAATATAGCATACTGAGGTCAAGGCCAACTTTACACCGTAGCCTGCTTTACTGACAAATAAACAGCCTCTTTGCACTCATAGTGACAGGGTGAGTCTCTGGACAATTTTCTGTCCAGGGAAGGTAAGTTGTAAATGAGCCCTAGGCGCTTTTCACTGCAATAGAGAGAGACTTGTTTCAGTGAGACTGAAAACAAGGGCATGTAAAACCCAGCATCCCATCCGATCTCACAGATGGCTGGAGAACAGCATAGAAAAGGTGCAGTAAGAAATGTATGATTGTGTCTGGAAAATTCCAGGACTCACACATGAAGGATTTTTCTAATAGAAAGAAGAAAAGGAAATGCAATTTTCCCTACATGGTAAAGTACGCTGTGCTAAGAAACATTCCCCTTTGGTAGATATTCATACCATACTCCTCAAAGACTATCAGGCAAAGTGCTTGGATGTGGGCAGCAAACCACCCCCCGCTGTGCGGGAAGCAGCATCCTCCTGCCTGCAGCCCTGGGCCTGAGGCTGTGCTTCCCCAGTGTAGGCCCCTGCTCCCGCCGGGTCTGACCCTGCCTTCGGCTGCCCCGCCAGGTGCAGAGAGCTGACTGTGACCATGCTTTGTTTTGTGCAGGTGTCCAGGAGGCTGTGGTGACCTGCCTGAACAAACAAACCAGAGAGACTGCAGACGAAACGCTCTGTGTAACCAGTCGCCGTCCTCCACAGCTGCTGAAAGCCTGTAGCCTGGACCCTTGCCCCCCAAGGTAGGCTTCTTCTGTCTGATCACCAGACATACATTTTGTTCCAGATTTAGGAGAGATGTGATCACTGGTGAAGTCAAGAAACTGACCTTCAAGCTACCCATGAATATGAGATGACTGGGGCCAGTGGTGGTTGGATCTGGGCATTACTGGAAAGACTTCTGAAGCACAGGAGTGAAACACACAGATGAGACCCTGAGGTGTCTCCCTGGGCTTCAGTACCACAGACTCAGCCCTCCGGTCTCAGCAGATTTGTCTCACTGCCCCTGGGATTCCTTGCAACTGACATGAAGTGAACATTTGTGATGTGAGTAAAGCCCTGCTGCTGCGGAAAGCAGCAAATTGCCACAACCAGGTCGGTGGTAGAGCAGATCAGGATGCCAGGGCTCTTCAGTCTTCTCCAGACATTGTTTAATGGATTTTGAGGACTTCATGCAAAAAGCAAAACAAATACACAAGTGTGGGTGATTGTACTCTAGTGCGTTGCCCAGAGCCATTTAAACAACACTAGCAATACAAAAAAAGGAATTGTAAATAAGTTGTGATGCCAGACTCAATGGCCTTTCAGTCTGGAGGTACCCACTGCCTCACACATGCTCTTTCTCTGACTGCAGGGGTTTATAGCCTCTTCATGCCACAGTCGTATTGCCTGGGAAGTGCAAAGTGGTGGTAAAACCAAAGGGCAAACTTCAGACCACTTCTCTACACAGGTCCTGCAAGCAGACAGTTCATGTCTATTCTGTTACGCTGTTAACCACCACTTTGTTTAACTCTATCCAGAGTTGTGTCAAGTTTAAGGAGAGTTTTCCAACCTCCTCTCTCACAGAAGGTATTGCAGAACCCTTTTCTCCCTGGCCTAAGGCAGATTCCATAATCCTGACCCTAAAAGTAGCAGATCTTCATTTGCAGAGATTCACATCTGTATCTTTTGACAGAAAATAGCTGTCATGAGGTTTCCGTGGTTTATTTAAATACACCTGGGCCTGTCAAGTCTTCAAGTTGCTCTATATACACATTGTCTTTATTTCCAGCTGTACATAGGTGCATTTGCTCTCATCTGGTAGTGCAACAGATTTGAAATACATTGATTTATAACATTGAACTTTTTAAAACACACAATGCTGTCCAGGTGGTAGATAGTCCTTAGAGTGTGTATTGGTAAATGTATGTATATTTTATATGACAGCAGGCTATACAGAGGAATATTTCCATGAATATTAGTAGATTTGGGGTAAACAGAGAAGGTTCACATTGAAAATTAAACATAGCATCACATATGGCCAGTATCCAAGAATGATAAGGACAAAATAGTTTGATTGGATGATCAGGATTTAGAGTCTGTGACAAGCAGAGCCAAATAGGCTGAGATATTTCACCAAAGCATTATAACAATTTCTTATGAGTATATTGCAACCCTGACTTTATTGAATTGTCTGTATTGCTGACAATAACATACAAGTATTGTATTAAAGCTTGAAAAGAACTTTGTAGATGGAAATATCACCGTAATTGATAGGTAACAGAATCGCTGGAGCTGAGAGTGCATGGTAGGAGATTGATCACACATGGAAAATAATTATTCACTGGTTAAGAAAAAATAAGGCACAGTCATATAGGCCAGTATTTGAGTTCTGTTACAAAAGTAGTCTGAGAAATTGGATGAAAACATTTTGAATTAGTCCGTGTGATAATCCATGCCACTATGGTAACCTTGCTACTAGAGTGGAGCTAGTTTAAAGCAATCTTAGGCATGTAGTTCACCCCGTGGATTACAAGGTAATCATACTGTAGGTGAGAATCAGGCCATCAGTGAGCAGAGCAGAGGTGAAAGGGAACTGAATTGAAGGAGACTAAGAAGCTTTCATCCATCCCTAGGGCGGCAATTGAATAAAGGGGAAATTACTCCCTTCCCTGTTTATACATCTCCTCTCCCTCCAGCCCCCTCAGTCTGGAGGAAATTGCCTGTCTGCAGAGATTTAAGTGACACAGGATGAAGAACAGCACGTGTTCTGCAAAATGGTTTCTCTGGTAAGAGCAAGTAAGCCTAAAACTCAAGGCTGCAGACAGCAGACAGTATGGCTAATGGAACGAGGAGCAAGAAGGAAAGTTGATGGGTCTCCCAGGCAGGCTGTGACAGGGCAACTTCCTTATTTCCTGGAGCTTCTCAAGTGTTATGTCTACTAATGCCACTGTATTAAATACAATCATATATTAATTAAACTGATAGTGTTTAGTTTATAATAACAACTTCTTTATAACCATTAATTATGGCATTCTTAAGACTTCCAAAGAGAATACAGGAAAAAAAAAAAAAAAGAAAAAATATAAAGGCTTTAGGCTTTTGTCTTTGTTTTAATCTTAGTATGTTTCAGGGTTCTAATTCAGAAATCCTGATCCGGGAATATGATGGAAATTTAGGCTAAAATACTGCCCTTATGAATGCTGATGAAGGCATCGCTACTGACTGACAAGTCCAAAATTTATAATGCACTGTAGCTGTGAATTTAGATCCCAGTTACAGAAGTTCCCAAAATGTGATCTGTGAGCCACTGATACTTCCCAGAGCTTTTGCTGATGGCTTATAGAGAGAGCTGGCTGGTCTCATAGTGTTGGCTCTTCTCTCTGTTTTCCAGCTGCTAAAGTGCATTAACAGAAGCTAAAAATATATTTAAAAAAAAAAAAAACTTTTCTAAATTGGCCTTGATGTGTAAGCCACTATTGGAGCAAACAGTTGTGGTTGGTAGAGGAAGCAGTTTGCTGAAAAGACAACTGAGATGGTGACAAATGTCTCAGTGGACAAGGGAATGTTGTCCACAGCATGAAGAAAAAGTTGAGAAGTCTCACCCGAGAGAACAAAAATTCCTTCCTAACATATTTGGAAAAATTATTCCAGTGATGTTTCTGGAACCGAAACAGCCCAGTATGCTCAGAATTCAATGTCTATGTCTAGAATTTAAGACAGTTAAAGATCTTGCTTAGTTTAAGAGAGAAAACATTTAAAAAATTAGAAATTCCAAGCTTAATGTTGCTTCTGCTGCTGGCACTTTTAATTACATATGGCATTATCTGTAGCCTCTCAAAGTGTTAGTCATATAAGCCTTTCCTGGTCAACACTTGGTTTAGCTGATTTCATACAGATAAACAAAAGCATTGAACCACAAAATCTAGTCAACCTTTCTAGAGGGTCAGAAGGCATACACCTCAAGATACATATTGTAGGACTAGTCATGGAAGAGGAATTTCATTCTGGTTTTGTTTCGTCTTTCTTTTTTGACAGTTAAGAAGAGTGATGCTAAGGGGATCTTGACTGATGCTGTTCTTTTTGCTCCCTGCTGAGAATAAATATGGATAGACTAGAATTCATTAGCCACTTAATGCTTCATCTTGAAATTAACCTGTGGTATCATCATCTTCAGTTCCTAATTGCTCTGTTCTCTTCTGGAACAAAATATTATAAAAGCTAGAATGTACTGGCAATACTTCAGATTTATGGAAACACTGAAAGGAGATGATGCTTGTATAGCAGCTGAGAGAGCTTTATAATTTCCAGTGAAATACTGGCTTAATATCTTAGCATATTACTATTCTGAGTCCATTGAAGAGAGACACAATAAACCACAAAAATCTGTCTTAAGATATTCACAGCTGTATGGAGTCAGCATAATCTCGTGCTTTAAATTCTTACAAAAGACAGAAGAAAACCAGGAAGAGTTACACACAAAAACTACAAGATTGCATCCATGTTCAAATCCCAATGAAGCTGAGTTTCCTGTGGTTTCAGACTTTACTGAGAGGTTTTTGCCCATTTCTTCAAGAACAATAGCAGCAAATAAGCCCAGTCCCCTTTTTCAGGGAAAACAGTATAACAAAACTTCCCATTTTGCACTGGACTAAGAAATAGTGAAACTCTGTGGAGCTCATTGCTAAGTTGGGAGCTAAAAACTGATTTTCAGCAGAGTAGTTACAGTGTAAAATTTCATGTTATTAAGTTGTTATACCTTTTGATATTTCTATAAAAATTATATAGGCTGTTTTGATGTACTGGGAAACCCAGCATGCTTTCTTCAGAAAAGGGAGGAATGAAGACTATGACCATTTTAATTCATTCTATCAGTAACTTGTTTTGTGCCAATCACACTGTATCACTTCATGAATTACATAGCAATACTTGAGCAGAGCAGAGTCTTCCCAGAACTAAATGCAAAATAGCTGTTCAGTGTCTAGGAGTTTCTTCTCTAAGCTCAAAAAATTAAAGGGCAGATCACTCAATTTTGCTAATTGCTATGTTTGTATTTTAAATTACTCCAAAAACAATCAGAAAACCCTGTTTCAATGTTGGTTTTACTGTTTTCAACAACAAAATGACTCATATCCAAGATGTTTTTCCGCAGCCTCCACAACCCAAAAGACAGAGGCAGTCATCATCTAATCAGATATAATTGCTGTTGTTTATAACAACAACAGCATGAGCACCTCATGGTGAGCCAACAAACTCTACCAAAGAGGTGAAAGAGAAAGCTGTAACTGTGTTATTAATTATAACTGCTCAATAGCTTGGTCAACGCGTGTTGAAAAGATTTGGTAAACACGTATGAAGGAGCAGAGAAAGAAGAAAAGCAATGAAAGCCAGATGGCTGAAAATGGAGGAAATTCCAAGCAATTTCTACAGCTTTGTTCTTGCATATTTTCAGAACTGAGCTTTTATTCCTGTACAAAAAAAAAAAAAAAAAAAAGCAGAATGCTACAAAACTTAAAAAAAAAAACCCACACCACACACAACAACAACAAACAAAAACCAAAACAAACAAACAAACAAACAAACAAACAAAACCCAGAGAGTTCTAGGAGTAGCACATGATTTCACCCCAGAACTCCCTCTCTACTCCTTGAAACCTCTGTTGTTAGCAAGAAAAGACACAAAACCATCTGACTGGTCCTGATACCTGACTGAAGTGTCAAGATAGCATGAGTTAGACTGGGTTCTAGCTCATGGCACAATTTTTTTTTTTTTTCCCTGTTCTTTTTCTTCTTTTTTTCCCCTTGATCTGCTTGTTTTGTGTAATAAATTACCTGTTATTATTTTGATGTTTATTTGGTTAATTCAGTATCATCCATCTGTTTTGCTCTATTTCATTTCCCAGATGAAACCAAACTATAAAGGAGAAAAAAATCAACATGAGACATTAGGTTGCTGGTAGGTCAGACTTAGTGTAAGATGTGCTCCCATCAACAACATGAAATGAGTTCAATATGTGTGGAAAGGCCGGAGATTTCTCTAATCCATTAAAGGTGACCTCTGTGCATGAGAGTGTGCATATGTGTTTTGCATTGCTCAGGCGAAATATTAGAGCATCTCTGTCTAGTTCATGAAAAAGGTTAAAAGATTTGCAACTTGTTATGTTCGCAGGTACTGCAGTATAAACTTACTGGCAGGAGATAACAGTTCTTGTTTTGTTGCAGTCTTTTCTCAGAGGTGTAAGTTAGAATTAGCATTAATGAAGTGTAGTATTGTTGCGTTGTTGTGCCACAGAAAGATTTCCAACCCCTCACAAACCCCTGAATTTTTTAAGTGGGATGTATTTAAGTCTATTTTGAACTGAAGTGCATTGAAAATGTCTTTGACAGCTTCTTAAGATGTAGTCCACACAACCTCCCAGGATCATAGGCCACAGCTTGAACCATTGATGGAGAAGGCTGGAGAATCAGACATTAGAAGGAATCACAGAATCACAAAGTGGTTGGGATTGGAAGGGACCTCTGTAGATCATCTAGTCCAACCCACCTGCTAAAGCAGGTTCACCCAGAGCAGGTCGCACAGGAATGTGTCCCGGTGGGATTTGAATGTCTTCAGAGAAGGAGACTCCACAACCTCTCTGGGCAGCCTGTCCCAGTGCTCTGGCATCCTCAGAGTAAAGAACTTTCTCAACATATTCAGACGGAACCTTCTATGCTTCAGTCTATGCCTGTTTCCCCTCACCCTGTCAGTAGACACCACTGAAAGGAGTCTGGTCCCATCATCTTGACTCCCACCCTTGAGATATTAATAAACATTTATAAGATCCTCTCTCAGCTTCTCTTCTCCAGGCTGAACAGACCCAGCTCTCTCAGTCTTTCCTCATAAGAAAGGTGCTCCAGACCCCTCGTCATCTTCATAGCCCACCTCTGGATTATGCTGTCACAGGGTAGATTATTTTAAGCCTTTAGATCAAGAAACAGCTTAAACAGAAGTCATGGGCTCAGTGAGAGAATCATAATCCCATTTTTTTGTCTAGATTTACTTTGCTAAAGATGGGATTGTACAAATATGTCTAAATATCTGTCCTTAGGTGGCTCTGTTATGTTGTACCTGCACTACCTTCGTGTCTACTTTGCACTACGGTAATACCACCTTGGCCTTAAAAGGTATTAGTTTGTGACATAAACACATTTATCTTTCTCTCCCCCTTTTTGATATATATAGTTTTATAATATGATGTCCCTGTTTGTACTCTCTCCATTTGTTAAGAGATCATCCAAGGTGTTTCTGACAGCCCTTCCTTCCCTTTTCTTGCTGGATGTGTTGTCTGTGGTGGAGCAGTAACTGCATGCTCCTCAGTGTCTCTTACTAGAAAGCAATGACAGTGAAGTCACCAAGGAGACCCATAGGGAATGGTCCTTTTCAGCCATGTGTGTCACATCTAAGTATGAAACGAAGCAACTTGCAAGTTGCCAGGGTCAGTGGGGCAGCTCTGGAGTCTACATCACAATCTTGCCTCCAGCTCTTCTAGTTTAAAATTTTACACCTGTTCTTCAGACATTTTACTTTTTTAAATAATATGATGGTTCCTCCATTAGATCAGATTTCACTCACAGACATTTTCCTCCATTTCAGTTGATATTTCATTCAGAGTACTATGTTCATAAAGTATTAGAGAGCAATTGTTTTTTTTTTAATAGCTCACATCATGCTTTCTTCTTACTTCAAATAATGGTAGATGAGACTTCTTATTCAGGATCTGATACACCTAGATGGGCTGTTTTCCACTACACAAATCTCCAGGTCACAAGCTTCACCAAGTTAGTACACCCTTGTTTCCAAACAATCTCACCATGCCCTAACACAGGTTTTTTTATAGCATGGTTTATGATGAGCGTGAGCTTAAAATCATGGTAAGGACTTAGTGAGGCCCTCTATAGATGACAATTTCTCTTCTTTATTTTTTTTCCTGTCACTGCTAATTTCCCGGGTTTACTCATCTTAATACAGTCTGCTTCTCTCCACCCTTCTGTAATGCCCATGCTAACCAGAATTTAATATTCACTGTCTCTTGGTATTTGTCAGTATTTTGGACAAATATGCTCTCACTTCAGTTTGTCATGTGTTAACTTATATTTTTTTCTCTACATTTATTCTTAACTTTCTTGAGTATTAATTTATTGCCTCAACAGTGGGATTTCACTCTCGAAATAAAGCTTTCTCAACAGTGACGATAAAGAGCATGTCTCTGCTCTTGTGCCAAGTATGAAGTTAAGTGAAATGTTTTATAGCACAGTGGCCAGGATTGACTTTCTCACTGCAGCATTAACCTGTGAAATAAGCTACAGGGTCTTACAAATAGTTGATTTTTACTATGTGTCATCGCCTCCGATCAGTCAGCTGATCGGAGCCAGCCCAGCGAGAGCCGGAGCCGGCGGGGTTCAGCCAACCACGAAGTTCAGCCGAGATTAGGAAGCTCAGAGGGAAACGTACAGGGACAGCGTGATTCCCGGCGAGTCCCGATCCCCGCAGCCCCGGCAGCCATTGCGAGAGAGCGGCTGACGTGGCGGGGGGCGTTCACATGGTGACGGTGACCACACCCCCCCCTTGCCTTGAAAAAGCCTTTAGGAGGGCAGCGACTAGTCTCTGCCCACCAGGTGCAAGGGAGGAGCAACCAGCTTGTGTAGCAGGTGAGTCCCACCCACACTGTGCTGCAGCAGTGGGTGTGGTAGCTTGTGCAGCAGTGTGCAGAGAGCACTTGTCGCTTGTCAGCCCCTCTAACTTATTGCCAGCATCCCAGACTGCTGACGACCATGGTCGCCTCCAGGAGGAGAGCTTGTCTGAAACAGACTGTGGCAACGCAGACTGAGGAGGTTCTGTCCCAAACGGTGGCTGTTCAGGTCTCCGGCTGCAGGGAGTGCCAGAGCCTGCTGCTGCCAGGGGAGGGAGGCCAGCAGTCCACCCGTGTGAGGTGTGAGCAGGTGCAAGATCTGCTTGACATGGTTGTGAAACTTAAGGAGGAGGTTGAGACGCTGAGGACCATCAGGGAGTGCAAAAGGGAGATCGACTGGTGGAGTTACACCCTGATGTGCCAGTCGGAAAGGTCCCAGGGAGGTACCCCCCAAAAGGAGATGGACCTCCTGCCCTCTCGGACAGAGGTGGAAGTCCTGAGACGGCCCCACCCTTGTTGCTGTCGGGCAGAGGTAGGGGACCTAAAAGATGACGAGGGTTGGAAGTGTATTCCGGTTCGGCGTCACGGGCAGCCGCCCTCCCTGCCTGCTTTGTCTCCCCAGGTGCCCCTCCGTAATAGGTTTGAGGCCCTGGATCTTGAAGAAGAGGTAGGTGGGGAGGTGGTGCCAAGCCTGCCTACAAGATCACATAGGAAGAGGCGGTTGACTTCACAACTTAAGACTGCCTCTGATAAGAAAGAAAGAAGGGTGATTGTAATAGGAAATTCCCTTCTGAAAGGGACAGAGGGCCCAATATGCAGAGTTGACCCTCATCTTAGGGAAGTTTGTAGTCTGCCTGGAGCCCGGATCAAGGATATTGCTAGAGAGCTCCCCAGACTGGTGCACCCAACAGACTACTGCCCGCTGCTGGTCTTCCAGACAGATGGGGAGGAAGCTGCTTCCCGTAGTCTGAGGGGAATGAAGAACGATTTCAAGGTCTTGGGAAGGATGGTGAAAGACTCAGGGGCTCAAGTGATCTTCTCTTCACTCCTTCCATCTTCTAGTGACAATTTGGGATGGAATAGGAAAATTCAGTCTCTTAATGGCTGGCTCCAAGACTGGTGCTACAGTCAGGGCTTTGGATTTTTTGATAATGATTAGTTTTATAAGACACCAGTCCGGACAGTGTCACGTGGGAAAGGTTTATCTCGCAGGGGCAAAAGGATGCTGGGGCGGGAATTAGCTGGGCTCATTTGGAGAGCTTTAAGCTAGGCTCGAAGGGGGATGGGGTTGTAGCTGGGCTTGTCCCAGTGGGGCAGCATTATAAAACTGATGAGGACCGGGTGGCCTCCTATGCCCCTAGGGAGAAATTGGTGTGCTCTGCTTGCTCTCTGAAATGCCTGTACACCAATGCGCGCAGCATGGGGAATAAGCAGGAGGAGTTAGAATCCTGTGTTCGGTCGGGAGATTATGATCTGGTGGCAATTACAGAAACATGGTGGGACAGTTCACATGACTGGAATGTGGTCATGGATGGCTATGCCCTTTTCAGGAAAGACAGGCCAGCCAGGCATGGTGGTGGAGTTGCTCTCTATGTGAGAGAGCAACTACAATGTACTAAATTCTGCCCAGGAGTGGATGACGAGCAAGTTGAGAGTGTATGGGTCAGGATCAAGGGGCAGGCTGGCAGGGGTGACACTGTTGTGGGCGTCTGTTACAGGCCACCAGATCAGGCTGAGGAAGTTGATGAGGCCTTCTATGGGCAGCTGAGAGTGGCCTCACAGTCACAGGCCCTGGTTGTTGTGGGGGATTTTAACTTCCCTGATGTTTGCTGGAAGGACCATTCAGCCAGCCAGCCACAGTACAGGATGTTCCTCCAGTGCATTGACGATGACTTCCTCATGCAGATGGTGGAGGAGCCGACTAGGAGAGGTGCACTGCTGGATCTCATCCTCACTAACAAGGAGGGTCTGGTTGAAGCAGTAAAGGTTGAGGGCTGCCTGGGTTGCAGTGACCACGGGATGGTGGAGTTCAGCATCTTGGGTGGCAGGAACAGAATAGCAAGTAGAATTGCAACCCTGGACTTTAGCAGGGCTAACTTTGGCCTTTTCAAGCAATTGCTGGGGGAAATCCCATGGGCAAGACTGCTTGAAGGAAAAGAGGCCCAAGATAGCTGGATTGCATTCAGAGATTTCTTCTTCCCCGCTCAGGATCAGAGCATCCCCACACGTAGGAAGTCAAGGAAGGGAGCCAGGAGGCCTGCGTGGTTGAATAGGGATCTGTTGGGTGTGCTCAAGCAGAAGAGGAGAGTTTACAGGTCACGGAAGCAGGGGCTGGCCACTTGGGAGGAATATAAGGCTGCCGTTAGAGGATGTAGGAAGGCAGCTAGGATAGCCAAGGCCTCCTTAGAATTACAGCTGGTGAGAGGGGTCAAGGACAGCAAAAAGAACTTTTTCAAATACATAGCAGATAAAACTAATACCAGAGGCAATGTAGGCCCACTGATGAATGGGGTGGGTGCCCTGGTGGCAGAAGATACAGAGAAGGCAGAATTACTGAATGCCTTCTTTGTCTCTGTCTACTCTGCTGGAGGCTGTCCTGGGGAGCCCTGTACCCCTGAGACCCCGGATGGAGCCAGGTCAATGGAGGAGTTTGCTTTAGTTGATGAGGACTGGGTTAGGGAGCAATTAAATAGTCTGGACATCCAGATGGGATGCATCCGTGGGTGCTGAGGGAGCTGGCTGAAGTCATTGCTGGACTGCTCTCCATCATCTTTGCCAAGTCTTGGGAAACGGGGGAGGTGCCTGAGGATTGGAGGAAAGCAAATGTCACTCCAGTCTTCAAAAAGGGCAAGAAGGAGGACCCAGGTAATTATAGACCGGTCAGCCTCACCTCTGTCCCTGGGAAAGTAATGGAACAGCTTATCCTTGGTCCATCCCAAGGCATATCAAGGATAATAGGGTTATTAGGGGCAGTCAGCATGGCTTCACCAAGGGTAAGGCATGCTTGACCAACCTCATAGCCTTTTATGAGAATGTGACAAGGTGGATGGATGATGGCAGAGCAGTGGATGTGGTCTACCTTGACTTCAGTAAAGCCTTTGACACGGTCTCCCACAGCATCCTCACAGCTAAGTTGAGGAGGTGTGGTCTAGACAATAGAGTAGTGAGGTGGGTTGCAAACTGGCTTAAGGAGAGAAGCCAGAGAGTGGTAGTCAATGGTGCAGAGCCTAGTTGGAGGCCAGTATCTAGTGGAGTGCCTCAGGGGTCAGTACTGGGGCCAATATTATTCAATATATTCATTAACAATTTAGACGAGGGAATAGAGTGTACTATCAGCAAGTTTGCTGATGACACTAAGCTGGGAGGAGTGGCTGACACGCCAGAAGGCTGTGCTGCCATCCAGCGGGACCTGGACAGGCTGGAGAGTTGGGTGGGGAATAACCTAATGAAATTTAACAAGGGAAAGTGTAGAGTCCTGCATCTGGGCAGGAACAACCCCAGGTTCCAGTATAGGTTGGGAAATTACATATTAGAGAGCAGTGTAGGGGAAAGGGACCTGGGGGTCCTGGTGGACAACAGGATGATCATGAGCCAGCACCGTGCCCTTGTGGCCAGGAAGGCCAATGGCATCCTGGGGTGTATTAGAAGGGGGGTGGTTAGTAGATCGAGAGAGGTCCTCCTTCCCCTCTACTCTGCCCTGGTGAGACCACATCTGGAATATTGTGTCCAGTTCTGGGCCCCTCAGTTCAAGACGGACAGGGAACTGCTGGAGAGGTTCCACCGTAGGGCAACAAAGATGATTAAGGGAGTGGAGCACCTCCCTTATGAAGAAAGGCTGAGGGAGCTGGGTCTCTTTAGTTTGGAGAAGAGGAGACTAAGGGGGGACCTTATCAATGTTTATAAATATATAAAGGGTGAGTGCCATGAGGATGGAGCCAGGCTCTTCTCGGTGGCAAACAATGATAGGACAAGGGGTAATGAGATCAAGCTGGAACACAAGAGGTTCCGCTTAAATTTGAGAAGAAACTTCTTCTCAGTGAGGGTGACAGAGCACTGGAACAGGCTGCCCAGGGAGGTTGTGGAGTCTCCTTCTCTGGAGACATTCGAAACCCGCCTGGACATGTTCCTGTGCAACCTCACCTAGGCATTCCTGCTCCAGCAGGGGGATTGGACTAGATGATCTTTTGAGGTCCCTTCCAATCCCAAACATACTGTGATACTGTGAAAAAGGGGTGAAATGAAAAGCACTATTATATCTTCCATTTACAGTACTGCTGAAGTAACTTACTATAGTAGTGGTCTGAGGAATACCCAATATTTTAAAACCAATAAATGTTTATGGATGAAAAGATAAGGTAGGTGTGCAAAAGGAGAATAAAATTATGGCTCTAACTTTGAAAAGGTACATTCACACATTGAATAAGTGAAGGAGGCTTCTTCATTTCCATCCAATTTGGAGTGAATTAAGTACTTACAGAAGGAGCCAGCCCAATTAAACAGAAAGTGCTGTATCTGCCAAGCAGGACTGTCATGTTTGCAGAAGCATGGCAAGCCCTCCTATTTGTGTCCATGAAAATTTATATCTTCAATTATCTCCACTCCTTTGGCCTCTTTGCTAACATTGTTAAGCATTGAAGGTCTCTCTGATGGAGTAGAGTGGTGATGTGCAGTTATGTATTAGAAATGTGACCAAGCTGACCTATATTCCATGCTGTAACCAGCTGTTAGTAGATCTTAGTCCTTCACAGCCTTGGGAAAGACTTGAACCACTCACACAGAAGTGTGTGATTGACGAAGGCAGTTTCCCATTCAGGGAAAGTTAGAGGAGAAGTGTATTGAGTCACTGTTCTGAAGTCTGTGGATTCTGCAGAAAAACCTATATCAATATACCTATTTGGATAACGATATGAACTGTTTCAGTACAAATTTGCCTATACACATCATAACCTTTCTGACACCATCGCTTTGAATGTAGTAACTTTTACTTCCGTGCATTTTTTGAGTCAGAATCATATCTTGCATGACATTTCCATTAATCTGAGTAGTTAACTGTGGCTGTTTTGGTTATTTGTGGGTGTAACATGAGTTTGGAGCCCCCTCGCTGTGTGTGAGGAGCTCCTGCATGTTTGGATCTCTGCATGTCAGTGTGAGGAAAAAAATCTTCTGTTGCAGAAGAGTGAATGAGTTAGTAAACAGGTTATCAGTCACAGCTTCAGGATCTCAAATGGGAAAGTAGAAAGGAAATATTAGGTTGGTATGTGCCTGTGGAACAAAATTTTTGCACTGTCTTACTAATGGTATGTTATAAGAAGGGCATTGAAGGGAACTCAAACATAGGGAGATACTGGGAGTTTCCCAAGTTCAGTCACATTACCATGTAGTTATATATGGGTAAATTCAACTCCTTTCCCCTCTCTCAGCTTAAAAGCTAGAGAAAAACCTTGTATGCCTGATTTTGAGAGACAGCTTGTTTGTACCTTCTGCACTGGTGAAATAGTTCAGGAACAGTTCATCCTAATGAAAATATTATCACTGTAATGCTGCCAGCCAGGTCAGCAAGAAGCTCACGTTATCTGCTGGCTTTGTGGTAGTACTGCTTATGAACTTGGACTTGCTAAAGAATTACTTCAGCCCACTCACTGTTATCTGAACACTGTTTCATTCATGAATCTGCTTTCTTTGTCCATTCAATCCAGTGACACCTCCTTTACTTCTTTCCTGCACTGATCATTTAGCAAAGGCATCTTTAGATTTTAGAAGGGTCTTGTTATTCCGTGGGACAAAATCATGTGTTCATGAATATTGATCTTACAGGTTGTAGAGTCAGGTTTCTTGTATATTCTTTCCATGCCATCTACGTGCGTTTTCTGTTATCTCATTTTTAAAATGCTTCATTTTAGATGATATTTCAGATAACAAGTAATCAGTGCATCGCACAACTTTCTCACCGGCTGAGCTTTTTCTTTCTTTGTTTTCTGGTGTCTGTAAGCTTTTTGATTTCTCCTTCAGGAACATCTGTTTTTTAACATTTTCCATATGGCTTGAAGTTAGGCCTAAGAAAAAAAGGTGTTGGCTTATGAGACAGTATGGAGAGCACTGGTGTGAAAAGTGCCAGGGAGTCTTCAACATAAAGTAGCTCTGTCATGGGCAGCAGGATGTTAAATTGGCCCTCTGCTTCTTTGTAGCAGAATCATATGAGAACGCTTCATACACTGATGTGCACAATTTATTTCATAATTTAGTGGTTCTTGTGTTTTTGCGTTACTTCAATGAAGGTTTAGGGAAAGGGGTATTATTCCGCGCCGTTGGGGTTCCCAAACTGTGTGTCCCTCCCTGCACTCCTCATTCAGTTTCTAACATCTGTTATTACAAGCACAATTTATACCATTTCTGTTCTATTCCTCAAATTCCACTATTCCTCTCTGTATTACTTAACCAACTTAACTCTACCTTTGTACTAATTAACTCTGTTTCTCAACTGTTTCCTATCTTCATTTTTGAAAGGAGCTACCAAGGACTTATTTTCATTGCATCTCACATAATATACTGAACAACTTTCTTGTAAGAAGTTGCTATTTCAAGCATGAGCCCAAATCTAATCTTGAGACAAAAACTGGTATTCATTTATCTATCAAGCCTATTCTGATGTGTGTAGCTACATTATAAACAGCAATTTCTGATGTTTACCTCAGTACCACAATTATCTGACACACTTAATATCTCTTTTGAGGTACTTTTCAGTAACCAATATGTCTGTCAGTCTCTTAAAACAATTCTTTGCCAAATCAACTCACTTACCTGAAGTTTTTTTAATGTTCTTCTGTGGTTATGCATTCTGAACTTAGAGTAGTCCCCTGAAAGACCCAGTGGACAACCTCCCACTGTTCAAAGTGTTGGCAGAAAAACACAAACCCTTTTTTCTGACTTGCTCTAATTGTTGATACTCTCTGTGTTCAATTCAAAGGGCAGCAAGACATTTTTAGTGTAAGGAACCTTATATATATTGCTTGAAACATGTCAGAAGGTTACTCTAGCAACAGAAATTGCTGTTTGTAGAGTTGGTGAATATTCCATTTACCCTATGCTCTTCTCTGACTTCTGAGTTCCTCCTGTGTTTTCTTCTGTTCAGCTCTGTTATATAAATACTGGCTCCCCGCCACCTTCAGCTATAATGAGCTGCAATATTCATCAATACTGATAAGTGTACAGAGTGAACGCAGGCCACTTCTTTCAGCTCCCAGAGCACTCTCACTGTGACTTTGATCTGCTTGCATGTGTTGGCTACATAGGCATCTCTTTTATGGATTCCTTTCACTTGTAAGGAAGATGCTTTTTGAAGAAAAGCACCTCACTCTCCCCTGTGCACAATAATCTCCTGAAATCCTGCCTGCCTGTTCAGCTCCCTTGTAATGCTGGTGATACTGAAAATCAGACTTTGTCAGGCTGGCACTGAACAGCAGATTTGAACTTAGCGTGCATTTTTTTTCTCTTACTGCTGCTGCCAATTTAAAAGTGCTTTACATTTTCATTTTTATTTCTTAATCAAGTACTAACTTTTTAAAAGCTTAATTAAATCACAGTTTTCCTCTGAGGTGTGGTTATACTGTACATGTATTTGCAATGTTCTCTCTAACACAAACCAAACCAATGCAGTAGGGAGATCACTTCCTAAAGTCTCAGATTCAAGTTTAAACACTTAGGTGGAGGTCTCAGCTCTCACACTTCAGGTCAAAGGAGCAGTCTGATTTTATGAGTGTTTTAACAGCTGAATGAAAAATTAGTTATAGTTAAATTCTTAGCTTTATGCCCCTTTCTTTGAGACTAGTTTGATTCTAAAGCCAGGAACTGACCTGGAAGTCCTCATCTCAATCCTGAAGCTTCACTGCAGGAAAGCATGCTACCCAAACATGGTTGACAGTAAATCTCTCTGCTATCCAAAGCTCAAGGTGGCTTTCTGTGTGGTATTTAAGACCTGACACTGGGAATACTGACTCAACATGAGGTATGTCTGCTAAAAAAGACATAAGAAAGCACTTCACACCATTGTTACAGGGACATTTGCCACAAACACATCTCCAGATCGATAACACAAAAGGGAGGACATCTATGGGTTCTGAGTAGGCTTCTGAGTCTGCAGGAGACGAAGATTGACAGACGACAAGAGGAAGGCATTATTGATATTGTATGGGGTTTGCTCAGTCTGTTGCATGCACATGTACACAGCTGCCACCGAGCCCTCATGCACTGAGGGACGTCTCTATGCTGGCAGGTGTCAGATATTAAGTAAGATGCTTCCAGGCAAACCTGTCTCCACACTGATGAATGTTTATTTTAGAAACAATAAGAGTTCTTTTATATCACTTTCATATGGTTTAACCACATAAAAATGATAATAATTTCATTTCCTTAGAACTAGTTTGGGAGGTCTGTGTGTAAAAGGGTGTTTACTTTTCCTGCGCAGTGTTCAATTTTCTTGGCAGTGCTTGAAGGGATTGTGTCAGGATGAAAATCATATATCTCTAAAAAATATTCTTTACTTATAACACCTAACAGCTTAGAATGCTTTTCGTTTTTACCATATATACTGTGCATACAGTGACTGATCCAAAGCCGTTGACTCCATAGTGTTTTGGCCCATGGGTATACATTTTTCAAACTCTGCTTACATTTACTTTTTCCAGACTGACTATGGTGGTGCAAGAATACTTTATTCAGAAGGGTCATGGCTTCACTCAGGCAACAACTCCAGTTCTAGCAGCTTTTCCTGCCATGAGTATCTGGTTAGTAGCTGGTGCCACTTTCTGGTCTACCTAGCTAGCAAAGTTATTATGTGGGCTTCAGTTCCTGTAGCAATGAGAGGGGCATTTCAAAACTGAGGCAATAGTGCATTGTTGTCCCTATTGTTATCTGTAACACAGTAATGTCTAGAGGTTCCCATCAAGCTGGGAGTCCTATTGTGCTAGGGATAAAGACAGTAAGACATTATCACTGCTGCAGGACCACAACCTAAACAGACAATATGGATGAAGTTTATGTCAAAAAAGAGTATTCTTACGATTTTGCAAATGTGAAGTTGAGACACACATGGGAGAAGAATCTGATCCACCCCAGTGCTTGAGTCTTCCCATTGGACTCAAAAGGTATATTTGCATACTCACAGACTACTCCATGTTTCAGCAGTTCTGGTCCCAGTCACCTCTGGAGTTCAGCAAAGGGCCAGGAACAAGATCGTACTCACTTGATCCTTCAGTTCTCACCTGAACTGCTTGGGCACAATATGACATTGATATTTTTTATTCTGTCACAAGAAAGAAGGAAAGTTGATTTCTAGTTAAAATTAACTGTATAGAACTACTTAGGAGTTCACGATCATGGTATGTGTTAGAAGAATTTTTTTCTTTTCCTTTTAGAAAACTTGAAGTTGATCACAAATGTCCAGGCTATATTCTAGTTGAATGTTTGGACCCTCATAAAACTTGACACTTACTGAAAAATAACATGATTAATTTAGGGTTTGCATGTGAAATTTTTGTTCACTATGTCAAGAAAATTTCCATTGTTACAAATAGCATGGTAAGCTGTTTTTTGAGACCGTTGCTAATGTTTTTAGACTTACGTTAATCGTACAAAAGAATTGTGCTGTTGTAACTACTGTATTCATCTTTTTAAGTACAGGATCATTTCCTACTTTAATTTTAATTCTGACACTGTCGGATGAATGGAGGACATTATGGCAGTATTGTTTTTTGTATGACGTACACATTGGAAGAGTCAGTTCAGTATGGCCAAAATTAAAAAGAGACAGGCATACAGAGACAAGGACCATTTGAAATTAGACAAGACTTATTTTGTTTAGCATCACATAACACTCTGCAGTAAGGGTAAACTTATGTTACTACAGGAAAGCTCAGTGATGGGAGTGGGGGTGGAAATAAGCTGTTTGTTTGGTTTTGGTTTGTTTTTTGTAAAAAAGAGGCTTATTTCCAACAGTACAAGTAGTTTAAAAACTAAATTGTAAATGTAGTGGGATAATACAAGTTCAAAGTGTTGCAAGCACCTCTAGCTATTATAAAATAATTCTACTGCCCTGTGATTCTATTCTATGAGGTTACCACTGATCTCTGTGGTTTTCAGGAGATTGAAATTCTGCCAACCATATGTATCATTTATGAATTTGGTTCCTTGCACATCCCTTCTCCCCTTTGCACATCTCTACTCTACATTTTTTTACTTTATATGCATGAAAGACTGTAAAAGTCACTGGGGACTAGGAAAGTACAAGGGTAAAAGAGAATTTGACCTCATATTTCCTGAGCACCTCTAAGGAATCTCCTGTTTAAAGCAGCTGGAAAGAATTCTGAACAAACCGATGTTACGGGTAGGACAACAGATGCAACCTGCAACAGAAATTTCAAACGCTGGAAAAACAAATCCTTTCTTTTTACTGAAACCCAGCATTTCTTTCTGGAAGAAGAAATAGACACCCTCTTCTGCAGAAGCCAAGATCTCTCAAGAATTTACATGGCCTGCTGGCCACTGAGGTGTGAACTGCCAACAGAAACATTGAGCACTTATACAAATAACAAACAATGAGTTGCTGGAGGCAACAGCTATTACCATTACTTGAATAAAAGAACTTTGGTGACTAACCATGTATCAAAATAGATTCTGAAATAAGAAAATGCCTTCTTTTCAGCACTTACTCAAATATCTTATTTTAGGTTTTGCCAAAAATGATGGATAGCTGACACCCACATTAATTCTGACTAAAAATTTTATGGGAAAATCTGGGAAGAGCTCTACTCCAAGATCATTCATATGGAGAACATATTCCAGATCAGTTTAACTGGCTGTCAGATGTCACTTCTATTCCACTGCTAAATAGCTCCTAGTACATGTATCAGGCTTTAGTGGCCCTCTACGTATTAAGATCTGGAAAGTGACCATGGCAACTTCTAACTCAGTGTGCAAGATGTTTTCATTCTTAGACAGGGTTGAACATATTTTTGTCATTGTTACTAGCAGAAGCAAGGCTGTTGTCTAAAAGCAAACTACAGTGTCATTAGTGCTTACAGTGATGCTCAGGGCATATCCTGTCCTGTTACAAAATCAGAAAATGTAATCTGCAGATGGAGCAAAGAAGGGGAGTAATGTGGGTTTTGGTCAATCAGCATGATCATCAAGGGAAAAAAAAATATTTCTCACCTACCAGCTGTTTCAATTTGTTATGGGTGTTGGTGAGAGGGGGGGAACAAATGCTCAAAACAACTTCATAACTCCTAGACAGAGGAGTTAGAATTGTTCTGTGACTGTAAAATGGCATAACCTTAACATTTTTCCACATTTCTGTAATGTGTTTACTAACATGATAGATTTTAAACATGCTGAGCAGTTTCCATTGACTGCTGGTCTCAGACTGTCCGAGTGTTTTTCCTCTTGCTTCTTCCACAAATTGTGTTTCGCGCTGCTGACATGTTCCATAAATTCCCTTCATTGTCTGCCTCTATACCGCTTGGAGTTTGAAGGTGTTTTTCTTCATAATCAGTCTCTTCAGTTTCTGCCTGGCTTTGCTTTCCTCAAGGGCAGGTTCTCTGAGTCTTCCTTGTCCTGAATGTTTAATTAACTCCCCCAGCAATCAGTTTCAGTAACATCATGCAGGAGAGGAAGCTATTCTTCAGGATTAGAAAAAGTGGCAGTATCTGGCTCTCATACTTTCATTCTGGATGTGGGAGTATGTCCAGGTCAGTGTAGTGGTTTGTGTAAATATGATGGAAAGAATATTTTCATATATTCCCATTCTGAACATAGGAATTTTTTGTGTACACAGTTCTTCATATTTCTAAAGTGCCTTCTAGTAGACTACAAGAGTGGAACACCTAATATTTTAAGCAATTTTCTGTGTATGGCTGACAGAATTATGGGTTGTATTCAGTACGGCTCAAACAGGAGAACTCTGGTTTTAGTGTGTTGAGAACTGAAATTCAGCTATCACCAATCCTGTTGATGTAAGATTTACATAGATAGTGCAGAAAAGGACTGGCTCAGTAACAGGTGTTGACGCAAGGTTTGAGGATGATCTCCCTACTCTCCTGCTGCATGTTTCAAGGCCCTAGTACTCCCTAGCTCCACAGTAAGGAAAAGGAACACAACAGGAACACAACAACTGGATCTTCTGGAAGAAACTTCTACTCAGCAATTCATTGATACATTCCTTTGATGGACTTTGTTAATATCTTTGTCTTCTTTATTAAAGACAGAAAAAAATAGAACAGCTAATTAAATCCATTTGGTCTTGAAATACATTGGCCAGGCTCCTGTGCACCAAAAACTTCTAATTTAGGACCAAAATTTTTCTTGTGATATCACAGGAGTGCCAAAGACTTGAAGTCAAAGGGCTTTTAACAGAACTAAAAATGCAGAGAAGCAGCAAATATTCTTCTTAGCCTCATCCTGCAGCTACAAGAAGGGTGACAGTGATCAGAGAAAGAGAATTCCCTTTCATTTTCTGCTTCTTCACTCTCTCTGTCATTATAGACAAAAATTAAGGTTACATTATTCTGTGCTTAAGGTTTTCTCTCCTGACCTCTTCACAGATGGGAGATTGGGAAATGGAGCACTTGCAGTCTTACCTGTGGAGTTGGACTGCAGACCCGGGATGTCTTCTGTTCTCATCTACTATCAAGAGAGACTAACGAGACTGTGATTTTGGCAGATGAATTGTGCTATAAACCTAAGCCATCCCTCGTGCAAGCCTGTAATCGTTTTGACTGTCCACCCTCCTGGTATCCTACAGAATGGCAAGAGGTAAGAATGGATGTATCATCTCATTTTATGACTGTTACAAGTAGTCATTACATGCTTATTAATGCATCGTTTTATTTTAGCCCTCCAATAGGATTCATTAAACATTCAGATGAGACATTAAACAGAATTGAAATTATGCCTTTTTGCACTTTAAAACAAGTATATCAAAGTTTTCAGAGGTAACCAGTAACGGTAGCTCCTTCTGATGCAAAATTACAGGAAACTCTTTAACAGTTAGCAATAAATTCCAGAAAAAATATGTCTGGAATATGATTGTCAGTTGCAGTCAGTAGGTTTGGTTAGCAATGCCAGCGTTTCTAGGAATACAAAGCTATAAGGATGAGGGAGGAGAGGGTATCTAGAGCACGTTGGGTATTCTATATATTCTCAAATAATAATTTAGTTTAGGACAAGAAACACTTATCCTTCAGAGTCACTAGGAAGTGTTAGACATTTGCCTTTGGGAGATGGATGCCTTATTACACAAACAGTGAAAATTGCTGTCTACACAATGGAGAAGACTTTCAGTCTTTGGAAAGCAATCTGAAGTGAGTTTATTTCTTGCCATCTGGTTGCAAATGAAACACTTGTGCAATTCAAAAGACTTAACGATGCTTCTGTTGGATATAATATTGCACAGGAAGAAAGTATCCTGCCCTGTCATCAAGAATAGAGAAAAATTGCTATGTGGTGGATGTGCAGGCAAAAGACCTATTTAAATCTTCAGTTCTTCTGGGTTCAAGGATTCATTCCATCCTATGAGACAACTATGAGACCTTGTCATGGTGCTTACATATGTCCAACTGGCCTCCCTCTACAGAACCTGCCCTTTAATAACAGCCAAGGAGATGTTAATGTGCTCACCTAATGAAGTCAATAAGTCTGTGAAGCTGTACTTCATGGGAGAGCTCTATGTTTGGGCAGCCATCCCAGTAACAAAAATTTATGCCGGCCTGATGTTCTGTCAAACCTAGATGACTAAACCATGGTATTAATCCTATGTTTAAAACGATTCAGTGATATTTCATTCCTTAATGTTAATTTGCCTACTGATATTCATACACAAGTATTTGCTTAGTTGTACTTTTGAATATTTCTATGATATAGTAATACATAAGTGCTATATTTGTAAATAGCAAATTGTATTCTAGTAAGAGGTAACATAATAAAGTCGAGCATTTCAAAGTTAGAATATGCAAGAAGGAGTGCCTGTGCTCATTTAAATCCTGCAACTGGCTACAGTCCTCATGGAAAACAATTTTCTGACAGTTTATTTGAAGAGTCAGGAGAGACAGACATGCTGAAGAATTTACTTTCTGCTAACAATTACCATTGGCCATAGACCACTCTAGAATGGTACCTAAAGAGTTTCTGCTAGAGCAATTCCCAAACAGATTTTTTTTTCAGGATTTGAACATTTTCCTTGGCAGTGTAAACTCATGTATTTCCACATGTCCAAAGCAACGTTTTAGCCATTTTTGTGTCTGCTCAAGGGCTCTCAAATATGCTGTCTTTTGGAAAGGTGTAACAGATCTTTGGGAGAAGGGATCTCAATTAAGTATAAAGGTTTTTGACAAGCATATTAATGGGAAATTAAATCAAACTGCTCAGTTCGCACCTTTTGTGTTAGCTACTGCCTTGTCCTGTCTCAGTGGAGCAAGAGAATCTGTGCTGCAGTTCATTGCTGGAGCTTAATGAAGGTCACATTACACGTCTTCTGCACTTATTTCCACAGGGTTTGCAGGCTGACCAGCTGCCTATTTATCTCCTCACTACATTGGCACTGAATATTTCCTGTAATTTACCTTTCACCAGGATAACATGGCACAAAAATGTACTTCTCACTGTCTTTCTGCCTCTGGTTAGCTGATTATAATGCAAGAAAAAAAAAAAACATCAAAATGCATCTCATTTTTTAGACACATCTGTCTTCTCTTTGCACAACCATCTCTGTACTGTTATTTCCACCCTGTAGGAAAGTCAGGCCTCATGGATCAGTCTCAGGCAGGTTTCCCATGGATGACCTCCATGTGAAAAACCTGCACCATCAGGCCAGTGTGTTGTACTTTGGAATTATTACAGCTGTTGGCTCCTGAGATGCATGAGGGAAAAGACCATCTGGACAGGATGTAAGTGGCTGAGACTTCTCCTAGAGGTAAGCTCCAGCCAGGCAGCAGAGCTGCCATGGAGCCTGCCAGCAGAAGAAATCCTGCAGGAGGATTTGTTTCCTTGCATTAAGGGACCCACAGCATCTTGCCTCTTCCCAAATCCCAGAAAGAGTTCCCCATACGTGGGGAGATAGAGGGCCCTGTGGAAAGGTGTCTTCCTCACACTAAGGAAGGTGCTTTCTAGCTTACTGACGCTGCAGGGTAACATCTGCTCTACACGCATCCTGGTTTGAAGCCGTTTCTTCGGGATTGTCTGTGGAGTTCATAATGTTTTTCAGAGCATTCTCTCACAATAGTTTCAAGCAAAAAACCAAACAAAATATTTAATCTGCAATGAGCAATGTTTTCTTTTCAGAGGCCTTTTATGCTTGTTAAGAAAGAGTTGTCTGAATTAAATGCTGTCAGATGTCCCAGTGCTCCTGGCAGATAAACAACAGGATAATTATCAGTGTTGTAACATTCCAAGTAAATTTTTTAATATATCTTTACAGATTCAATACTATTTTTAAATAGAACTGTTTCTTAGCTAAATCCATTAGGATGTTTATCTTGTTTTCAGTAGTGTGTTTCTGGAGGTAAGTGGATATGGGCTTTCATTTTTACAAGGCCCAATAAATATCTACTCTGCAGACCTCAAATGGGAGACATCCTTTAGCAAATCTTCATCCTCCTTTGGTTTATGGCTGAATAAGCACCATAGTCTCAGTCCCAGTATTTTTTTTAGTTGCTTGGTGCTATCCTTGCTCTAAAGCTAATTAGAACAATGGCTGGACTACAGTCTGCATGGGAAAACTGGTAACATTTTCAGATATTTTCCTAGCTATTTTTTCTCCTTATTTAAAAAGTCCTTGTGAATTTAAAAGTGTTAGGCAATAGAAAGCAACTGAAAGACCTGCTGAGACAAAAATGTTTACTTCCTTTGCAGATGCTTCATCTTACTGTAAAGTCATAGCAGATAATTCATTTTTGAGAATGCAGCTAAAACTTGTACTGCTGTAGTCCCACCACCATGAGCAGAGGAAAGTGCAAAATTAAAGCACACTGAAGATCTGAGGGGTAGGATAACCCCTTCACCTGTCCCTGTAAGGAGGACTGACTGTACAATGACATCCTTACAAACCTTCAGCTACTACCTCAGACAGCTAACAGTTTTAGTGCTGAGTGACAGTTGCCTAGCCCTTTACTTTTCATTAATAGGTGACTTTTTTCCACAAGTTTGATAAGAGACCAGCTTCTCTGCCTCCCAAACAATGATAATGGGGGTTTGGCCTGAATCGTGTGCCTGTATGCATGTGTGTAGATGCTCATAGGCATATGTTGAGGTAGAGGGACAGTCCATTTTCCCTTCCTACTTTTCATTGAGACCATCAATTATCATCTATAGGTTCTTGTATGAGCAGAACAGATATCAAAGCAAAGACCGCTGTGCGAAAGGTCAAGGCCACAATTTCATCAGCAGTTTAGGATTACGTATGCAAGCCCTCCTGCCAAAGGAAAGAAGAGCCACTGTGAAGATCTTTTTCTTGCCCATATAGCACCCGCTCCCTTATATCTCCAGAAGTGCTGTGTAGTCATGCAATGGTTCTGGTTAAAGCTAGACAGAAATATAATCACAGAATTACAGAATGTTAGGCGTTGAAAGGGACCTTAAAAGATCATCTAGTCCAATCCGCCTGTGGGAGCAGGAACACCTAGAAGAGGTTACACAGGAATGTGTTCAGGTGGGTTTTGAATGTCTCCAGAGAAGGAGACTCCACAACATACCTGGGCAGCCTGTTCCAGTGCTCTGGCACCCTCACTGAGAAGAAGTTGCTTCTCAAATTTAAGTGGAACCTCTTGTGTTCCAGTTTGAACCCATTACTCTTTGTCTTGTCATTGGCTGTCACCAAGAAGAGCCTGGCTCCATCCTCATGACACTCACCCTTTATATACTTATAAACATTAATGAGGTCACCCCTCAGTCTCCTCTTCTCCAAGCTAAAGAGACCCAGCTCTCTCAGCCTTTCCTCATATGGGAGATGCTCCACTCCCTTAATCATCTTGGTTGCCCTCTGCTGGACTCTCTCCAGCAGTTCCCTGTCCTTCTTGAACTGGGGGGCCCAGGACTGGACACAATATTCCAGGTGTGGTCTCACCAGGGCAGAGTAGAGGGGAAGGAGGACCTCTCTGGACCTACTAACCACCCCCCTTCTAATACACCCCAGGATGCCATTGGCCTTCTTAGCCATAAGGGCACAGTGCTGGCTCATGGTCATCCTGCTGTCCACGAGGGCCCCCAGATCCCTTTCCCCTACGCTGCTCTCTAATAGGTCATTCCCCAACTTATACTGGAACCTGGGGTTTTTCCTACCCAGACGCAAGACTCAGCTTTGGCCTAGATTGATTTTTTCAGTCTAGTTCACTACACAGTCAAACAACTGCTTACACCAGTATGTCTGAAAAGGCAGCACAAAGCCACAGGTGACTGACTGTCAGAATTGGATGTATAGGTTGTCTTCTTTGGTGTCAGCCTTGCCTGATGTTTGCTTAAGCTAATTGTTGAACTAAGCATAATCAGGCATCAATGTGGGGAGATGTCACTCTGGAATTTGGTACCTTGGCAAAGTCTCAGATGTCCTGTAAAGGAATGTCCGGGAATATTGAGCTTGACTCTGCTTAGAAGCTGTGGAGAATAGGAATATCAGGAGACATAGTTCAAACAGTCATGCTAGACCTACTTGGGTGGTCAAGGTGAAACTACCCTGTGATACAAGGACCCTTCTCTGTTGTAATGGTGCTCTGAGATTCTTTCTGAACAGCACAGAGAGACAGCACATTATTCAGATGTGATGTGTGCAAATGAGGATCCTAAAAACTTCTGTTCCATATTTTCTGTAAATACAAGCAGATGTTGCTGTCATTGATCACCCCCTTTCTTGAAAAATGTGAGGGCTGGAAGCTTCCACTAGAGAAAAATCTGGCTCCAGAGGTGATATTCAGGTAGAGGCACAGCAGTAATCCAGCACTGTCCTAGAAGAGCACTCCTGCAAACAAGGAAGAATCTCGTTACTGCATTTGTCTCTCTCTGGCACTTAGCAATAGAGTTTGGTGTTAAGTAGCAAGTTATTCTTCACAGCACAAAGCTATGTGAGTGGCTGAAGGGCAAGAAGCAAGTAAAGATCTTTGTCTTACTCTTTTATCCAGTCGTGTTGGAAGGGCAGGGAGACTTCCCAGGATTTGAGTGAGTGACAGAAGTAACATGCTTTTGTTGTATTCATACAGTACCTAACCCATTTTGGCTCTGGTATAGAATGACAGTCCTTAGGCAATCTTGAAATAATTCTTTTAATCATATTTTTCTTGATTTACTCTCTCCTCAGGAATGAATTGTCCTCAAATGGAAGATTAATAAATGTTTTCTTTTGTTGAAAACTAAAGTATTGTTTAACTTTCTGGAAGCCTTTGGGCTTTGTAACTTTCTAAGTAAGTAGAACAAAAGCTAGTTTTACTCATGAGGGAGCAAACCAAACTGGATATAAATTTGTCTTTCTGCACTTCCTTTCTGCCTTTCAAGGAAAATGTATATCCTACGATCAGTATAGCATGAAAGTTTATACAGCTCTATCTAAGGGAGAAGGACCTTTCATAACTGCAAGATTTTCTAAAACAGTGCCTTTTAAACTGGTTGACTATAAGTTTTAATACTTCTTTATATGGTTTTCTGCCTCTCAGGCATAATTCCCATGTTGCTATAAGCAACTGCTGGTCATGTCAGTATAGTGCAAATTCCATCTTCTTCTTTGCTAGAAGGGAGAAAAGGAGTTGAGCTGGCTGGACTGCACAGAACTGGGAGCTTGTTACCAGCCTCAGGAAAAAAATCATCAGGAAAAAGGGCTGAGCAGCAAAGTGTACAAAAAAGAAAAGGAAATCTATTAAACCTACTTGTTCAAAATTTCCTGCCCTGCTTGGGTAGAAAATGGATAGAGAGGGATTTTCACATTAAAAAGAGAGGGGAGAGGGATCCTCTAGATGATGTTAATCATTCCAATTTACTTTGACTTAAATAAACTTTCCTCCTTACCTTTTGGAAAGAGTACACACTGCCATAGTGACAGCCATAAATATAAAAGGGCTCCATGGATATTTAATGGTTTATTATATTGACCTTATAAACCAGTTACTGAGGCTAACAACAGATTGCAACTGAAATACAGCTTTCACGAGTTAAAAGTCAGAGAAATGCCATAATGCAAGAAGTCTTCAAGGACAGGAACTTGGTGCTGGACAGTCAAGTTTTGAGCTGCACTAACAATAGACCTTATGCAGGTCAGAAACAAGAAATGAGAAAATTACAAAGGGAAGGAAAAGCAAAGTAAAAAACTGAGGAAAAAGTTACCACATTCTCAAATTTCCATTTGTTTTTCTTGCTAATACAAATCTTTTTATAACAAGCTGAATTTGAATATTTAGTTCAAGCTAACAATTTAGTTCACAGCTGCTGTTATCTAATATGTATAATCAAATCCTGGAAATGAAGGCCTTTAATCACCTACTGCTGGTCAAGGCTGTTCCACTCTCTTTGACACTGTCAGTAGCACAGTCAGAGCTCAGGCGGAGACATCAGGATGTAGATCCCCCACATTGTGTGCAAGTGTCTCTTTTTACAGTTGGTGGTTACCGGAAAGAACAATTTTTCCACCTCCATACTCTAATTCTGACCCATTGTTTCCATGTCTTTTCTACAAATGCCTGAAAACTCAGCAGTCCAGAAATAACAAAGCATTTTTTCTAAATATTAGCAAAATAAGCTACTTCCACTTTCCAAAATACTTCAGACATTTTTAAAAGAAGCCTGCTTTGATGTATCTAAGATTTATATAAATATATATATACATATATATATATATATCTCTGCATATATATATATATATATATATACACACACTATTTGGCCAAAACAGAGTGTTGCTTTCTACACAATTTCACAAGTAATTTTTGCTGCAAGTTGCCATGGTGCAAGTGTGAGGTAAGGTGGCTGACTCTCATCTCCCACAGTGTTCACAAACATGTGGCAGTGGTGTCCAGAAGCGAGATATACCTTGCAAGCAGCGCCTAGCAGATGGAAGCTTGTTAGAGTTGCCAGAAACCTTCTGCTCCATGCCAAGGCCTGTTACCCAACAAGCCTGCAAAAATGAGGACTGTCCTAATGAATGGCTTCTCTCTGACTGGACACAGGTATGCTATTTGTATGTGTGAGTGTTGTGCTGTTCTTAGTGATGAATTTCCTCGGTCACTTGGGGTGAAGGAGCCAGAGGACCTCAGACTGCCTAAAGCATGTTATACCCAGTTTTGTCCTGTAATCTGTCCTTATCATCCTGGTAGGGGATGTGATCACTAGCCCAGTGTTCCGCTCTGGAGATTGTCTCCACAGATGTGGTTTACCCATCCAGCCAGATGATTAAGACCTCCCTTCTGGCATAAACACAAGTCACGCTCAAAACAATAAATCCCTGCCTCTGTCCATGTCTATGCTTATGTTCATCCAAGACATCAGAAAGAGTAATCTTTACTCCTCCAAGCTAAATGCTTTTTCTTCCCAAAGCCTGGCTGTTCTGATTTCAATAGCCTTTTCCTCCTGGGGCCACTCCAACCTTTCCCTATGACACAGAGAAGGGAGGGATTACTGCAGTCTGCTGTGGGCATATCCTTGCAGACGCCAAGCCTCATTCATTCTAGGACACTGCTTGTGTAACGTTAGGTAGCTACTTCCTTCCTTCAACTTAAGGATGGCAAAACAAACTCACTCTACTGAAGTGTTTTGCAGTTCCCAGGCTCCCTTTCAGGCCTCAAATGGCTTAGGGAAAAAAAAAATGTATATATATATATATGTATATATTTATGAAAGTATAACTGAAAATATAATTTGATCTTTTAATGCCAGTAAGCGTGAAAATCATTCTCCATATTGCAATCTCTGCCACCATTATCCCAGTTCTCTTTCATGAAAGGAGGTGGAAATTCACTTAATTGTGAAAGAAACACTGGTCACCTCACACAGCTGTCTCACCTGCACCCTTCGTATGTTGATCTATCTTGTCATTTTACTCAAATAAGTGGATGTTCTTGTGAAATTTGCTGCCAGAAGACATTTAGCCATTCTAGCTGGGAAGACAGTAATTCTACTCCCTATCTGTCCTCTTTCACAAGAAATTGCTATGTGGTTTATGTTGACATCTGTACAACTCCACCTTTCTGCCTATTGACACTTGGTAAAATCAAATCTGACTTCACTCTCTCCTCCTCATTTCACTTGAAGGCTGCCATGTATTTGCTCTTCTTACTCTTAGTGTGTTTTCTCCCCCTCACTTCGTTGCCAGTTCCCATTACCACATGTGTGCGTCCACGTGTAACAGAAGTACACATCTATCTTTGTGCTACCAACTTTACAGCACTCAACCCGCTTTCCAGCACTTTTACAGGCTGCTGCCTGGTTTCCACTGCAATGGCACTGCCTAAATTCTCACTGTCTGTGATGCTGTATGCATAAATATGAAATAAAATAGGCATGCTGAATTACACTGAACAATGCCCACTTGTGCATCAAGCATCACAGTCTGGTATTAGAGGACGTGAACTCCTCTGTGTAAGCCATGTGTGGGAACTACCAGGCTGAAATAATTCATTGGTATTTGAAACATTCATTTATTATGTCTAATAGATCTGCAACAGTAAAGCTCAAAGATTAAGTTTAGGCCATATTTAGATCTATCTGTGAAGGGCAACTCAATGTGGTCTGCTCTTAGGCATGAGCATGAGTTTTTCCTACCAGCAGACACAGACACATAGAAAAAAAATGCAAACACAGCCTTCATACTGTAGCCCAGTACCACTAAAACAAGTGGCATAATCTGGAAGAAAAGAAGTGCTAAAGGGAGTGTGGAAAGAATCAAAGCCTCAAAGGAAAGAATATATTTCATCTTCCTGCTGTGCCTGCACTGTTTATAACTGAACGGCCAGGTGCTGCTCTGCTTTATTCCACTGTGATATTTTGAAAGCTATAACTGATCTGTATTGTGATATGAGTAGGTAAAGTGGATGTGGAGGTGAGGGGGAGGGTGCTACAGGGAGCACCCTTTTCTTTCAGTACAACTTGCTCCTGATGTTTCTCCTGTTCCTAGTGTTCTGTGAGCTGTGGAGAGGGCACCCAGAGTCGAAATGCCATTTGCAGAAAGATGCTGAAAACTGGGGATTCTGTCATCATCAATTCCTCACTGTGCCCACCTTTGCCATTCTCATCCTTGATCAGGCCCTGTGCACTAGGCACCTGTGCAAGTAAGTGGAAAAGATGCTTGGAAGTGTCTGGGGAAAGGGGGCTTGGATGTCCATCTCTAAGAAATCCATGGTGTTGTCTACTCCATAACCTTCTCTTATGCTAGTGTTACTCTCTCTCGCAGGGTGGCTGCTGCTGCTGAGCTTTTCTCTCTGTGAACAAGTATGCTTTGTTTAACAATAAGGCAAGTCAGTGGATGAGAGCTATGAATTTTATTGTTGGAGCTGGGTCTGAGCCAATGTGCTGGAAGGGAGCTACTAGTTTCTGGAAGAGAGCTACTAGTTTCTGGAAGAACTGGCTCAAAATTCTGACCCAAATAAAGATCTAAATTTCACAGCTGGAATGTAGAGGCTCAGAGATACAGCACAGCAGCCTGAGGGCAGCTTCAAATAAACTCTCTGCTAGAACAGCTGCAAAGAAAACAGTTGGTAAAGCATTTTGTTGAAGATCATTTAAAAACATATTATTTCAGTATGTTGCTCAGAACCCTCTATGACCTGGGATTTTTAATGAACTATGCAACACAAGGTAGATGCATTTTATGTTGGTAATTCATGCGTTCCTTGTTGCCCTTCACAAGAGCAATAGTCTTCCTGTATGCCCTTCCCTGGCTTTCAGTAAGCCAAGTGGATGTGCAAAAGTTTGAAAGTCAGCCTAGCTTCATCTTAAAGCTGACTGTGAACACTGAAACTGCTAAATGTTGGGCATGCCAGGGAGGAAAGAAGATATGACATTCAGAACCAAAGCTGGGATGAAATGTTGCATGGTATTTACTAATAATATACATATGCTTCTTTATTTAGTGCTTCATAACAAAGATCTCTGTCACAGAGATTTGGAAAGTGGAAGGGCACACTGAACTAGTGTACCTGAGTAGTACTGACCATGTTTTTAAGTCTAATCCAGACAGATTTGCCCTGTTCAGCTTCATTCTCTGAGGCAGCAGCACTTTCACTCTTCCTTAAGCTGTGAGCTGCAAGATCATGTTGCCTTTGAGTCCATGGGTGGTAAACACTTGTCTTTTCAATGTATTAATTAAGCAACAATCTTCATTTAAATACTTAGCAGGAACTACATTTTGACTCATTTTCTCTCCCTCCCATAAAGCTTTCATCCCTGGCTGTTTGGTTTCTGCATGTTCCCTGGGCAAGACTACTTTTGCATTCCTAAAGTGTGTCTTCTTATTCCTCATATTTTGATTGCTCCAACAGTTCAGCAGCTGGTGGCCAGCTTCTCCCATTACTGTGTAATGGGTTGAAGGCTTCCAGCACCACAGTAAACTGCTTGTTTTGTTTAATGGTATCACATACTAACAGTATTAATGATATTTCAGGGCACAACAGGCCAGCTCATAAGCAAAGCCCCCATATTATGGCCGTAAGGAAAGTTTACATCCAGACAAGGAAGCAGAAGAAGCTACACTTTATTGTGGGCGGGTATGCCTACTTGCTGCCCAAAACCTCCATTATTCTCCGATGCCCCACAAGGAGGTTCCGGAAATCAATGATCACTTGGGAGAAGGATGACAAGAGGCTAATCAGCTCAGCTCACATCACCATTGCACCCTATGGGTACATGAAAATCCATCGTTTGAAGCCTTCAGACACGGGTACATACACCTGCATAGCAGGACCATCCCAGGAGCATTTCACAATTAAACTAATTGGAAGCAACAAGAAGATCATTGCTGGGCAGCCAACTGGTATCAGGGAGGAAGAGGCCAGGAGAAAGGCCAGCTCAAATGAAGCCTTGCGAACACAGGAGAAACATATCAATGGGATTCTCTTCAATGGGAGCAAGGCTGAAAAGCGAGGGCATCTTGCTGATCCCAGCAGCTGGTATGACGATATTATCTCAAGGCTGCTACAGCACAGGAGATGGCCAGGGGAAAATCTGGAGTTCTGGGAAGCCCAGGAGTCGACGGAAAGAAACACATCCTCAGAGGAGGACCAGAGCCGGGAGTATAGCCTGCCATTTACTATGGTCACAGAGCAGAAACGCTTGGATGATATCATAAGGAATTTGTCTCAACAGCCTGAGGAGCTTAAGGATGTCTACACTGAGCAGCTTGTTGTGCAGTTGGCTCATGAGTTTTTCAAGAGCCACTTGGAGCACCAGGAGTCTGTCCTCAAAACATCAAGGCGAAGAATAGATTCAGCCTCAGTGGAATACCCTCTCAACAGGCATGTTTCTGGATTTACCAGCTCCCTGAGGACATCATCTGCTGAAACACTTTTTCCCAGCTCTGTAGACCTGGCAAATGGCTTTCGCAGACCTCATCAAAAGCCTGCCATCCTCCGAAAGATTTCAGCAGCACAACAGCTTTCTGCTTCAGAGGTTGTTACCCACCTGGGACAGACGGTGGTCCTAGCCAGTGGCACACTGAGCGTGCTGCTTCACTGTGAAGCCGTGGGAAACCCAAAGCCCACCATCAGCTGGGCTAAGAATGGAGAGGAAGTGAAATACAGTGATAGGTAAAACGTATTATTTAACTTTTTAGAAAATAATTGGTATTTTGACAATTCAGTTTCCATGTTTTACTACCCGTCAGTCCCAGGGACAAAACCATTTCTGCTGTAGTTTGATTTCATAGCAGAAAGAAAGAGTAACACATGTGAAGTAGCAAACAGGGTACTGTAACTCTTAAGCAAGGTCTGGATGTTGGGTCAGTCTGTGTGACAAACAGGAGCTTTACTTCTGTTTCAGTAAGTAAAAAGAAGAGTTCGTAAAGTGCTAAAGCAAATAAGTGCCAAATGCAGTTAACAAAGCACTCCATGTGTTTTGTATATTTTCCCATGCCAAGGTGGAGGTTTCTGCTACAAGATAGGTTTTCAGATATGAAGGCTGATAATTGTTTATTACTAGTATTATTATTATCCTCTATTGGAGATATGAATTGCGTTTCTCACAGTGCTCCATCAGGGTCTGTCTAACATGGTTGTGGTAGCAGAAAACAGAGAAAGTGAGGCTCTGCCTTCCACATGTGTGCAGAAGTGCCCAGGGCAAAACTCAGGGGGCATTAGAGTCACCATTCCCTGTGTGTGTTCTGATAGAGGCTAGAAACTGTGAAAACATACTTTGTGGTTATTTGCAGCTAATCTGTCAGCTCAACACGCTGATCTCTAAGCATTACTCTTCTGATGTGAAGTGGTGCACCCTTGTCTGTTTGAACTCCCAGTGTGCTGGCCCCAGGTGTAGTCTGAGAACTTGAGTAACAAAATGCTTTTATCAGTGTCCCACAGACATGATGCTTTTTTGTCCTTCAGGTGGCCTTTAGGTGACATGCCTGTCACTGCATGTTATTTGTTTGTGTGCAACAGCACACAAGAATGAACTATTTTCAATTCTAGTTATAATCTTAACTGTGTTGATAACAGACAGTGTTCTTGTGTATACTTGAGATTTTATGCTTTTGTTCTATTCTGTGAGAAAGTGGTACAAGAATAGGCAAAGAGTGTAAGAAGCAGTTACATTAACCAACATGGTGTAACAAAACAGCCCAGCGATTTGCAAAGTGGCTCTTTCCACACAAGATACTGACCTCAGTTAAGACATCTGAATTTAGTCATAAGGTCAGCTTGGGGAATGGGGGAAGGTGGAGTCAAGGCAAAAATTCGTTTACAGTGTGGTGCCTGTGGATCTTCCAGTGGAATATTGATTTAGGTACAATTGCTCCTTCTGCATAATTATATAACTGGTTTATTAGCTCCTTTCTCACTTTGGCAACTGAATCGCTCCAAAACCCTTGTTTTCTCTAACTGAGTTTCATGGTTCTTGTCTCTGCTTCTGTATCTGAAGCCTAGTAAGTGTATCAGGTTTCACAAAAAAATTATAACTTTTGCAGGGGGAGGGAACACTAAGAAAAATAATGCATCTCTTGTGGAAATCACATGCAGTCTTAATCAAGACTTGGGCCTATAGTATCTCTTTATTTGGCTATATTCCTGTGAAAATATCTTCATTGCCCCCCAAAAGTTTCGTATACAGATTTTCCTTGCCAGTGATTCCATCCTGTTGGAATTGTGCCGCTAAGGGATTTTTTTTCTTTACTGGAAATGACCATGATTTCTGTGGTATGCTTGAAAGGGAAGGGAGGTTACATTAAGTCCATGTGTGGTTAATGCTGGACACTGCACTCATGAGAAAATTACAAGTTTATCTCACACTGTAGAAGTAGCCATGGTGTAGCAACAGGCAGATTCATTCAGCTGACAATGAAACAGTCTTACAATATCTGACCTTTTAGTTTCAATTTGTTTTAATTTTAGAATGCTTTTGGACCTTTATTTTTTTTTTCCTTTCAGTTTGGCTGAAATAACATCCAATGCCATGTTGTCTTTCTGAACTATCAGGCAACTGAGTGTGCTCAAATGTCTATTGGAAAGACTCAAGGAAGTACAGTTTATTTGCCAGTTACTAATGTTATTTGTTGCACCTCTTCTTTAATGGTTGAGGCAATTTCCCCTTCGTGAACTTCATTCTGCATTCATCATTCATGGTTCCGCCAAGTTGGTGGGTAGAGCACAAAATGATAAGTGCTCTGAGCTTCAGAGATATTCAGCATCTGTAACTTTGGAGTTAATGGAAATTTAGAAGATACGGTGCATATAAAAGATGGGTTGTGGATATTTTGCTGGGTTCTTAACCCAGAACCCAGGATAGGTTCTGGTTTTGTCTCAGAATGCTCTTGCTGGTTGCCAATCAGCATGTAAATGAAAGCTGCAGTTCAAGCAGTCTCGCAGTGTCCTGCTGTAAAAAGCAAGGCCATCTGCATGTGGTGGTGTTCAGTATGCTAGAGCTGTCAGCTCTGCAGCTTGTCTTCTTCACACTGTGCCAGACACTGAATGGAGAAGAGAAACCAGTTTTCCAACCCATCTCTGTCTTAATGGGAATAAGAAATTAATGTAGATGAGCCTTCCTGTACCAGCACCAAAGAGAGACATTTTTGGTGAGGAAGGTCAGAGAGTCGAGCTGAAGTCCCTCAGCTGATGCCCTACTAAGTGCACTGAGATTCCAGTTGTTTGCGGTTTGTATAGTGATTTTTAGAGTGTAGGCTGCTGGTTTTAAGTAGGTTGATAGCTATGTCTATTGTGTATTACCAGATATTGAGATAAAGGCACTCACTTTCATGCATTGTAGCCATGGATTTTGTCTGGACCAGCGATGTGGCAATGAATGATTCTGTTCCCATTGCCCCCCTTCATGAGCTGCACCATCCACCTAAAATTATTTACAACTCCTATTACAAAGCTTCACTTGAAAAAAAATTGTCTATTTAGCTTTAGTCTATGTACTGTCACAAAAATATGTAACACAGGTCCCAAAAATTGATATTTTCAGTCACCCAATAGAATGAAAACATATGAAACAAAAAGAAGCAACAGGTGAAAATATCTGTGTTGTTCCAGTAAAAAAATCCTTGAGTCTGCATATTCAGCCTGAGTGCAAATTTAGCATGAGTGTCCATACTCCCTCCTAAGGTCAGAGTGTCAGATCAACTCCAGCATGGGTTCTGAGTGAAGTTTCAGAGACTCCTAGTATTTATATCAAAGTCTGGAGACTTCTGTAAATGGTAGAAAATATTTCGTTTCAAAGAAAATTCAGATTAACTTTCTTAGGAATCCATTTTAAAGTGAAAAATCTTGGAGGGATTTGTGCATTGTTTAGTAAGCCTTCCAAGTATACTGTAACTTCCATCACTTAGAACCTGTCAGTACTTGATAATTCAAATTTTCCAAAACGGAAATGTATTTTATAACTAGACATGAAGCAGAATGTAAACAGTAGGTGATACAGAGTTAGATGTTTGCAAGGTGCCATCTGAATTAGTTACTGATATAGGTCCTCTGAAATAAATTTTTGTTTTGGAGATAATGCAATGTGGAGCAACTGAGATGAGACCGATTAAATATTAAGCTGTATTAAGTCCATAAAGGAGATTCTGAAGGCATGCCATTGACAGAAAGAATTGCTACAGCTGGTATTTTTTTCACCGCTGACAAGCAACTCTAAACTCAATAAAAATAGCAATCCATGAGCAAATAGGGAACCCAGCCAAAATCAGTCTATACAAAGAGGGTTAGTAATAGATCTGCTTTCACGAAAAGCAGCTATGCCAAATTGTGACACACAAATAACAGAAAGAATTATTGAAAAGAAGAGGACATCAGCTTTGTTTGTAGAAAAGGACATTAAAACTTGTGTCAAAAAGAAAGGAAGATGGAGCTGCACTGAAGCTGGTTTGTTTGTGGTTTTTTTTAAAGGCAGATACCTACCTGGCCTCTTTCTATTTCTAAAAATATTTGTGCTGTATCTTGAGGTGACTTGAACTGACGAAGAGATATTTACATAAGCAGAGCTGATTAACAACAAATTATGTTCCCTTGTGTTTTATGAGGTGTGATATTAAGCAAGTTCTTACCTCAACCCAAAGGTGACAAAAACATTTCTAAACAAATTTTTAGGGTGTTGTGTGTCTTAGATGTAGGACTCGCTGGTCAGCCTACATACTATATTTGCACATATGCAAGTAGAACACTCACAACTTTTAACTGTTACATGCTAGTGTAATTCAGGACAAATTCTGAAGCTCTGATGAATTCCGTGTAGAGATAGAGCCAGTCAGTGTTAAACTAAAAAATTAACATGCAAGATACTGATAGGTGCCGACACTATTTTTGTAAGTAAACTTGTTAGTTGCTGGCACTGTTAGCAGTGGCTTACTAGAAGACTGCCCTGTTTATGACTAAGGGGTAAGAAAGAAAAGATCCTTAAAAGCAGAAATGGGGAGAGGATTCTTTGAACCACTGGCTTTCTTTTGCTGTGCAAGAGAAGATTAAATTTAAAAACTATTAATGTTTGTGTTGCAAATGTAAATTTTTCTAGACGCTTGCAAATCTTGGTGGACAAAAGGCAGCTCTTTCCATTTATTAATAATCATAATTATTATTACAAAAAAAAGGGTCAAAAATAATTTTAACTCTGGATCTTTTCCTATAATAGATTTTGGTGGGTGACCACAATCCAGTTTGTTTTATAGATTTACCACACATAGTGTTGTGCAAGATCAAGTGTCTGCTGCTTTTTGGTCCATGAGACAACAGTTTTCATTAGGGGCGTGGAAATAGAAAGAAACTCATTAATTCCGGGACCAGTGAGCAGACATTTATTGCATGTGTGTTTTACAGCCATGTCGCTCCCCCACTTTCACCATTGTCACTGTCAGTCACAGCCTCAACTAAGTGTTTACATACAGCAGCTGCTGAAAGTTGCTGGTGAGAAAAGTAATTTATCATTAGGTTTTATCAACAGTTTCAGCTAAAACCTAAGAAAAAGGAACAATAATCATGAAATACACTGTGCTGAAAACAAAGATGCATAAGGTACAAGAGCCCGTGAACTGAATTCTTGTTTTAACAAGTCTATGTCAGGAAGTGATGGAGTTACACCACTGTAAAACCAGACTGTTTGTGAAAAGAAGCAGTACATAAAAAGTCTAAAGCCATATTCATCCCATCTAACCATGGGAAGTCCACTGAGATCACATTAGGCTCCTCTTGCTGCCAGGGGAAAGAGAGGAAAGAAAGTTGGTTCAGCCCAAGAAGGAGCTGAGTATGCCCCTCTACCTTCACTGACTATTAGCAGAGCAACAAAAACTGCTGAGTTTGTGCAAAATACTCAGCAATCCGATAATTTGGAGCCTATTTCAGGTTTTGACACTGAGTCTGCAGTACACTTCTTTGTGCTTATCTTCAGCAGGTTTCATTTTTCCCTTGCTATAATTTAGCTTGTTCTTTACTATTGCTACTCCTGCTTTGCATAACAGAGGCTAGGCAACTAATTCAGCATCATACAGAAGTGACACAGAAGAGGAGGAGGTTTCACAAACCAGGGGTGATATCCTAAGTACTCAGTAATCTTTCTCTAATACACATGATCAGAAGCAGAAGAACTGGGAGTGAGATTAAAATTTAATTTAAGTAATCACACCTTGTAGTTTCAACAGAAGACTTTAAATTTTTTAACAGAATTTTCAATACAGCCTCAAGGCCTGAACTGTAAAAAAATTACCTAAGCCTGAAAAAATCTCAGTAAATGTATTCAAGTTTAGATGAAGTAAGAGACCGTTACATCTTTCTTTCTGCTTTTTATTCCAGGATGTTACTTCAGCCTGATGACTCCTTGCAAATTCTAGCGCCTGTGGAAGCTGATGTGGGTTTCTATGCTTGCAATGCATCCAATGCCCTGGGGTCTGACTCAGTCTCCATTGCTGTCACTCTAGCAGGTAACAGTTTGCTCCCTGCACTTGCAGGGATGGTCCCTGCCCCTTGTATGATTCTGAACAGAAGCTCTTTGGGGGGGAAGAGATGTCTGTGGAAGCTGAGCGGGCAAGGTGGGTCCACAGAGGTACACAGGTGATAACGCAGGGTGTGAACTCTGGAAGAATCTGAGTCCAACTTTCACAGTCATTTTGTTAGATTTGTGGATTTCTGCAGGAGATGAATGCTTGTTCTCACACACTGCATCTGCTGTGGTCTCAAGACAGCTCTCATCCTGGTTATTCACAGCCAATATGGGCAGTGCTGTCCAAGCCTCCCAAATCCTATGCCTCATTTTAAACCTATTGCTGGCCTCTTCAAGTCTAACAGGCTGATCAAAGGACTTACTGAGGTATACATTAGGCAAGCCTAAAAAATAACAAAGCTGAAGACCTAGCCTCTTGCAGGATCAAGCTCTGTATCGTATTTGATCCATTGTTCCACAAACATGGCTGACACTGTTTCAATTGCTGGTGAACAGAGGTTCACAAAAAATTAACTTGTATGTTTATATTTCTCTAGTAATGGTTGAGTTGTACAGCAGACTAAATATCCTTTGTTAGTTTAGATTTCAGTTCTAAAGAAAACCCACCCAAATAAAAGCCAGCGGAAATGGGAGGTAGTGCATGAATCCAGCTTCTTCAAGGTTCGTTGGTAGGAAACATCAGCTGGCTCGCAACCACATCAGAACTAGCAGAAGAACAGAACAGGAAATGTGAATGGGGGGCTGTTGAGTAAGATGAAGGGATAGAAGAGACAGCTAAGGACCCCGACAAGGCAGAGAAACCTTAGAGAAAGAAGATTCTATTTATCAAAGACAAAATAAAACATGTTAGGAATGCTAGGAAGCTTATCAATTTTTCAGACATCTCTGTTTCACTGCTCTACAATGTGGAGACATTTGAAGACATTCAGTGTGCAGACAGTGACCACCAGCTGCCAGTGTATGATGTATGATTTGAGGAAGGAATAGCTGTTGATGACCTTGAGGTTTTTACACTAAACACAGAGAAATTTTCAGGTAAGATAAGCATAAAGAAAATCTAAGAATACAGCAATGGTGAGCACTGAAACTCTAATCAGTAAACCAACTGGAAAGAGATGTTTTCTGTCCATTAGAAGGAGAACAGTTTAATCCACCAGGGCGGAAAGGGAAGATCTGCATCAGAGCTACATATTATATGTAGGTAAAAACAAAAAGATTGATCCTTTTTACAATGCTGTATGTTGGGAATATCTTTGTTGAATCCCAGGTAGCAAGGCAGTGGTGCTACTGCTAAGACAGTATAATGTTTTATAAGGAACAACTCTGCAGTAAAACTCTGATGTTGCACCACCAAGAAGCTGAAAATGAGGTTAAACAATATTCAGTCAAAATTGCTATTCTGTCCATATTGCTCCAGTGAGTTTAAAAAGCCATAGTATACAACGTAATTTGTGGAGACATTTTTGTGTGAAAAAGAAACTAGAGAAATAAAGAAATATAGAAAAACAGAAAAATAAACTGAGCATCAGATATACATGTAGAAAAATAGAATAAACTGAGCATCAGGTATACATGTAGCACAAGAAAGCCATTAGATTTTTTTTTAATTATAATTAACTATCAAGATTGTAGTGAAACCTTTTTAGATGAATTAACATTCATGCATTCCAGACTCAAGCTGAACACTGCTTAGGAACTGGTATAAATTTCCATCTTGACTTCAAGGCAAAGAGCTGAACATGTTATAAAATGAGGCCATAAATATCAAAATGAGGTACTGAGCAGTTTTTGGAACAAAGCAACAGCCTTTTTGGCATAATGGAAGTACTTTCTCTGAAAAAAAAATTGAAAGCCAAGACCATCTTTAGAGGAATCAGGAATGAGGCCGAAAGCTTATTTCATTGAAGAATTTTTTGATTAGTTTAGCACATGCATGGAAAAAAAGACAGTGGAATATGTTTCCATTTTTCTCAAAGGTTTGCTAGTCTTTTATGAGTTGAACAGCTAACAAATTTTTAATCTTTTGATGAGATTGTGGAAGCCAATCAGGAAAATAAAAGGCTCAAGGATAGCTGAAGAATTTATCTTTTCTCTACAGGCTTTGCCACAAAGCATCCAAACTTTTGGAGATATTTCAACAATAAAATGTAACATTTTATTTTGCTATTCTTAGGCATTAAAAGTGACGAGAGAAAAAAAAATAATAATACAAAAAAAACCACCCCAAACTGATATGAGAGAAATTCCGGGTGAAAGCCCTGGAAATACAGCTATATGAAGCAACTTATAGTTAGGGTTGAATTAAATTTTCAGGAATCTCCATGAGCTCAATGAAACCAAGTTCTTTTTCTCACTTCCATCTTTTCTTCATTGGTCACCTCCAGATTAATGCACAAGTTAAACCAGTAGTAGACATTAACCTAAAACTGCCACTTCTGTGGGCAAATGAAGATATCTGAACCTGTTTTGTAACTGACCATTTATTTTAAAGAGGAAAAAAAATGTGTTTCTAGATTTTTGGATGAAGATGAGTTTGAAAATACAACACTGACTCAAAAACAACCAAGTCACACACTTTCTAAATGTTGTCATCTTCTGCCCCTCGTTCCAATATCCTGCCTACAGAACATTTTGGCTGGGGCAGGGGAGCTGCCTTATTCCACCTCTGTTCAGCTCTGCTGCTTCACTTTCAAGGCCAAGTCTCAGTACTTCTGACCTGTTCTGTGTCATGTAGGTGTGCCTTTGCTGTGTACCTTCATAAGGAGTTGAAGAAACCTCCTGGAGCCTCCAGTGGTGGGTAACTCCACAGCTGATCCCACATAGACATGCACATCAGCAGGGGAACACCTTGACCTACTTGCTTGATGCCACAGATGCTGGAAGCACACTGAAAACAATTTGAAATATTTGTTGTAGGCAGAAAAGGTGTCTTTGCTAGAGGTAAACAATGCTAACACATAGCACTGTTACTACAGGGTTTAGATAAAACAAAACAGATTATCTGACAGAGGGGAACTTCTTTATGTCCCTCGTCTTATGATATCCATTACGAGGAAACTTTCTGGCTATGGTCTGGTCTTCTCAATCCCAGTGTTCCCATTGTAAGTTAAAGAACATATGAACAATGTGTAGAAACAGCTTGCATGTTGCTGCAAATGTCCTGCACTATTAATATGCCTGTAGTCATTCCTTGGGCTTCTTTTTCCTATGTTAGGCCTTTGGAAAAGGGTGGTATTTTTATTGCAGTACCAGGAGAACACCTTGTTGCAGCTCCAATTGTGCTGGCGTTCATTGATTCAACTGGTTCTCATTTGTGTCCATATGGCTTCAATGCTATTCTACCTCTGCTCTAAGTATGCTTTTCCGTTTTCCAGTACAAATTTTCTCATGGAATTTAGTGGCACTGTAATATTATAAAGAACAGGTGGCCTCATATTCCAGTGTTTTCCCATATCCACCTGTCTGGTGCATATACTATAACACAGAGTGTCCCGGGACATCTGTTACATGCAAGTCCGCTGTGCTTGGTCTGACAAACTGCGGTGCTTCTTTTATACAGGAAAGCCACTGATAAAGGCATCAAGAACCACTGTGATCAACACTGAATCACCTGTCGTTACAGTTGATATTGGAAGCACAGTGAAAACCATCCAGAGAGCAAATGTTATGATTAGCTGCCAGGTTGCAGGTGAGAAATTACTTGGTCTCCCATGGAGGTGCCTTTGGCTATAAATTTCTGTGGGGTTTTTTCCTATATTGGTGTCCCCAGGGGCAGCTGGGTGAAACTGCAAGGTTTTTCTAGGACTCAGGAAAACTTCTTTACTTCCATTAATTTTTAGCAGAGAAGTTGTCCTCCTTTTATCAATACCAACTAGAAAAGTATGGCAGCTGAAGAAAATCGGTCTGGGACAATATCACAGGAATCTTTGTTAGAGATACATGTGAAAATATGATGTGGATATAACAAAAGTGATACACATTCCTACTTGTTGGGGAAGTTTGATGACAACGTGAAAGCATGGATGGACTTTTTTCCTCGTTGATGGGGTTTTCAAAGTGCACACCACTTCTTTTCCTGCCGGACAGGTTTTTTTCCAAATTAAGGGTGTGTAAGCACATTCTTTTTCTGCTTTTTCTTTTTTCATTTTGGAGTGCGGGAATTTGGAGGAATACTGCTGAAACAGGGTTCTCCCTGGAACTGTTTTCCAGCCAGAAACTGAATGTTCCTCAGTCTTACAACAGCAGTTTTCCTCTTTCCAATGGTGACCAAAAAATCTTGACCTTATCTGTGTGTAGGAGTCCTATGGCTGTTGGTGAGAATGGTGTCAGTATGGAGAGGATGGGTGGGGGAAAAGAGAGAGGGCTGGGAAATCTCTAAAGACCCAGGGCCAGACCTTTGATTCATTACACTTTCATCCATAGTATGAAGGGGAACAGGATGGGAAGGGAGAAGCTTATAAAACACAAAGTGAGCCATGCTGAGTGTTACACAAATATCTGTGATGGAGACTTGTACTAAGTCCCTTAGGCCCTTGCTTTAGCTTCTTTTCCCTAGCAGCTACTTCAGATGACTCTAAATGACATGGTTTAGAGGTGGACTTCACAGTGCTAGGTTAGTGGCTGGACTCGATCTTAAAGGTCTTTTCCAACCAAAACGACTCTGATTCTGTAAGGATCTGCACTGCAAATGTACAGATGTCCTGCTTTCTGTACACTTCCTGCTCACTTCAAGCACTTAGTGGTTTTCGGTTTTCTTTCTTCAACTACTGACAGTCACACTCATGCAAATTCTTAAGTAAAAAGAGTATTTGGCTCAAGTTTCACTATTTGGTCATCTGTCCTTCAGCAAAGCATGCCCAATAGCTGTGCAAACATTAAGCTAAACATCCCAATTTGTTAGTTACTCTTCGTGGGATTAATCAAAGAAAAATACAGTGTTGTTTTTCCTAGTGTTTCATGAAGGAGTTAATTAATTCTGTTGCCCTCTCAACATAAGACACTAGACACTCCCTTGCAATCAGATGGATGTCCAGTTTCTTTCAAGGAAGCAGGAGATGAAAACTGTACTCTCTTTCTCCAGTCCCCTGTATGGCCACCTGCACTGAGAGTGTGTGAAAGAGACTAATTATAGTAAGAACATAAATTATTTTGGATTTTTCTCTCTGGGTTCTCTCAGCTGCAGATGGGGAGGCCCCACAGATGTAGACAGTGATTGCTGATTTAGGAAGTACAGGCATTTCCCTTCAGTATAGAGACATCATGAAAAGAACAGGATGTGGCTAAGCAAAGTCGCCACAGTTCTTATGGTATCAGAAAACTACAGGAGGGTAGCACAGCATGGTCAAGGCATAGATTCAATGCTTTTTTTCAAGAGGGAAATCATCCCTAGCAATTTTATGAAGCCTGCCTCCTGTGAGAATATATGTCCCCAATGCAAAATTTTAGCAGTGTCACAACAGAATCGCTGTCTGCTCTCTCAGAAGGCTTTTTGCTATCTAATAGCATTACTGTATAACGAATATTTTGTGATACAAAATAAATTTGCTTAAATCATAATTTTCTTAATGGAAGTTTATTTTCTGTTACTGCCTCCACAGAAAATGTCAGCTATGTTTGACACCAGCTATCAGTACTGTTGAAATTATGATAAATCATAAGCCACAAACTGTGATGTTACACAGGGGATAAGAGAGTGAGCAATGAGAATAGAAATATTTTATAGGCTCTAGAGTCCTATTTTCATATAAATAGTGTTAATAATTCCACAGCAATTTAGAGAAGCTTCATATGGTAAGACACGCAGGAACAGACTGATTTCTATCAGCTCTCTCACCTATGGCTGGACAAATACCATCTCATAAAACCTGTTGAAGAACATGACAATAAATATAATTTTATAATTTTATAATTTTCCTTCTACCGTAAGCACTTTGTTGTTGTTTTAGCATCAGGGTTGGAATTATCCAACCTTTTAATATATTTTTATTTAGATCAGGTCTAGAATGATCAGGTCTAAGAAGAGAAACATGCACAATTGCTTCAGTCACCAAACGTGTCATATTCTAGTGACTTCTTCAGAATAGATTAACTTTAGAAGTTCTCCAGCAGGTATAAACAATGAAATGGCCATCAAATCATAGTAAGTTAATATGCAATGGTTAATGATAATGGTTAATGATAATAAAAAATAAATTAGAGTGTGAGAAGGAAGTGAACATAATTAGAAAGCAAACTAACATAAATAGAGATTATGTGGTGACTTATGTAGATGAATAAACTGTTCACACAGCTTTGTAAAGCTATAGTTTTTTTTTTCCTTCTAGTACTTTCCCTCTAGTAATTTCAGGATGCCCTGAGCCAGCACAGCAGCTGAGATTTGTTCCAGATCAGAATTTTGTGCCTGTTAATCTCATCAATATAAGCTCTGTTGCTATCACTGTATTGTACAGTGTGTAGTAAAGGACTATGCATGTATTGGATCTTGATAGTCTGGCTCATATATGGACACATCTTTACAGAGAGTGACCAAGACAGCAGAATAAATATTTGTAAGAGAAATATTAAGTGTAAGGCTCAGTTATGACATTTTCTAAAGCTGCTCTTGCTGTCAAGGGACAGAAACATACACTTGCTGCTGACAGGTGTTGATAAGCCTGAAGAAGGTTTCTTAAAAACAAGATACAATGAAAGAGAACATTACCGGAGCCTAGGGAGTAATTTTATATCGCTCTTTAACTTTTTATGAAAGGCATAACACAAAATCTGTGCTCTGAGCTGAAATCTATAGATACTAGCAGTAAAACAAGGGAAGACAAAATTATCCTGGATACACTGCAGTTTAATTGGCCTCTGATAGGAATTATGTCAGGATAAAATTCTATTTCAGTTATACAACAAAAATGGTATTCTGGTTTTGTTCAAGCTTAAAAATCATTGTTATTTCACTTGATATAACTTCATGACTTTGTCTATAGAGGTAAATGAATATTTTTTTAAACACAGGTGATTGTGGTCAATTCTAGACCTAGAATTATAGAATCAGAGAATCATTTTGGTTGGAGGAGACCCTCAGGATCATTGAGTCCAACCATAACCTAACTATAGCACTAAACCATGTCCCTAAGAACCTCATCAATATGTCTTTTAAACACCTCCAGGGATGGTGACCTTCCAATGTGTGACAACCTTTTCCATGAAGAATTTTTTCCTAATATTGAATGTAATCCTCCCCTGGCACAACTTGAGTCCATTTCCTCTTGTCCTATCACTTGCTACTTGGGAAAAGAGGCCAACACTCTCCATGCTACAACCTCCTTTCAGGTAGTTGTAGACAGCGATACGATCTCTTCTCAGCCCCCTTTTCTCCAGGCTGAACAGCCCCAGTTCTCTCAGCTGCTCCTCATCAGGCTTGTGCTCCAGACCCCTCACCAGTTTCGTCACCTCCTCTGCACTCTCTCCAGCACCTCAATGTCTTTCTTATGATGAGGGGCCCAAAACTGAACACAGTATTTAAGGTGGGGCCTCACCAGGAACAAGTACAGTGGCACAATCATTTCTCTAGTCCTGCTGGCCACACTATTCCTGGTACAAGCCAGGATGCTGTTGGCTTTTTGGTCACCTGGGCACACTGCTGGCTTGTATTCAGCCAGCTATTAATCAAAAGCCGCAGATACTTTTCCACCAGGCAGCTTTCCAGCCACTCTTCCCTGAGCCTGTAGCGCTGCCTGGGGTTGTTGTGACCCAAGTGCAGGACCCAGCTCTTGGCCATGTTGAACCTCATACAATTGGCCTCAGCCCAACAATCCAGCTGGTCCAGATCCCTCTGTATGGCCTTCCTACCTTCCAGCAAAACAACACTCCCACCCAAATTGGTGTTGTCTACAAACTTACTAAGGGTGCACTTGATCCCCTTGTCCAGATCATTGATAAAGAGATTAAACAGAACTGTCCCCAATACTGAATCCTGGGGAACACCACCCATGACTGGTCACCAACTGGATTTGGCTCTGTTCACCACAGCTTTTCAGGCATGGACAGTTCTTTATCCATCAAAGAGCACATCCATCCAGGCCATGAGCTGCCAAACTGATGATGAGCTGCCAGACTTCACCAAAACTGATCCTAAACACCCACCCAAAAGTCACCCAAGAGTCTTGCAGATGCCTGTGACATTCAGCTGGGAGATTTTCTCTGAACTTCAGAAAGCCAGCAGCATTTTTGGTCCAGTCATTTTTATTGCTGTGGGCAATTTCACTTCAATATGCAGTGTGGGAACAATTTAAATCACATCAGTATTGCTAGGAATCTTCCTTTTGACTTCATCACTTAAATTGTGCAGATAATCATTTGGATACCAGAAGCCCCAATCACTCTGGCTCAAGTCTTATTGAAAATACGGTTGGATATAGAAGCAGAAATCAATTGTTAAAATCTAGTTCTTTCTCCATAGTATCCTTCTGGCCATAAGACTTCCAACAGAGACACCTGCCTGCAAGGTGTCATGTACCATTAGCTACAGCTGAGTCAGAACAGGTTTGGAAGAGTGACTTAAAATACATTACTATTCTGTCCTCTATATCTCTCTCTGATGTTTCAGCTTGCAGTATTTTCAGCTCTCCTACACATTCCTTTGTTTTCCATCTGTATGCTGGAAGATGTATTTTTCTAGTTTGTACCTTGCTTTGTGACCCATATTTTTTCATCTGCTATACCAGATTCTGACAGGTAAGTCATTATTTTAAGAATATTGTGGCATTGGAAACAAGTCACCACTGCTATATCCTTGCATCATTATGCTTCCTTTCCCCAAAAGCTCATCGTTTAGCAAAATTATTGATTGGCATGCACAGTTCTGCTTGCTATATAACCCAGGTAGCCCTTTTGTACTGGATACATGCACAGTGATGGAGGGGAAAACTCAAGAAGAATAGACATGGTTAACTATTCACCACGTAAAGGCTTTCCTGCTGAGCAAAGTGAGGGTTTTTTCCAGCTATAATAACACCTCTCAGACTTTCTGTGATTGTTTCTAGAAGGCAAACACACTCAGCCCTGTGTCCACTGTCATTCACTGTTACCCAACAAAACTGATTGAAATGCTCTTGCTACCCCCTGTGGCAATGCTGCGCAATGATGTGTTTGCTCATCCTTGTGCTGGCTGCCTCCTATTCCTGTCTTGTGGCTTACATGCATCACTAAAGGTGAAAGCACAAAGGAAAGTGAAGCTGCTGCTCACTGACATACACTGCTTATCTTCCCTAAACCAAACTGTAGGAACAGCTGTACAGGTTAGTTTCAAATAATCTCCTGTTAGCATGGAAACTTCACATTAAAGACAGAGGAAGCACACACTTGGTAGAGTAAATAGCAGTCAGAAAAAGTTTATTGTAGAGATGCCAGACATTTTGTAGGTACAGGACACCTTTCTTAGATTTGACAGTAATATCTCAACAGTAAGGCGTCTTGCCTTCAACCTCTTGTTCCTTCTTTGGGTAGTGAAGAGGACACCAGAGTATCTGAGCAACAGTCTGCTAGAAGAAATTTAGTTTTGTCTGTGTCTCTGTGTTTATTTATTTATTTTGAGTCCTTGCTCTTGAGGACTGTGGTCATATAAAATACGCATTGCCACTTTCTCTTCTTTACCCTTCTCGGCACTCTTCATCCCTTCCTCTTCTCTCACTATTTGCAGTTGTCTTTCAAATTTTTCAAGAAAAATTTGAAAGCTGTACTCAGTACTAGTCTAAAAAAAAAAAAAAAAGAAGATGAACCCTGGTCAGTATGGGAGAAAGCTTTATAATTTCATAATCTTGTGATTGTTTATTTATGATGTCCATCACTTGATTCATCCATGCCCAAGTTTGGTAATAGCCATAATGTGAAAACCTGTACACTGTAAGTAGCTTAGACTGCTAAAAAGAGTGGATCATCCCTTCACCAGAGTGGCATTGGGAAAAGAAGTGTTGGGATGTTTTCCATCTCAGGATCTGCAAAACTGAAAGAGTCTCCATTTTCTCTCCCTTGGTTTTCAGAGCTCACCTCTCAAACTTCCTTTCTCCACAATGGAAACACGGTAGACACACAGGCTTGAATAAATTCGAGGGCTGGGGTTGTTTGCCATTCAGCAGTTGTCTGAACTCCCCTGTGGACTTTGCCTGGATGCTCTGGAAAAAATCAGGGTGAGGTTTTAAGTGGTGGTCAGCCCACCCATGCCACATAGGCCAAAGAGCAGCAGCCAGATGGAGAGCTGTGTGCTGGTCCCATCTCAGCAGGGGTGGGGAGTCAGAAACAGGCCAACTGCCCACCCTTTTGAAAAAGCTCAGTTGTAGCAACACAAACAAGAGTAAGCCTTTGGAAAACATCATCATAGACATGAATTATTAGTTCTCTGGGTATGCCATGAAGAGTCCAGATTATCATGTGCTATTTACCCTTAGACAAAGGTGAGAAAAACCCTGTGATCTTTCACAGACTGCTTCCTGCAACTTTCTGAATGTGGACAAAAGCCTCTGCTCTCACAGGGCTTCAGCTTTTCTTCCTGACTGCCAAGCTCAGATGTACTCATTCCAGATGTCTTGGCAAAGTCACCAGGTGACTCTGGGAGAGGTGGAAACAGACCACAACGCTTTGATGTGGAAGAACAGGGAAAATCTCCCTTTCTCGCTTACATCTGCACATACTTAGCAAGCCACCTGCAATCAGGCGGTTACTACAAATACAGAAAAATGGGTGGTCGTGCTCAGTGAGCATGGCCCAAGTGAGGTATTTCTGATGCCAGGCCCGTGGAATTGACAAACAGAGTAGGTTTTGGGTTTGGACATGGAGACACAACCTGAAAGATACGAGCAATGGGCAGAGGGACATGTTGCTGTGACGTAAGGCAGGGAAAGATTTTGGTGGCAGCAGATACTTAGGAATAACTGCCTGTATGCATGTCCTTAAGCTACAGTAAACACAAGGAAACACACTGCCTCCCACTTAAGGAGAGTACTGCTAACAGGGAAGCATGCACTCCAGCAGTTGTTGAGATTAGTGATGTGCTATTCCTCACAGCCATAGGTCCACACAGTATCGTTTCCTCCCAGGTACAGCTCCATACGTCTATCCCATCTATTGAGACTTCCAATACTGTTTTCACATAAACCAATTGTTTCATAGTCAGTGACACTAAATTACTTGATCTGGTATGCATTTCAATTGAGGTAGAAATCCCTATGTCAAAGAAATACTAGCTACTCTAAGATCAGAGGTGTTGCCAGCTATATATCAGAACCCATTCCTACAAGATGGTACCCAACAGAGATAGCTGGACCTTAGATCCAAGCACAGAAAATGGGATAATTCTTCCTATAGTGGGTTATGAATCTGTAACAACATGTTGCCAGAGACTCCTGGTGAGAGAGTGGACACTGTTTTTCTGAAGATGTAAATGATATTTTTTTGCATAATTTCAAAAAAATAAGATTGGATGGATTAATAGAAGTCCTTGGAGGGCTTCTAACTGCACAGAAGTTACATCTGGCTCAGAAAGATCCTGAGCTAAAACCACTGGGAGGCTGGGGAGGCATCAGCCTGTGGCTTCTTACAAAGACAGGGTACTGGGCTAGATTAACCTTCGTTCGGATCCAATAGAGGCTTGCTTGTAATGTAATGAGGTCAGAGTTCACTTGTACAACTCCAGGACACTAAAAGAGAAGACTTCAGTTTTAACTCTTCTCTGTCTTGAAGGGATATAACAAACAAAAATCCAGAAAATGTGAAAGAGTTGACAAAACACTTCAGAACTGCAAAAAATGTCAGTCGGAAGTTGCCTTGAAATCTTATTTTAATCTATCTTAACATATTTTGTCTGTAGCAACCATGACACTTTATCTTACTTGTGGTATGTTTTGTCAATGTTTTTCCAGGTGTTCCTGAAGCAGAAGTTACTTGGTTTAAGAACAAGGTCAAGCTGCCCTCTGGTCGCCATCTGCATGATGGGCTGCTGCTAATTGCAAATGTTTCTCTGTCAGATCAGGGCTTGTACTCCTGCAAGGCAGCCAATCTTCGTGGGGAAGTAACTGAAAGCTCCCAACTGCTGGTTCTTGGTAAGTCCAGGGTATTTTCCACTTGCAGCATTATTAATGTGGCTGCTGGCACATCTAGTCTGCAGAACTAATCAGACAATGTGGAAAGAGGGAATGGCATACAGGCAGCCTTGTTCTAATTAAAGAATCAGTCTGCATTTGTTCTCTGGGCATCATTACCTGAAACAAGGCGGTGGTGTAAGGAAGATGGATAAGCAGAAAATGTCTAAGCACAAAGACTGCACCTCCTGGTTCTGACATATTCAATTTCACTCTTTTGGCCTTGCTAGCTAAGAAACGCATTTATTCACCATTTCTTACAGTGGATCTCTTGAAATGAAAATGATGCCACTTTTTCCCTGTGAAGTGCCCTGCCTCTGCTGAGCAGCCTTTCTCTACATGGCTGTGTGGTACTGACCTGTTTCATACCAAACAGGTGCATAAACAAAATGCACTTTTAAAAAGCACTTCCCAAGTTCAGTGAAGGGTGAAGCTTACTTTTATTTTTATTATTTATTTATAAGCAAAAAACAGAAAACCTAGCTGAGTGATTTGAAAAGATGATGTCAGCTGTGAAGCATGAGTGAAAGTGTTACCTGGTGGTAACTCTATGTATGGGAAAGGGGTTTCCTTTCCTAGTAAAATTTTAAAATTTTAAAATCTAATCCCTGTTATTGGTGCAACACCATTAAAGCATCTGTTACAGCCCTCATCTCTCATGACCTGCGTAAGTCCAGGCTCCATGGATGATGCAGCTTCCAGAGGAAGTTTTAAAGCTAGATTTCTCAGTTTCACAGACAACAAAAAAACTCTTTTATGAATGTTTGTACGATTTCTCTGTGAATCCACACTGGTTCTAGAAACTCTATCTAAAAAAATCTTAAAAAAAAAAAAATCAGCTGGGTTTCAGCCTCTAATGAAACACTCCCACATGATCTCTAAATCCTTTTTTGATTGTTATAAATGACTTAGTTTTTAAAAATGGAAAATCAGTGTGAGTTTTGCCAGCTGCTTGTGTTTGTAGGCAAATAACATATTTAGTTCCTTGCTGGAAAGAAACAGGTCAAGCATCCATGACTCATACTTCTGGTGCTGAATGTGATGAGCAAGGGAAAACTTGCCTAGTTTGTGCTGTGATCTAATTGGAAGGGGATGAAGCTATCATTCCCTTAAATATCTCATCATTTCCATGACAAACAGAATTGGGAATGATAGGCAACATAATTGATTTTAAAAAATAGCATTGTGGTTAGTAAAGAACTAACTCTTGTAGCTCTCAGCATAGACTTGACCTCTGAACTCTCAGTCCTTTGGAGCTCTGCCCAAGTATACCACAGGATTTGACAGGGTTATAACCATATTTAAGCAGTGCTTGATCCAGGTTGTAGCTGACATGAAAAAGTTTTCCACTGACTGACACGGACATTTGATTCAGTTTCTATTAATATGCTGTATAAATTTGCTTTTTCATTGAAGCTGATGTATCTCCTTACACCATGTAACTTCATCACATATGACGAGGGTCAACCAGAATGCATTGTTAGCCTTCAGACAGAATTTCTTTCATTTTGTGGTCATACCAATCCAGATCTTTTTTTTTAATAATTTGTCTAGTGTCTCACCTAATGTGAGAAAAAGCAGACCTTTAGTAGTTGCCCAAAGTTGCTTAGACTGCCTCTTTGAAATAGTAATATTGCAGCATGGCAAGTAATGCAGCAATAACTGGTGGTGGGTTTTTTGTTGTCCCTAAAAAATTTTCTGCTATACTGTTGCTCATCACTTCAGTCTCCCAATCTGTTACCAGAGCCTCCACGACCTCTTCCTTACCTAGAAGACTTGACAGCAGTGCTTTCCAGTGCTGGGACCAGCACTCGTTCAGTTCTGACCTCTCCCTCAGGAACAAAAATGACCGTCAGCCCAGGGAGCTCTCCTCTCATAGGTAAGTCAAGTGCTTTAAGACGTTTTTAGATTAAAAAGGGTTTAGAGTTTAGATTACAGTTATGCATCAGGTTATCCAGCCATGGAGCACTGGGACAAAAGACATCAAACCAACAGCACATTGTTAGTCACAATCCCTGCCAAATTGTTCTCAGAACTCAGAAACTCATTTTAAAAAAATGAGATCCCCTTATCAGCATAGTGTCCCAAAGTGGAATACAGAACGATGGCTCTGTTGTGCCATATTTTCTAACAGCCTGTAAGAAGCAGTCCCTGCTCTGAGGGGCGGGTAAACTCATTCAACACAAGACATGGCAAACTGTTGTGCCAGTTAATCTAAAAGAAGAAATGCTTGTGGTTCTGTTTTCTTTCCTTCTGCATTTGGGTACTAGTCTTTCCATAAGTCTGCTATTCATATTATATATCCTTCTCTTCAGAGCCTTTTCTAGAGTTTTGCCTATTACTCAAGACACGTTTTTCTTTTGCAAGCTCTTTGTCTCATTCTGTTCATTTTACTCTTCTTCAGTACATCACACAACCAATGTCTGTGCAAAACCATATAAGGAAATAATTTCAAATACAATATTGTTGAGGGTTTAGATTGCGGGGTGACAATAAAACCCTGGCAGATGTATTGTTAACCTCCTATCCCCTCCCGACTTCCCCCTTTTACTTCTCCCTCTAACCCCTCCCACTAAGGACAGACGACCAAGAGGGAAAGAAGGGCAGAGAGAAGAGAGTTGGAAAAAATAAAAATGTTTTACTAATGCTACTAATAAGAATAGAGAAAATAATACAAAATATACAAAACCAATCTTGAAAGTCTCATCAACTGCAGAGCCGGCAACCAAAGTCCTGGACTGGACTCAGCTGCCAACCGGAGCTGGATTCAGTCTGTCACTAGGCCTCAGTTCGCAGGGATGACTAGCAAGGTCCTCTCCTAATGTCGGCCATAAGCAGAAGGGAAAAGGGAAAAAGGGCCGAGATCCTTGTGATCTCCCACTTTTATATGAAGTATTCATGTGAGTGGAATGTTATGCACGGTCGGTTTCTTAGTCACCTGTTTCTCGTTGTCCCTTTCGCAAGACGTCCATCCATGCTTATCAATAACTTTGCATTCCATTGCTATGTTCACCAAAACATGTGTCTGGTTCTCCAGGAAAATGCAGCTAATATGAAGGCTTTAGCTGACAGGCAAATTCACTTAAAGAGAAACTTGTTTTTAACAAAACCAGGACAAGTATTTTCCTATTTTCATCCTTTTCTGCCTTCCATTTAGTTTCCTCCTCTTTACACTGCAAGTTCTCTTACATGCTACAAACTTCTTTCAGATCTGTGGGCATGATTTATTTGCAAAGAGAATCTCATCCTTTTCTAAAGTTCAGGGTATGTTTATTTTAAAATTTGATTTCTCACACTGATCTTGAGCCTCTACAAACTGTCAGACTCAGACAGGCAAACAGATTCTCTAATGGCCTTGTCACTGCATACAGTGAAATCTTGTCAAGTCTTGCACTTTTAGAGCAATCTTTTATCTTTTTAGAGGTAGGGATCTGAAATTTCTAGCAAAAGGTCTGTAGCTGGCCTGAATGTTAATAGCTTTGGTATCTGCACCTTCCAAAGCATTATTTGCTTACATTTAGTAGCAATTTTAAGATTTTATTTTCACAGTGGAGGCTTTCTATTTATGTTTTTAGTTTGATATGGTTTACTTTTCCTGAGTGCTGACATCTGCATACATTTGCAAGGGCTTTTAGCATGCAGCTCTGGATTACATTTCTGCTTACACAAAAACTGTGCTGAAATAGTCCTTGGTGGGTGAAATATCTGAAGGTATTTATTAGTGTTGAATAAGTCATTTTGAGCACCATTTTATTATATTCACTGTTTTAAGACTGGGTCACACTCCTGTTTCATCTGTTTCTTCTCAGGTTTCCAAAAAGAAATCTTCAGTAGTTGTAGGGATTTTTTATTATTTGAAAGCAGTAATTGAACCACAAAGGGTGTTCTGCACTGCCTGTATACAACCACCTCTAAATGAGTTTTGTTTGACTATGTTGCCCTGTACATTGCCATTCCACTTCAGGAGCAAGGAAACTCCATGAATCTTAATAGCAAAGTAACAAACCAGTTTCATTCTTCAGGCAATTCTCTCCATTTCACTGGAGTTTTACTGACCTGTATTATTAAAACCAAAGGGAACTTCCTGAGAGTTTTTTCTACTGACAAATGAGCATGGAAAAGGCTATTTGATCAATTAAAAAGCTACAGTCCAGTGTGCTGCATCACATTGTATCACCAAAATAAATACACAAAGCATTCAGTTTCCACGTATGTTATGTAAATATATTGTCTGTAATTGTAGCAAAGAATATGGATTAATTCACAATGAGAATAACGGTTAATGAAAAAAAAATGGACTCATCTCTCAGATACTATTTTAATCTATATCTAGTTTACTCTGTGTGTAGAGAAGGAACTAGAACATGTGCAAAGGAACAGAATTAAGTGTGAAGGAGTGATAAGTAAGCTTTGCAGTACCTTTATATTTTGAAGGAGTTAAAAGATATCAGAGGTGAAAAAATAAGTTAGAAACTTGGATAAATTCAGGTATGGGTTTGCCAGGGTTTTAGAAAAATGGGAAAAAAAAAAACAAAACATCTTCATTAAACACTGGGTTTATGCCTTGGAAAGAAAGAAAGAAAGAAAATAAAAGAAAGAAAAAACAAACAAAACAAAACACACACACACACACACACACGCGCACACACACACCAAAAAGAAAGACCCCACACACAAAACAAAACAAAAAGGTCAAACAGAAAATATTAGCACAGCATCAGGAGGTTAAAGTTGCAAATGAGAAATTGTTTGGAAATTAACAACTGTATAAAATACAACAACAATTAACAAGTTGAGTTGAAATAAGAGAGCTGGAGCCTCCAGACTATAATATGTGTTATGCACTTTCTGTTACAAAGTGGACCAATGCTTCCACCATCATTTCAGCCATTTGAAACCATGAACTTGCTCTCTGGAGTCAGCTCCTATGGGTTTCTTCTACATAAATTCCAGGGAGTTTGCAGAAGGGAAAGGTCAGCAACATAACACAAATACCCGATTTGGTGGTGTTCCTTCTCATTGTTAAGGGTCATTCTTACCTGGCAGGGGACACACCATGATCAGACAGGTGGTTTTCCCAGGACAAGGCTTATTCCCTGGACTTCAGGTGTGTTGACCCCTACGATTTCCCCAAATGTGGGAAACTTGACTGCGTAACTTGTGGTAGTGGGGGACTGCGTTTGCACTCTGCCCTGCTGTTTTGTTTTTTTTTTTCCAGGCATTGGACTCGATGATCCATGTGGGTCCCTTTCCAGTTCAGGACATTCTATGAGTTGTGTGCATTTACCATAGAATTAGATGAAAATATCTGCTAAAGACCTGCCCAATGGAGTCAGCAACCCTCCCATTAAGATCTAGCGTAAAATACCTTTGTGCCTGAGCTTACAAAACTATTTTGTCTGTGTACTTCTTACTTCTGCTTCCAAAGGCTTGAGATTTTAGCTGGCTTTCTAGGCGCAACTCGTTATCTGGTTAGAGAGGATGATGTAAATCGTGGCTTACACTGATGCTTATCCTGCTCTTTTGCAACTGTTGGAAGTATGAGCAGAGCACTGCAGTCCTCCCCAGTCTTCACTTTCCTTGGCACATTGCATAATAGACACTTCTGCATTATTGGCCTATCTGAAGGACAGGACTTTCTTCAAAGCAGAAGGTAGAGCACCCATCATCTTGGGATTATTTTGGGATTTACAGTAGTGCAAACTGAAAATCAGTGATGAGCGGGAGACTGTCACACACTTTCTGATGTCCTTGGTTCATGACAGGCACATAAGGAGGCTTTATATCACACGTAACATAGAACACAGTAAATTTATAAAGTGACAGCTATTTATATTTATTTGGAAATCTTTCACATTAGATCTTAATCTCATTAATATATCTGGTTTTTAGACTTTTAAAATTTTGAATACAGTTTTCCTGAAAATTAATAATTAAAGTACTATATGAAATTCTGCCCTTTTCCTTAGAAAGAAGTTGCTTTATTTGTCACCTGATAAGAACTTTTGGTTTTTAACAATATTCATGACCTTTTGACTTCTATAAATCCTGATTACTTTGTGGAATTATCTTTTTGATTAGAGTACAGATCCTAAATTCAGATGTTTTCAACAGAGTTTCCTTAACTAAGCTACCAATATCACTTAATTTTTTTAGACAACTCCCTGGACAAATTTCCTTGGGTCTCGAGGTTTGTAAATGTTAATTTTGGTAAAACTGAAGTTGTAGGACTCAGTGTGTGTGACTTTTAACATGCCTGCAGAAAAGGCTTTGGACCTATCAAGAGTATTTGTTTTAATTTGGGTTCAAACTTGTTTTCTGTATTCGAAGATGTTTCAGTAATGAAGTCTGAAAATCCTGTAGTGAGGATTCACTACAATTTCTCGATTTTATTGTGACTTATTGGGAAACTCAGTAGACTTGTCAAAAGACAAAAAATATTATATAAAAATGTCCCCTTATCTTAGCACAGAGGAACACTGTATTTATTACAGTTATATGGCATAGTGAAAGCTGACGCTTTAAAGACTTTGACTTACACACGTGAATTATATTTCAGTGAGGATTCTTGCAGAAACATTGGAAGATAGGTCAGAAAATAATACTGCTAGGAATACAGAAATGTGGGAGTACCTACAAAACATCACAATGAAGGAGAAAAGGTTGAGGAATATTATACTTTGACTGCTTGTAACAGCACAGTGTTTCTTGGCATCTATTGCTTTGTTAAAAAGTTTTGTTGCAGATGAGCTCCCCGAGTTGCACAGAAAATGTCTGTGAACACATATGACACATTTTTCCCCAAAGCTTCAGGCTCATGTCCCACAGGTATTTGTAGAAATCTTCAACATGTGTGATGATTTTTGAAAACATAACATGCACTTGAGGATATGCATATTGAAGGAAGGGGGATTGCTGCATTGCACATTGTATATAATTAAATAAAGGGTTTGGACTGAGTTCATGAGACAGACATGGAAAGGAATGTATCTTTATTTTGGAATGCAGCACAGGCTCATGAGTTTAAAGAGAAATGGCAGCAAAAGCAGCTAAGATAGCTAGAATCTGAAATGAATAGAAAGTCTAGCTATTACTTGGAACAATGGAAGACTTAAGCAGTGTCTTTAAAAAGAACAGACATCCAAGAAAAATTTAATATTGAGATAATGGTAGCTAGTCTATTTGAAATTAAATATTGAGATATTTGTAGCTGTTGTGTATAGCTGCAATGTATATTTTGAAACCTCACTGTATCATGATGAAATTTTCACATTTTGGCAAAATTAATAGCAGCAATTTTTTTGATCAAAAGAGGAGATGTCATCAATATGAACATTTTTGGCATTCATTCTTTTTTTATTCTTTGCATGAAATGAACAAATGCAAATCTTGGAGCCTGATAGTTATTTTAGGAAATCTGAAGGTATGAATAAACCTATAGGGAAAAGCCTAGGCAATTATTTGGAATTTGGTTCTGATCCCTTTTATTACTTGAATTACAAGTTCCCCAGTTTGTTCACTGGGAACTTGCTGTTGACCCCACCTTAGGATTCTCCTATTTGTAGGAGTTACTGAAAAGAACTGTAAAGTTAGATGATAAAATGTACTTTTTTTATTACCAGAAAAGTACACTCAATTGTAACAAAAACAAACAAACAAAACTGCTGCTCCATATTTATTGTGTTCTCCCTGATGACTTCCATATCAAATTACTCACCTAACAAATCAGAATACAGTTTTACTAACTGCCAGCACTGCAAGAACGGTCCTAGAAAGCAGATTTCTTCCTGTCTTTATACGTTATCCCCAGTTACCACAGAGTTAGAGAGGCTTAGCTGTCAATTTCATTGCTGCTCCAGAGGATGAAAAGCTGGACTACAAATTCCTGTTCTGCAAATACCGGTGTTATTTAGCGATGAAGTTATTTTTAAAACTATAATATCCCAAACTTTTATTTAAAAAATGCAAAAGATTCCCCTTATCAAAAGCAGTATTTCCCTCTCATTTTTCTTTTACTGGTGGTAGTATACATCACTCATTTTGTTTCAGAATCACTTTGATGCCCAGAAGAGGCTCCAGAGGCAGAACGGAAAAATATAATTATGATGGCCACCTTGCTTGCAATGGCCAGCCTTTTGAGTATGAATAAATCGCTCATTCCGAAAGGGCCAACTGCATCGGAGACACTTCTGAAGTTCAGGAGAATTTTCTGTTTTGTTTTTTTTTTTTTCTCTCAGGTGGGACCACTTCATGTCTGTGGCTCACATTTGCTTACCTGCAGATTTAAGGGTTAGCTAGATGTGGCACTGAACAGAAAAATTGACCGAGAACTTTTTGAAAGTCCTTTGTGTATTATAGTGAGTCAAAGGCTGTGCCACTGACTACTTTAGGAGAAGAAACAGATCATACAGATAGACTGGTGCCATGATCAGGACAAAACTCTTTCCGCAGAGCCAGAGAAGTTAGTGCTGTAATTGCTTGCTATGTGCCATAAAATATGTAAACTTAGGACTGATACTTTTTCAAAACCAGTGTGAAAAGCAATAAATGATACAGATGAACACAACTGTTCTCACCAGTACAAATCTCTTGTAATATTTGGTGATATAATTAAGACCAAAAGTATATCTTCTTGAAACATAAGTTTTTCCTTTACTCCCTTTTGCCCTTCCCCTTTCTACCAAGAGCCTACTCTAAATTTTCCTAGGTTATGTGAATTGCTACTGCTTTAAAATTGGAAGCAGAAATAAAAAATAATTTACAATTTGCACAGAGTCAGCATAGAGAAAACTCAAGAGTAATTATGATTGAGCCAGTGTCTGTGCTCCCCTAAGGAAAAAGACAGCTGCAGAATTTGTGTAGTGGGAGTCAGATAAAATCATGACTACCTGAGAAGTTATTTTGCACAACATCATTTTTTCCTCCCAATTCTCTGTAATAAATTGGACATTGTGTTTGAAAAGTAGTTCTAACGTTAAAGAATATTTTTAGCAGCTTTATTTTACACTATAATACTTCTTTTGTGATAAGAATAAAGCACCAAGTGCATTCATGGAATAATCTGTCCTGTTAAATACATTTCCCATTCCTTTCCTTTTATGTCTCGGTGAAAATTCTGCCTTGTCACATTATTTACAAGAACTCACAGATAAGTGACATTTCTATATTTATGAGAATTTAAGTTAATATCAAGAGTATGCCATTATCATTGCAATTAATTCCTCAATCAGACTCTATCACAATGATTATGCTCGAAATATTGTATGAAGTTCATACAGTATTGTAGTATGTTCCTTCTACCTCAGACTACAGAGACACATTTCATTGAAATATGTGGATTTTCATTTGCATATGCATACTATTTACATTTCATTTTGCATGATCATACCTCTGCTTAGTCAAATATTTTGATCACACTGATATGGTGTTTGTGTGTCCTGCTGCTGCCAAGTTCTGAAAGCAGTCAAAAGAGCAAGACCCTCAAGGCAGTCTGCTGCCTTGGGTTTTTTTCTTGCCTGCTGTTTTGTGCCATGAATGAGCTAATCTGAGACCCACCGATCTACAGCAGTGGTCCAAAATGCTGCCACATAAAATAATATCGCTGGCCTCTGGGGCAACATCTGTTTAGTGTAGGTTTGGTGGTAGGAGTTGAAGCCTTTTCCAGGATCACTGACCTAGATTCTGTTCTAACATAGATATAAATGATGCATAGCTCCACCAAGGCAAGTTCTAGTGAAAAACTAGGGGTATCAGACTTCCCACAGGTATCCCAGTTTGGAGACTTGTTCTGCCAGTTTATTCACATAAAAGACCTTTTGCCCTCTTGGAAAACTTGAGCTTTGCTCTAGAGTAAGTGTAAAGGTTATTTCTGATATGCTGACTAAGGGATTTATCCATTCAAAGTTGTGAAGCACGCTCACCCTCTGTGTTGGTTCCCAAAACCTCTCCCAAATGGCTAAAGCACTTTGTTAACAGGACAGAAGTTACAGCCTCTCTGAGGCAAGCAGCACTGGCCTTGCTGCACCCACCTGCCCTCCACCTCCTGTGCTCTGCCTTTTGGTATTTGCCTTGTGCCACAGGGAGTTTCCTGAGCTGCTGATGTCTTGGGATGTAACAAGTTCATTATCAGCTTAAGAAATACAGAAAGTTTTCTAAAGCAGCTTTCTAAAGCAGACCTTTGCAGCTTGGGCTGGTAACCACATTACATGCTAGCTCTTGCTCTGTCTTTGTGCTATACGTGCCTCTTTTGAGTGTGATTTTTTTTTCCTGTAAGCATACAGTTACCCTAGACCTGTAGCAATGTTGGGGCAGAAGTTTATACTGAAGGGTACTCCTTTTCCATTTTTGTCGTGCACTGAATAAATCCATCAGAGTTAGCTCCACAGGTCATTTCAGTATGCTGCATCCATTCTCATAGGATTTGGTTCCACAATTTACCACTAGTGACTGTTTTCAGCCCAGTCCTTATTAATACAAGATTCTTGGTGTGTAGGATTCCTGTTGTCAGAGTCATTTTTAGAAAACAGTATTGCTGCCAGAGCTTGAAAATTTCCTTGCTTTTTTAATGGGCCCACCACATGGCTGTATATTTGGGAACATTTTTTACAACCTCTGTGGGGCAGGGAATGGGCCTAACTCAATTTTTGTTGAATTCAGTGTAAATTTACAATGCTATGTAAATGATATCTAATAACAACAACAACATGTGTGGCATTGGGTAACCAGTTTAGGTGTTTTGAGAACTGTTTGAAAACCATGTCATATGTTTAGTATAATAAGTTTCAACTGCTCCTTTGGAGCCATAAATAGTTATTTAAAATACCTTATTTTTTCAAAATGCTACTGTCATCAGCTGAATTGCTCTATTCCAAGAATTCCTAAATACATGGCTTTCCTTGTGTGCCATAAATTCGTATTCATTTTACCTCCTTTATTAAAAAAAAAAAAAAGGATTATACTAACATTAATAGTAATTCTTTCTTTTTGGGATTTTCAGGATCACATTACTAAGGTGAAAATCATATATGACAGGAAATTGGGGGAGTATTTCTCTGTGTCAGTCTGATCTCACCTATGTAGTGTGAATACAGTAGTATGATGTGAACCACAACACCGTAGTTCAACACCAAGCTTGTATCTATTCAGATTCATCTGTGGCTTATCTACATTTTGTTCCAAGCATTTTGTTCTTCATTTCATCATTAGTCTTCTTTCTATTTTGAAAGCATACTTTAAGTCTTTGAATGTAGAGATTACGGTTGGAAACACCATCGGGTTTGAAGTCCTGCAGCTGCATTATATTTATTGCTTTAACACAGTGTATTGTAGTCTACCACACTGTTCTGTCAGAGTTCAGTAAAATTTATACAGAATCACAGAATATTTTCTTAGCTTGCTTTATTTCAGATTTAAAACAATTAATAATTCTGCTGCCAAATCTCTTATCTCTTCCCTTGCCAGGCACTTCAGATAATAGTCGGTGATCATCTTTCATCTCCCAGATTTCTGTTTGCACAGGTACATGTCTGTGGCTTGCAGGGGCAGGGGCCCTCTGGTTTGTAAGGCTGGCTGAAGTTTTCTGTGAACTTTCTGTGCTATGTTTATTGTACTGGATGATGTCCTGAAACACGCCATCCCTAAACAATTGGGATGCCTACCTTTTTTCAAATTCAGGCTTTTTTTTTCGATTCAAAGTATGCTGAACTAATGCAGTGCAAACTTTTCCTGTGATCACTGATGAACTGCAAGGGTGTAAAACTGAACTTTTAGGTGTAAGCATGTAGTTGAACATTAATACCAAAGGATCCAAACTGCATTCCACAACATTTGTTTATATCCGGGCTATGCTTCTGAGAACTGTCTCTTAAATAGGAAATAATTTCCAAAGGTGAAAGTGTTGGCCTGAAATTAAGGAGACAAAAGTTTGATTTCCAGCTCCACTGCTGTTATGAAAGGCAGCATGCACCTCCGTGTGCCTTGGTTATCTGCCAGGGGAATAGAAAAGGTGAGCTTACCTCCCACAGCACAGCAGCTGGAGGGATGCGGATGGAAAGCTAAGTAGTTTGTTGAGCTCAGATTGTACGAGCATTTTGTTTAAAGAAATTTCAAAGAACCTGCTTCATCTTGACCTGAAGTCTTCACTCAGATTCCTTCTTTAATAAATATTAGAAATATTGCTTGGGATTAATCAGTAGGTCAGTAGTAAATTAGAGCGCTATTTGTTAGACAAATATGAATGCAAGAAAATAATCCATTTTTTTTTAAGAACAGATATCTTTTTTAAAGGAAATGCCTTACCTTTTTTGCTTGTATTACAAAATGTATTTAGTACTTGCAAAATTTGTTTGATGTTTTCACCATTGCTTTCCATACAATTCTGCTGATTTAATGTATCAGCATGCTAAAAAAAAGAAATACTAAAATCAACAGCCTTTGCACTTGTTTATTTCTGTCATTCAAGTCTGCAAGTGAAAGAGTGATGCATGCTTTGTATTTTGGCCTCTTAGCATTAGCACAGTAGCCCAGAGTCTCTCTGCAGCTACAGTGATACAGAAAGTGTACAGAGGTATAATGTAGTCGGGAGCTGAATTTGGTCTGCAAGAAATTATCATTGTTGTGAAATGTTTGTCTTCTCTTTCCAAATTCCCCCTTATTATCCTTGAAATATTAACAGTTTCCCCGCTAAATGATGTAACTTCTACTCAATTTTTTTTTTTTTTTTTTAGTATCTCCAGCTTTTACACATTCATGACTTATCCTGGCTTTGAATGAATTCAAAGTCAAGTAGACTTTGGAAGGGAGGTTGAAGGCATTTTTTTCTGTCTCTACTTAAGAAAGACTGAGAGAGAAGGGCCTTCTTGTGCCAGAGGTTTCAATGCTCAGAAATAGTCCTAAAAAAATTGTTCCATCTTACCTTCCCAAGGTTTCTGATGCACTGAAGCTCTGCAATAGCTGTGCGTTGGCTAGAAACAAAGCCAGTTTTTCCTCCTTGGATGTTAAAGGGACAGGTGTTGAGCTTTGGAAGGATAAAGCAAAGTCCACAGGGATGGGAGTAAATAGAAAATAGGCGTTGGTAATTTGCATTAAATGGCATTAAAACTGGAACATGGACATGATTTTTATTGTACTCTGGTTCTCAATATGCATAAAACTTTATCCCACAGCTTATGCATCCATACATGTGGGAAACCTATATGAAATGTAACTTGTGAAATGTGATTGATGCTTGTTCTGCATACACAGATGAGGAGTATCCATTACATATGAGTCTCATAGGTGTTAATAGAGTTTTATTGTTAAATGTTTAAAAAAGTAATAATTACTCACTCATAGAACGTATCTAAGTAATAGTGTTTGGGGGTTTTCCCCCATATTATTGATTACTGGCTGTTCCTTTAGCTAATATTTTATATATAAATTTTGGGAGAATAAATTATATATAAGGCAAGTAGAATAGTCGGTACTAGGAAGACTATATTGTTTTGCCTGACAATAACTATTTTAAAGAAAGAAAAAAAAAGGCATGGACTAAGACCATTTGCACATTGAAGTATATCTCAGTTTCTCTGCATTTGGCATCAAACTGACCTTTTGGCTTTCTTCATTTTTCCCCGTGCAAACTGCTTGCAAATGCATACAGTAAAACCGAGCTCACAGCATGTCTTTGTCAGTTGTCACGGCTATGTGCTGACCTGTGGAAATCCTTGCAATTGCACTAAAAGAGAGGGAAACTATAAAAAAATAGAATACTGTAGGCGAAGTCATACAGCCACTTGTCCGTTTCCTGTGTATCCATTTGTTTTCTGTTGGTGTTAGCTTAGGCAGCCTTAAAACTGTGAGGCTGAAACCTTTCACATCATTTATTTACTTGAGAGTGAGTATCTTGGAAATTGGATGAGTTGTTTTGCAGCACAAGATAGGAAAACAACACATCAGTACTCATGGCAAAAGGAATAACCTAAAATGAAGTGTAGAAGGAATAAATAGAGAGCTTACAGAAATAAGAAAAAGTACTGAGTAGCAAAGAAAGCTGTGTCTTTGTGGTCAGGAAGTGAGTGTTGGGGAGAGAACTGCCAGGGGTAAAACTGCATTAGACCTCGCCAAAGAAATTGAAACAAATAGCAAAGACTCTTTACCCTTATAAGTAAAAGTGAAAAAGGGGAAGAGGGGAGACCACTGTGACCAGTGTGCATTCACTCATTCTGCCTTTTTCTTCCTTTTTTTTCCCTCTTTTCCAGTATTTATCTGCATTAGCTTGTTCTTTGCTGTGTCCCCTGTTGCTGGCAAGCCCTGCCTGTATCCACAGTGGGGAAGGGCATGGGCTGGATGAAGCTGCCCTTAGGGGCTGCTTTCCCCTGCATGAAACAGGTACTACCGAGAGCAGAGGCCTCCCAGTGGAAGGCATATGACTCACACAGTAGGCTCTGCATTTGCAATGACAATGTTTCACTGGCAAAGACCTGTGTAACCATTGCACCAGTGAGAGGTGCCATATTTGTCCTCACAAGTGACAGACAAGGTCTCCCCAGGGCCTGGATCTATGTCTCAGCGTGAAAATGGTTGGGATGTGCCACAGGTCACCACTAGCTTTTTTCACCTGGTATGAGAGTTCTTCTGCTTTGTATGAGCAAGAAAGCTTCAATTCTCGTGGGCAAGGCAGCGCCTTCTGCTGCAGGAACAGTGTACCTGGAGGTATGATTAGTGACAAAAGGCAGACAAGAAAAGACTACAGTAGCCCCATCCCTCGAACTAGTTCAGTTGCCTGACCAAAGTCAAAAGAAGGGCAGCAAGGGTTTCTAAACAAATAATGTGCTCCTTAAGTCTCAAGGATTTGGTCTTGACGACGGCTGGATATCAAATTGTAGATTAATGAAAATAGTATTTTTATTCTTGCAGTGATAGGCACCTCAGTAAAATCTAGATAAATTCTTAAGGAAAACATGTATCTTTAAATAAAATCTTGATTGCAGCAAGTCATTTTATCTCTCTCACAGGAACAGTACTTCTTCAGTACATGTTAGCTGAGGATCTCCTCATGTGAACAGACAAGAATGAAAAGAAGGACAGTAACAAAAATATCAAATTGCAGTGTGTGTTCATTGTGTAATACTGAAACAAAAGCATCATATTCCCATTCTTGTTTGTCTTAGTGAATAATAAATAATAACCAAATAATTGTGATAACAATGAAGAAATATCAGCTGATAGAAATGTCATGGTTTAACCTCAACCAGTAACTAAGCACCACACAGCTGGTCACTCCCTCTCCCCAAATGGGATCAGTAAAAGCAAGAAAACTCGTGCATTGAAATAAAGACAATTTAATAAGTAAAGCAAAAGCCGTGCACGCAAGTACAGGAAAACAAGGAATTTATTCACTACTTGCCAGGCACAGGCAGGTGTTCAGGCATCTCCAGGAAAGCTGGGCCCCATCACAGGTAATAGTTACTTGGGTAAACAAATGCCATCACTCCAAATATCCCCTACTTCCTTCTTCTTCCCCAAAAAGATATACTGAGCATGATACCATACGGTATGGGATATTCCTCTGGCCATTTGGGGTCAGCTGTCCTGGCTGTATGTCCTCCCAACTTTCAGTGCACTCCCACCCCACTCACTTGTCAGGTCATGTGAAGAGCCTAAAAGGTCTTGACTCTGTGTAAGCCCTGCTTAGCAATAAGTAAAACACCCCTGTATTATCACAGAATCACACAGAATCGCAGAATGGTTAGGGTTGGAAGAGACCTCTGAAGATCATCTAGACCAAGCCACCTGCTACAGCAGGTTCACCCAGAGCAGATTGCACAAGAATGTATCCAGGCTGGTTTTGAATGTCTCCAGAGAAGGAGACACCACAACCTCTCTGCGCAGCCTGTCCCAGTGCTGCTCTGGCACCCCCAAAGTCAAAAAGTTTTTCCTCCTTTGCTTTAGTCTGTGTCCATTGCTCCTCATCCTGTCATTGGGCACCACTGAAAGGAGTCTGGCCCCATCCTCTTGACATCCACCCTTCAGATATTTATAAGCATTTATAAGATCCCCTTGCAGCCTTCTCTTCTCCAGGCTGAGCAGACACAGTTTTCTCAGTCTCTCTTCATAAGAAAGATGCTCTAGGCCCCTAACCATCTTCATAGCCCACCGCTGGACTCCCTCTGGTAATTCCTCATCCTTCTTAAACTGGGAAGCCCAGAACTGGACACAGTGCTCCAGATGTGGCCTCAGCAGAGCAGAGGGGGAGGATAGCCTCCTTTGATCTTAATACACCCCAAGAAACCATTGGCCTTCTTGGCCACAAGGGCATATTGTTGACGCATGGTCAACCTGTTGTCCACCAGAACTCCCAGGTCCTTCTCCACAATGCTGCTTTCCAGCAGGTCCACCCTTAACCTGTACTGGTGCCTGGGGTTGATCCTCTCCAGGTGCAGGACCCTACACTTGCCCTTGTTGAACTTCATCAGGTTCTTCTCTGCCCAGTCCTCCAGCATGTCCAGGTCTCACTGAATGGCAGCACATCCTTCCGGTGTGTCAGCCCTTCCTCCCAGTTTGGTATCATCACCAAACTTGCTGGGGGTGCATTCAGTCTCTTCATCCAGGTCATTGATGAACAGGCTGAACAGGACTGGACCCAGTACTGGCCCCTGAGAAACCCCACTAACTACAGGCCACCAACCAGACTTTGCACTGGTGATTATCAACACTTTCTAGTTCTAAATCCAAAACACAGCACTATACCAGCTACTAGAAAGAAAATTAACTCTATCCCAGCTGAGACCAGAATTATTCCTTAGTCTTAGAAGAGTCTCCCATCTTTTAGTATTTTAAATTTGTTCTCTTCCTTTTTTTATTCCATTCCTTTTGAAAGGTGCTAGTGTGAATGTTTGTGTATGTATTTTATGTTTGTTTATATATTACATATATTGCACAAGGGATTTTGGATACAATATAGTCATTCATTACGCATACATACTCATATAAACAATACAGTGTAAAGCTGCAATATAACAAACTAACAATCAGTATAGAGTGCACAAACAGAAACTTAGCCAGACCTTTCATGTATCAGTGAAGTGCATGGATGTGTAGGACTAACTTAAGCCACAAGCAGTCCAAGTAGTATATGCCATCCCTTGTGCATGGTTTCTCTGGCTTCCAACCCCCTGTAATTGATGTAGATGGGTTGCAGTATGGAAATTGCCCAGTTCTTTCCTTTTCCCCAGGAAATACGTAAGGCAACTTAGCTATGTCTCCCAGGATATGCAAGTCTCACATGCAGTTTGTCATGAAACTGACAAAATGTGGATCTGGTATGACAACCACAGGAAACGGTATCTTACAGATACTTTTCCTCAGCCCAACAGGCAAGGAACTCACTGTGAACCTAAACCTCATCGGCTGTGCTGATGATGCCTAGCCATACCTGTACAATGCTTCAGAACAACAGGTTTTTTCAGTTGGTTGTTTTGCTCGGTTATTGCTTAGACGATTGCCTATTTCTTTGACAAAAAACCTCTAAAGGCTCAACTTTATCTCTTTGTTTTTCCAATAGTTGTGTAACAAAAATTTTCTGTAAAACTTCATGTAACAAAAATTCTGTGTAAACCTTTGTGTAACAAAAAATTTTAATTTTTTAATACCAAAGAAAAAAGAGAGGGAGGTGGCCCTGTGATTTAAACAGGCAGCCTGGAGACCAAGCTCAATTTGTATAGCTTGTTCAAGCATGCTCCTTGAGCTTATGCTAGGTGTGTAACCTCCCTATCCCATTTTCTTTGGTATTAAAATGATGATGACCGAAAATAATGGAAATCTTGGGAGATTTGATATAAATATTTCCAAGCTGATCTGAGTTTTTCATATGGAAGATAAACTGGGTTTTGGATAATTTTTGTTTCAGCTGATGAGAAGGTATTCATTACCACAGTATTCCTGGTTTTATTATGAGAAAATGAGGAGAAAATGTGATGGAATTGACTTTTTCTGCTAGCTTTGGCCATTTCAGAACATGTAATTTTGCAGCAAGTAGAGTACTCAGCAGGTTGCTTTCATGTCCCTGTTTCTTAGGGTGTGCTGTGGATGGTCATCCAATGCCAAACATCACCTGGTTCTATTCTGGTGAGCCTCTCAGTCTGCGCCATCGCCTCCTGGCAGAGGGACGGATTCTTCAGATACTCAACATCAGTGATGCTCCTCATGGTGAATTCAGCTGCCTTGCTCAGAATGAGGCTGGCTCTCTCACACAAAAAACATCCCTGGCTATACAAGGTAACTCTCCAGTTTCAGTTCTGTTGCCCTGTGAAGCTCTTACAGCAGACTACCCTGCACTGCCTTTCTCTTCATGGATTTCTCCTCTCTGAAATCAGGACTGTTGTGTGCAGGAGGAAATAGGTGTTTTGATGTTTTACTGCCATGGAGATAGATTTGCAGGACTACCAGGTAGCTTGTCATGTTTTAGGTTTTACTTTATCAAAATGACACCTGATATTTCTGGCCTGCTCAGCATACAACACACCTTGCTGATTCAAGTAATGATTATCAAATCTGGACAATTTTCATGTCCAGAAATTCAAGACAGAGGTATCACAGTTTGAACCCCTAAAATTAGAAGCCCCAGTACAGGTGGATTGCAACAGAATATGCAGCTTTCATTGCATCAATGGTCAGGGAAGGACTGGAGAATTTAATATTTCCTTAAATCTTGCCATAAAAATGTGTGTTTTAATTCCCCCCTTCATCCTCTGGATGGATGAGAAACGCTGGTGAGAAACACACATAAGATCATAGAATAATATATACTAAAACAGCCAGTGGCTGACATCAGCTGGAATTCCATTCCTTCTTTGTTTATTGCCTGGTGCCCTGTAGATGTAGGCAGCTCCTCTTCACTTGAGAAAACAAGTCCAAATATTTGATCCTGGAGAACATCTCTGACTCTTTTCTAAGTGCTGCCTAATGACAGTTTCGAATCTTAACATGTCTCTCCCACACTTTTTGGCAGAATACCAGTGGTCAGTGGACAAGCTAATGGCCTGTTCAGCTTCCTGTGGCCACAAAGGTGTGCAGCTGCCGCAGTTGACGTGCTTACTGGATGGGGCCGAAGTCAACATATCCTACTGCAAGGAGAAGCCCAAGCCAACCCTGCAGCCCATAGCATGCAACAGGAAAGACTGTCCTTCACGGTTCGTCTGTTAAAATGTCATACCTGCTTTTAAGATGTGCTTGAAGAGTTCTTTGCACTGGACGTCATGCTATTGCAGCCTTTCTGGTACCTGTCGTGGCTAAAAAGGGAATTTATAAGTGCTTAATTAGACAGCTGGGAATTTGTAGCAAGATTTGTGGAAAACATTGACAGTACATGGTATTCCTTCAATAATCAGGTTAGGAAATAATACAAAGGCTATTGCCTACTCTTTATTAGCAAAGTTCATAGCTTGAGTTGTCTTGGGTGATCCCAGCATCACCCAATGCTGGATGTAAAAAATCATGCTTGTTCTGAGCTCTGTACATATGGGAGTTTTGATACAGAAGTACCATAGGTTCACATCTTTTTTGTGTTCTGCATGGCTCCATACCACTTTATCCCAACAATATAACAGAAAAGAAGGTTTAGCAGCCATTTAGGGGGTTTATTCTGAGTTCCTGTGTGATATGAACATCAATGTAGGACAAGCTGGAGCTGCAGCTGCAAAGAATTCCCTTAGCAGAGTGGAAATATCTTTTGTAAAACGGGCACATCTCATCAGATCTAGTGAGCATGAAGGCAAGTCAGACTGAGTTCTGCCACCTGTTGCAGATTGCTAACTTGTGGTTTCCTTGGGATTGTAATTCTGCCCCTGTAATCCCCTGCTTTCAGTTACTGTTAAACATGATGCACTCAGGACAGCCTGAAAGACTTTTGACTACACTTAGGTCTTCCTCTGCCGTTTCCTCCCCACACAAAACACTTTCCTTCTTTGACACCATTTGGTACAAAAAAGAATACATTCCGAGCACCTATCCAGAGTCAGTGTAGTGTTATACTCCCCACATGTTAAAAATGTCCTACTTCTGCTATTCAGTGGCTCCTTAGCTGAGACATGTAAACACACTTTTCCATATTTTTCTGTGGTTCTACTCCCTCCTCTCCCTTATTTCCATTGTTGTCATGTGTCATGGTTTAGCCCCAGCCAGCAAGCTAGGACCACATGCCACTCATTCAGCCCTCCCCCCACCCAAATGGGATGAGGAGGAGAATCAGGAAACAAAAGGTACAGCTCGCAAGTTGGGATAAAAACAGTTTAGCAAGAGAGCAGAGGAAGAAATAAACAACAACAATAATAACAATGAAAGAAATACAAAGCAAGGGGTACACAATGCAATCTCGTATCAACCCAGAAAACCGAGGCCCAGCCTCCTCCTGAGCAGCAATGCCTTGAGCAGCAATCACAAACATTCATCCTGAACAGCTGATCCTGGAAAGAACAGAGACACGGACCACACTTTGCATTCAAACAGGATCACACCGCACCCCCAGTCCCAGAGAACAAAGACAGCAGTGATTCCCCACGTGATGAGCCCCCCCAACCACCAGTCCCCCCTAGTATCAAATCTCCCTTTGACTGGTTTGGGTCAGCTGTCCTGGCTGTGTCCCCTCCCAGGTTCCTGTGAAAATTAACTCCATCACTGCTGTACCAGCACATATTTTTCTAAGCTTATATTCCCTCCTCTCCCTTATTTACACTGTGGACATCGTGTGTTTGAGTATACAAGCACTTAAAAGTACTCATCATCTCAAGAGAAATCTAGTACAACTTCTTTCATTTGATGTTGATTTGGGAGTTGTATTAGAAAAGAAAGTCTAAGCTGAGGCAAGGAAAGGTGCTAAGCAACCTGTTGAGAAGTAAGCTGCCAGATTTACTGCTCTTGCTGTGTCCTGGGTATATGGTAAGCTTCTGTTTAATTACCTTTTAAAATATGTTCCTACTCCTCTTTGCAGGGAAATGCTTTCTGAGTTGCCAGCTGAGTCATACAAAGGAAACAAAAAGAGATTTGATGAAATATGAAACATACTCATTATCAGCAGTTTTGCTTGGTGATGGCAGTAAAATCCGTGCAAATGGTTTATGTCTTTTTATACCTTCCCTGAACTGTAACACAACCTGCAATCCTCCCTTGGCTCCTGAGGAACTGCTGAGATGTAAGCTTGGAAATAGAAGTTGCTTGAAATGCAGAGCAGAGCTTTACGAGAGGTGCAGAAACTTCAGATTCGACCTCACCAAACTGCATGAAAAAAAGTAGCAGTATTTTTGTTTTCCATGTTGGAAGTGTGTTTGTTTATATACTTGTTTTTGTGATCACAGGAATTAGACACTCACAGAAGACTGATGAATAGCAATGGATGCCTCTCCATGGGACTGGAGAACTCCTATTGCTTATTTTGTAAAGTAATAATAAACACTGCTGGTGAGGAATACAATAGGCACTGTTTTCCTTCCAATAACACACCAGTCCTGCTGAGTATCCTGAAATTTAATGAAGAAAACTTCTTACTTGGCCATAAGTCTTCAGGAAACTAGTAATCAGTCGCATCCTTCCTGTTCCAACCTACCTCCTTCCAAAACCCAACTGTACAAGTGTTTCACGTAATGATTCCTAAAGAGACAAAATGTGTTGTACATCTTGGTAAGAGTTTGGACCTGGACCATTTTTTTGTGTTGTTGTAGGCTTCTTAATAGATAGACTGGCAGACCAGCATGTAGGAGTTCAGAGCCACAGTCTCAGCTGGTGAATGCATGGCCTGAGCTCAAGAAAAAGAAAGGTGTCCTTTGTTCCTGGGCTGACTATGCACCAGCCCCGTCTCTGAGCAACCTTCAGGCTTTTCTGGATCATCCCAGCTGCCAAGGGCATAACAGAGCAGGCAGACACCAGCAGGACCAAGCAGGCTCTTCTGTCAGCAGTAGGTTTTAAGTGGCCTGTGAGCTACTCCAGCATCTTTATGGAGATAGTTTTCCTTACTAAGGGGCGTAAAGGAGCTGATCATTGCTGGCATTCTGACTGTATCCTGTCACAGAGGCCTCTGTGACACAGTGGTGTAAGAGTAGCCATGCCTGACCACTGTGCCTGGGCTAGAAATATTTACTAAGCCTTTAAAAACAGCCTTAAGGGCCAGAAAATGAATTCTGGGCCCAAAGAACCTTGAGAAAGATAATTAAATTTAAAATGTGCTCTTTTCTCAGTTTTTATTCTCTGAGCAGTTTTCAGTTACCACAATGAGACACTGAGGAACTCAGCAATTTCCAGGGTCTCACCATAAATTAACCAAGCCATTGTTATCTTTCTTTGCTCCAACACATAAAGACCTGTTGACACCAATGACCCTGCAGATGGTGGCACATATCTGCTCCCTGACCTCTTTGCCTTTCTCTCGCAGATGGATGGTAACATCATGGTCTCCCTGCACACGGAGCTGTGGAGGAGGCATCCAGACGCGGCGAGTGACATGTCAGCGCCTAACAGCGACAGGCAGCTCTGTCCCAATGTCAAACGAGGCTTGTACCCAGGTGTCCAAGCGCCCTGTGGACACACAGAACTGTAACAGGCAGCCCTGTGTTGAGTGGGTGGCCTCTTCTTGGGGCCAGGTAAGGAACAAGCCAGCAATCCAAGGACAGCCTCATGCTGTGGGCTAGAAAAAAAAAGTGATTAAAAGTGCAGCTTCATACAAAGATCAGATGTTAAAAAGCTTCATTCCATAAATACCAAGTGTTGAGAATTAGGTTGCTTTGTTGTGGGAATCCACACTAGACTTTTTGTCTTGGTCTTTCTGCAATCTATGAGATTTCCTGAAAAGACACTTGTTAATCAATTATAACCTGGAACCAAACATTGCTATGTGCTTTCTTCCCTTTTCTCCCCACTCCAGCTTGACTGAACAATATGTGAAGGGTGATGAGTCCACTACAGTCCAGATTTAGGGATAGAAACTCACAGATTTTAGCCCAAAGATCTCCAGATTGGTGATTCACACTGGGATGGATCATTCTCGGGTGAATGAGAAACAGGGTTAAAAACATAGAAGCTGATTTTGCTAGAGGTCAAAGCCAGTTATCAATACTACTTTAACATCAGTTTTGGTGAAATACCGACTTTCAAAGGGTAAAAGAAAAAGCAGTTTGAAAAAAAGCCAAAGTAGTCATACATCTAGTTGAAATGATGAGTCAGGTAAAGGTATAGAAGTGAGGCAGAAAATAATTATCCAGTCTTGACATATAGTAAGCTGTCATGAAATATTTTGCCTCCTTTTCTAATTAGTCTACAGTAAGTCAGTTTGAAAACAATGGCAAATGCTACTCAATTATGTCAGAGGTTAGAGTAATATGACAGTTTGTTTTTAATAACCAAAAGTATTCTGCATTTGCTTTAGGTAATATGCACAATACATTGCACTGCCTCATGGTTCTTTATGATGTTGGCAGTAAAAAGTGTCTTCAGCTACTAGGATTTGTTATTCTTCACTACTTGAAAACAATTTACCTCTTTCCTGTGTATTTTGGAACCCTCTCATGAAAGGTGATTGAGGTATTATATTAGATTTATGAGTAAAGCTTGGAATTATCCTTTCATAACAAAGAAGCAAATTTTCACTTGCTGTGGAATCCCAAGTAAGGACTGGATTATAGTAGCAAAAAGCCAGTTATCTCGTCCTTATTTTGCAGATCATTATGGTCTATATTGTTTACCGTGACATACTCAGCTGAAACAATCAAAGAGGTCTGAATTAATTTGTTAGACCTAACCTCTGTGCATTATAACATAATATTTCTTCTACCTAGCTTCAAAAAAAATCAAGTTCCACATGACTCTGTGTAGTTCAGTCTATTGTCTAATTACAGTTACAAACATATCACTGGCTCAGTGGCTCGGTAGATCAGCGACCTTCTGGGTAGGATCATGGGGCATCAGGTCCTTCTCGCCCAGGTGTAGTGACCAACTTTCCCAACTCACAGAGAAAATAAGCAGACTACCTACTCTACTCCAACCTCTACAATGAATTCCTTTTCTTCATTTAATTTTAATGGTATTTCAATCTTCACTATGTAATCCCATAGTGTTTTTAAACTAGTGAGACAGGCTTTCTGGTGATGAGGACTACTAGGCCCTGCAGATATCACAGAACTGCTGCACGTACTTCAGAGAATGGTGTTTCCATCCACCTTGCTCAGCGAGGAGGTTGACTGGGAGCAACAGGAAACCCATCTTCTCTCAGGAGAAGGAACAAGAAACTGCTTCTCTCTCTCAGTTATCAGGGAGGAAGATGTTGCAGTGGGACAGGACCATTATGTAAGGAGTGCATGGTTGTATGAAATAGGGCTCCTACTGATGGGGGGCATGGAGCGGGCAGAGGGATCAGTCAGTAGCCCTCTCCTGGCAAAAGTTCCTCCTTCACACTAAGATCCCTTTCTCCAACCCTTAGTCTGTTCTTGAATATAATTTCCAGATACATAGAAAAGCCAACTGTTTCTTGAAAGCTGATGTAATTTTAAAGGAACATTAATACATGCTTCATGCCTATAGCTAATTATTATTTAGTTGGAGAGGATTAGAAGAGTTAAAGAGGAAGCACGTGATTAATAAGCTTGAGTAGACTAGGATAACCTCAGTATTGGAGCAAGTTTGCAGATCTGCTGTTTGTAATGTTTGCTGCTTTTGTTTATTGTCCTGCAATGCTTTTAAATTAACTGGAGTGGAATATGCACCTGATTCAATGCGATTTTGGTTATCAACTGCTTGCTCATAAATTGTTATAGTACAAAAAGGAATGTATTGAGATTTCTTGAATGGATCATGGGCTCTTTGCTAATGACATGAGAGCATTTTACGTGCACTAACAGATGTATGTAAGACTGAACTATTGAGGAGGAGAGGTAATGAATCTACAGAGCAGATTTACAAATGCAGTTTTAATGTTGCTGGAGGAGAATGAGGTAGGGCAGAAGATGACTGTGCACTAAGGCTCCAAAGCCTGCAGAGCAGCAAGAATTGCTCGAAAGCTCAACAGTCACTGCACAGCAGCATGGACTTTATTTCACCATCAGTCTCACAAAAGGAGAACACATATTGCCTTTTACCTCGCATAAGTGATTTTCCTCTGTTCACAGTGTAATGGGCCTTGCATTGGACCACGACTAGCTGTACAGCACAGGCAGATATTTTGCCAGACCAAAGATGGGACTTCCGTGTCATCTGATCAATGCAGTGCCTTACCAAGGTAGGACAGAAATCTCTTACATCTGAAACCACTACCCTTTGCGGAGATGTTGAATGGGCTAGTGACTTCACCAACAATTTTTGGGTTTCCCTTATGTAACCAAGAGGTCATACTGTAACCCATACACTTACGTGGCACAAATCTTAGCAGGCTAAAGCCCAGGCTTCACTATTTGCTCCTATGAGTCCCAGAAAAAAATACTAGTTGGCCAACAACTGGAAAGTCTTCTAGGCATGCCACATCCTGACTGAAAGGCTGTGCTACCTCTTCTTAAGCTCCCAGTCTCCTTCTCTCTTAAGCACAAGCTCTAACTGAGGAAAAAGGGGACTCCACATCTTTTGTTTTCCTGCAGATAAATTTGACTGACAACATTATGAAGACATATTTAATTTATCTGAAACTTAGGTATGTAAATCATTCCTGATCTTGACTGAAAATGAATATGATTGGCTGTTTGGCTCTTAGTCATGTATTTTCATTATCTGTGTGACAAAGCTGGAAGCTAAGTGTGCCTATGCATCTTCAGAGACATTGTGCTGAAAGGTAAAGGAAGATTTCAGAGAACCAGTTTTGTTTCATCCCACTGGCTGTAAAGCCATAAAAAAGATACAAAGCTCTTCTGGGTCTTACTGGTTGCCATTTCACCAATTGCATCTTTTCTGTGGACCTCTGGTTTGGCACTTCATGGAGAGGACATTTCAGCCAAATCTTCAAAAAGTTCGTACGGTTATTTTGCTCCAGTGATGCTATACCAGCGTGTGCCCACTGAGGGTCTGTTCCTTGAATGTAGTTACAAATTGCCTTTCAGTGCACCACAGTTATCCCCATTTGCACCCCTTGGAGACCTGACCCATATGGTGCTTTGAGCAAGTGACATTTGGAATATGCAAGGCTTGCTGTCCCCAGAGCTTGCATGACACCAGAAGCAGCATGCACTTGCTCCCTGGGCAGCATGGTGATGGGTCACTCCTCCCTCCCTCTTGCCCACAGGCCTTTGAGCACCCAGAACTGCTGGACCGACATCTGTGGCGTGCACTGGAGGGTCAGCCTGTGGACCGTCTGCACAGCTACCTGCGGAAACTATGGCTTCCAGTCCCGGCGCGTGGACTGCGTGCACGTCCGCACCAACAAGCCCGTGATGGAGCATCATTGCTCCTGGAGGCCACGACCAGCGAACTGGCAGCGCTGCAACATCACCCCCTGTGAGAACAGTACGTGGCTGAGAGGAGAGGGGGCAGCGCGGTATTGGAGGAGGACGGGAGGCAGCTTCTCAGATATGCAGCACTGGACTTTGCAACTAGGCATCCTGGGGAACCTCCAGCCAGAACATGTACAAATTGTGGTGTCCAAAACTCAGCACCCCAGGAGCAGCAGCACCCATGGTGACTTGTTGGTGATAGTGATAGCGCCACAATTGTATCCCCTTGCTAACAGCAAGTGAAATGGCTGTTGCAGCCTTAACTTTCTGTTAGTGGTACAGAGAGAATGTAAAACACATCGCAGACTGCTGGCTATAGTTAAAATACAATAAGTCTAAATCCAGTGGGTAGGTTGATGATAGGAATTCCTGCAGTGGAGGCTGCTTGCTTTCAGGTGAAGAGCAACTAATTGGGCCTGATAAAGGACTAGAAAAGCACATTTATTTTAAATAAATAAATAAATAAATAAATAAATAAATAAATACATACATACATACATACATACATACATACATAAACAAACACATCAATAAATACATACATAAATACATAAATAAATAAATAAATGCACACACCAAAACCAGCCACCTGATTATGCTGCCTCTCTGAAAATAATGCCCCACCACGGCAATGTCCAGTGCTTTCTCCATTGAGCCGCTGGCTGCCTGAAGTCCCTGCTCAGCCTCTGCAGCATGTCAAGCTCACGCTCACAGTGAGACTTCCCAACACAAATCTGTCTTGGTCCCCGTCTTGGCCACCCCAGGAAATGTTCTAAGGTAAGAAATCCTTTCATTGGTTCATCACCATGTCTCCTTTTGTTTTCTCTTTGGCAGTGGAGTGCAGAGACACCACGAGGTACTGCGAGAAAGTTAAGCAGCTCAAACTCTGCCAGCTCACCCAGTTCAAGTCACGCTGCTGTGGAACTTGTGGAAAAGCTTGAAGACAAAAGCAAAGGAAATGGAGGAACAAGGGGATCTCAGCCTTTGCTTCACTGAGGCGAGGACTTTGCAGAAAATATAAATGGAATGGAATTGTTTTTCATTTTATTTATTTATTTCCCGGGGGGGTGGGGGGGTAGTGGGAAGAAAAAAGAAAAAAAAAAAAAAAAGAAACACCTTTTACCAAATTGTTGTTGTAAAGGGACGAATCTGGGAGACAGAATGCAGCAAAACATGGTCATGAGGGATGAGAGTAGACCATAAAATGTCACTGAGCCCCCTGCATGCAACCAGAAGTGGGCTTGTGAGGAGTGGAGCTGCCCCATAAAGCATGTAAGTGCCAGGGGATACACCAACGGATAGGGAAGTGGATCAGAGTAAAAACCTAGCATCACATTGGATCACCACAATATTAAATGAATAATCAGACAGCTTGGAAGGTCACAGGACACTAGAAGAAAAACAAAACTAAACTAAATATTTTGCTGTGCAGTATGAAGATACTTCATCTATCTTACACTGCTTTGAGAATAAAAGCATGTGATTTCACTTTATAAACCTATTTTTTACATCCAAGATTGGATTAATTTTTTCCTTTGTAAACCCCTCTCTCTTTCTCACAACACGCCTTCAAATTATTTCAGTGAGAAATCCTTGCGATCTTTGAGGATCTGGTTTCTAGGGAAGTTGAACAATGGTGTGTAATGTAAGTGAACCTAACACACACCTGGAAGTGTTCCCAGGCTGTGATGGTGAGTAAGGACTGGGGATAGGAGGGTTGCCTTCATCACAGAGGTGAGGTGACCATGTTAATTATTATCCAGAAGAAGGAGAGAAAGTATGATCTGCTATTGACAGACTGCAGTACAAACCTGCAAACACTGTCCTGTAGAGCGCACAGACAGGAAAGACAGCGATAGTCTGTAGTAAAAGGAACTACTTCATATACTGCATCCTATTAATGCTTACTTGGAAAAGAGAGGAGTACTACTTCCCAGGGTTCAGGTGTTTTCAGACCTGGGATTTTTGCAAAGGAACTTGAGAAAGTAGCTTTTCCTATCCTGCTAATGTGAAATGTCTTTCTCCAGGCAAACAAGCCTTATGGACAAGTAGTAGGGAATAGCTGTATTCTGATCTCTTGTAGTTATTCCTTCTCAGTATAAACAGAATGGATTCAGCATCAGCCTCAGAGGACTATTGCCAATAATTTTAACAAACGCGCCCCTCTCCAGCAGCCTCCCACAGCAAAACAGGTGCTATAAAGCAGCACATTTTTAAGCCCATGCATAACACCTTGAAGATACTGTCTGAAAAGTAAGGGTTAAACACCACACCCACAAAATGACTTTGCAAGCTGTCTGTGAGTCTTTCCCCCTGGCCAGTTGCAGTGGTTATTCAGCCAGTGAAGTGCTTCATCCTTTTAGTTCCTGAGCACTCTCTGCTCTGCTCAGAAAATGGCCCTAAAATTAGAGGAAATCTGCAAAGTAGAGTGTTTGAGCATCATGAACCTTTAAACAAGACCTACCTGGATCTGAGGCTTTGATTCAAGACCATCTCTAAATTAAAGGATTGTCTGTGCCTCTTCCATCACCCCCCACTGGGAGTGCCTTGTGGTACATTAATGAAATGCTGTTCAAATACTGCTGTGTTACAGATTCCATGATGTGTGGATTGTTCAGCAAAACTGGGAGTCCACTTTTGAGGTCAGTGAGAGGTTCATGACATTTTAAACTGTCTTGCTTTGTGTTACTTCAAAACACATCTGGCAGTGAACACTCTTACTACAAATGGGTCTTCAAGAAATAGTGTTCCTAAGCATCAGTGTAACTTTTTATTTAAAAAAAAAAGAAGAATGTCTTTCTATGTATGTAAATGTATATCTTTTCTGTATATTTATTAGGATTTCTTGTATAAAAAGTGCAATATTAATAATTGTACATGATTTTGTCCAGATAAAACTATTTTGTTTTTTTTTTAAATCTCCCCAGAATTTTGTTCCTCTAAAATCAATGGTAATAGTGTTTTTCTCTTAATTTTAATAGCACTTGCATTTAATTGGGGATCTGCTTCACTGTGCACAGAATGCCTTATTAACTATGACACGAGGGAGGGATGACGTTCTTAACTTGTGAAATGATAGTTATGCATGGAATGAAGGACAATTCCTTAATAATAATAACGATGATGATGATGATGATGACAATGTGGTGGATATTTCTAGTACAGTAGTTAACAAAAAGCAGTACGGGGAAGTATTTTCATTTGTTTAATAACAAAACATATTCATATGATCACATGTTGAATGGTAGCTGTGTAACTGTGCTTCGAAAAAACACAAAGGATCAAATCTGGAGGGTCCACTGTCTTGTCTCTGCACAGTGCAGATTTAATTTCACATGTCTATCCTCTGAATTGTGACTTGACAGCATCTCAGTAAGATAAATATTGCTGGATATTTTATGAAAGGATGCATTCCTTCTCTAAAAAGAAAACAAAACAGGAAACTTGTATTTATATAACTTTTTGTACAGGTAATGCAGGTTACTTATTTAACTACTGCTATCTGGTGTGTTGTTTATTAATCTTAAAAACAAAATCCAAACAAAGTAGAGAAGCTTTTGAAGTGGCCTGTCCTTATTCTGTATTATGATAGCTGCACAGAGCTCTTACACAAAGTACATATTTACCTACCCTGGGGAAAGAGTATGCAGTAACTTGTTTTCAAAAGTCTTCAGCCATTGAGATTCTGCATCCTGACTTGGAGATTTATTGCAGTTCTTCATTTGCCTTGCTTTATTCTTTTTCACTGATGTCTTGCCTCTATTGCTCTTGCGTAACTATAAAGCCATCACTGCTGGTCCTAGGATCATGCAAATCAGTAAAAGTATACTCCTCTTTTTCTATGCAGCAATGCTTAAATACATCTTGTAACTCTCCTCAGCAACCTATGGCATGAAGCAACCCTTGTTACTTCAGTCTTTCCTTATAGGTCGGTGACAAGGTCACTGCTGCCTTTAGTAGTGGAGCTTGCAACTCCTTGAAGCACCAAGAGTATACATAGAAGGAATCCTGGTAATGGTCAGAATTATGGAGGGGAGAGGAAAGAAAAAAAAGAAAATAAAATAAAACAAAAGCATTTTCTCTTAACAAAGACAAAATCAAGTTTCGAGAACTAAGCTGGTTCTGCTGTTGCCTTTTTCAAACAGATGATACAGTGTCTCTTAAAAGGGAACAGTGATTTTGCTCTGATTTATTGACAGTTTCCCAAGTATGATGTTCCTGCATATTCTTTCTATACATTTACAATGCAGGTAAATAACACCTCACATATACATAAAGACACACAGAGATCCAAGCCAAAGACATCCAAACAACAGTACTGAAGGCAATGGGAATTTGGTCATTCATTTTGAGTAAAACAAGTAAGGAAGCTGGTGTTGATGTAAAACAAACAGCAGACCAGCTAACACTCTCAAGAGAATAATTAAGCTTTTTTTATGCATATGGCTCTAGTTACCAGTCAAGTCAAAAAGGCTTCAAAACCTTCAAAGCAAGCTTCCAGTTTTGTTCTCCATTCTGATTTTCCTCAAGGAAGAAAAACAGTTCTGCAACAAGCAGAAAAATGCAGTGCTGAAAGGTTCCCCATGGGAGACCTACTCCCGCCCCTTGTTATGTGGCAAGGCAAGCACAGCTAAACCACTCCAGGCGTGTATGTCTGCATACATGCTCTTTAAACCGTAGAAGCCACAGGCAGAGCTTTCCAAAGTAACCATTAAGCTGGAAGTTTTTTTCCTACTATATGACAACAGTCATGACCTTCTTTTCAAATGACCCTGTCAAACAAGAAGCTAATGATGACCTTACTATCTATTTGGTACACTGATACATAAATAAACCTGATTATTCTGTATCAGCATAAGCTGACAGCTCTAGTTGTACAAAAAGGCAAACCAAAAGCTTATCTTAAAAGCCCACATAAGTTCTTAACAGCAGCTGTCAGAGACACTGATCATTTCACCTAGGAATTGAATGAATTAACTTCATTCATTTTATTATATAATTTTTAACACAGAAGTTTTCAAACAGTTTTGTATGATGTCAGATTTTCTCTCAGACAATTAGTGCATACATATGGGAAGCTCAAAATTGCTAATGCCAACTATGGCTCTGCATATTAGCTGCAGACCGTGGTTTGGGAATCATAGATTTAAACATTCCCTTCATCCTCTTGTTTAAAGGCATATGTATATTTATCAGTAGTGTTATATATTAACAGTCACACTCAGCTTTTTTTTTGTGGAAACTAAACTAAAGAATATGTAAAATACTTTAGTTTGCAAAATACTGAGGGGACAATCACACATCCTTTTTTCCACTGGTTTTACACATTAAAAGCATATTGGCTAATCATAATTTTCACCTACACTGCTTTTCATAATCTCCATTCATCTCCTTTCCAGTCAATAAGAATCAAATCTAAAATGTAGTCACATACATAGTAATTTTAATAAAATTTTTATGTAAAGTTCTCACTAAGGCATTTCAGTAATATGCAACCCAGATGTTATTTATCCAGATTTATAAGGGGGAAAGCCACGTCTCAGCGTCTCCTCTTCTCATTACAATACTTATTTCTAGCCTGCTCTGCCTTTCCCTGCTTTTCACTAAGATAGAATTTACTTGCTCCCACTCTCAACTTCACATGCAAAGACAGGAACACAACAGTATGTTTTTTTTTCTCCATCTGTCTCTCTGAGAGGCAAATATGGTGCTGAGCCTCATCTTTCCTTCAGTGATCACCAATGAAGACTGAAACTAGCAAGTCCATGGAATCACAGACTGCAGTCCTTTTTTGCCAGAATGATTACAAAACCTGGAACAGCCTCTACTGAGCCATCAAATGCATTTTGCATGGCTGAGGCAGCAGGGCTGAGAGTACACAAGTGCCTTAGGATTAGAGAAGTATCACAGCAGTGTTTATCTGTAAGAGTTTTTTTCAAATGAAAAAATAAACATCCTAAAGTAGCTCATGAAATATATTTAAAACAGGATCTTCACTGATCTGAGTTTGTATACCAGCTCATACTCATATGTGGAAGGCTATATGAAGGGAGATTCAAGGTTAGCACAGAAAAAAACGACATCTGACCAATAAACAACAAACAAACAAATGAAAATTTAAAAAAACCCTATGATGAAGAAAAATCAGTTTGTAACAACTAGAGTAACTGAGGGCAAGGCATACACCCTGTTACCAACGTAGAAAGTAGCTGACAGTGCTTTGGGGTTTTTTGCCTTTAATGCAGGAAGACCACTGGACATGCTTTGCCCTTCACACTGGTGCCTGCCTTTGACACTGTGACTGACCAGCACACATGTTGGGAGATCTGCACATTCTTACCTCACGAAGAAAGGGAATTGTATGGGAGTGCCTTTAATGCCTCTCTCTGGGTCCATGTCTATCCGGACCATGTGCAGTTTACACTGCCTCAGGCTGCTTTGAGTTGCACATGGTTGTCCATGAAGTGTGGCAGGTGGGAAGGAGCGATGCAGCACTGTGTCACCCATCACACACCCATTTCTCCTTGGTACCTCACTATGCTGGCAACAAGAACCCTGAGTCACTCCTCCCCTGCTCACTTGCTTACCTAGCTCCAAAGAGCTTTGTAGGTCTTTGACCCTGACAGCTGATTTATTTACTAAATTTAATTGCTAAACATTGCTTCTTTTCAAAGAGAGACTCCATCTTACCATGGTCTTCCACACTCCTTTCAAAAAGACTGGCTCTGTCAGCAAGACAAATGGCTTTGGTGAAAGATGGGCACTGTGTTTCTAAAGGCCAGATTCCTCTGCACAGCCTGTGGGTGAAGCTACTGCAGCAACATCTCTAGGCTCACACAACAAAAGCAACCCTGGTACAACAAAATGCTCATCCTTCACCAGAGGCAGCATTCTTGTCTCACAGGGCAGCTTCATGCTTGCCCAGAGACACAAATTTCCCCAGCACCAGTTGAAAGACCAGGTACTTGTCTAAGTCCCTGAGGCCGTAGGAGGGTTGCAGCACAGCAGGCAGGACTCCATGGGCTGAGGCACCAGCTGAGCAGGGCCCAGGCAGAAGGCTCCTCCCTGCAGGCAGGTCAAGTGCTCTGCAACCAGCATGGAGCGGGGAAGAAACTCAGCTGGCTTGAGCAAGGGATATAGTTTATGAAGCTCTGATAACCAGGGTTCATAAGCTGAAACAATAAGTAAAACAGTATGCTGCTTGCTCAGCTTGCCACTCTCTCTTCCTGGTAACACACTGCTTACCACTTAGGAGAGGGAATAAAAGGGAAAAACAGGAGTGTTGCCTAAGCCTTTAAGCCCTTTGCAAAGAAAAGTTTTATATATGTGTAGATATAAATAAAAGTATGCCGTTTTTATGTGGCTAAAAGGGAAGGGGACACCAGAAGGTAGAACTCTGTGTGCATATAAATACTGTTTGCTTAAGCAGCAGCAGGATGTGAATGATTGCACAGTAAGCATATAGTTATCCACGCATGCTTAGGATGACATGGGCACGGGAAACCACTCCCTACTACTACACTCTTTAGTACTATAAAGTAGTTGGCAGCTTCTAGGTCTCACATGAGGTTTGCACCTACTTCAGTTACAAACTCCCTAGGGCTGGTGGCAAGGCACAAGAATAAAATGTGAACCAGAAAGATCACACCAGACAGGCCATGAACAGCTTGCTCTCCAAGTGAGGAGAAAGGACAGGTTTCTTTTATCTTAAGAAAGTGCTTAATGGCTGGGCTGAGCAGTAATTTGTTTTGGGCTACATGGAGACTTCCCCCAGCCCTTTTCAACATGATGCTTTTTTTTAAAAAAAAAAAGCATAAATTCTTGGTTTAAATAAACACCCCATGAGGTTAGTGGATGCTTGTTAAAACACTTCACCTACTGAAACACTGATGGAGTCAGTTTTCAACTAATAGCATACAACCTAGTGATTTTATTACTAAAATAAAAAAAAAAAAAAAAGAAAAATCTCACTGTTAACCCACTACATACAAATCACAGCAAATCAAATCCAGCTGTGCAGGGAGGATCCCATAGGCACTTTTCTTTTTTAGCAGAGAACAAAGCAGAGCAGAGGCCTGCTTGCCCAGCAAAGCAGCAACCTCAGGCCCACGTGAGGGCACTTGGCAGTGCTGCACGAGCCCTCTTGCCTGTCTGGGGACAGGTCACTGCGTCAGCCAGCGCAGTGCTAGTGAACTGGTGGAAACAGAGAATATAGAGCCAAACACAACCATTGCCTCTTTAAGAGCTACCTTATTCGTTCCGTGATGAATGTGGCCTAAAACATCTGTGGGACAGAGGTGTAGCCAGAAGGGGAAGTGAAAGTCAAGTTGCCCCACAGCAGTATTTCCACACAAAGGCAATTAGAGAGGCACAAACCATCAAACTACTCCTTCCAGTGTGGGAAAGAGGCAGAGAAAGACACTAGAGCAGTAGGGGGAAAAGAGGTTTGTAACAGGATCAGCCAAAAGAAAACTGTGCTCAGAAAATTTGTTATGGCAGTTTCCCACCCCAGCGAATCGAGAGCACAGTTCTCTCTCTGCCCAAAAGTTGTTTTCCAACTAAGATGACGTGGGTCCCTCAGGGAGACCCTATCCATGCACCAGCAAAGTCCTTTCTTTTTCTTGCAAACAAAGGGTTTGCTCTTTCATACGTTATGTTCAGCTGTCTCCTGTCTCCAAAGTACCACACCCAGGATCAATACTGCTTTCCTCTGTGATATGAATGTCCCCGGTCCTTTCTGAAGTACACCACTTCTCTTTCAACACCTCCTTCATAGCTCTGAAACACGTGAGGTGCTGACAATTTGATCTCTCTAGCAGTCTATTGCATTGGGTGAAGCCCTTTTTAGAATTTGAAGTGGTAAACTTTTCACAAATTCGCTGCCTGTTCATATTTTGGGACCATAAGCATATAACTTACTCATTTTTCTTGATCTCTCACCTATAACCGACTTTGAATCTTCTCCAGATGGAATTGATGTCTGCTGCACAAATGAGACACGGGGGTTTGCAGTCCTTGCAGGCACAGGTGATTGAAAGACTTGGTATCATGCAAGTCAAAACTGAAATGGTTGGTTATCTCCCCCGTTATTCCAGACAACTTAGTTTCTTTTGTGGCTGTTTTATTTTGTTTCTGACTGAGGACAGGCGAATCAAGTATTTTTGCTCAGTCTTTCCATGGGTAGGAACCACAGTCCTCCTGGCTAAGCAGACATTCAGGACCTTCTGGGAAGCTGCTGCCCTTCTAAAATTTAGTTTGGGCATGTCTCCTTAGTTCAGCTTTCATGCTTACATCTTGCCTAACAGATTGTGCTTTGCCCTGGAGATCAGTAGTGCTGGCGAGTTTCCTCTTCTCTTTTCAGGGACACAGGAAGAATTTATCCCCACAAAGAGTCTCTGCAGTGTACATAGAGGAGACTGTTCATGTCCACAGCTGACATCTATTCGCAATGATTACAGTAATTGATACCAGTGCAGGAACCTGCCCTGACAGTGACAGTTTTCATCTACTATTGTTTAGCACGATTTTCCTTGTTCTTTTTTGCATGCTTCACAGTATAAAACCCCTGGATGCCTTTCTCAACCCTCCCAAGGACAAAGTCCCTTGATTTCATCCTTGCATTTTGGCTTTTGAAACCCTTTTCAATAGTAGCCTTTGTACTTAGGCCAGTGTTTTAGTATTCATGCCATTATCCATCCTTCAAAAACACAGTGAATGAAATAGGAGATTGGTTACAGCTGTAACCCATTTGCACCCATTTGTTCACTGAGTGAGAAGTGCAGCATCATGAGTGCAAGTTTTGTGAGCTCCTCAAGGCGACTCCCAGCACTAGAAACTGGGCCAAAGGCAGGTAGTCTTTTTTTCACTCAACATTGTCCCACCAAACAGGCAAGATCTCTATAGAGCATCTGGGAGATTTCTGAGCAAGTGCTAGTTCATCTAGTACTAGCACCTAGTTCTGCCTCGCGCACAGGTATACTTTCATTTTCCTCCTCTTCCTGTATGTAACTCCAAAACCAAGAGCTTCTAGCTTGTGCCTGTACCTCCTTATTTCTGAGATTCTGACCATTCCAAGAAAAACTTAAATTTAATTAGGACAAACATAAGGTAAGATTAACTTCTGTTCATCTTTATCCATAAATTTATTCTGTGTGAAAACAGTAACCAAATCCTGTGTACTTCAGTGGAGCCCATTTTCATTCAGTGTGATAAACACTTCAATTCTCCCACAAATAATTATTTTCTCTTATGCTGATTTTCTAATTACAATGCCCATTTTAATCAAAAACAAACCACAGGCTGGGAAGATGTTGCTTTAGTTTAACTGTGTCACAGAGCAAAGGGATGACTGTTGCCTGCATGGGAGGCTGGGAGGATCAGAAGCGCAGCCCTGTCCGTGCGTTGGACAGTCTCACCCTCTGACCAGCCCTTGGGAGGGGAAGAGGAGATTGGCAGAGACAGGGTTAAACAAACCATTCCTCCAAGAGGGGTCAGGTAGCACACAAAGGCTTCAGGGCAACACTAAATTAGGAGGCTTTAAACAACTAATTTGGGAAGGAGGGCTGCACCTCCACAGCAGTTCCATCCAAACCAAGTCTGGGCTACCTGAGCCACACGTTTCCTTCTGCACTGACCTCCTGCACCTAAGTTGGTAACTGTGCAGCTTTTTTGTGCACTGGTTCAGGAAAATTAAGTAAATGGGCCTTAACCTTACTACTACTGGGCGCCACATTATGAAAAACCTATTAAGCTACTGGAGATTGTCAAAAAGAGGACTATGAAGTTGCTGAAGGGTTTGGAGCTGTGTGAGGAGCAGCTTAAGTCACTTGGTTTGTTCAGCCTGGAGAAGACGAGACTGAAAGGAGACCTCATCACGGCTACAGCTTCCTCACAGCAGGATGAGGAGGGCCAGGTGCTGAGCTCTTCTTTTTGGTGACCAGTGACAGAACCCAAGGGAATGGCAGGAAGATGTGCCAGGGGAGGTTCAGGTTGGACATTAGGAAAAGGTTCTTCACCCATAAGGTGGTGGAGCACTGGAACAGGCTCCCCAGGGAGGTGTCACAGCCCCAAGCCTGACAGTGTTCAAGAAGAGACTGGACAATGCCCTCAGACACACCGTGTGAACTGTGGGGTTGTCATATGCAGGGACAGGACTTGTCATATGCAGGACAGGCAGAGAGAGAGGGGAGACCACAGCGGCCCAGGCTTTAATCAGCTTTAATTTCTGTAAAACCATGGCTTTAGTTATTCAAGCAAGCTCATATAGCTCCTTAGCATTATCATATAGTGGTTTTAATAACTTTTTTATGCTTTTAGGTACAAGTCAGCAAAAAATCCCAAGCCTGTGTCTCATGCTGTGAAAGTACGGGAATTAAAACAGTCATGTCTGCTTGAGGCTGCTGTAAACTGGTCCACAGTTTGCAAACTCAAGAATCCTGTTGTTAATGTTCGAAACCAAGCAATTCCTAATGCTAAGTAGCATATTGCATTGCTGTCCATTTTGATGACTAACTTCCACCCACAAAAAATGTCCCACAAACCTGTAATAAAGATAGATACACACATTAGACTCCAATGGCTCTGCATTTGCTTCCAGTCTCACATAAAAGACTTGAAAGGTCGGGAAGCTTTGCCACATGAAAGAACAATCTCTTCTGCAGTCACAAGCCCCAGCCATTTCTTTCATAAAAACTGTTTAAGAATTGACAGAATTACAGGCTGATAAATAAAATCAGAAAAATAAATTAATAAAAAGAGATGGGGAAAAAAATAGTTTCCTGCCAAAGCTAAACGTTGAAAACATGAAGATTCTAGAAGTCTGATAAGACAGCAGGAGCTGAAAAAAAGAAGTGCCAGACATACTGTAAGTCAATACCTCACCACAGGTTAGTGAATATTTTACAAATTCCTGAATCTCTGAAGGCTGTGTGGAGCCATCAATGACTAGATAGTTTGCCCATTTTGAATAGCGTAATCTGCAGATATTTTCCTAGTTGTTCTTGCAAGCACATAATTTTTCATTGAAGTAGAGCATATGTTTAGAAAAGGCCTGTAGGACTGATGTAAGGACTTCGAGTGATGCAGAACTGCTGTGCCTCTAGGGTGATTGTTCCAGTGGTTCCCACCCTCAGGGTTATGCATTCGTGTTTTCAGATGGAAGGTGTTTGGCTTTAGCTTGCAAGCACTTAGGAAGAATCACAGAATACCAGGCTGAAAAAGACCTCAAGGATCACCTGGTCCAACCTTTCTTGACAAAAGCACGGTCTGAATGGCACATCTGAATGGCACTGGACCTAAAAGGGTCCAGTGTTGGGGAATCCACCACTTCCCTGGGGAGATTATTCCAATGGCTGATTGTTCTCATTGTCAAAAATTTCCCCCTTGTGTCCAATCAGAATCTCCCCAGGAGTAACTTGTACCCATCACCCCTCATCTTTTTCATGCGACTCCTTGTAAAAAAGGAGTCTCTGTCTTCTTTGTAGCAACCCTATAAACAACTGAATGATTATGTGGTCTCCCCTAAGCCTTCTTTTCTCAAGGCTGAACAAGCCCAGTTCTCTCAGCCCTTCCTCCTATGACAGGCTTCCCAGTCCTTTGATCATCTTTGTGGCCTTCCCCTGTACCCTCTCCAGCCTGTCCTCATCTTTTTTGTACAGCAGGGACCAAAATTGAACACAGTATTCCAGGTGTGGCCTGAAAAGCACTTAGTAGAGTGGGATAAAGATTTCTATCTCAAGGGGCTTCAAAGCTTTTCAAAAGTTTTAACATACATTTATATAGAAAATTGTTTTCCACTTCCTCTTTAAATGCAGCCACTTTGATGGTAAGACACAAGCCTTTCCTCCAGCTTGTAAGAGGTCTACCTAGCACTTGAGTGAAACATTCCAAAAATAGCCAGAGCTGCCAGGAGTGAGAGAGATGAGGATTTGTGAAAGCAGAATGCACTTAAGAAGCCACTAAGTTTCATAGTGCTAATGTAACACTCATAAGCCTACAGAAAAGCACTTTGGACATAGAAATTAACAGTTCTGATCAGAAGTTTAATATTTTTCGTATCCAAAAGATAATGAAACTCCAGCTGCTGGCTGAACTGTAGCAACATATCACAAATTCAACTCTTTGATGATTCTAGTACCCTTACTGCATCGTGCAGCGAAGAGCTTTTACTGAAATCCTCCTCTTGCAAGCTGTCAGCTGAGGGTGGCACCTTTGGCATGACAGCCTCACATTTGACAGCCTAGCTCCGGGCAGCACAGTGACACAACTAAGGAAGGTACAATCTTCAATAATACTTATCCAGAAATTGTACCTCTTGTATGTATCTTTGATGAAAGTGACTGATAAGGTGAGATCTCACACTTTCCTATCCATCCCTGACTTTTAAGTGTGACTTCAACAGCATGTGATTCATGAAAAGGTTGTTCAGCCACTGTTATCATGGACATGGCTGAACCTCCGTTACACTAATAGTAATGCATGTTACTCTGAGTTTTCCCTTTTAGTGTCTCAAGAGGGGGTTATCTCTGTCAATTAAAGAGCAAGAATTAGGCGGGAAAAAGAAGAAAAAATGCAGTTAAACAAGTATCAATATGTCTTTTCACCAGATATTACGTTTTTTCATTAGTGCAAATGATCCAAAATAAGCACAAGTCTGGGAAATAAGTTTATTTTAAGAGTTCTGTAAATATAAAATTAGTGTTTGGTTTGAAAGAAGGTTACAAAACAATCAACTTGTCATCTGTAGCTCACTGAGGCCCTGCTCTTTGAATCTGTTTCCAAGGAGAATGCTTTCGCTCGCTTTTTCCTTCAGTGTCCATCTTGCAGGCAGTCACTCTTAGAAGCAGGGATATAGAGACTGTGACCATCAGCATCAGTTTCCTCAAAGACATAACCAGGTGGGATTTTGTAAGAGGCCAAGCATTTAACAACACCCTTTGGTGTGTAGCTGGTAGTGTAGGTCGTTTTAGCATCTAGAAGAACGTGATCCTTTGGGCCTGACCAGCCAGGTTTATAGCTCTTCGTAACGGTGAGTGGATGAGGCACATAATGGGCCTGAAAGGTAGTCAAGCAATCCATCGGTTTTGCTGGGAAAGTCAGTTCTGGAGCATGAATAATAGGTTCTACTCTCTTGAACTGCCAAGGCTTATAGTCTTCTTTCATTGTAGAAGAGCTATCAAACGGCTTACTTTTTTCACGCTGAACCACAGTTCGACACATCTTGGCTGGTTTGCCATTTGGGTTCTTGTAATGTAACTGAGTAGTGGTGTGAAGGTCCATTTTCTCCACAGGGGGAAGATACACACCAGGTTTTTTGCTGAATACGGGAAGCAGTGGCCAAACTTGGTATTTTTCCTGAAACTCAGTTGTAGAGGAAAATGGAAGAGGGACATTTTTTGGTGGACATGGCTTTATAAGCTTGGCTGGCTGACCCGCGACACCCTTGTAAGAGAATTTGTGGGTAGTGAGGCCATCAAATGGGACATCACTGGCCTTGTATTTCTCATATTTATGGACATAAGGTTTCTCCAAAGGATGTGGCACGTAATTCACTCTATAATTGGTTCTATTCTCAAAGGGAGTCTTGTTTTTCTGGGCTGGATTTAGAGGTTTGCAGCTTTGAGTGGCAACCGGTCCCCTGTATAAGTAGTCATCCTGGACAATGGTTCTGTGGTCAAATTTTTCTTCTGATGGTCGAAACCTGTCATCTGGTCTGATCATATCTGTCTTTGGTTCATTCCATTGCACGTAGTCGCCTGAAACGTAAGAGGAATCCTATCTAAGAGTTCAACTGAAGTTCTTTGGTGAGTTTAGGTATATACCATTTTATATTTTGATTATTACATATTCTACTGTAAGAAATATTTTTTGATGTTGTAATAGCCGATAAATCCTATTATTTTTATAATAATTCATTATTATTAGCTGCTGTAGAAAACATTATACAGTAGTGTGCTGCCCCAGGGATTGTTCAGCATCTACACAGAAAATGGTATTAAAATAGTCCTGTACCCACCCATACCTACAGAGATGGTGAAATACAATGTGGGAAGGTTAAAATACATTCCCAGTCTCACAGAGATATTTTCTGCAGGTGACTGAGTGGGTGCTGTCCTCATGCTCAAACAGAAATCTTGAAAGTGGAGTACGATGGCACTGACTGTGACCCCCTCCATTTACCTTCCTGCAACTATGTTGTGGCTGGCTCAGCGCACAAGCAGAGTATACCTGTGTCTGCAGGAGGCTGTTCAGGTGTCTCCTAGTGTATCTTTGGGGCAAGGAGAACCAGATGTCCACCATTCCACTCTAAAGGCCAAGCTGCAGAGATGCCCTTCCTCTTTGTACCTTCTCATTTGGGGATGACCTGATTTCTCAACTGCAGTGCTGTTGCATACTGCGTGCTGAGTTCGGCGGTTTGCAGCTCATCTTGGTATCACCAAGCTGTGCTGTGTGGCATCGCCTCAGCTCTTGGCTTTGTTCTCTGCGATACTCCTGCTCTCAGTACAAGCAAGAATGGAGAAGGAGCTTGTAACTCTGTCTCCAGTTCCTCCTTATTGCCAAAACTGTGCTGGAATTTGCAGTCCAAGCCTGCACTAATCTGAAGCATTGAATAATACCGCAGAGATGGTCCATACTCCAGAAATTTTGGTCTTCAGATTCATGACTAAGTAAACATTTTAGGCACAATTTTAGAGACATTCATATCTTCCTTCCTCGGCAGGATACCAGGGAAAAAAAAAATGAGGCACTGAGATTTAAAAAGATTTGCACTCAGTCATGCTATAAATATATTGCAGAGCTGCCTAACTCTCCAACCAGTGCTGTGGCCACAACACCATCATTTTTTCCCTTCCTAGCAATCTTGTGCAACTTCCCCTAGAGACCATCATGGTTACTGGTAGGAAGCTGGAATGAAATAGTCTTGGAGCTAATCCAAGGGTTTTTTTCTAATTTTCCCTCCTTTCAAACCACATCGAAAGCCATGAGGCAAATAAGCCTCCAGCTGACTCTGCACAGGAAGGAAGTCTGGATTTCAAAGTCTTAGAGAGTAAATGATGCAATTAGGTATCAGGATATTTGAACTCTCCAATCCAAACAGAGTTATTTCTTTTGAATGGCAGTGGCTATTGTACTGCACAAACACAATTACACAAAGGATGTGTTCATTACAATGTGAAGTTAACTAAAAAAAGAGTAACTTTTTGCTCCAGCTAAGTGTCCCTTTAAAGTCCTTATGGTTCGAATTGAGTTGCTCTGCCCTGGCACAAGGGAGGAAGCAGCAGCCACAGGCATCATGCTGCTCCCAGAAAACACCCTGCCCTTGGGTACAGAGCTGCCCTCATACTGCTAATTAGTGTAATCAGCTGAGAACATGGACCTGCCTGTGTTTACTGGCATAGACATTCATTCACTACTGTTGGTGCCACTGAAGGCCAAGCTGCACACTGTGCTAGTGTCAGGGATTTTTAGATGCTCCAGGTGCTCCTCTTTCTCTGGGGGAATAGGAGACGTCCAGGCACCACTGCTGGGTGGGATGCTGACCTTGTGCTCATGCCTAGGATACATCACTTTCCTGGAGTGTTGGTCCAGCAGGATGAACCATGAGCATATATAGACATGTGTTTTTACAGGGAATCTATTAATAAAATACTAAAAAGTGAGAAGCTAATGAGATTCAGCTCTAAGCCAGGGCTCATTCAGAGATGTGACTTTTCAGATGCGAACCAAGAGTTATCAAAAAACTTCTTAGCTTCTCCCACCATCTTTGCTGGAAAATAGTCTGTGCATTTGAACGTAACCACAGCCTTTGCAAAATATTCAAAACATGACAAGCAAGTCCGTCTGTCTTCAATTTTAAAAACTTATAAGCTCTACACATTTGGAGACCTCATAGGCATTATGAATTCATTTTACTTAGTGTAAGCCAGCAGTGCTACTACTCCTTCAAAGTGTGTTACAATTTTATTGTAACTCTAATTCTTCTCCCATAGATATTAATAGTTTCCCATGTAGCACAATCTTGAAAACATTAGGGGCTACAGGAGGGAACAGAGGATATGAGCCATATGGTACTGGAGGGTTAGGCACATATCACTGTAACCAAGCAAGACAAAGCCAAAAATAGGTTACATACCTGCAGATGGATAGAAACAGCTACATGAGTAGCTTGGAGAAGATGAGGATTTTGAAACCTTAAGTTGCAAAGTCATCTGACATTAATTCTGATATGCAACAGCATCATCTTAAACCTACAGTGACATCTGGGATATAGTGTGTTTAGTGGGAAGGAGTAGGACAATACAGTTGGAAAGGTAATTTAATACCAATGCAGCACTGATTTATAGGATGCTTAAATATTTGAATTATGATAATTAATTGAATAACATGTTTCAAAATTTCACTCTGGAGTCACAATCAGTAAAACCTAACAATGTTAGAGAACAGCACAATGAAAACTTTTATTTTTTGTGAACCTGGGCCTTAAAAAAATAATTCTTTCAGTATGCAATTTGATCTTTGAGGGGGTTTGGACAAAGATTTCCACTTGCAGTGTTTTGAAAAATACTGCAAATTATAACCAAATGTGGCTGTGGTACATTTTGTTAGAGTTCTAGAATAACAGTTAAGGTGCTGACCTAAACACTGATAAAAGACAAAGATATACATCTGGCTCAGATACAGAGATGTTAAGGATATCTAAACACAGAAGGAAAGATCCTCTGCTTGCACAAAGCAGCCTTTTTTTACTGGCTTTACCAAAGCTATTCAAATGAACACCGTCTGGTGACATTGCCTGTGAAAACGAAGTGTTCAAAATTGTGTAAATGTGGTTATTTTGCACCTGTGGGTCATAGTCTTCACGACCCAAGTAATTCTAAATAGACAGTATTTCCTGTGTACTTAAATGTAAAAATTCCAGTTTATGCCATTGCGTGCAGCTGTGCTGAAGTCTGACTTCCAGTCATTTCAACTGAGTAACCTTAACACTGCATTCACATACCTTTTATTTCCTTACCTTCATTATCATTTTGAATTTTAAGAAAAAAAGTTTATGTACGTTGGGACAAATCTCCCTGCCAGCACTGATCATAAGCTTTTATATTTGCACAGCATAATAAAAAAATAAAAATAATTTAGAAATTATTTTAAGAAAAAGACAAATGCTAGCTACCTGCCCAGCAAAGTTAGATAATTGGAATGTGTGCAGAGGGGAGGCAAAATCCTCTGATTTTCTGCTTACAACTTAACTACCAAAACTAGCATAATTACTGAAACTGTGTAAGTGAAAGTTTTCTCCCATTGTATGCAGAAGAAAATTTGTGCTGATGGAGAGGAAGGAACAAAGACCCCACAAAGACAAACCACATATACCAAGTTACCACAGCTGAGAAACAAGGGCATAGATAGATTCATGGTTCACCTGTTTTACCAGTAGAGCTTGAGTGCTTTGGACACTTGTGTGGAACTTCCATGTACCCGTAATTCCTATATGTGTCTCTCACTTACTCTGCAGCACACACAAAAAGGATTATGTACTTCATGACCTGCTCAGACCTAGCAAATTCCATACCTTTTATGTGTGTCTGATACACTGAATGTGCAGACCAGACCAACAGTATACCAAGAGTGTGTGCAGTATATCCTAAAGATTATGCTGTTGGACCCACTTGCAGGTGCTCACATGGTCCTTCTTCTACCTAGGAGGCATGTAGGCCTGTCAAACATGCAAAGGAGGTTAATTCAGAGATGTTCTAATGCTATCGTTGATGCGGGTCTGTATTCCCAACAACTTGTGTCTCTGTGGTTCCTGCACAGCTTGTTGGCATACATAGACAGAAGGAATAACAACTGCACACTGTTTTCATCTATCTTCTTCAAAAATGAAGCTACTGGTGAAGTTCTGAAATAAGCTGCAATGGCACATACCTTTGTAAGTGGTTCCTGTATCCATCTTGACATTGGGGATGTGGCTTCTCACACAGGGGATGCATGGAAGTACTTGAGAGATAGGGTAGGCATTATAATCTTGTTTATAAGTGGAGGTCAAATCCATACTCTCATCACTCTTGACATACTTGTCAGGGGGTTTGAGTTTTAGTGGCAACACTTCATGAGCTCTGTAAGTTCTCCTGTGGAGAATAATTTCGTTATGGTTTTTTGTTTTAAGGAAAAAATCAAGTTCATTTTTCTGGACATACAAATAAACTAATACTTCCCCTTATCTCCACAGCCTAAGGAAGTCTGGATAGGATATAAACAGTTAATGAAACACACGAGCCTTTCACATTTGGAAATGTGGATTCTGAAAAAGGAACTGAGGCAGGCCTGGACAATCTCAGGGCAGGCCAGGTTCCTGCTTCTCTCTACCCAGTGAGGTTAATAGCCTTACACAAAGCTATCCCTGTTCTACAGAGTAGTTACTCCAGAAGGCTTAACTCCTTTTAAAAGCCGAATAATTATAGCAGGCTATCTAGTACGTATGGGAAACACATGAGAGAGGCAACAGCAGCCTTCCTGGACAATATACTGTTCAGCAGTTCAGTCAGGATTAGAAGAGAACAACAAAACAGTTTCACATCAAAACTCCGGTTGAGGGAAGAAGTATCAGCATGGTCACTCAGCTTTTTCTCGGGCACCATTGTAGAAGAGCTATTTTAAGATACTGGAGCAGTGTTACTTAACTCCAACAAAACATTACAGAAAGAAGACAGTGAAGAAAATAACATCACCTTGAAACATTCACTAACCTGAACCTGCTTCACAGCCCACATCCTTTGGTACAGGGAAGAGTCTGCTGCCTGACACCAGCAATTTCAGTCTTCAGTATCAGACTATTTTTCCACTGGTGTGCAGATCTTTTTACACTATTGGCAGCTGTCAAGGAGAAATGGTCTGTATAGAAGCTATTCTAATATTAATACTGCACTTTGCATCTGTGGTGATGCTGAGTGGGCAAGGGCCTGAGCCTCTGTATATACTGTATGAGCTAGGTATTTTAGCAAATAAACAAGGTTCTTAAAAGTTCACGTGGAGCAGAAGGGAAGAGAGTTCACTTTGCAAAGTATTGGGAATAGGGGTAAAAACAGAAATACAAAAAAATTCCAAGAGCATCAAGAGGTGCTTACGTATAATAGATGTCACACGTTGTAGACCCTTGGAGTACTTTAGTCAGCAATTTAAAGCCAATGTGTTTTTTAAGAGGGACCAAGAAAAGACAAGCAGGAGTACAAGAGACAGGCAGCAACCTCAGTAGCAGGGAAGGGTCAGTAACAGAGAGTCTTTCCCAAGCCACTTACAGTACACTGCTCAATTCCATGTTTGAAACAGCTGAGCCTGTACCAGTGGCAAGGAACAGATCACAGGCAAACAGTGTGACCAAGGGTTTTCTGGCAGTGGGAGCACCTTTTCTCACTCTGACTACTGCAATATACCAGAAACTGCAGTGGAGATTACAGAGGAGAGATCGATCTGCTGATAAATCAGTGGCAACCTGCATCCAAGACTCCAAGAAAAATGGTACTGCCTGCAACTCACAGATTTTTATCACAGAGGCTTGCTATTGCAGTATGGCACCTGACACTCGGCAAGTTGTTATTAGAGAAGACTGGTGACAGCTCAAAGTATGCGGGCCTCGCAGTCCCTGCAGTTATTCTCATATGCTCTGTCAATTCATTCTTTCCGAGTTTAGCCACACAGAACTGGACTTTTAGCAGCCCTCTAATAGGTGGTGGCACCTTCACACTAGGTCTTGGTACTTTCACACTGGGTGTATTTTCTTACTGGTCTTACCCATAGGACAGCAAGTTTTGCAATCCAATGGCTAACTGCCCAGGCTCTGTGTTTTCTCCACTTACAAGGGTAGGCAGGTTTTATATATTTGGTGGGATGCATACTCTGAAGAAGCAAATATAATTAATTTCTGTGCTTTCTTGCTAGCGTGCTTTACAGAATTTGCACTGAACTTCAGACCGTAGGAATCACTATTCTTGTCTGAGCAAGGATAGTTTTGCTGATTGAACTGGAAGTTTCTACAGTCTCTTTGACAGATCCCACACGGTGGCTGCCCCTCCTTGCCTGCCTTAAAAAGACACTGTTGAGCCAAGGATTTAGTTATAGACCAGTACAAAGATGTGTAGCTGCTTTAGCTCATGCTGGAGATGGAGGGCATATGTAGAAGTAAAGTCTGCTCTTTAAAACTGTCTGATCTTCTTGGTCATTGCTGAAAACTCCCACCTAGACTGAGGTATCCCAAATGTAAGCCTGACACTTCAGACTTCATCAGCCATATTTGTGATTTAAATTGATAGCTCTTCAATAGGCATTTGTAGGGGAAGGAGTTATTAGAGCTTCCGTGTCAGGATGAGGACAAATGGGTGGTGATAGCTGTTAAGACTTGATTAATAACCATTGGCATCTCCTAGGTCTCTAATTCAGTGCAGCAAAGGAAAGAGTGATGTTGATCGTTACTGTTCCTGTAATGACAAAGGAAGTAAACATCAAGATCAGACAGCAGCCACTGTTTGAGGAAAGGGAAGCTCTCAGATTCATATTAAAGGATCGGATTCCTATTTTTATTAGTTTCTTCTGTGGACAAGCCGCTAGCACATCGCTTTACTGGCAGCATGGAACAGCCTCAGGAATTAACTTCCATTAGGGAAATGGCCACAGTGCAAGTGTGAAGACTGCTGCCAAACAACAACACTGAGCAACAACATAGTTGAGAAGAAGAAACAGCCCAGGAATCCACAATGACTGCCTTGAGGAAAACACATACACCCCCTTTCCAATCATCAACCTCTACCATATTTATACCTTCTTGGAAACCATTCACTCACATTACTGTGTATAAAGTGCCACACAACACAGAACAAAAGAAAAATACTCCTCCAGTATAATCCATACTTTCCCAGACAATGTTCACAGTATCACAGTATCACAGTATGTTTGGGATTGGAAGGGACCTCAAAAGATCATCTAGTCCAATCCCCCTGCTGGAGCAGGAACGCCTAGGTGAGGTTGCACAGGAACATGTCCAGGCGGGTTTTGAATGTCTCCAGAGAAGGAGACTCCACAACCCCCCTGGGCAGCCTGTTCCAGTGTCTGTCACCCTCACTGAGAAGAAGTTTCTTCTCAAATTTAAGCGGAACCTCTTGTGTTCCAGCTTGATCCCATTACCCCTTGTCCTATCATTGTTTGCCACCGAGAAGAGCCTGGCTCCATCCTCATGGCACTCACCCTTTATATATTTATAAACATTGCTAAGGTCACCCCTCAGTCTTCTCTTCTCCAAGCTAAAGAGACCCAGCTCCCTCAGCCTTTCTTCATAAGGGAGGTTTTCCACTCCCTTAATCATCTTCGTTGCCCTACGCTGGACCCTCTCCAGTAGTTCTCTGTCCTTGAACTGAGGGGCCCAGAACTGGATACAATATTCCAGATGTGGTCTCACCAGGGCGGAGTAGAGGGGAAGGAGGACCTCTCTCGATCTACTAACCACTCCCCTTGTAATACACCCGAGGATGCCATTGGCCTTCCTGGCCACAAGGGCATAGTGCTGGCTCATGGTTATCCTGTTGTCCACCAGGACCTCCAGGTCCCTTTTCCCTACACTGCTCTCTAATATGTAATTTCCCAACCTATACTGGAACCTGGGGTTGTTCCTGCCCAGATGCAGAACTCTACACTTTTCCTTGTTAAATTTCATTAGGTTATTCCCTGCCCAACTCTCCAGCCTGTCCAGGTCCCACTGGATGGCAGCACAGCCTTCTGGCGTGTCAGCCACTCCTCCCAGCTTAGTGTCATCAGCAAACCTGCTGATAGTACACTCTATTCCCTCGTCTAAATCGTTAATGAATATATTGAATATTATTGGCCCCAGTACTGACCCCTGAGGCACTCCACTAGACACTGGCCTCCAACTAGACTCTGCACCATTGACTACCACTCTCTGGCTTCTCTCCTTAAGCCAGTTTGCAACCCACCTCACTACTCTATTGTCTAGACCACACCTCCTCAACTTAGCTGTGAAGATGCTGTGGGAGACTGTGTCAAAGGCTTTACTGAAGTCAAGGTAGACCACATCCACCGCTCTGCCATCATCCGTCCACCTTGTTACATTCTCATAAAAGGCTATGAGGTTGGTCAAGCATGCCTTACCCTTGGTAAAGCCATGCTGACTGCCCCTAATAACCCTCTTATCCTTGATATGCCTTGAGATGGCACCAAGGATAAGCTGTTCCATTACTTTCCCAGGGACAGAGGTGAGGCTGACAGGTCTATAATTACCCGGGTCCTCCTTCTTGCACTTTTTGAAGACTGGAGTGACATTTTCTTTCCTCCAATCCTCGGGCACCTCCCCCATTTCCCAAGACTTGGCAAAGATGATGGAGAGCGATCCAGCAATGACTTCAGCCAGCTCCCTCAGCACCCGCGGGTGCATCCCATCTGGACCCATAGATTTATGGATGTCCAGACTATTTAATTGCTCCCTAACCCAGTCCTCATCGACTAAAGCAAACTCCTCCATTGACCTGGCTTCATCCGGGGTCTCAGGGGTACAGGGCTCCCCAGGACAGCCTCCAGCAGAGTAGACAGAGACAAAGAAGGCATTCAGTAATTCTGCCTTCTCTGTATCTTCTGCCACCAGGGCACCCACCCCATTCATCAGTGGGCCTACATTGCCTCTGGTATTAGTTTTGTCTGCTATGTATTTGAAAAAGTTATTTTTGCAGTCCTTGACCCCTCTCGCCAACTGTAATTCTAAGGAGGCCTTGGCTATCCTAGCTGCCTTCCTACATCCTCTAACAGCAGCCTTATATTCTTCCCAAGTGGCCAGCCCCTGCTTCCATGACCTGTAAACTCTCCTCTTCTGCTTGAGCATACCCAACAGATCCCTATTCAACCACGCAGGCCTCCTGGCTCCCTTCCTTGACTTCCTACGTGTGGGGATGCTCTGATTCTGAGCGTGGAAGAAGCAATCTCTGAATGCAATCCAGCTATCTTGGGCCCCTTTTCCTTCAAGCAGTCTTGCCCATGGGATTTCCCCCAGCAATTGCTTGAAAAGGCCAAATTTAGCCCTGCTAAAGTCCAGGGTTGCAATTCTACTTGCTATTCTGTTCCTGCCACCCAAGATGCTGAACTCCACCATCCCGTGGTCACTGCAACCCAGGCAGCCCTCAACCTTTACTGCTTCGACCAGACCCTCCTTGTTAGTGAGGACGAGATCCAGCAGTGCACCTCTCCTAGTCGGCTCCTCCACCATCTGCATGAGGAAGTTATCATCAATGCACTGGAGGAACCTCCTGGACTGTGGCTGGCTGGCTGAATGGTCCTTCCAGCAAACATCAGGGAAGTTAAAATCCCCCACAACAACCAGGGCCTGTGACTGTGAGGCCACTCTCAACTGTCCATAGAAGGCCTCATCAACTTCCTCAGCCTGATCTGGTGGCCTGTAGCAGACGTCCACAACAGTGTCACCCCTGCCAGCCTGTCCCTTGATCCTGACCCATACACTCTCAACTCGCTCATCATCCACTTCTGAGCAGAATTTAGTACATTGTAGTTGCTCTCTCACATAGAGAGCAACTCCACCACCACGCCTGGCTGGCCTGTCTTTCCTGAAAAGGGCATAGCCATCCATGACCACATTCCAGTCCTGTGAACTGTCCCACCATGTTTCTGTAATTGCCACCAGATCATAATCTCCCAACCGTTTCTGCTGTTTTTCCAGGAGCCTTCACAGAACAGTAAGTGAGCAAAAGCCAAGACCATGACTGTGCTTCTATGGCTTATGTATTCTCTGATCAGATCATATCTCAGCCTGTACGAAGTGCAAGAAAATTATCTGCTTGCCTTCACTACAAGAACTGGCCTCAGACAGACCTTCACACCTCCTTCATGAAGCCCTTATGAGTGTTTGTACAATCTCAGTGTTGGAGTGTTCAGGCTCCCCTTGTGAAAAACAATAATTTTTATTTTCTGTTACCCATCTTTCAGACACACATCTAAGTCACAGTCCTCACTCTCACTATTTTTCATACTTTGTAGTCGAGATGCCTTCCATTGGTATTTCCGCCATCTTGTACACTTGCTCTGGCTTAAATGAGCTTCTGGGACGAGTGGTAGGATAAAGGGGGTATTTCTCTGTGTACTCTGACAGCATACATGGCTTCTCACTCTGATCATAGGGCCTGACGGGCAGGTGTGGACAATGGTGACACCTGCAAGGGAAAAAGAGCAGCACAGGTCTTAATGACTTACAGGTAGCTGATTAATAATACTTCATTGTATAAGTTGGCTGCAGATTGCAACTACAAAACAGTGGATAAGTAAACATTGCAATGTCTGCTACAGCCTTGATTATTGAAAATCCAAAAGCACAACCTGCACAAAGAAAGTGTTGTTTCTGTCCACTACTACAGCCTGCAGTCAAACAACTCTGTGAAGCCAACAAAAACAGCCTAAGAAAAGTAATTTTGCCTAGATGAAGAAAAAAGCAAGTTAATCTGAGATACAGCCAAGTGTGCCATACTATACTGGACTAGAAACTCTATTTAATGTCCCATTTGTTCCATTTGTCATAAAATTTTCTTGCCTTGCTCACTTATTGAGCTCACTTGTGTAGACAAGTGAACAAAAAGGTAACCATTCAGGAGTCTCTGTTCACTCACACTTGGGCAGCACTGCTTTGCACATGTCTCTGAAAGCAATTCAGTCTGGGTGCTGCAAGACATCTCCATAATATGCACCAAGATTTTCTGAGCTAGCTCCCTCCTGACTTGAACTAAAACACCACCATGAATTGTTCATTATTGGTAACCTCCTTCTTTCCACATTGGGACCAGACCAGAGCAGGATGCGCAAGGCTCATCCTGTCAAAAAGAGGTCTGACGTACCACTCTCTGATTTCTTCCCAGCGACATAGCTGTTCATGTCACTTTCTGGATTGAGTCACACCTGCTAAAGTCAGTGCAAAGGTTGCTGACTAAGGACTTCAGGAACCAGCCCACAGGAATTACAGTAAGAGGCAATGGCCTCTGGTTTTATATCTCATACATAATTCCTGTCAACATCGGAGTGTTCCCTACTGGATGTATGTTTTCCAGTGCTACGTCTAGTCCAGATACGACGTATTCATTTGAAAGGGCGTCATACTTAACAAAGTCCCCGTTACATTAAATGTTGAGCAATCCAGGATGAGATTCTGATTATGTAAATTTATACAGACAACTTCTGGTAAACATTCAAGGGTTCACCTTCATATACTGAATTGTTTTCCAAGCTAGCACAAGAGTGGAAAAAGGGTCCTGAGGGCCCAAATAAAATTCAGCATCTTTCTGACAAACCAGTTTCTCATTTGGATTACAAATCCTTCTAAGAAATTATAAATCTGGAGAAGTCCTAGTAGATTCATTTTTGCCTTAGAGAAGTTTTGAATTTGGACCCAAAGGGAGGTCTTACAGGGAGTAAGACAGACTAACCCTGCCAGTTTAAATATTAGAAGAAAAGACTTCATGGTGGAAATCTCAAAAAAAAAAAAAAGTGTCCCACACTGGCCATGTTTGTGGTCTTCCAGTGTTGCTAGGAACTATTCTTTACTCTACAAGGGAACATTATCTATCTATTCTTTCTGCTTCAAATCTGCTAGCTTCATACCACCCTTATGTGTACTTTATGACACAGCAAGCCAGTCCTCAGCTTGGCTTTGGAGAGTGTTGATGAGGCCCTCACGTTAACTTGTTATGTTAAAATTGCACTCAGACCAGAGTAGGGGAAATCACTAGACAACCTAGTTCATCATGGCCCTGCATACAGTGCAAACACTGTCCAATGGCAGCATTTTGCAAATAAGGAATGCCTGACCAGGAGCAATGAGGCTTCACTAACTCCATGGGTTAGCGTCCCATTAACCCTCAGCAGCATTCAGAGGGTTTTCAGGGGTTTGCTTGCAAGAACAGGTTTCCCATGTGGTCCAGAGCAGAGGCTTCATTCTGCTCCCTGCCCACACCAGTCAGGCTCTCAGCTGCAGACACGTTATCCTGAATCCTGATGGACATTTAAGAGACAGAGTCCTGTACCTGCCAGAAGCACTGTTGGCACTGGGGATGGTGAGGCGTCCAGTGTGCCAGCAGGACAGGGCTGGGTAATGCAGGTACCTCTCCTGAGACCCCACAGGAGCAGGCAGGGAACAATAGCTTGCGGAATCTACATTTTTCCCCTTGCAGGTACTGCTCGCAGTGTGAATGCTGGGGTCTTCTCAGAAGCCTGGGATGGTAAAAAGGCCAGGATCTCCTGCATCTCCGGCAGATAGCAGCAGCCTCAGGCTGCCAAGCTCATTGCTGCAGGATAAAGTTCAGCCTTCAGCAGGACCTGGCAACACAGGTGGCTTTACACCTCAAGTTTTCATCCACTTTTCATATATAGAATTCTTCTTGCTTTGTTGAACTTCAGAGAACACAACAACAACATGATGAGATATTTCAGAGTTAGGGCTTGGGAAAAGCACTTTCCCACAAATAAATCCTTCCTGACAAGGCAGATAAGTAAACCTGAATGTTTTGTCTTCTGTTATTTTGCACTAAATTGTGATGTATGCCCACAGATCTTACAGTAGCATTGTTTTACAGACTGTGAGCAGAAAATGATCATCAGTGATAATTCACCACCAATGTATGATACTATAAAAACTTTGCTTCTATATCCAGAGAGATACTCCTGGGAATATTTTCTGCTGGAGACTAATATAAATAACAGGACAAGACTCTTAAAAACAAGGAGTGGAATAATGCTAGACTTTTAGATTTGCTACCCTTTACTAGTCCTTCTGGCATAATAGATATTTATAAAACAACCACATATGTCTTCAGTACTGAAGTCCCTGCTATGTGACTGCAGCAAGTTGGCATGTTAATGTCAGAGCTAAGCAGTTAAAATTACTGTATAAGGGTTTTGATACTGCAGTTGTCAAACTGTATCCTAGTTTCTAAGAACTGGTGAGACCTCAATTTTGACAGTTGTTGTACTTGCCTGCTTAGATATTGGGGGGGGAAGGAGGCAGGGGTGTAATTCTATTCTGGTTTTCACTTGCACAAATTACACTTTACTCGATTGAGGTCCATCACCTTAGCCTGGCCAATATTAGCAATAAAATGTAACAACAAGGAAGTATGTAGGGTTATTTGTTTACTAAGAATTGTGGAATAATTGCAGACTCTTTGAGGGTAAAAATAATGCAAGTCCTGTGCCTTCAAAGGAGTTTGCTTCATCTAAAGAGAAGCTGAGATGAAACGTAAGAAAATTATCAGTTTATATTAAATACCTTTTTAAACTTGGAAGCACAACCTAGATCCACGGCTCAGGACCAGAACTCAGGATGTTTTAATTCAATTTCTGCATTCACCACAGTCTCCCTAAACAGCACAACTCTCTGCCAAGTAAGGATACAATATAGTCTTCTCCAGAGGAGAAAGAGGAGGAATCCTGTAAGGTTTATTAATTTCTCAAGATAAGCCTCTCATATTTTTCTGTTCTTTTTAAATGTCTGTGATTAATGATAAAAGATTATCACAATGAGATCAAAATGCAAGTGGAATGGTAAGAAAATTCTACTATTAAAATCCTAATTTATCCCTGTTATGTGGCTTACTACTAGTAATTATTGTCCATAAAGGTCATGGATGCCATGGCATTACTGCTTGTGAGAAAAAATATGAGGCTTAGAAATTACTTGAATTGTCATTCAGGAAAATTTAGTTTTCTATTTTAAAAACACTGGTCCTCAGACCAACTTTCACAGAGAAAAGTAACATCTCCTCAACCACATAATTCACTTCTTGTACCATTTCTACTTTCCACGAATGGTGAGATCAAGTCAATATTATAGAAATCTCTAGATGGAATGGTGATGCTGTCCAAAGAAATATAGGGACATAAAAACATGCCAAAGAACTGGAGCAGGGTCTAATAGCAGGAACAGATTGCCAACAGTCAGGCTTCAAAGAAAATCAATGAAGGTGGGTATTCATGCAAGTCTCTTCAAGCAATGGAGATGCAACCAGAGGCACAGCTACCTGAGAGAGTTACAAAAGGATGGATGACAGATTAGATGTTTGTGAAGGGAAGAAGAGCATCCATGTGCAAAGTATCAAAATATATTGCATATAAATATTGAATATAGTAATAATACCAGGAAAATGAAAACATTGTGGACATGGGCCTATGGAAAGTACAAGGTTCTGCTTTTAGATGGTGAATGATTTGGAAACAAAAATTAAGTGCACCATAGAAGCAAGAGATCCCTTGAGAGAAGTTTGAAGGCTATGTGATCATAACAGTACAAAAATATTAATCTGATGTCTTTGGAAGGTTAACTGTAATTCCCACACAGCTCGGAGTCTTTTTTCTTTGTGTCATGTCAGAGCATTGAACTCTGAATGCCAAATTTCACATAGGTTCACCAAATGCTAGAACAGGTGGATCAGAATCACCCCAAAATGAATAAAAGTGGCAGTGGAGAAAGAGAGGTTTGACACACTTGCATGTACAGTCTTCACTGTGATGTCAGGCAAAAGGTTAACAAAAGAGAAACACATATTTGTAGATGTATAGAGATCATCATTGCCAAAAGAATTAAATACATGATTGGATGGTCTTCCAAATTCACCCTCATCAGAATGCCACCACTAGGAGTCCAGGGCAGCTGGAAGGAGCTGGAAGAGGACAAAACCCTGCCATTCACTATTACATGTCATTGTGGTTGCATGCATTTCAAAAGCTGCAAAAAGTCATCAGGATCATTCTTTTTTAGTGACCTAGTGAACTCTGAGCAAGGCTCTGTATTAAGCTCACTGTACTCTTATAGACACTCTTTCCTTGGTTCATACTTCTTATCTTGCTTTCCACATGTGCAACCAAAAAATGAAAATCTTTGATATAACCTTCCTACTAGTCTCATCTCAAATAACCCTTAATGAACAAGAATTATACTGTTTCTTCACATTGTCATTAATATGATTTTAGGTACTACCAATAGAGTCCAGAGTTGACTTATCTGTGTTTCAGTACATGAACGATCACAATAGATAATTCACAGAAATAAATACTATCTTCCTACTTCTTTCATACATGTCCTCTTTGAAATAATGTAAGCAAAGATTAATATTGATTCATTTAAAACAGAAAGTGTAGCAAGCAGAAAGGAAGATTTAAAGATCCTGTTGTTAACCCAAGAAACAACTGTGCAAAACCAGGCAACTGTGCAGATTGAGTAAGCCTTTTATGTAGTCAGAGTTCACTCATCCTGTCTAAATGCAGCAAACAGTTGAGAAACTGATGCCAAAATTCTGTTTCAAGGGTCCCAGGAGCAGTCATGGTGAGAGCACACACTAAACATTTGTGGCTGCATTACTTTTGGCAGCTGACCCAAGACATTAGGAAAAGGAAGGTCCAAACAGTCCAATAACTTCTGTAAATTATTTATGTGAAGAGTATCCTTTGAAATTGGAATATGCTCTTGACAGGAAACTGGTAGATGTCTATGCCCAGGAATACTAAATTTGGGTAGTAATGGGTCTAACTTTCACAAAATGAATACAGCAATTTATCTGTGCATTCCAACTGAAAAGAAAGTTTCATACCCCTCTCCCCCAAGAGAGCAGTCAAAGTGTAATCAGACCTTTCATGAAGTACTATAATGCCATCCTCACTTAAAGCCTGAGAGCTCTCAGATTTCAGCACATTAACACAATGCAGATCACATTTCACACAAACTCATTATAACAGATTTTATGACTTAACAAAGCAAGACTTAGTGAGGTCTGTCCTTGCGAGTGCATACTCACTGCCCCTAACCAGCAATGATGGAAGAAATACCAACTTCTTTTACATCTTACCTTGTGTGCTCTACTATACATCAAGTAGAGATGCATACTTGATACTTATCTGAGAGGAGACAGAAAGTTAGAAAGGTATTTCAGGTAGCTAAAATACTAAGAGATTGACACATCAGTCCTCAGAGAATTCATCTGTAAGTCCCAAAGATTAACCAGTTTGAGCAGACAATGTTGTTTCTTTATGAGAAACCAGGTCTTTAAATGTTTAATATCAATAATGTTACTGCAGACAGATGCCAATGAGCTCTGCCTGTTCTTAGGATGCAGATGAGGTCAGTAAACCCTGCCTGGGATGAAGGAAGCAGAGACAACACAGTGACAGTTTGTCCACCCTAGTGCTGAACTGTTCAAGCACATTAAAGGCTTGCAGGGCTATTACGGACTGGAAAACACCACCTTTAAAAGAAGGATCATTCCATAGGTAGGCATTGAATGAAGGCAATATCCCTTCTAGACTGATGACTACCAAGAGCTGATTGTACAGACAATAGGCACCATTAGATGTTATGTTTTCTGCTTGTACATTCACACGATACATGAATAAACATGCAAATATCTTGGAGAGATTCAGAAAATGTTGTTGAATTGGGTAATGCCTGGGCTGCAAGACTAGTGGCCAAAAGAAAGACTGCAATTAAAGGTGTCACAGAAAGGGATGAGGTAATGAATGAGTACATCATGATACATCTGGTGTGCCTGCTGAAATGCTCGGGAATGGATTACACAGATAAACCTTGCCAGATAAACCTTGCCATCCTCCTCACTGTGAAATATACTGAAGATACAATATCTCAGCTGTCAGTAGTATAGTACATCTAGATGGAATAATGATTTTGTGATGAACAATCATCAGGTTCTTCTGAACAGATGGCTACCAGTCCTTGCGGGGAGGATGGAGGGTTAGAAAAATCAAGTACGCCCACACATGGTGAGGTCAGGAATGTCACATAATAACACACATCTGAATTCATTGCCTTCTGGATGCAGACAGGAAACAAACATAGGCATCCATCCCTCTGTGCTGTCCATTCTTTCTTTGTTCAAAAGACCAGGATATGGCAATGCTATGCCAAAAAACGGAAAACATGCATGGTCATGAAGACGTTGAACCAAGTTTATTATGTTTCAGTATTCGTAAACTTGTGAGATCTTAAATGGAGAGATTGTTCTTGTACAAATGTGAAGCAAAAGTAAATCACTCAATCCAAGCTCCCCAATTGTCAGCTTCCCTGGACTTTCACTTTGGATACAGACAGATGTTGTGTTTGGCCTTTACATAATAGGGAACTGAGGTGAAATCTTGGCTAAGCATCATGAAGATTTAAGAGAATTTAGATTTAATTCAAATGTTGATGAGTTCTGTTCTAAACAGAAAAATCTGTTAGACTTCTATTAATTGCTCTTATTCCAGCTAATAGTTTGCTATATACAATCAGATGAATGAAAGTATGGGCCAGCTGAGTTATGGGGTTAAAAAGAAGCAGACAGATAATGTAAGAGCTGAAAACTGAAAGGAAGCTAAGCTATGTAACAAATTGCACAAGTTTCTCGAAAATGAGATCCAAAATTGCCCTCCTTCACAACATTGCAAAGCATTGGAAAGTCCAGAAAACCATCTCAGACATCACAGCAGCCTATAAATTATCATAAACTAGATGTAAATTAGTCTAACTCTCATTAAGGAAAATGGGCAAATAAATATACAAGTACTCAGGGAAAAAAAAAAAAAAAAAGACAGCGAAGTCAAATTGAATGCTTAAATGATAAGCTTTTCAATAGTTCCTGAGATGTGAGTTCATCAGTTTTAGACAGAAGTTTCTCATGTGCTGAATTAACAGCTGTTGCCTTTACCTTCACTGAGGCAGAGCATGCTGGAAAATGAGAACAGAAGGTGTTACTCCTAGCCACAATGATATACTTCCCATTTGATGTTGAGAAGCTCCTGTGCACCTGGTCCAAGCTGCTCAAAAAGATTCTTCTTGAGGAAAAAATGAAAATACTGTATCTCTGCTCACAGATTTTCCACCCGTGAATCTCACTTAACCTATACTCACACACACACACAAAACTAACATTATCTTATTTCTACCTGTGCAGGCAGAAACAAGACTGAGTGACTCTACAGAGGCTGCCAAAGGGGACTGTATTCAATCCAGGGGCTGCTGAACTCTGGTTTCATTGGTATCTGGGCCATGTGCCCTGCAGGTTGTGCTTCCTGCCCAAGCACTACAACGAGGAGTGAAGCAATACAGACTTCCTACCAATAACCGAGTATAAATAAGAGGGACCCAAAAAAAGGAGCCAAGCTCAGTTTCCATTTGTTCAGAAGGCAAAGGACACTGACGTGAATGACAACAAGCTCATGTTTTCTTAGTCTCTGCCACCAAACTGGCTAAAGAAGTGCTGTGCTTACCTTCCAACCAGAAGAGGTAACAGTCTAATCATAAAAATGATGTAGCCACTTCTGCTTAAAAGCCACACAAGTCTAAACCTGAAATCATGCTGTATAGCCATGCTTTAATGGCAGATATCTCCCTCAAATGCTATGGCCAGGACAGAAACCTCTGCAAATGAGAGGTAGGATTCCCAGAGAGGATTTTCTAGGAAAGTTTATGGCATTGTTCTCATTGACTTTGCTCTCACCTTGAATTAGGTCCCCTTTACCTTGTTCCATGACACAGAGAAGCAAGAAAACATTTCTAAGCAGCAGACTGGATTTCCAATGTCAGAAATAATAGGATGTCTGCACTGAACTGTATCTTCAAGCATTTATTTGCTACAAAATACGAGAAGAAAACTCTGCTACACATGGAGCTTCTTTGATACCTGTATTAGATCCTTTCAAGTCCAGTATGGGAACCATACTCTATATTTTATGACTGTTAGTTGCTGCCATAGTGAATAGGATATGACAGAGAAGCAACAGTTTTTTTAAGTCTTTCATCTGAAGATATGCACTGACAGAAATCGTTGTGAACTGGTTTTGGATTGGAACTTCCAGAACTGAATTCATAATTGATGTAGAAACTTATTTCTACATACACAACACTTTAATTGCCATTAAAAACACCAAAGTAATGACCTGGCCTTCTGGATGCTGGAGAAAAGCCCAGCACCAAAGCAGAAGTAAATGCCCCTGTTTTCAAGAAAGGTGAGAAGGACGATCCTGGTAAATACAGGCCAGTGAGTCTCACTTTAGTGCCTGTAAAATTATGGAGAAGGTTATTCTGGGACATATTAAAAACCACTTGAGAGACACTGCAGTCATTGCTCATAGCCACCATGGGTTCATGATGGGAAAGTCCCATTTGACTAACTTAATTTCCTTTTATGATAAAGTCACCCATCTAGTTGACCAAAGGAAGCCCAGCAGACACAGATATTTTGGATCTTAGCAAAAATATCCATCACACAGCTAGACAGGTGCATAATAACGTTGAGTAAGCAACTGGATGACAGAGCAGGCTCAAAGACTTACAGTAAATGGGGTTACATCAGGCTGGTGGTCAATCACCAGTGGGGTACTCCAGGAATCAATTTTATGGCCATTGCTCTTTGATGTCTTTATAAATGATCACAAGACACAAGAATCAAACATAAATTAAGTAAGTTTGCTGATAATGCTAAATTAGGAGAAGTTGTGGACTCACTCAAGGGAAGAGAGGCCTTACAGAAAGACCTGGATAGAGTAGAGAGCTGCGCAATCACTGGTTACATGAAATTTAAGAAGAGCAAGCAGAAGAGTCTGCCTCTGGGGTGGGTTAATCCTAGTTATGTATACAAACCGGGGGACAAGAGGATAGAGAGCAGTCCTGTGGAAGCAGATTTGCAGGTTTGGGTTGGTGGCAAGTTGAATATGAGTCAACCCCATGCCCTGGCAGCCAAAAGGGCCAACCGTGGCCTGGGGTGCACCAAGCACAGCATCGCTGGCTGGTTGAGGGAGGTGATTGTCCTGCTCTACACCACAGTGGTGTGGTGCCCACCTTGAGTGCTACGTGTAGTTTTGGGTGACTCAATGTAAGGACATTAAAGTATTAGAGTGTGTCCAGAGGAGGGCGACAAATATGGTGAAAGGCCTCAGGGGCGAGACTTAGGAGTAGCAGCTGAGGTCACTTGGCCTGTTCAGCTTGGAGAAGAGGAGGCTGAGGAGTGACCTCATGGCAGTTTACAGATTCCTCCAGCTGGGGGAGATGCTGATGTCCTCTCTCCCATGACCAGTGATAGGACATGAGGAAATGGAATGAAGCTGCACCAGGAGATACTCAGATTGGAAATTAGAAAAAGATTCTTCACTGAGAGGGCAGTCAGTTGCTGTTAACAGGCTCTCCAGGGAAGCAGTCATGGCACCAGACCTGTCAGAGTTCAAGGAGTGCCTGGATGACGCTCCTAGCCATATGGTTTAGTTTCAGGTAGTCCTGAGAAGAACAGGAAGTTGAACTGAATGATCCTCACAGATCCTTTCACCTAACACAACAATGGGATGCTGTGCAATTTGTAAACACGCAGACCACAGCCCAGTGTCCTCAAATTCAAGTAAGACTCAGAGTAATTACTTTTTGTAAAATAACTCCACCAAATAATTTCTGTGTAGAAAAAAAAAGGAACTAATTTCCACTGATTTTAGGGCAAGGCAGTAAATTTGTTTAAGAAATAGCTGAAGAGAACCTGAAGCAATACCTTCTATAGGTCATTTCATATTACACCAGTGAAATGAGGAGCTATTCCTCTGCAGACAGTAGATTTAAACTGGTGTACAACAGGAGTACTTGCCAGGGAAATAATGTCCTGCATTCTTTTAACAGGGCATGAACCTGGAGCGATAGTAAAACTGAAGTCTTCTGCAAAACAATTTCCAATAGCATGTTTTCACCAACTGCTCCAGCTTTCAGGAAGTGTAAGATGCATGCTGACAGAACTTTGCCAGAAGGTCTCCAACATGTGCTTGCTGTGATCTATGTCATTTCTAACACACTGGGCATAATGCAAGCCAAGAAAGGAAAGTGCAGGAACGGGAGAGGGAAGAAGAAATTTACAAACTCCCTCACTCCTATATTAAATTTGTCTCTCCCCGTGCAAAGGAATGGCAGTTTTCTACTACTTCTACCTTTGTATTAAATTTACAACCTGAAGTGCTACAGAAAAGTCTGGTTAGCAATATGGTAATACAGTCTGACAATATAAACAGCATGGAAATATCATAAGCTGCTCTAGGCTTGCTGTAGCTTAGAGAACTGCATGCATATTTTGGCTAACTGTTAAAAGAGATAGTCACATTGCCTTGCCAGGATGGAAGTTCTTAAGCCATAAAAACTTTGGATGGAAAAAAAGTCAAATGGAGTAAGTTATACATCAGGAAAAAATTAAGTTTCCTGTTGAACTATTCACTGTATAAAAGAATTCCAGCCATGAGGAAGCTGTCAGAAATCCTGAAATTCTTAACAGCTTTACATTTCTGGAAATGAGAAAATGGACATTCAGTCATTTTTCACTGCTGACAGATGATGGGCTTCCATATTTCCAGAGTTATAAAATAAGAACACAATCAGCCCTTTTGGAGAGCGATTAATTTCCTAGTCCATCCTTCCCTGTAGTAAAATGTCTTTTGTATTTTCATCTGTTTTATCAGACCTTCATCAGTTGTAACTTTGAACTTGATCCTGAATTATCAATAGCTTTTCTTGATCAACATTGTCTTATCCTAAGAAAATAATAACTAACAGTAACTAATAATAACTAAGAATAACTATCATGTCTATACTTCAGACAGGTTCTGTTAACCATGGAAAAAGCACACGTGCCTGGTGAAAACTTCGAGCAGTCTCACTTTCTGCAAACAGATACACATACTTGACATCAAAGTGAGCTTCACATATGGTCATTTCTATGCAGAAAAATGTAAACTTTTCTGAAAATTTAAATTCAGGAAATCTTATATAATCACTGATAGTGTAGTTTTCATGCTCTCTCGATCAAATCCCTAGACTGACTCCAGACTGCAGGACAATACCTTTTCATTGACACAATGCTTTATACACAGTGTTGCTAAACATTATGATTGACAAAGAACACCAATATTTTCAAAGCACAGTTTCTGGTAATGCTGAGAAACATGAAGGGATTTTTTGGTTTTGAAGAAACAGGCTGTGAGCATGTAAATAATTTGTGCGGACAGTAAGCACCCCCTCTAGACTTTTTGACAGCCAGATAGGATCTCAGAGGCTACACCTTGTTCATTCACACTGAAAATACAGTTCCTACAGGTTTCCCAACAGGAAAAATATACACTGTGTCTTGGGCACATTAAACCCCCCTTATACCACTGCATTAACTTGAAGGTAGTTAACTCATAAGACCTGGCTAAGCCAAAGGTTCTCTGTCCCTTTAAAAAACAAATACAACAGATTACAATTATGTCAGTGTGCAGCCTTTCAATGCTTAGTAGAAAGCATAATAAGATTTATAATTAGAATATACGTGAGTGTTTGAAATCTGACATCATTCCTGGCTTTTAGCCTGTGAAAGCTGGTCGTCAGATAGACTTGAAAGTCCCACCAGTGGTGTTTACTGGGAATGCAAGCACAGATCTTAAGCTAATCAATGTCACAAATGAATGAACTTCTGCAATCTTGCATATGGAAATAACTATTTTGATAATGACATTGCGTTACTTTTTTCACAGATGTGCCTGGGAAGACTGATCTCAAATTACAGACTTTGAAGTTTTCTCATGTACTATTAATCTTAAGCACTACCCATAGTACTTAGATAATATAACAGTTAATGGAACCAAAGGTGCAAAATGAAGCATTCAAAAATGAGTAAGCGTTGGAATTACTGTTGCTTGTAGCAGATCTGTGCACGCCAGTTGTCAGTGTGGGGGATGCTATAGTTTAACTTGCACAACCAAACACCAAATTTTCCACAGGTGAAGACTCACTTGAGAGCCACAGCTTCAAAGAATTTGGATCTTTTGCTTCTTTGTTTTGGAACTGTTAGCATGGTTTGCTGTAAACAGGTCATTAAAAACAGCTGCAGGCACATCACTGTTATGGTTGTGGATTAGGAACCAGCATGTGGGAATAAGTGACAACAGCACGCAATATTTAGACTGTGGCAGCTTGGACTCAGTCTGTAGTTTGTCTCTGTTAGTTGACAACCGGGTCTGGGCAAGCCCAAGTAGTCTTAGTCCAGGTAACCTCTCCTTATGTACCTGCTTATATTGGAACACCTTAAAGAAACTCAGCCTCACGCACACAGGGATAGCTGAAGGTTTGGCATTAAGTTTTAACATGTAATGGTGCAATGGATCATACTGGCTGGATTTGATGTTTTACTTCTCATCTAAGAAAAACACCTGCATTTTCCTCTCCTTACATTCTTCAGAAGGTTTTTGCCAATTATGCAGTTATTCTGCAATATTCAAATGCACTGAAAATAGAAAATTCAAAAATTAATCTAACTCTGACATTTTATTCTTGTTAACATACTAAACATTTACTATGGTGAAGATTAATTTATGGCTACAGGGTAAAAAGTATCTTTGTCTCTCTGGCTAACGTAACTTATTTTCCATTAAAGATACTACAAAACATCTGCACGAGCTGCTTAACTCCACATTTTTATCAATATTTACATAGGCTTTTCATTGAAAACAATAATTCTTTCCATATCGTGCAACATCAGCTCCAGTCCTTTCTCCATTTCTGCTGTCTCTGTCACAGAAAACGTGCATTCACATTTAACTGAAGTTTAGTGCCAGGAAAATTAATTCTAGGAACAGAAGGAAACATTCTCTGGGACTGAAAGGCAATATGCAACAAATGCAAACTTATTTAAGCAACAGCTCTACCTGCTTTGATTTTTCTTCCAAAATAAATGCTCTTGAAATACTGTCAAATGAAAGCACGTCACTGAACAGTGGCCAGGACTTGCAGAGGACTTGCCAGCAGCCAGGCAGACCCACTGAACTGCCTGACATGCAATGCTTTGCAATGCCTGGTTTCTCACTCTGTGTTAAGGCAAACTACTCAGTTCAGAGTATTCAGCACAGTACCTCCACATTTATCCGACAGCAAGAAGCAGAAATATTCGTGACTAACAGCAGCCTGCTGCCATCTGCTGGTGAAAAGTTCAGGACGTTAAACAACTGCAAACACAATCCATTCTTGCTTGCTCCCATTACTCTTGGCTTTTATCTCACAGCAAGACAATGCAATATTACTTGTGCAGTAATATTACTTAGAGAGAAACAAGCAGATTAGTGGCCTTACAGGGAATAAGGATCCTTTTCACAAACCCCCTTTCACTGACCCTTTACTACACCTGCAATAACCTGGACAGTGACTGTCAGAGGAACAAAGTAGCTCCAGCACCAAGTATTAATAGTAGCTGTTCTTTTACATGGAAAAAAAATACCAATACAGCAACAATAAAATATACCCCAGAAGCCATCTCTTTGCATGCACTGCAAAGAGGAGAGACAAAACAGTCAAAAACAATATGATGGTTGAGACAAAAGACAGCGAAGAAAGGCAGAATTTGATACTAAATAGGCAAAACAAGATTACATTAACCAAGGCAGAACTACAAGATTATAAACAGATGCCCCTCCACTCACTTCTTCTACCAGTTAGTCTTGACTCTTGCCTGTTCTTTGCTCTAAGCGGGTGCAGCTGGAAAATGTTCTTCACAGAGTGACACGTCCTGGGACACGAGATACCAGCACACAATAATTCCAAGGGGAGATACAGGATTCACAGGCCTAAGTCACTTCTTCCCATATTGGCAAAGAAGAGCAGTAAACTCTTCATCACAAAACATCCAAACTAACGGCAAATATAAGGAGTACAGACGAGAAAATTATCTTAAGTGCACTGTGGTGCTAGTTTCAGTGCTTAGAATATCCAGCAGAAAGATCACAGCAGTTTGCAAACCTTTAGCTCATTTAATCCCACCATAACTAGCTCTTGATGAACTGAGGTTGACACACTTGAAAAATTATTACTGAGAGCACCACTATTTCAAACATTTAGATGAAGATGCTCACAGTAAGATTACTCAGAAAGCAGTGCTGCCACAGTTCAATTGAGCACCAAATGTTGCCAGAGCTGCAACATGCAAGTCTGCAAATTACTCTGGCAGACCTAGCAACAAAAAGTCAGATGCACAACTTGCAGAACACTTTACAAGGCTGAAAAACTAAACAATAAACAAAACAAAGAAACAAAGAAACAAAAACAAACAAACAAAACCAAAAACACAATCCACGCAGTACTCATATGCAGTACAGTCATTCCTTTCCTTCGGGAAGAGGAAATACAGACTTCATTGTGCACTCGAACATAAGCTTCACCATACCCTGAAAAGCAAAGGCTCCAGGATGGAAACTGAAAATGGATTGATCACAACTTCCCAGCTAATTTCAGAAACCCAACATCTATACCAATGCCTATCTTCAAAAGCCTACCAAGAGCAACTATCTGTTCCATCATAATGCTGACACAAGTTTTGATGGAAACAGACAGTTGTTTTTGACAGCTCTTCTATCAGAAGGTACTGGTGGGAATAATCTGTGAAAACAAGCTGATTTTTAGGCAACTTAATGATATTATTTTTTGTTTGATTTTAAATACAGGTGTGTTTTTCTGTTAATCTGTCCTCAAGTTTTCCCTTTTTAAGTGATAAAGGTTTTAGTATTTTATTTCATGTTGCAGCATTTTGTGCTTCTACAATGCCACAGTGGTGCCTCTGAAAGAAGTTACATCAGAACATCTGATATCACAAAAGCTCTTCTCCCAATCCACTTGCATTAGAATTCAGTTAGTAGAAATTTTGAAATAACATGTAAAAAATACTGATTTTGCACTCCTACCTATGCAATAAGGGAATAAAATATTGCCAAAGCATTAAACTGTAAGTCCTTGATAAAGTCAGGATTTTCTCACTATTAGTACTCCCTGCTATTTGAGAAAAAATGGTTGCAAGAAATATTAACTAATGATTAATACTGACTTCCAAATCCAAACCTGCTAAGCAGCAGGGAGAGGCCTTACAGACCAACATGGAGTAAAGCTTACTCTCCTGACCAGCATAGTATTCCTCCTATTGCAGAAAATCTGCCTGAAAAGAAAGCCAGCACAGCTGGCCAAGCCCCAGCAAATTATTCTTACCTTGCACCAATGAGCTTGCATTTTTCTTCAAGGTCAACAAATATTATTTGCAAGAACCATGCACCCTAAGCACCTAATTATGTTAAAAAGTGAGGGCATAACCTCTGAATCTCAGTCTCAGTCCTGGTCTTTCCTGGTATGACCAGCTTTCAGCAATCCTAGGTCCCTGAGATCAGTGGTAAAGTCTGAGAGAAGGAAGACTTACCCTTGGTGGTGGAGGAGCAGGTTACAAATGGCATACTCAGGTCCATGGAGCCCCCACAAGCACTGAGAGAGATGGCCCATGTCATTTTGAGGCCATTCTCTTTGTCAGTGAAAGGCTGTGACAATCTGGAAGAGGTTCCGTAGCACTAGTAGAAAGTAGACATCACCTTTTTCCTCAAGCAAGGCAAGAAGGAGAATCTGGGGAACTACAGGCCAGGCAGCCTCAATCCCTGTGAAGATGATGGAGTAAATAATCCTGGAAAAACAATTCCAGACGCTGACTGTCAAAAGAGCTAGAGGAGATCATTTGGAGTGGTCAGCATGGATTTATGAAGGGGAAATCATGCTTAAACAAAACGGAAAGCCCTCTACAATGAGAAGACTGTCTTGGTAGATGAGAGGAGAATTATTTTATGCTTTTCTTGACTTTGGTAAAGCTTTTGACACTGTCTTCCATAACATCCTCATCAGCAAACTGATGGGAAGTATGGTCTAGATAAGTCAACACTGAGGTGGACTAAATAATGCCTGAGCTGCTGGATTCACAAGGTTGTGATCAGTGGCATGAAGTTCAGCCAGAAGCCAGTCACCAGCTGTCTGCCCCGGGGCTGGAAAATGGATGAAATACTGTTAAATATCTTTATAAATGACCTGGAAAACGGGACAGATGGCACCATCAGCAGGTTTACAAAGGATGTAAAACTAGGAGAAGTGGCTAATAGACCCAGTGTGTGTGTTGTCATTCAGAGGGACCTCAACAGGATGAAGAAATGGGTCAACAGGAATGTCATTAAATTTAACGAAGGGAAATGCAAAGTCCTGCCGTTAGAGAGGAATAACCCCAGGTAGCAGGACAGTCTGATGTGCAACCAGCTGGAAAGCAGTTTGTCAGAAAAGGTTATGGTGGTCCTCACAGACAAGTCATTCAAGAGCCAATCACATGTCCTTGTGGGAAATGCCAGTGGCACTCTGGCTTGCACTGAACAGTGTTGCCCATGGCTTGGACAAGCGTACTCTACGCTGGGTTAAGAACTGGCTGGAGGGCCGGGCCCAGAGAGTGCTGGTGAATGGGGCTGCATCCAGCTGGCGGCCAGTCACTAGTGGTGTTCCCCAGGGGTCAGTGTTGGGTCCAGTCCTGTTTAACATCTTTATTGACGATTTAGATGAGGGGATTGAGACCATCATCAGCAAATTTGCTGATGACACCAAGTTGGGAGGGAGTGTCGACCTGCTGGAAGGCAGGAGGGCTCTGCAGAGGAATCTGGATAGACTGGAAAAATGGGCTGATTCCAATGGGATGAAGTTCAATAAGGCCAAATGCCGGGTGCTGCACTTTGGTCACAACAACCCCCTGCAGCGCTACAGGCTGGGCGCAGAGTGGCTGGAGAGCAGTCAGACAGAAAGGGACCTGGGGGTGCTAATTGACAGGAAGCTCAACATGAGCCAACAGTGTGCCCAGGTGGCCAAGAAGGCCAACGGTATCCTGTCCTGTATCAAAAACAGCGTGGTCAGCAGGACAAGGGAAGTGATCCTTCCCCTGTACTCTGCATTGGTGAGGCCACACCTGGAGTATTGTGTTCAGTTCTGGGCCCCTCAGTTCAGGAAAGACATTGAAGTGCTGGAGCGGGTCCAGAGAAGAGCAACACGACTGGTGACGGGACTTGAACGTAAGACCTATGAGGAGAGGCTGAGGGAGCTGGGGTTGTTTAGTCTAGAGAAGAGGAGGCTTAGAGGTGACCTCATCACTCTCTATAACTACCTGAAGGGAAGTTATAGCCAGGTGGGGATTGGTCTCTTCTCCCAGGCAGTTAGCAATAGGACAAGGGGGCATGGGCTTCAACTCTGCCAGGGGAAATTTAGGCTGGATATTAGAAAGAAATTCTTTACAGAGAGAGTGGTCAGGCATTGGAATGGCCTGCCCAGGAAGGTGGTGGACTCGCCGTCCCTGGAGGTTTTTAAACTGAGATTGGACATGGCACTTAGTGCCATGATCTAGTAAATGGACTAGAGTTGGACCAAGGGTTGGACTCGATAATCTCTGAGGTCTTTTCCAACCCAGTCGATTCTGTGATTCTGTGATTGCCATCAGCTGCCTGAGAGTCAAACACAACTTCCACCTTGTGGAACAGCATGGAATGCAATACAAACACTGTGTAAGAGGGCAACAGAATAGCTACAGTAAACCTGTAGCAAGGGAAAGACAATCAGACATTTCTCACGCAATTTAACAAAACCAGGACACTAGTCTTTGATGATCTGTGCAGCACTGTTCCTGCATTACACATACTGATGAGCCTCATTAGCATCACACATCTTACCACTTCCTTTCTTTCCCAAAGGCTGGTCATCACCTTGACTTGCCACAGGTGCCACTTGTGTTCTATTCTGTATTTCTCTTCATACACACATTTTCTACAGCAGCTAAAGCATATACACCACCAGTATTATTTTGATTTAAAACATCCATCTTCCACATCTCTAATCAGGCTAGATTTTTTTCTTTCTGTCTCAAAGCCTCTCAGGAGAAGGACTGTTTCTACTTGTATCTGTCATTGCTCAATCACTTAAAAAAATAAAAGAATGCTGGGTAAATAGGCTCTTTTAGCAACTAAAGATATCCAGACAGAAACACAAGTGAAATGACTGTGACCTTGGCTGCTGTAGTACATTATGTTAACCATAAAAGAGTTTCCTGCAGCTTTCCCTGACCGGTATTCCTAAAGTACAAACTAGTAAACTGTGTGCAGCTAGAAGATAGTGAAGCTGCTCAAAAGTACATAAATGAGTGACTATGGATTGGTTCCAACACTTGGGAAGACTCTGCCTACATGTAAACGCATCAGAAACCACTGTCGCTGGTGCAGAGAAACACCATCACTACTGTTCTCCCAATTCCCCCTCACTAATCCTTAAATCAGTGCTCTACAAGAGAATGATTTTATCCTGAAGTCCAGCATAATTATGATGGCCTTCTAATATAAGCCTAACCAAAATTTCCTAAGTATCCACCACAAACCAGAGGACAAGTGAGCTACTAATTATGACACAAAAACCACAGCATTGTACTTACCTGCAAGCAGTAAAGATCCCAAAGGTGCATAGGTATATCACTTCCACTTTTATATATATCACTTTGAATCTGAAGCCAGGTCTTCACAGGAGACTCAAAATTCTTAGCTATCACTTCTTAATCCATAACTGTAAATGTAGTAGCAACCCAAGATCCAGTTTATTTTTTCTTAAGACAGGCCATGACCAAGGTATCATCCACATTCTTCGGCTGAGCGGCCCTACTAGTTCACCTAGCATCTGAAAGATTACTACAAGCTGCAAAGACAGACCTATACTTCAGCATATTACTTGGTTAGAACCAGAGGATCCTTCTCAATCCAATAGTGCATGTTCTCCAACACAATAATCAAAACACTGTTACTTCTCTCTGGAGCACATTTCCTAAAGTCACATATAAATACTGATTAAAAACAAAACAAAACAAAACAAAACAAAAAAAACATGGACAATTAGGAATGGAGGGATCAGATACACTTGTACCTTACAAATAAGAGTTTGATAAAAGTACTCAGAAATACATTTTCTAATCTGCTTGATATCAACAATTCTGTTGGTTTTATTTTTGGAGTACATGCTTGTTACTCATGATGAATAGCAACAATGCATACCAGCCTGATACAAATTCTGGGTGGGGATTTCATACTTTTAAACTCTCCTCATAATCATGTATTAGCTTTAAAACTGAATGAGTCAGAAAGATATTTTTTTCCCCTAATAACAATTTTATTCTTAACCTGCAAATATGGATGAATGGACATTATACCAAAGAGTCTAACAGCTTTCAAGAAAAGAGTTTGCATACATTCACAAGACTGACACTAACAAAACTGCTAATGAATCCTGGTATTTTCAGTTCTCTCTTCCATCTGTAAGGTTCTACCCCTGTATCTTTTCCAGAATTTGCATGTTTACAGAGGAAGTATCACTTTGGATTACATTAAAACACAGATTCAAATACAGTTAACAACCAACCAAGAGCAAGTTTTTGGCCAAAAAGTGGAAAGCTCTTGGAGATGCAATCCACCTACATAAGAAAAAAATTATAATATTTCATGTGCAATTTACAGCAGTGAATAGCAGTGAAGCCCCAAAGAGCAGTGCAGCCTACTAGCCAAGTAATCACTACTCCATGTTCCTTCCCCCATTCTCTTTTACATACCCGCAGGAGCACAGCTGACAAACACACTTCTTCAAGGATGGAATGACATTCAAAGGCACAGGTGACACAGCAGACATGTTTGCTAAGAAAAACAGTTGTAGTTCAGGTCTTTCCCAGCAGATACAAAATGAAGATCACTTTTCAGAAGCAGTCCCTGGAGACAATTACATCAGATGATCTAGGAACCTCCAGAAGCAGGGACAAAGCACACAACAGTGGTACAGATTGCATTACATGTCCTGGCTGACCAGCTCCTTCCCTGAGGCAGCATGCCCAGGTTCTTCTTGTGGCATCCCAACCAGAACTCCGTGGTCCTGCTTTCAAGCCTTCGGACCACAGCACAAAAGCCTTCACAGTAACCTGGGGAACCTTTGTGAAGTCACCAGCACCAAGCTCTAGAGCCCAGGTCTGCAAGTAACAAAGCTATGTCTGTTCAAGACAGGCTATGGCTAAGGTCATAGAATCATAGAACAGTTTGGGTTGGAAAGGACCTTCAAAGGTCATCTAGTCCAAGCCCCTGCAATGAGCAGGGACACTTCAACTAGATCAGGTTGCTCAGAGCCCCGTCCAGCCTGGCCTGGAATGTTTCCAGGGGTGGGGCATCTACCACCTCTCTGGGCAACGTTCCAGTGTCTTACTACCCTCACTGTAAAAAATTTCTTCCTCTTGCCCAGTCTGAATCTCCCCTCATTTAGTTTAAAATCATTACCCCTTGTCCTGTCACTACAGGCTCTGCTAGTAGAATTGCAACCCTGGACTTTAGCAGGGCTAACTTTGGCCTTTTCAAGCAATTGCTGGGGGAAATCCCATGGGCAAGACTGCTTGAAGGAACAGGGGCCCAAGATAGCTGGATTGCATTCAGAGATTGCTTCTTCCACGCTCAGGATCAGAGCATCCCCACACGTAGGAAGTCAAGGAAGGGAGCCAGGAGGCCTGCGTGGTTGAATAGGGATCTGTTGGGTGTGCTCAAGCAGAAGAGGAGAGTTTACAGGTCATGGAAGCAGGGGCTGGCCACTTGGGAGGAATATAAGGCTGCTGTTAGAGGATGTAGGAAGGCAGCTAGGATAGCCAAGGCCTCCTTAGAATTACAGCTGGCGAGAGGGGTCAAGGACAGCAAAAAGAACTTTTTCAAATACATAGCAGACAAAACTAATACCAGAGGCAATGTAGGCCCACTGATGAATGGGGTGGGTGCCCTGGTGGCAGAAGATACAGAGAAGGCAGAATTACTGAATGCCTTCTTTGTCTCTGTCTGCTCTGCTGGAGGCTGTCCTGGGGAGCCCTGTACCCCTGAGATCCCGGATGAAGCCAGGTCAGTGGAGGAGTTTGCTTTAGTTGATGAGGACTGGGTTAGGGAGCAATTAAATAGTCTGGACATCCATAAATCCATGTGTCCAGATGGGATGCACCCGCGGGTGCTGAGGGAGCTGGCTGAAGTCATTGCTGGACCGCTCTCCATCATCTTTGCCAAGTCTTGGGAAACGGGGGAGGTGCCTGAGGATTGGAGGAAAGCAAATGTCACTCCAGTCTTCAAAAAGGGCAAGAAGGAGGACCCAGGTAATTATAGACCGGTCAGCCTCACCTCTGTCCCTGGGAAAGTGATGGAACAGCTTATCCTTGGTGCCATCTCAAGGCATATCAAGGATAAGAGGGTTATTAGGGGCAGTCAGCATGGCTTTACCAAGGGTAAGGCATGCTTGACCAACCTCATAGCCTTTTATGAGAATGTAACAAGGTGGATGGATGATGGCAGAGCGGTGGATGTGGTCTACCTTGACTTCAGTAAAGCCTTTGACACAGTCTCCCACAGCATCCTCACAGCTAAGCTGAGCAGGTGTGGTCTAGACAATAGAGTAGTGAGGTGGGTTGCAAACTGGCTTAAGGAGAGAAGCCAGAGAGTGGTAGTCAATGGCGCAGAGTCTAGTTGGAGGCCAGTATCTAGTGGAGTGCCTCAGGGGTCGGTACTGGGGCCAATATTATTCAATATATTCATTAACGATTTAGACGAGGGAATAGAGTGTACTATCAGCAAGTTTGCTGATGACACTAAGCTGGGAGGAGTGGCTGACACGCCAGAAGGCTGTGCTGCCATCCAGCGGGACCTGGACAGGCTGGAGAGTTGGGCGGGGAATAACCTAATGAAATTTAACAAGGGAAAGTGTAGAGTCCTGCATCTGGGCAGGAAGAACCCCAGGTTCCAGTATAGGCTGGGGAATGACCTATTAAAGAGCAGTGTAGGGGAAAGGAACAACAGGATGGTGGACAACAGGATGACCATGAGCCAGCACTATGCCCTTATGGCCAGGAAGGCCAATGGTATCTTGGGGTGTATTACAAGGGGGGTGGTTAGTAGATCGAGAGAGGTTCTCCTGCCCCTCTACTCTGCCCTTGTGAGACCCCATCTGGAATATTGTGTCCAGTTCTGGGCCCCTCAGTTCAAGGACAGGGAACTGCTGGAGAGGGTCCAGGGTAGGGCAACGAAGATGATTAGGGGAGTGGAGCACCTCCCTTACAAAGAAAGGCTGAGGGAGCTGGGTCTCTTTAGCTTGGAGGAGACTGAGGGGTGACCTTATTAATGTTTATAAATATATAAAGAGTGAGTGCCACGAGGATGGAGCCAGGCTCTTCTCGGTGGCAAACAATGATAGGACAAGGGGTAATGGGATCAAGCTGGAACACAAGAGGTTCCACTTAAATTTGAGAAGAAACTTCTTCTCAGTGAGGGTGACAGACACTGGAACAGGCTGCCCAGGGGGGTTGTGGAGTCTCCTTCTCTGGAGACATTCAAAACCCGCCTGGACATGTTCCTGTGCGACCTCACCTAGGCGTTCCTGCTCCAGCAGGGGGATTGGACTAGATGATCTTTTGAGGTCCCTTCCAATCCCAAACATACTGTGATAGTGTGATAGCAGGCTCATGTCTGGCTTTTCACCCACCAGCATCCCCAAGTCTTGCTCCACAGGGCTGCTCTCAATCCTCTCATCTCCCAGCCTGTACTGATACCTTGCATTTCCCTGATCTGGGTGCAGGACCTTGCACTTGGCCTTGTTTAATCTCATGAGGTTCACATGTGCCTACTTCTTCATTTTGTCCAGGTCCCTCTGGATGGCTCCCCGTCCCTCAGGCATATGAACTGCACCACTCATCTTGGTGTCATCCATAAACTTGCTGAGGGTACACTTGATCCCACTGTCTGTGTCATTGATGACTACATTAAACAGTACCAGTCCCAGTACAGACCCCTGAGGGTCACCACTTGTCACCAGTGTCCATCCAGACATTGTGCCATTGACTACTACCCTCTGGATGCAACTATCCAGCCAGTTCCTCATCCACCAAACAGTCCACCCACCAAATCCACTTCTCCCTCATTTAAAGTGAAGTATGTCATGGGGGACCAGTCAGACATTCCAATTCTCTAGCTGTTCGAGCATGGTTACATCAACACGTAAATGGGCTATTAAGAAGCACTTCCCTCTTAGTGGCTAACATGTTAACAGCCACATTATAGCTTCCACAACCAACCACATAACTCTTCCCATAAAGCTTGTCAAATTCTGCTTTATGAGGGATATGTCAAATACAAGTGGAGATTCTTCAACTGTTTTGGAAGAAAGGAGGAGAAAGATACACCAGAACATAAAAACAATTTAGCAGTGCTTCACAATTCTATAAACACCTCAGGCTAGGGGTCAGTACTTTTACAGTAATGAGCTGATTTGCTGGAAGCTCAGCTCCTACATTCCCACTCCACCACAAGCTATGTTATCAGTTACTTATATCAGAATGTCATAAATGTCTTCCAACTATTTGAAGATAGCACTAGCACTACCACAATTCTTTTTTTCTTAAAACTTTAATATAAAACTTACATTCAGTAATATGCCTAAAGAAACAGACACTCCAGTGGAAGCCTCTGTCAAAAGATAGAAGTGACAGAAATGTTGACCAGAAGTCTTAATAAGAGACAAGAATCAAATGAATGTAGAGCATCAAGTAAAACTTGTGTGAGTGGTGGTTTGATTTTTGTTTTGTGTTTGGTATTTGGAGAAGGAGGTGCAGGGTTATGGGCAAGACAGAGATGCAAAGGACTTCACTGCTTCTCATCTGAGAATGTTTTTTTAGGATTATGCAACATCTGCTATTTTTCAAAATATGCTTAAAAAAGAATGCACAGTTCTGTACATAAATGGCAGGCTGTACATTGAAGTTATCCATAGTAACATTCTAACTGGAAGAACCAGAGCAGATTTAAAGTTTTAAAAGTTTTAAAAGTTTTAAAAAGTTTTTAAAAGTTTTAAAAAGTTTTAAACAGTTTTAAAAGAAGAGACCGGGATACAGTCTCTACAAAAACCAGAAAGGAGTGGAAGTTCTTCATCTAGACAGTGTTTAGAGAAGATGCTACACACTCAAGTGAACCATGACTGCACTATGGTTATGCTTCCGCTTCACAAATTCTACCCTGATGATGGTTCCTTCATGTCTGGCTTCTCATTCAACTGGTCTTCATCTGGAAGAAAACATGTACTAGTTAGCACTCTGTAATATTCAATTAATTGACAGAAATACTGCTCCAGAAGCGTCACATAAAAAAAAATACACTAAATAGTACTTACAATTTTGATAAATGTTCTCAGTAAGACAAAATCATCTGCTACAAGTACAGGCACAATTTTAAGGAAAGCTAAATTGCAGCAAGCCTTTGCACAAAGTATAGATCTCACTACTGCTTGAAGATAGCTTGTTGTCTTAAATTCCTAGTACTCCATTAAACACCATGTGTTTTGGTGAAAGTCCACAGTATAACCATTACTGACTCATTTTTATTAATGCATTTCAAAAACTGACCTCACATGTAACCAAACACTACACTACTGGTTAAACTAAGTTGACAACTTTTGTTAGGAATGAGTTGAGGGGCCAGGCAGGCTGGAATGTAGGACATTTCATAATAAAAAGTATATTAATAAGGTAATACAGACTATGAGCACCTAACCGACCTCACAAAAATCCCAGGTACCTACAACACATTTCTAAATAGCAAAATTTGTTCAGAGTAAATACATTTTTTCAAAGTAACTTTGTGAATTCTCAAACTTCAGATTACTCCATTGCTAACGCATTTTAAGGCTTTTTTTTTTTTAAATAGCTGCATATTGCCTCAGAAAGTCAGATGAGCACCTTTCCTCCTATTTGCAACATGTTGAAATAACTAAAGGAAGCATGTTTCCTTTGTTTATGTCTCATCTTCCATAAGGAATAAACATACAAGTAATCTGTCTCCCTATATTTCCACAGCAGGGTTCAGCTATTCAGAACAGGTTATTTATGGCAGCATACTGAGTGGCAGAATGGACAAAATCTTGTTGCTAAAATAATAGACACTTACCATTTAATTTATGTATTAAGTCTGATGGGATTTCATGTACCATTGATGCCATTTCTTCCAAATGTTGACAGGTTACCAGCAGTGACGACAGGGAATATTTTCTGTCATGAGGAGATACTGACAATGGTGTCTTGCTAAATTCTTCATCCAAGAAGAATTCTAGAGGACTGCACGATTCACCTCTTTCTCTTTTTTCTGGTGCAAGACTTAAGTCTGATCTACAACTCACGAATTCATCTCCACTATATGTTTGATGCAGCTCCTCTTCACTGATAGATGAAGACTTTTTCAGTGCTTTACATGTATTGAACAGAGACTGTGAATCTGGCTTTGATTTCTGAATATCCCCCTTATTTTTTGAATCGTCTGTTACATATGTGCTGTCTATTACATCACAATTGGATACCAACGAATCTTCAAGCTCAGAGTCTATTTTACAAAGTTCTTCTGGAAGCGTCTCACCCAATATTCCCAAGGAGGCAGCTTGAGGACTAAGAGAATCTAACAACAGACATACGTTCCGGTGCAGGACCAAATCCTTTAAGGAACCCTGAAAGTGGTCTGAAGGTACAGCATTCGTTCTGCTATTGTCTTCTGAACAAATATCTGGAGTATTCATGCTTTTCTCTACATATTGAAAAGTCTGTTCTTCTTGATCTTCTACAGAACTTTTGTTCAAAGCAATACATGTTAACTCCTCTTCTTCAAGAGTGCTCTCTCTCTCTCTCATTCTAGGTGTTTCCAATAAAGAAGATTCAGCAAAACAACTTATGCTCATTTGCTCTTGAGGTCTAAATTCTGCAGAACTTAATGAAGCCATCCTTTCTGACACAGGAGGATCCGAGTCAGGTACAGAAGATGCAGGGATGGAGTCTGCCACCCCCTGTGTTACAAGTGCTTCTTCTGTCATTACCTCAGTTGGGGTCAGCTCTATGTCTGATGAGCCCTCAGTCTGAACAGCTTTTCTCCATGAGCTTCTAATTTCAGTAACTAAATGGAACAAACCAAGGTAAAATTTTAGTACTATCATACTCTCAATCTGTTATTCTTCTGTCCCTTCAGTAACAAACAATCCAGGAAGGAATATTTATAACTGCTTTATATTGTTTATGTTTTGTTTTCTTCCTCAACACAAAGGGGATTCTACACAGGAAACAAATTTACATCAAATCCAACTCACAGTATCCACACTTTATTAGGCCTACATCTTATGAGGCCTACAATGCTGTGTTACAGAGTGAGTAATTAGGTCCACTTGCAGCTCCACTGAAATAATTATCTATCACATCACTCAGGATGTGTGATGTGTACAATGTCAATGAAATAATCACATTTCTAATCAACGAGTACTATAATCAGAGTTTCAGACTTACGCAGATTTTCTGGAGTTCGGGGAATTTGTTTCCTTGTTAAAAATGGGTTAACAGCCAGTATGTTAATGAGATCTTCTAATGCCATTCCTTTTCCTTCACTACTCTGAGGTGACTCAGACACTACTGCTTTTGCAACCTGTAGGATGTAAGAGACAGGCAAATCCTGAGAAATCAAAATTACAACCTATTTATTACTGTCAGTTATGGCTCGAAATAAGTCCCATTTTCCAAATGATCTGAAGAGTTTGGAATCTCCTGACTTTTCTTCTGTCATTTACTACTTGGGCTCACAATGACCACTAAAAACACAAAGTAAAGATAGAGGACAGAAATCAGAATTCAGTTCTAAGTTTCTCCATCATCTATGAATCTATCTTAAAAAAAAAGGAAATGTGCTCAGAATATTTAAGACACTAATCAAGAACTGCATAAGCATGAATCCTAGAGCTATATTTACATAAGTAAAATTTTTCAGCAGATGAAAAATAACTGTTCCATTTCAATGAAAGATGCAATTTACTTTCCAAACCAAATCAAGATGTGGCATATTTTATGGTAACTCTTGTGAAAGGAATTCTGCTGTTAAATCTTAAATAAAACACCTAAAACAGGAAATACTTAAATTCCTGCTTAGAATTCCCCAGCCTCTGTCAAATATTTAACATGCATAACTTCAGAAACAAAAAGGACTGTTGAATTCTTAATATATGCAGTGGTTCACAGATTAAAGTATAAGAGGTGACAAAAATCATACCATGATTCTACTGAAAGTGTTATTCACTTCACCATGATTTAGATGTATGATACCTGCACAAGCTCCATGTTTTTAGGGTGTATTTACTTGAGCAGTCACCCCTAAAACTTAGTGACACTGATTACTATCTAGCAGAAAAAAGTATATTTTTGACATATCTGGATTACAAGAGGCACTTAACGATACAAGTAGTAATTTGTTCTCTAAATTTAATGACCATTTATTTAAAAACAAACAAACAAACAAAAAACCAACTTTTCCTAACCTGTTCCGCCAGTTCATTTCGGGCTTCATTAAGAGGGTCTTCTTTTTTGGCAGGAGACTTCATCTGGGTAACTTCATCACCTACATTCTCTGACATTTCTGAAACAGCAGACTCATCCTTTCCATTTTTGAAGATCTTTGGAGACACAGGCCTTTCTTTCTCCTTGCAAGTTTCAGTATTCAAGTTCTAGAGAAATACATGGGAATTACTAGAAGTTTTAAACTCAAGTGTCAGAAAATCAGCGTGAAGAAACTGTCATACAAATTCTGGACAGCAATGGCCCTAGTGTTCACTCAATAAAAATATATCAGTCTTAAACTCTAACTAAACACAAATTTTTACAATCATATTTAAAGTAGGACATTAGCAGTCAGGACAGGGTGTTACATAGAACGCAGATCTGCAACTCCCTTGTAATACACTACAGTGAACATCTATGCAATGCACAGGCAAATTGCTTTTAAGCTGCATTATAACCCTTAACTTCACACACAACTTAAAGAAATATTGAAGTCTGATGAATGATCACACCGAAAAGGTGGATGACACTGTACATTGTACTTGAAGTCAAATGCCAAGTGCGTTTACTTCTCACTGTCCCTTCCTAAAGCTTAACGAAGTCCCTGGCAGTTTGCTTTTACAGCTTTACAGAACTGACTCAGATGTGTAAAAATACTACTTAAACAAAAAACATTACCCACTCCGCCACAAAAAAAAAAAAAAAAAGAAAAAACACAACAAACACAACACACAAAATCAAAAAAACAAACCATCCCCTCAAGTCTATAGGCTCCAATCAATGTAAAACCCAAATATCGTAAGTTTAACTTCTTTGACAGGTAGGAAATTACGTAAGAATAACCTTTTCAAGTAGTACATCTCTGTTTTCAGATGCTTTTGGCAACTCCAAATGCACTGAGGAGCTCCTTTCAGGGCTGGGGGAGAGGAAAAAAAAAAATTAGAGATGAGTTAAACAAGTGGCATGCAAGTCTAGGTAGAAGGCCATTACATATTGTGTGCCCCGTATCTGTCCGTTACGATTTCCCTCAATTCGTCCCGGTCATCAGAAGGCAATTTTACTATAGGGAGAACATGTGACAATTAGAGCAGATTTAGCCCTAGTTGTGTATCAGTCTCCCAAAACTAATAAACGATGAAACCTTCCCCTTGATTACCAAGGGATTTTGTGATACATTTTGTAAACAAATCTTCCATATTCTGCAATGAAAGATAACTGGAAAGTCTTCTGCAGACCTGATAGTGATCTTTTCCCTAGACATTCTTCCTCTGAATTGCCTCTGGAACCCACAGGTCTGTTCCTATATGAACTTACTAATATTTAACAGTCACGGGGCTACCAAAAACTTTAGTCTTACCACTTCTGATATGCATAGTGCTAACTGCACAGCTGCCTAAAACATAAGGTATAGTCCTCACTTGCTAAGAACACACCTTAAAACGTCAATATTTGCTATTATGTGTCTTTAGAATCAGAAGCAGACAACTACCCGTGCTGTATGAAGTCACTGAGAGAAATCCAGGTGTTAACCACTTGGACAACCTTTGAGACTTATACACAACTATATCAACTGATGTCCAAGTACAGTACAGCCTTCCTTTGCTAACTCCCGTTCTCTCCTAGTAGGTAACTTTCAAGTATCTGTAGGAGTCATAGTATGAAATACAGTGTTATTCAAAAGGCCATGAAACCTTCTTAGACTTAGTAAATTACAAACAGACTGAAACTTTTTAAAATACCATTGATTTGTGCTCTATCCTTTGCTGAAACTGTAGCAAGAGATGTTACAGAGCAACATGATTTTAGAACTTCACGAGAAAAACAATGAGAAGGTTTAGCACAGTAATTCTGTTTGGGAGATGGGGTTGTTTGTTTTGCTTCAATTTTAGTTGGTTTTAGGTTGGGGGAGTGTTTTTTCATTTTGAACACAAAAGATGGAGTCCTGTGAATGTCCATTCTTTTATTCTCATCAGGCTATACTGAATATTTACGCCTACCTCAACTCAGTCTGAGAAACAGAATTCTGTTTTCTCCACCCATCTCCTAAACTTTGAAAAAATGTAGTTACAAAGTGAGATAAAAACCTTGCAACTTGGCTGCTGCACGTCCTACTCAGCAGCTGGACAAAGTAGCAGTTACTTTAGGACTCTGTTACTTAATCACGTGGATATGACATGTAAGGAGTAGCCTACCAAAATATTACACTAAGGACCAAGAGATGCGATATATTCAACTTCAACACGTAAATTTCCTTTTTTTTTTCCACTGTTCTTTAATTAATTTCTCATTAACATCCTACCATGTTTGTGGTGGTGTTGACTTATCCATCACAGCTTCCAGCGCCCCATCATCTTTCTCATCATGTACTTCATTAACAGAATCACAAACATCTAGAAAAGCGAGTCAAGAGTTTTATTACTGCTTCAATTTTTTTTTTGGCTCGGGCCCCCTGGTGACACAAGTGACTCAGACCATTTCTGTAGACTATTCACAGGATGGACTTTATGAACACTTCAAGAAAAATTAATTTAAATATATAAGCAGGACAGTGGAACCAATCCTTTTGCTCAGGTACCACTTGCAGCCACAGATGCCAGTAGCAGCAAGAGCCTATTCATGTTGTTCCTGAACACATGTACAAGAGGCATGATTCTACCTGCTGTTCTGCACACATCAGTCATACATCCAAACTACAATCTCAGACACATGTCATCATTATCCCCTCCTCTCCACACTTACATATCAGTTCCACAAAGCAAAATTCCACACACAGTTTCCCCACCATCTTCACCTGCATTTATCAATATCTCTGTGGACATGCTTATTCCTCTGATCAACACTGCCTCAGTCCAAGGAAAGGCACATGATAAGGACATGTTTTGCACGTTATCAGAGGTACATGTACCTCAGCTCAGGACTCTTTAGAACAATAAACATGAATTTTGGCATATAATTTGGATAAACAGCCAAAGTTTAACCTCAGTAGTTCTCTACTAACCCTAAATTTCAGCTTCTGCAAACATAAATGGCATTTCATTTTGTGTTTACCTCAACAACACCTCCAAAATCCAATCTCACTTCAATAAGTTAGGTGAGGCTAAGTTTTTCTTTTTTTAAGTTCACCATGTTAAGAGACAGAAAGTTAGTTTTCTTCGTGTCTGGATTTTCAGATCAAGCATTTTAACTGCAGAGTAGAGAGAATGCCAGACACCAGTTTGTCTCAAGCATTCTGATATTAGCAGGTCACAGCATTATTGCACAGTGCTTTAACCTTTAAAGTGTTTAAGGCAAATGACCTTCTCCTTGCAATTCTGTAGCCCTCTCTTTGCAGCATGTCCCTAAAAGGGACTGCAAATAATATGTGATTCATGCAGTCTTCCCCCTCCTTTTCCACCCTTGCTTTCTAACTTCCTATTTATAACTCTATACTAGGGACAGTCAACACTTGCTCAATAAGCACTACCCAGTAAAATACAATCAGCTTATCAGCCAATCAGCATGTGCAACATCCATGTCTGATTCAAGTGAGCTATGATCAGCAGTTAACCTAATGACTGAAAGCAACCAACAGAGATCAAGGCCCTGATCAAGTGGCACAGTTACTGTGGAATAAATACTTCAGAGTGCACCAAGAAAAGATGCTTACCTGGGAAGATACCTTCAACATCTTTTTCCAGATGGCCAATGAGAAAAGTTTTATCTTCTCTCTCTCTCTCTCTCCCTCTTATTAATCCTCCAACTTGAACCAACTTTTACTGTTAGAGTGAATGAATTCTCTAGAACCCATAAATAAACTTCTATACATGGAATTGTCTCAATATCCTTCATGCAAGAATAAAGTGCCAAACAGTTCCAGAATTGATTTTTTTTGTCATATCAAAAGCTTCAGATACTCTTTGAGGTATAACAAGGTTGAAAAATGGAAGGCAATTGTGCCAAAGAGTTATTCAGAACCAGATTACTAGAGACTATCAAAGATAATTGCAAATGCAACCAGGGAATCTTTGCAACTCTGAGTAACAATTTTGGTAGCGGGAGGAGAAGGAAAAAACCTTCTCCTGGTCACCCACCTGAAACTGATGCTGGATATTGACAAAAGACACTATCATCATCATCATCATTATCTCCTCCTTCTTCAGAATAAAAATCCTTAAATGTTGAAGCTCTTAAATCAAGTTCCTTTTAAAAGAAAAAAAAGTTACACAAGCAGGGTGAAAAAAATCTGCATCTCAACAGCAATTAACAATTTTTTTACAGCTGCTTTTCTGAAAATCAGCTATCAGACTCAACATGAAACTTTATGTCTCTGCTAGGCACAGGCACAATCTCAGATCCCTGTATCAATGCAAGTGTCAGAATTGAAGTTATTGTTCCTTCATTAAGCAGATCACATTAAAAGGGAACAACAGAACTCAGCTGATGTTCAGACTGATGGCACATGAAAGATCAGTTTCCGTGGCGCGGATGGACTCTGACAAAATCAAAACCAATCAGCTTGCTCTTATGATGATCTACTATCTTGATACGGAGGACACCAGTTGTGATTAAGCGAAATGTAGTTTCTTTAAGAAAGACTATTTCCTGAAGCATTTTTCTTAAGTTGCGCTGATTCCCTTACTGTACACATAAAGCTTAAGTGCTGGAAAAGAACACCCTGGTATAGATATACACCCTCTCACCTTCACCCTTTGTCTTCCCCAAAATCAGAAAAGTTGTACACTACTTACTGGATCTTGACTTAAGATCAAATTAAAAGGACACTGGCTGAGATGTTTTTCCCACTTTACTTTCCAGTCTTTCTGTTTTTCAGAAAAAGATCCATTTGTTGACCAACAATACAAATGCTCTCTTTTTAGGCTGTAACACATGAGCATGAAAAATGACCATAACACATCTGTTAATGGAGAAAACAATTCTACATAAAGATGGAGAATATAATGTCTTCCACTTATCCTGCAAAGCCTTTGATATATATCTCAACTTATTCATGCATTGGTGCATGCACTAAGAACTAACCAAAATTTACAACCTAAAAAGCAGCTGTAAGGTACTTTTCATGTTTCTTACAGTAAAATTGGAAGAGATATACTAAAATACATATCCACAGTGAGATATACACTTAAATGTTCCCTAAGCCAGTTTCAAATAAAGTTTTAAAATCCTAGAACTGATGAACATAACAAGAAAAAAAAAACGGATCAGCTAGCAAACAAAGTTCCCAAGAACAAAGCCTAAAATATTAATGAAGCAAAGGCAAAATGCTAAAGTTACCTAGAGAAGAATCTCAGTTAGATGTTGTATAGATAATCAAGATAAACGTGAATTTCCCAGAGGCAAAGGAAAAAGACTGAACCAATATGTTTGCGCTATAAATTATATTACTTTAGAAAAGACTCCAAGGTAGGAAGATATGATCCCTAGATTAAAGAACAAGGAACCAGAGAAAAATTAGACAATTACTTATTTGCTTTCAACTCCTGTAGTACTCTACCGCAGAGCGCAATCTTGTTCTCAGCAAGCTCAAATAGTTGTTTTAATTCAGATGGACCATGTTCATCTCTCAGTGTCCTCAGGGCTTCATTTAATAACTGAAGGACTGTTAAGAAATTCAGTTTTCCATCTTTATATACATTTCCTGTACAAAGCTTGAAGTATAGCAAGCAAGAAAAAAAAAAAACAAAACAAAAACAACAACTAATTAGTGAATAGCATCTATATCAGAAAGCTAAGTCTTCTGTGATCACAATAGGGACACAAAGTTTCACTTTGTATTTTGGTTTAGTTCCAGATTGTTTCCTTTTTCAAAAAATGGACTCCAGATTTAAGCCTCGGGCTTCCTTCCTAGAATCAGCTGCTTGAAAGTAGCTTATAAAGCAATAGAAACTAAGAAAACCTCAGCCAATGAGGTACGCTGTTTAACCACTTCCCCAACAGATTTGACAGGCCTAAAGAGCACCATTTACTGCACACTGTAAGCAAAAAACAAATTGGTTAAAACAATAATTAAACTAATCAACCTAGTTTTAATGTCTAAACGAAAGAAAACAAGTACTGATCAGGCAGACTTACCAATGCAGTTACTGAGTTTAAAAAGTTAATGGTTAAAACATAACTAACACAAACCAGCAGCATAATCATAAACTTTTACATACAAATTAGACATATTTTCTTCATCCTTGAGCAACCTAAAAAAAAAAAAAAGCTTACTAAGAAGGACAAAAGTAACTTACTTGGTGTACATCACTTTCAACTCTGTGAGCCAACAGCTGTGGAACACTGATGGTCACATTAGTTCCATCTAAAATCCACTGACCAACACAACCCTGAAGTACAGAATCCACAACTTCCTTTTCCTTTTTGAGAGATGTAAGCACTTCCATTATAGCTGTCCACATACTGCGGACCTTAATAGGCAAAAAGACAAAAATGCTACATTAAAATGTTTGCTATCATACCAACAATGACAGAGTACCACAACAGCATAAAGGCAGATTAAGGGACTAGCTGTGATTATTCACAGGTAGACAAGTGGGAATAACAGAATCCAAGTGCTGCAGAAAGGTAAGGAGAAAGACAGTATGCTGGCACAGCAGAAAAAAAAAATTCTCACCTTTTGAATTCTCTCAGCTTTGTCAGTTTGGTTACTTTGTTTCATCCTACATGCACATGCAAAACAAAAGTTCAAGTTGAATACAATGAAATTACAGATTATTTTTCATAAAATTGAGTAAGTAATCAATTTTATTTATGCTAACTTAGTTACAAGGAAAAACACTTACTTGCAAGACTGTATCTTCAAGGATTCAAATTCAAGCTGTAGCGCTCTTATGTCCTTAATTAAAAGCCTAGGAAAAAAGTCAACAGTTACCACAGATTCTTAAAAAATCCGAGTTCCTACTCTCCTATTCTCAGAGAATCACTGCATTACTGCACTGCTTTCCCAGCAAATACCAGGATAAGTTCAAGTCCTCTGGAAGAATCAAGGCCCACAGGTCTGAGGTGTGTCTAATTCATCTGAAGGCTTCATATACCTTCCCTTGTACAGTGGAAGAAGCGCAAATCAGACACTCACCATAAGGTGTCCCTTGACGCTAAACTCTCTGATCTTGATGCAAAGGTATCAGACTGGTCCTCTTGTATGGAGCTATGCTACATGCACTGAAACTGCTCTTCTGTCTACAGTTCAACTCCTCCTTTTCTGCCATTTACTGAAGAGCTTGCAACTGTCTGTGACAGTGCTCCAGTCAAGTAAACAATCCCACCAAATTTCTGTAAATCCCAAAAATATATAACGCTTGTGCCTGTACAGAAAGTTCCAGTTATTCTTGTTTCTCAAACTGGGAATGTTTTCCATATGCAAGAATAAAGAATAGCATAATTTTAGTGAAATTAAGGGTTATGTAAACGTGTCCCACAGTGATCAAGCAAAGACCAGATGTTTCATCCTCAGACAGTTATATTCTAAGATATGACCACTCCTACATTAAGAAATCATGTTGCTAGGCATGCAGAACTTCCTGACCATTTTTTAATGCCCAAGTAACATTTTATTCAAAAATACAGCATGTCCAACTGGATAGCTAATTTATTTAGACTACTATGCATCATAAAGCACCCTACAAACAGTAGAGCTGCTAATTAAAGGAGGTAAAGAGGGAAAAAATGGGGAGAAGCTCAACATAACTCATGATGTAAAGCAGATGCAGCCTCCTAATATCCTTTTAAAAACACACACACAAAAGCCATCTTATAGAAAAAGGCTCAGTTTCTTTAAATGCATTACTTACTGCGATTTTTTCTTATATTCTTGAAGGACAAAATCTTCCTTTTGAAAAATGTGCAGAAGTTTATTGCATGAAACTCTGCATCTTGCATTTGCCACGTACATATCCTTAGGTCTCAAGTTTACAGTTTCAGCAAAAGATATATCAGTGCCTAAACGAAAGTTATGTTTGGATTACATCATTCACTTTTAGCACACAGACAACTTCCTTATCTACCTAGTTTGAACTGAAAGAATCACAAATCAAGATGTCCATTTTACCTGGACTGAAATAGAGTATGCAGTGTACTGTCTTTTTTGACAGTTCTTTCTATTGTATGCATTTTTATTCCCCTACACTCAGTCTCTTTCCCTATTCTTCAGGTCACCAAAACAATGCAAGGTGGCTAGAATAGACAGTTCTGATCCTTCAGAATTCTTCAAGTTGTGAGAAAGAGTAGAGTCCAATATTTTCAGAACAAACCATTTCTTTGTGTGGGTAACAGTGTACAGCATTACACAGATGAAACTTGGAGCAAGACCCATAAAGCAATAAAAAGCAAAACAATCTGCATTGTTCTATCAGCAATAGCCCTATGCAAGTGCACAGAACCCTCTGAGAGACTTCCAATGGAACAGTCAACTCAGAACTACTTAAAGATCTTGGCATATACTAAAGACTTGACAGATTCACTGTCAAAAATGAAGCATTTTTATTGTTCCATTACAGCTTACCTAGGCAATTCCTTTTCATGTCCTCAACCATTACATGTCTTGCAAGCTGATACAACAGGTCAACACATTTAGGACCAACAGGAGAAATAAATGTAGAAGGTGTAACTTGTGGAAAACAGCTTTGACCTAGACTCTAGAAAAATTAAATCGGTTTTAAACACAAAACCAATCTAAGAAATAAAGCCTAAACAACATTTAGCTAATCACCAAAACACTGCAGCCTACTTGCTAGCAAGCCTGATGCAGAGCTAAACTACTTTGCTGCTCCATTTACTCTAGCCAGCAGAAGCAACTAAAATTTTCTGAACATTCCCCTCACCGTTACTAGTTCTGTATGCAAAAGACAGTTTCAACACAAAGACTGAAACCAGTGTTGGGTAAAGGTTAGAAATCTCTGTGCTCTACACTCCTAACTGGTAATCCCTACCTTTGAAAAAACATTCAAGTTTTCTTTCATTTTTTCTACTGAAGTTACAATCAGTGAACTTTGCTCTGCTTTTATCTTATGCAAAGATATTGCTTTATTGGCTTTCACCTTGTCCACTACTACTAAAAAGTACAAGTGTTCCAGTACATAGAGACCTACATTCTAGAACGATCATTAAAACACAGGCAGCATAAGAAGGTAACAAGATAACCAACGATACCTGAAGCAATTAATTTCGGTTTGTCTTTTTTCATTTAGAAAGTTTCCCTTAAACTTTAGTCCCTTTCCCCATATATAACACTGAAGTTTTTCATGCATCTGAATTTCAAGATAATAAACATCTTCCCAGGCAACTTAAGCAAACATCTCTCAAGTTGGAGAAAATTACTCACCCAGAGCTGAGGAACCCTCTAGAGTTTTGTTAATCAAAACCATTATCCAGAGGCAAGCCACAGCAGTTTAAAGACCAAAGATTAAGTCTCTGTCATCTAAATATCACCATGCCACAATTTTTTCCTCAAACAATTCTAAGATAAACTATGTGAAATAAGATACAAGGTAAAACTGAATTTTTTGGTAAAACAACCTTATTTAAAATTCTTATCTAAAACCACTACATTCTCAAAAAAACATGAGGTCACAGAAACCACCATAGCATCAATTTTCACTCTTCATAGTACTCACTGCAATATCTTTCATCCATAAATAGCACTGCTTCCTAAATTCAGGATCTATCAGGCTTCCTAATGGAAATGAGTGTTTTCTTTCAATTTCAAAAAGGACAGGGAAGAAGGAGGGAAAAAAAAAAAAAAAAAAAGAAAAATCAGTGTCAAAACCTGTTACCTATTCAGTTACCTAATTAACCATTACAAGAACAAGACTAACACAAAGATTTCTGAGTGATGCCTCCTGGAGGAGGCAGAATATGAGAGGATATATCCTAGATCAGGAATAGCTAAAAGTTAGTTAAATGACATGGTTTACTAGCCATAATAAGTTAACTACAGATTACGGCAGATACAGATTTGTCTGCAGCCATTTTTAACTCAGGAGAAGGGAAGATGGGGAAAAAAAAGGGGCCAGAACACTGACAATTTTCATATCATTTGTCTTCCAACAGCCATTTATTTCATGCATAAGCTAAAATAGCTCAGCTATATAAGGACAAACATTAAGGAAGATGGGGTTCTTGCCATGTGGAAGATCCTGGCTTCAATCCTTAACTGGGAAATGTTACTGTTTGGTCAGGGAAGTGAATGGAAAAGGTCGATTACTTTGCAGCTACAAAAGTTTGTACCAAACTTGCTAAGTTACAGATACACTGTAGAGTTGTGATCAAGAGAAAACAAGTTCTCTGACTCTACTTTTTTTCCATAACATTCCCCAAGTGAGCACTTCCCCCCACACCAGCAAGTGCAAAACCATACTCTTGATGATGTGCACAGCAGTAACCTCACAAGCTGAACACTCACCTGAAAGCTTCTTCTGCACGGGTCTTATCCAGTTTAACAAACAAGAAGATGACAATGGCCTTAAACGCACTGCTGTTTGGGACATCAAACATCTTCCTAATATGTAAACAAGCAGCTACATTAGAAGCAGCTGGGGTGCCAAATTAACACAACATTTTTACTGGGCACTTAAGATTGCAAAATAATTTATATTAAAATGTTACAAACTATCTATTAAATGTTTTGTTTTCTTCATAGTTAAAAAGATACATCCACCAGCCTATTTAACAAAGCAGAAATAATTTCAGTGAGAGCGTTTTCTCTCAAAGAAGTTTTCAAACCAGGACGTACAGAGCCGATCAGCTCACTTTCTGCACAGCGCTGTGCGGGATACATCAAGTGAAGAGCAAGAGTTGGTATTGTTTCTGGGTTTCACTTCTTCAGACACAGGTAACACAGATCACTACAGCAATTCAGGTGTCGCCAAGGGCACCTGGCGTGTGCTCCCGGGTTAAACTCACGGCCCCACTCGGGAGCTGGCGCCCAAAAAGAGGCCCGGCCCCCCCCACCCTCCACTTTCTCCTCCTTCCCCGGCTCCCTCCCGCACTCACGCTCCAAATGTCATGTCACCGCTGCCAGCTGCCTGCAGGTCGAAGCCCAGGGCCAGCATATACAGGTAGAGATGATCGCCCTCCCACTCGGAGTTCATAGTGCCAAGCCGCTCAGGGAGCACGCTCCGACGGGACCGGGCGAACAACGGCCACCTAAGGGCCGCCGAGCGGCCGCCGCGCCGCCGCCATTTTCCCCCTCCCGCCAAAAGCTTTTGCGCGCGGGCCCGCCCGCCGGAAGCCGTAGCGCCGCGAGACCTCCCGCCGCCTCCCATTGCCCCGGCGCGCAGACGCGCTGCCTGCCGGGAGCTGTAGTCCGCGCGGCGTGGTGGCGCCGCCGTGGCGAGGGGCCTGCGCGGCCGCCGGGACTGCGGCTCCAAAGCCGCGCCGAGGTGGCCCCGAGCGGTGCGTCCCGGCCGCCTCGGGCAGCGCTTAGGCAAAACGGCCTGCAGAGGGCTTTATGGGAATATAGCGGAAGATTAGGCGAGGACGTTAGTTAAATGTAAATACACTCACGTGACTGGCAGCTGTCTGTAGAAAAAGCACATACATCACACTAATTGCCTTACGGACCTTGTTTGCTTGGTGAGTAGAACCTCTGTGTTAGATAACACAGGCCTGTGAGAAACTCTAGACATCGTTATGTCTGAAATTGCTGCTTTGTTGTGAGAAAGAGCACAAAGCTGCACCTGCCTGAAGCCTTGAAATACGGGCGAGCTCAGCAGGCCCAGGGATCTTCCAGCAGGGCTGAACTGACCAGCGCCTGCGTCCCCGCGGGTGTCACCTCTGCCTGGGAGCTCAGGGGTGGCTTCGGACACCCCCCAGTAGAGAGGTAACTAAAATAAATTTGCTCTTTGCACATGCATTCATGGCCTCTGGCTTGCAACGTGCCTGCGTATGTGTACACAGGGCCGTTTCAATTCGAACTGTTTTGTAATCGGATTGCAAATTTCAACACGAAAGCCAAGTAAAACTCACACCGGCACCAGTCTCTGCAGTTCAAACTTTTATTCCAAGGCATTTCAGTGACTAGACTGCCAAAGTTTTCACAACCACCAAGCATTACATACGCCTGACGGCGATGCCAGCAGCCCTGCAGCGTTTCCATGGCTGTACAAAAAGAAACGAGCGCTGTGCAACATCTCCAGGCTGGCTGCGGTCACCCCACAGCATCAAGGGCATCTCTGCATCAGCTCAGCCCCATCCTCAAAAACAGAGGAAGCCTTCTCCAGCCCCACTCCCACTTGCCTCAGCTCCTACAGAAATCACTGCATGCAAGCAAATGCAGATTCGACATTCCTAAGCAAATATTTGAGATTTTATTTAAACATAAAAGGATCAACACTGTCACCAGAAGTATCCCTACCTTCTCTGTCTTTTTCTTGCCTTTTTTTTTTTTCCCCCCACATCTGTTTTTGTCTTTGCCCTACATTTTTGCTCACTTTTTACAGCCCCCTCCCCCTTCTTTTTTAGCTTTCATCCTTACTCCTGGAAGACTTTCCTTTTTAAGCATTTACCCTCTTCTAGTCTCAGGCCTGACAACTGGTAGCATCAGGATGGCCAACATTTTTGCACACGGAAGGCATGTAGAGAGATAGGGAGTCCTTTTGTGCATAAAGCACTCTTGCCAAAGGGAAGCTCTAAGATTCAAAGCTCGGTAGCTACAGACTCTACCAAAAATAACCTGAGAGAATCTGAGACAAAGTCTCTTACCCCTTCCAACAGCAAAGAGGTAGATGCAGAAGTGCTTTTCATGTAGACAGAAAGGGGAAATTTTGCAGGCAAATCCTCATCAACTCCTGTTCTTGGCAGCCCTTTATGCAAAGCACTGGAGTGTTCTCATGGCTGCTGCCAGCAGGAGAACAAATCATTAACAAAGATTAGATCGAAGTTGAATATGCTGGTTAGGCTATACCTGGCCTGTAGAATGGGAGCTCAACACCCACGTTAATTAATTGATATAGCATGCATTCCTTAGGTGGAAAATAAAATCGGAATTTTTATGCAGCTAACTGAAACTGTATTGATTACAAAAAAATATCCCCAAAATTCCTAAGCTAGGCAAGTTCATTTTTTAAAAAGGAGAAATATCATGGCAAAAGTACATTGTATGAAGAAGACTTTATGCTTCTCTCTATTCAGCTCGTTGCCCTGTGGTGTAAGGGCCATTTGTGCGTGAAAAGTCTTGTTGATCATCTTCATCCAAATCCAAAATATCTGGGATATCATCTGACTCTGAAGACAGGTCTGTAATAGTGAAATCTGGAACCTGTGTAGGAATGAAATTTCAATCAGTTTAAAAGTAAAACTAAAGAAATTTTTGCAGTACTCCTCACTGAAGTCAGGAGATAAAGATGCTCAGCATCTTGAGAAATCAGGCCCAAAACACTGAATACAGAGTAAAATATGCTCAGTCTCACGTAGCATTAAGACAGTCCAAAGATGTAGATCCATTGGTTAGAAGACAGGATTTTATAGTAGAGGTGGAACAGAGCTGAACTTTGTGGAGTGTATTTAGTGAAACTGACAACTGGAAAATTAAGAAAGGAAGTTTCTAAACTTATTTTGCCTTTCTTCTTTCCTTGGAAACAATGGTCTATACAAAGGAATCTGCCCTGAGGAGCTTTATATGGATGGCTCTGTACTGCTCTGCCTGTCTGCAACATCAAGCCTTTCCTGATGAAAGAAACGTCTGGAACTGCAATCCCGCTTTGGCCTCTGTTCTAACTGTATGCATAGTATTCTGTACTGTTAAGCGGCATCAGGTTTCAGGAATTGCCAGAGATATTAGTGGATACATGGATGTTACACACTTCTAAAAATGTTGGCTAAGACACTTAGGAGCTTAAGTCCCAACCCTTAAGTCCCCTTAGTAGGACTTAGATTACACAGGCACTTCTGAAAAATGGGATATAATTAAGCAATTTACTCATAACCAAAAGTTTTTTGCCCCAGGTGAAAAGTACTTATATCTGTAGTTTGATTCATGGATAGCTTTAATGTTGCTGATATGACATACTTGGACCCAGACACATTATCAGCACGTAACGATTGCTACATGCCGACAGGACTTTGGTTCTGCATGTACAAAGAAGCAGCAACCTGAAGAGGCTTCAAGGCATTTGTGTTAATTAAGCTCAGAACTGAAAGGCGAAACGGTTTTAATCCAAAACACCTTGCTTATGACTTACTGTTATGGAAGACAATAAGCAAAACAAACCTATGAAGACATGTCAGTAGAGAATGCATCAAAGAATAAAGGAATTACTGTTTCAGCTATCAGGTTGTACATAGCACTGAACGTTAATCAGTCAGTTCTCAGAGAGCAGGTAACCATAGGGCACCAGGGACTTGGAAATATTAAAACATTAATCAAAACTGAGCTTCAGAAGAATTTAAGCAGCCTGTCACTTACCAGGCACTAGTATGAATACAATGAAATGCATAGACCACTCTGAGAACCTAAGCTTGATCAAAATGAGATAAGTAATCTTTGTCTCCTAAAAAAAAAAAGCACTAAGAATGGGGAAAGCACATCTTTCTACCAGCAAGAATAATCCTGCATCCTTATGCTTATGGTAGTTTACCTAAAACTCTACTGCACTTAGAGAAATTGACAAGTTTTCCCATTATCAGCACATGACTGTATTTCACACTGCAACACAAATGGAGCTGTCCTAACAAGACTAAGGGCAAGCAGTCCATATGCAAACTCTTTTAAAAATGTGCCCAAATAGCTGGTTTAAACAAGTTGTTTTATTCTGTAATTAGGCTGAGCAGGGCACATGACCATGTTCATTAACTGTGTCTGACCAGTGATAATTTTTACTGTATCCTAGATTTAAGACACTTATTACATATACCCATATTGTTCCTATTGCCAACAGGATAATAGCCTGAATTTAGGTTTGTGCTTGCTTCGTCTCTTTAATGCACACATTTTAAGTAGCTGACTCCTTTAACGTACTAGTAAGATGTTCATAGCCATGAAAGAATTTCAAATTGGAGTGTGTTTGTCAGCATCAGAGTAAAACAGGGTTGATGTCAATATGGTTTATCTCAGTTTTGAATATGCTAAATTGTATTAGATTAGCATCTGGCACAGTCTAACTAAAACAATGCAGAGCCCTTAGTGTTATGGTCTCGCTTAGGCAAAGGACCTGCACTTTATCACATTTCACCATTGATAGGAAGTTGAAACAAAGCAGTAAGTCAATTGTCACAACAAACAATAAGGCCAGATACAGCTCTTCTTCATGTCATTTCTTCGTTAGATCATTTATACAGAATAATGCAAAAGTTGCAAAATCCTTGCATTGAATAGTGCAAAACATACTTTGGTGTTTTACTGTCTTCGTATACAAATGTTAATGTCAATACTAACATTTAATTAACCTATTTTTTTCTTCCTTAGTGTATTTTCAGAAATGAACCACTAGCCATTTGAGAGATGGTTCTTATTTTGTGCACTTTCAAATCAAGCATTTATTTTTAGTCATCAGACTGTATTACCCAAAAGAAAATTTCCATCTTGGTATGAAAAGAAATACATTTAACAAAACACTGTGCACATTAGAAGGCCAGACTACATGTAACTTGCTTTAGTGCTCACATTGTACTATGTAGAGGTGTTGTTTCATGTAGCAACATGTCACTAGGTGACAAGCTTCCTTGAACTCCATTTTTGCTTCACACTATTTGGTGACCTCTTTGAAAACAGTGGCCAGTATTGCTACACTAAATGATTGCAACTCCAAGTTGCATGGAGCATGCATTAAGAACACAGAAACAACTTACCTGGACAGCCCTAAACCAGTAAAGGTATTTTTCTTAGTGACTGTAATTATCTTCCAGGGGAGGGAATCACAGGATTTACTGAGGAACAACTCTACCCAAATAGCCGAGTGTTAGTATACATTAATTAGTCACTCAGATTTAAAAGAGGGTAAATAAAGTCAAACAGGTTAAAACTGGTATTTGCAGCTGAGGCGCACATATTGCTCATATGGAGCCAGCAGTCAAAGCAGGTAGCTGGCAGTCTCATGCACACACAAAGAACACCAAGTCCGAAGGCAGGACAGGGGTTTTTTGTATATATCCTGCTCTCCTCAATACTAGAACATACATCAGCTCACATCATAATTAAAGGCAGGCAACAGCAAGCACCAAAAAAGCAACAATAAAGTTAAGACTGAATGGAAGGATGAACAGTAATTCAAAAGGAGGAAGGAAATGCTCCAGCAATATCTTGCTGATCTATGCATCCACACACAACACATGTCTATTTCATCCACATTTCAAGCTTGCTTTCTGCTGGACCCAGTCTGAAGGAGTCCCAGAACAGCAAGTTACATTTTTTTTTTTTTTTTAAACATCACTGAAATGGACACAGACTTTGGCTACTGAAGCATTTATTACTAACATACAAAATGAATTACAAAAAGATGGCTACAAAAAAAAAAAACAGCAGGCACCTGGGTACAAACAGCATGAATCTTGTCTTTATACTGCGTATTTTAAAAGATGTATTGGTAATGATTTGTTTGGTGACTTGAACAAGCTCCCCATAGAAGTGGTAACAGCCTCAAGCTTGCCAGAGTTCAAGGAGCATCTGGATGACACTCTTAGTCATAATGTTTACTCTTAGGCAGTCCTGCAAGAAGCAGGGATTTGGAATGGATTATCCTTTTGGGTTCCTTGCAACTTGAGATATTCTATGATTCCGTGGTCAGGTTACTGTGTTATACAATAGTTAAGTTTATATAGTTAATGTTAGCACTATTGCAGCATTTAAGTAACTCCAGCTGACTCATTCAGAAACCTCACCTTCAGCTTTGGAATTCTGTACTCACAGAACCTTTGTCATGAACTGTGTAGTAGCAGGATTTGAGACAGATCTATAATAATCAAGCATGTGATCTGCAGCAAACATAGAATTAAAGCATACCTAGCTAGACTGCAGGGCTTTTAGATGCATTTCATAGTACGGCAGGCTTTTACATAATTTTGGTACAGATTAAGCAACAAATCAAATGCTTTTAACTGTGGTAGATTTCATTTAGACTAACGGTATTAATGCCATCAGTAAGCATGGTGAGGTTTCCTGACGGACAAACAAGGCATCTTGACAACTGTAAGCTGCCAATATTTAGGCACTCAAGGCAGTTCGATTTTTTCGAGTAGCTTATCTATGCAGGACAATACAGCCCATGCATGGGAATGTCTTATCTGTGTATTGTTCCCCCACTCTTTATGGATTTTTCTCCAAGGCCCTTTTGACAGCTACACTTGCTAAGGCCACTTGTTTGGTCAGTCAGCAGAGTACGTGCATGCTATGCAGTTCATTCAGTAGCATGTTCAGGCTGTTTGTCTTTCTGGCTGGAGTTTTTCTCTCCTTCTCCTTTGCTCTCAGCATGCTGAATGCCAGGCAGTTGTGGGTAAAAGGGACCTACCAGCCAGTTGAGCGGTGTGTTGTTAACAAGATAATCCATCACATCATCCAGAGACTCCTTCATTTTCTTCAGCTGTCCTTTGCTAGTGGTAAGAAAGCTGTCTGATAATTCTTGGAAGGAGGATGCTGACCGAAAGCTCTGGTAGACATCACCTGCCATTGACCCAACACCATAAGCCTGATCCTGCACGTTCTGTGGCAGCCCCTGTAGGCTTGAGACCAGTGTGAGGCAGGTGGTCTGTAGCTGCTGAGTGAGGCTCCGTGCAATAGCCAGAGTTCTTGACTCAATGTGCTGGAAACAAAACACATAACAGCACATTAGTATCTTTTTATGACAGCGGCAGCTTTATGTTGCTCAAGAAATATAAAGAAGCAAAGTAAATGGGATACAAGTAAAACACAGCTATAGCAGATTAAAAAAAATGTCTGAAGACTGAAGGGCCAGAGACTTGAAAGTACTTGATATTTCTTCAATGGTCAAGTACTTTGTGGAACAGAAGCATTGGTAGTTTCTTCCCAGTGACAGATAAGCTCTTGTTTGAATTCTGGATAAGAAGTCACAGCAGGAAAGTATATTCTAGTCAAAAATCCACTATATAAAGCCACATATAAGACTCAGAGTCTGTGCCTAAGACTGCTTTATGCTGAAAAATTGTTATTTCTGGTTTGGCCATATCAGATGAGTCCTAGTTCATCTAGATATGCATATCCCAATACTTGTTCACACGGTAAACAGGGTGAGCACTCTCTTGAAAGAAGAATGAATCCCAGAATGTTTGGAAGTAGGCTCATTTAAGAGTTAGGTGTCCCCTACTATTCATTATGGTTACTAGTCAGCTGCTCCAAGGTTCAGCATTCAGATTCCACATTTGCACAGCTTCCGTGCTGTTAAGATTCTGCACGCTTTGGGGACTGTTAGTTTGCCATTATCTTGACAGCATACAATCAATTTATTCCTGGGTTACATTTACATCTATTTACCTCAGCGCTATGCAGTTCATCACCATCATTTTGGCCTGTATTTTTCTTCCATTCTACCCAGGACTGATAGAGCTTTTCCTGTGCATCAAGAAGTTTCTGATTGGCACTATTCATGTTCTTTCTGGCATACTCGATCTGAAATACAGCCAAATAATGAAGTAAAGCAAAGAGTCCAAACAGTTCATTAGGGATACCCTAAATTGCCTGCTTCGTAACCTCCTTTTTAAATACTTTAAAAGTTCAGTATAAAAGACTCTGGGGAATATAAGAGTATGTTACTTCTCTTCCAAGAGAAAACTGGGAGCAGTTTTGAGATATTACATACTGTATCCCTCTGCCTCCACTACTTCCCCCTCCCACACTAACATCCTACACAAGTATTTGAAAGTGTATAGAAGGCCAAGACTCTTTATGCAGCTTATCCTAACAATATACCTTTATGTATAAGACAAGACTAAAGAAGTACCCAAGAATGCTTGAAGACACCCACAGAAAGAAAAGCAAGCCCATATAAAATCCAACATTTTATTAACAAAAAGCACTTAAAGGACTTCCCATCCAGCATGATCTGGACAAGATGGAGAGTTGAGCAGGGAAAAATTTAATAAAATATAACAAGGGAAAGTGTAGAGTCTTGCACCTGGGTAGGAACAACCCCAGGTTCCAGTATAAGTTGTGGAATGACCTATTAAAGAGCAACGTAGGGGAAAGGGATCTGGGAGTCCTGGTGGACAACAGGATGACCATGAGCCAGCACTGTGCCCTTGTGGCCAGGAAGGCCAATGGCATCCTGGGGTGTATTAGAAGGGGGGTGCTTAGTAGGTCCAGAGAGGTTCTCCTGCCCCTCTACTCCGCCCTGGTGAGACCACATCTGGAATATTATGTCCAGTTCTGGACCCCTCAGTTCAAGAAGGACAGGGAACTGCTGGAGAGAGTCCAGCATAGGGCAACCAAGATGATTAAGGGAGTGGAGCACCTGCCTTATGAGGAAAGGCTGAGGGAGCTGGGTCTGTTTAGTTTGGAGAAGAGGAGACTGAGAGGTGACCTCATTCATGTTTACAAATATATAAAGGGTGAGTGTCACGAGGATGGATCCAGGCTCTTCTCAGTGACAACCAATAGTAGGACAAGGGGTAATGGGTTCAAACTGGAACACAAGAGGTTCCACTTAAATTTGAGAAAAAACTTCTTCTCAGTGAGGGTAACAGAGCACTGGAACAGGCTGCCCATGGGGGCTGTGGAGTCTCCTACTCTGGAGACATTCAAAACCCACCTGGACACATGCCTGTGTAACCTCATCTAAGTGTTCCAGCTCTGGCAGGGGGATTGGACTAGATGATCTTTTGAGGTCCCTTCCAGTCCCTAACATTCTGTGATTCTGTGACTGAGGTGTTTCAAAATTGCGAGATGTCTTCACTGAATGAAGTCTGTGTCAAATCCAGCTCTCTAAAACAGTAACAATTTTAAACATGTCACTTCTATTTCTTCATTATTTAAAATTACAAGCAATTGCTGCTTATTTTACATCTCAGACTGATGTAGGACCTCTGCTGAACGGTGCTGAAAAGCTCCAAATTAGAAATGTTTTACATTTAGAAAATGCATTTATTCAGAGCGCTATTACAATTTTCCCGCACCTCTTTTGGCTGTTGTCTGTACCCTAGAGCCATGCCAACATTTGCTTTATATACCTCAAGCGAAAGCTTAGACTTACCAGACTGACAGTGTGGTGAAGCTGAGAGATCGTGTCCTGGCTTTTCTGCTTAGCATCTCTAACTTTGTTTAAGGCTTGCTGGTAGGCACGTGTGCGGAGCTTTGAAGACAGGGATCCTAGTCTAATGTAGTAGCTTGGCTTTTGAACTCCAGCTTCAAAACCCTCAACTTTTGTAGCTTCTTTCTCTAGATATACAGAAAGGAAGTAAATTGACCACAGGAAGAAAACTTAAGAGGTCTGAAGCAGTTTTATTTGCTTAGTAACAGCTGAATACTGGACTTGTTTAGTAGTCCTTTAGCACCAGCATCTGTTGATAAACCATAAGAAGAAATTCTTATTTTCACTCTGCTTCCCTCTGAGGAAGATGGTATTACAACCAGCACAGCAAAAGGCAGTTTGGGCAGTACATGCTCTCTCCCCACATAAGTAATAAATGAATGACTGCTTGCTTCTTTCCAATACAAGGATTCCAACAACAAACAAAAAACAAAAAAACCCCCAAACAAAAACCCCCAAAACACAACCCAAACAAAACACACCACAGCAACAACCTTGAATTGGTCTTACCTAGTTCTGCTTCTGTAAGTGGGAGATACTGGTCTACAAGGGTCTCTGATTTAGTGAGAGCACTGTCCACTCCACTGCTCACCATTTGCACCACACGACTTCCCAGGACAGTGTTAATGCTGCCATTGACAACTGACTTGGTCATTTCTACACTGTCTTGCACTGCTTCCTTTGTCTTGCCCATAACTCCAGTGATTGTGTGAGCAACAGTTTCCTTGGCACCAGTCACAGTGGTTGCTACAGCTTCTCTGGCTCCAACAACTGCATCCTTGGCATTGGCAACAACCTGCCATAGGGAAACAGGCTGATTCACTAGAAATATTTTCTAGAGAAACTACATAAATCCAGGAAATACACATTTATGCTTCAGCTTGTACAAGCATTGATTATCTAGGAGAAATTCTGCCCTGAAGACACAGGTACAAAACAAAAGATAACTGCCACAGAGCCTTCAGCTCAAAACACATCAGTGAATGTAATACAAGCACTATTTGCTTCACACTGAGCAGGAAAGAGACAAGGACTCAAATTTTTAAAAAGATGACCACCAATGAACAGCAGCTATAGACAGATAGTGGGCAAATGCTTGGTTTTTGTTTGGTTGGTTTTTTTTAAAGGCTTAATGGCCTCCCAAAGGCAAACTCTTCTACAGAAACACCCCTCATTTCCTCATTGCTTCTTTGCTGTACTTCAGGTGTGGCTTATTGAAATCTGTCTCCCTGTATTTTCAATAATAACAGCAAAGAGGAAGGGAGTATAGTTATTCTGCTTGGCACATGTACACAGAAAGAACTTACCTTGTCAGTGGGTTGATTCAGTATAGGCAGTCTCTCTTCAATTTTGTCTAGACCTATACAAGCATAGTTGTTGGCAACTACAACTATAAAAGAAATTATAATAATTGGTTTTAGTTTTTATTCCTTAGTGTAAATAACTCCAATTAAGAATTACTCTTGAAACAGAGCTCATGCAACAATGCTCTTGAAGTAGCTTCCTCCACTTTTCAGTGAGACTTGAGGCAGTAAAACTCTATTAAAATATAGGTTTACAGTGCCAGGGAAAAAGCTCACTTGCAGACAGAGAACATTTATTTGATACCTTATAAGTACCTGTTCGAACAAGCTGAAGCACCTGGCTGCCTGCCATTTCATGAAACCAGGCTCCTGGTTACAACAGCCTTGTGACATAGTTCCCAAATTTAACCACAAGTTGTTCTCAGTGAGAGAAAGTACAAAGCAGCATTTGAAACCAGGTGAAAGGTGAGGAGGGTGTTGAGCAAGAGACTAGGTAACCATCTCACATATCAAGAGGAGTCGGTTTAGTATTACAAGAGCTGGAATTTGCTTTGGCTCTGAAATATGTTTTATGTTGTTGTAGTTAAATCATACCCATCTGTAATCAGTTACTCGAGCCAAGCAACAGGTTCAGCCAGCTACGTGAAACAGCATGGCCATGCTAAACTGTAATTGTATCTGGATATATAAAGCCAACAGATGAATTGAACAGTTCAATCTTTGCCTTACTTTGTGGTTCCAGTTTCTGGATGATAGGCATAGCACCTGTCATGGCTACCGAAGTAATCGTCTTCACTCCTTTCTCTGCTATCTCACATACTGACTTCAGACAAGGATAGTTATCCTTTGTGGTGGTGTAAGCTGTGGACACCATATCATAGGTGGAGCTCACCAAGGGAAGGTTGACAACCCTTGATACAATGTTCTGTTTAAAAGAGAAAGAGGTTAGTTGACTCCTGTTTTCCTGAAAACAAAAAAAAAAAACACATGGGGCTCACTCAGACCTACCTGCTGTGGATCAATTGCTGCCAATGCCATTTTTCAGGTCTTGAATCTTACACAGCCTGTGAAAGAAGCATATGTGAGCTACAGCATCCTCATATCCACTTCAGCTCATCACCAGACTTCAAAACCAACAAACCTTTTCTAATCAACCCCAGTCATTGAAGGGATTAAGATGTTCACATTCTTACACACAGGAATTACATTTAATTGTGGCAATTCAGATATCCAAAATTTTGTTCCCTAATTACTTCATTTGGTTTAGGCAACACAAGCAGAGCACATGGAAGAGACAGGCTTTGAGGTAAAGCAGGTCATTGCAGAATTACCAAAGAGTTACAAACTGGTGGATTAATTCATTTTTCTAGAAGAAGCAGACACACTTGGGCTTGTCTGTTGAGGCAGGACAAAGAAACACAAGCCAACAAGTCATTAAAACTCTAGTTTAGGATGTCTCTAAATCAGACAAAGAATCCACCGATATCTTTAAATCAGATTAGATCCTCTGTTAACATAAGGGAGTTGAGTTTTAAATTTGAGTCATCATTGCTGTCCCAATCTTGAAAACACATGAAAGGTTGAGGTGAAGTATTCATTTCAGTAACCTCAGCTCAATTCTCACAAATCATTCCACTAAACACAAGGAGTTAATTATCATTAGTGCCATGCCTGATGCCCACAGAGGGTTCCCCCTGCTCAGGTTGCTCAAAAATTAGCATTCCTCTAATATGCAGAACACAGGACTTCCCCACTGCAGAAAATAATCCTCCTTTACGCTTGTTTAGACCTAATTATTACCCATTCCATGTTGAAATAGGCTGCAGGCACCAGTCAACAATCCCATGCTATTCAATTATTTTCCAACATGTATTCCTACAGAGAAAATACCAACAGCTCTCCCCATATGATTCTTATAAAAAGAGAGGGGTATTGCAGTACCGCATAAGGAAAACACACAGAAGTGCAGTGTCATCCTAAGTGTGCAGGCAGGCTGAGCTAAATATGCAAGAAGCACTTTTTGCATTGCTGGTTTCACATGACACAAGTTCCAGAAGAACCTGCATACATGAAAGCAACAGAAAGGACACGCTGAAAGTCAGTCCTTGAAACTACTGATTTTCAAGGCTTTCTGCTGGTTTGTCCAAGAGCCAAGAGCAGCTTTCCCTATCACACTTACGAGAACATCAAAAGGAGCATGTTAGTATTCTGCCTGGGGTCAAATAAAACTCTTCCCTGTTATGTAATGGGGAACAAGGACAAAAGTATGCCATTAACATTTTACAGGCATATTTGCACATATTAACACATTTTTGCCATAAAGTAACACCTGCAATGAGATTAATCACTGTACATGGAACATACAAGCAAGTAACAGACATGAGTTACAGCAATAACAGAGCTTTCCTTACATGTATCAAGTACTGAAATACCCCCAGAAACATGCTATTTTCTCACATGGCATTACAACTCAGATTGGAGTGAAACTGAAGTTCACTTCAAACTGCAAAGCATGCTGTAGAACAGAAGAGGCTAGCATCACAGATCTGGCTTCTGAAGGAAGAAGGGCCCTTACTTTAAAGATTATTCAGTATTAATAACGTGCCCCAAAAGATCCAGCCACACACTGCATAGGTTCGAATTTTAGTCACTAAAACAGAAATTAGACCATGAAGTTATTCCTGCTCTTTAAGACATGGAAGAAAAATAGAGTCTTGCATAGTTTCAGAAATCCCTAAAATACTTTCAGCTCTGGCAGAAGTCAGGGCGGGTGAGCAAGATGCCTGAATCAAAGCCCACGGTACAAAAGTGCATTTCAGAGACAGAAAACAAACACACCCGAACGCGAAAGTGGAGAAAGGAAGTCACAAATTTAAGTTCTGCTTTTCCCCTCTCGCTATGGAAAGCAGCTGGAGAGCAGAAGAAGGCACGATGAGCCACACGGCAGAGCCGACCGGCCGGCCCTGGCTCCCCGCGGCAGGCGCCCCAGGTCCGGTGTCATCGCGGGCCGCTCGGGGCCGGCGCAGGCCGACGCCTCTCCCGTGGGCTGACGAGCATCTCGGGACCTCCTGCTCACAAGGGTGCCTCAAGCAGCCGACAGAAATACCCCGGGATTTGGGGCAAGGGGACCGCAGAGGCGACCACAGAGCCGGCGGGGACGGCCCCGCGGCGAGCCGCAGCCCCCGCCCGCTCCACCATATTGCGGAGTCGGCCCCGCAGGGTCAGCGCTCCCGCCGCCCCGCTCACCCCCGCGGAGAGCCGCGCCGGAGAGCCGCTGACGGCCGTACTCACCCGGGAGGGAGAAACAGCTTCCACAGCCGAGCTCGGGCGCCGCCGCCGCTTACGGAGACGCGGCCTCGCCCCGCTATTTATGGGGAGCGGCCGCCGCCGGCCGCGCGCTGCCCGCTCTCGCGAGAGGAGGGCGCGTCACCGCGACGCAGTGCGCGGGCGGCCCGCTGCGGGGGGGCCGGGGCTGGGGACGCTCTGTCCCCCGGGCGAGGCCGAGGCTGGGCGGGACAGAGCTCCTCCTAAAAAAGACATCTTAGCAAAGGAGACTCTTGCTCGTCTGAGCTGTCAGGACGCCAGGTCTTAGTATGCTAATACAGGCACAAGGACCAGACCCAGTGGCTGGTCGCCGCCTGCAGACAAGGCGTGCGGGCCCACAAGTGTCCCGGCCAGGAGCACAGGGGTTGCGAACATATAGCTCACTCTCTTCTCTTGTGCAAATCTTTCAGCTCATCTCGTTGCGGGGGGAAAACAAGGCAAAAGATTTGTCAGTGTTGCTCTTAAATGAATCGTCTCTCTTCTTTCACCCAGCACCTCTTGACCAGGACTTGACCCTTATAGGGCTGGAAGACAGGGCGAAGTGAAATGGGGCCAGCTGGCCCTGAGACCCCCGCGCGGCGATGTGTCCCCACCTGAGGCTCCTGCTTGGAAAAGCAGCTGAGCCTCCAGTCACCTCCAGCGCTAAAGGTGCAGTTCGGCGTGCTCGGAGAAAACCATCACAGCAGATTCAAACATGCATTTGGTATGCTGGAAGTTTCATAATTCCAAAGGTGCACTTCACTTTTAAATTATTTAAGAAAAAAGAAAAAAAAAAAGCACAGTATCACAGTATGTTTGGGATTGGAAGGGACCTCAAAAGATCATCTAGTCCAATCCCCCTGCTGGAGCAGGAACGCCTAAGTGAGGTCACACAGGAACATGTCCAGGTGGGTTTTGAATGTCTCCAGAGAAGGAGACTCCACAACCCCCCTGGGCAGCCTGTTCCAGTGTCTGTCACCCTCAGTGAGAAGAAGTTTTTTCTCAAATTAAAGTGGAACCTCTTGTGTTCCAGCTTGATCCCATTACCCCTTGCCCTATCATTGTTTGCCACTGAGAAGAGCCTGGCTCCATCCTCATGGCACTCACCCTTTATATATTTATAAACATTAGTAAGGTCCCCCCTTAGTCTCCTCTTCTCCAAACTAAAGAGACCCAGCTCCCTCAGCCTTTCTTCATAAGGGAGGTGCTCCACTCCCTTAATCATCTTCGTTGCCCTACACTGGACCCTCTCCAGCAGTTCCCTGTCCTTCTGGAACTGAGGGGCCCAGAACTGGACACAATATTCCAGATGTGGTCTCACCAGGGCAGAGCAGAGGGGAAGGAGGACCTCTCTCGATCTACTAACCACCCCCCTTGTAATACACCCCAGGATGCCATTGGCCTTCCTGGCCACAAGGGCACAGTGCTGGCTCATGGTCATCCTGTTGTCCACCAGGACCCCCAGGTCCCTTTCCCCTACACTGCTCTCTAATATGTAATTTCCCAACCTATACTGGAACCTGGGGTTGTTCCTGCCCAGATGCAGGACTCTACACTTTCCCTTGTTAAATTTCATCAGGTTATTCCCCGCCCAACTCTCCAGCCTGTCCAGGTCCCGCTGGATGGCAGCACAGCCTTCTGGCGTGTCAGCCACACCTCCCAGCTTAGTGTCATCAGCAAACCTGCTGATAGTACACTCTATTCCCTCGTCTAAATCGTTAATGAATATATTGAATATTGGCCCCAGTACTGACCCCTGAGGCACTCCACTAGATACTGGCCTCCAACTAGACTCTGCAACATCATAGTTAGGGATATCAAACCAGCAGGGAAAAATAGTGGCCAAAGGTCCAAATATATATTTACAGTTAAAGTTGTATTTAGCTCATTGTTGTAGTGACAGGGTGTCAGAAGAGAAGAAGGGAAGTTATAGCCAGATGGGGATTGGTCTCTTCTCCCAGGCAGTTAGCAATAGGACAAGGGGGCATGGGCTTCAACTCTGCCAGGGGAAATTTAGGCTGGATATTAGAAAGAAATTCTTTACAGAGAGAGTGGTCAGGCATTGGAATGGCCTGCCCAGGGAGGTGGTGGACTCGCCGTCCCTGGAGGTTTTTAAACTGAGATTGGACATGGCACTTAGTGCCATGATCTAGAGTTGGACCAAGGGTTGGACTCAATGATCTCTGAGGTCTTTTCCAACCCAGTCGATTCTGTGATTCTGTGAAGAGGCTGACAGGGGAGATTCAGGCCTCAAGAGTAATCACACACTACGAACATGTACAAACAAAATCTACTTTGGCCAGTCATTTTTGCACAAATATTTTTCCTAAAGGAAATTTTAACTTCCTTCCCAGAAAATTTTAATCGTTTTAACGGTTGAAGTTGACAACAAACCACCTTATCTCTAAGCCACAGAGTACAAAGACTCCTTTATGCTGTTTCTGCGCCCTAAACAAAAGTCAACCCTATAGATTCTGTTTTAGCTTCTATTGCTTAAAACAAACAGACCTCTTTTTCTGCTCAACAATGTGACTGGACAAGAGATTCCATCAATACAAAGCAGTACAGTAAGAAATACCATCATCTGCCCAGAACAGAGGAAGAAATCTCCTTTCCTCATTGGACTGACTAACAAGCAGATCAACGTGGTCTACTGGAAGGTATCCCTGCCCATAGCCAAGGGGTTGGAACTAGATGATCTTTAAGTTCCTTTCCTACTCAAACTATTCTATGATTCTAAGAGTCCGAGGTGTACCTATAAGGAAGACTTCTTGCAAAGTTTTGGTAGCAACATATACAAGCTATCCTTTATTATTTACTTAGTATGTATATTTACATATTACAGTATTATAAAATGTCTTTTGCTTACTCCTAATGAGATTCTGACCCTTGCTCCCCTAGGACACTGTCTTCCTGGGGTGGGGGGGAGTGCATCTTTTTCTTCCAGCCTGTTTCAAGAAGACCTTCCCAGCATGGTCTTTCAGTTTACTTCCACAAAGAAATAACTTCTCTGTTCTTGTTCCAGAGCAGAAAATATAGAAGACTATCCTGGGAAGTAATAGGAATTTTCACTTATTGAACTGCTTTATTATGCCTCTGTTAAGATGCATGCTAAACCCTTTACAGGCACTCCACTATTTTCCTTGAAAGCATTGTTGTTATTGGAGACCTCCATTTGTTTCTCATTCAGTCATGGGGCTTCTCAAGTGTAAAACATTCAATGCACCCATTACAACTACAAAATGAATTAACCCCTTTTTTGGGGGGTTGTCTGTACTGAGAATTCTAGAGTATTTCAGGGATTTTAGTTACTAATGTGTATCAGCATTATTTGTAGTGCAGGAACAACTGCGACTCAGGCAGCCAAGGGACACACTGCCAGACAATTAGAGATAGTGTCAAGCCCTCAACAGTCCTTGGCAGGCTAAGAGGGGTTGGGAAAGCAGGTGTTAGCTCTTGGGTGAACAAAATTCCTCAAATATCTTAAGGTCCCAGTCAAGATGGAAGAAGAGAAAGACAGGACAGCATCAAGGAAAGCAGTAGTAAGAGGTAACAAAAAAGCATGCCACACCATCCGTTACGAAAAGAGGAAAGCAATGATACTATACTCTACCTTTCTCTTCCATGGAACAGAGGCAGATTAGTTTAAAGTCCTGTAGTGCGTCTAGTGAAAGAAGTTTCATTCTTTCAATCTGAGTAACACATTGACATATTCATCCATCCAAGTCCATTTAAGTAACATTTTAGAACAGAAGTCAACCTACGTATCCTTAACATCAGAAAAAAAAAAATAAAGGTATGAAATTATGGATCAGACAATAAAGATATCAGTCCTCTGGTGCATCTCTTTTAAACTCATTATAATATCCTCCACAACAGGGGATAGCTCGGGTTTCAGCCTCACAAGCTTTCACAGAATCACAGAATCGACTGGGTTGGAAAAGACCTCAGAGATCATTGAGTCCAACCCTTGGTCCAACTCTAGTCCGTTTACTAGATCATGGCACTAAGTGCCATGTCCAATCTCAGTTTAAAAACCTCCAGGGACGGCGAGTCCACCACCTCCCTGGGCAGCCATTGCAATGCCTGACCACTCTCTCTGTAAAGAATTTCTTTCTAATATCCAGCCTAAATTTCCCCTGGCAGAGTTGAAGCCCATGCCCCCTTGTCCTATTGCTAACTGCCTGGGAGAAGAGACCAATCCCCACCTGGCTATAACTTCCCTTCAGGTAGTTATAGAGAGTGATGAGGTCACCTCTAAGCCTCCTCTTCTCTAGACTAAACAACCCCAGCTCCCTCAGCCTCTCCTCATAGGTCTTACGTTCAAGTCCCTTCACCAGTCGTGTTGCTCTTCTCTGGACCCGCTCCAGCACTTCAATGTCTTTCCTGAACTGAGGGGCCCAGAACTGAACACAATACTCCAGGTGTGGCCTCAGCAATGCAGAGTACAGGGGAAGGATCACTTCCCTTGTCCTGCTGACCATGCTATTTTTGATACAGGACAGGATACCGTTGGCCTTCTTGGCCACCTGGGCACACTGTTGGCTCATGTTGAGCTTCCTGTCAATTAGTACCCCCAGGTCCCTTTCTGTCTGACTGCTCTCCAGCCACTCTGCGCCCAGCCTGTAGTGCTGCAGGGGGTTGTTGTGACCAAAGTGCAGCACCCGGCACTTGGCCTTATTGAACTTCATCCCATTGGAATCAGCCCATTTTTCCAGTCTATCCAGATCCCTCTGCAGAGCCCTCCTGCCTTCCAGCAGGTCAACACTCCCTCCCAACATGGTGTCATCAGCAAATTTGCTGATGATGGTCTCAATCCCCTCATCTAAATTGTCAATAAAGATGTTAAACAGGACTGGACCCAACACTGACCCCTGGGGAACACCGTTAGTGACTGGCCGCCAGCTGGATGCAGCCCCATTCACCAGCACTCTCTGGGCCCGGCCCTCCAGCCAGTTCTTAACCCAGCGTAGAGTACGCTTGTCCAAGCCATGGGCTACCAGCTTTTGCAAGAGTATATTATGGGAGACAGTGTCAAAGGCCTTGCTGAAGTCCAGATAGACCACATCCACGGCTTTCCCCTCATCCACCAGGTGAGTCACCTGATCATAAAAGGAGATCAGGTTGGTCAGACAGGACCTGCCCCTCCTAAACCCATGCTGGCTGGGTCTGATCCCTTGTCCATCCTGAAGGTGCTGTGTGATTCCATTCAGGATGATCTGCTCCATAACCCTGTCAGGCACCGAGGCCAGGCTGACAGGCCTGTAGTTGCCAGGGTCAGCTCTGCAGCCCTTTTTGTGGACTGGGGTAACATTGGCCAATTTCCAATCATATGGGACCTCCCCAGTGAGCCAGGACTGTTGGAAGATGATGGAGAGCGGCTTGGCAAGTTCTTCTGCTAGCTCCCTCATCACCCTAGGATGGATCTCATCTGGTCCCATAGACTTGTGAGGATCCAGATGGCTCAGTAAATCACCAACTATTTCCTCCTGGAATACAAGGGGCCTATTTGGCTTCCTATCTCTGTCAACCACCTCCAGAGATGAGTTGTCCTGAGGGCCACCTGTCTTACTGGTAAAAACTGAGGCAAAGTAGGTATTGAGTACCTCAGCTTTCTCCTCATCTTTGTTAACTATATTTCCCTCAGAGTCCAACAGAGAATGGAGGTTTTTCTTGCCCCTCCTTTTGTTATTAACATGTTTGAAGGACTTTTTATTATCCCTGACAGAATTGGCCAAATTAACTTCAAATTGCACTTTTGTTTCCCTGATTTTTTTTCTGCATGATCTAGCTGTTTCCATAAATTCTTCATAAGTAGCCAGCCCTTTTTTCCACAGTCGGTAAAGTCTCTTTTTATTTCTGATTTCATTCAGAATCTCTCTGTTTAGCCAAGCCGGTTGTCTTTGTAACATATCTCCACCAGAGACAGCAGCAATAGGTAGAATTCAGGTCCTCCAGCTTTTCTTACCATGTTAATACAGCACAGAGGGCCTGCGCTCCAATTGCTGCGGTGTCAGTGCCCCATGTGGGACAATGGCTTCCTGGCAGCTGGGAGCCATGGGCCGTCCTGTGGGGGCAGCAGAGCTGGGCCCAGTCCCATGTCCCCAGCCAGGGGCAGGGCAGCTGGGTGGAAGGTGGGCAGCGGGGGACAGGCCCAGCCCCAGGGAGTGGGAGCTTGCTGGAAACCAGCACGGGCAGGTCCAGGCTGGGACATCACCTCCAGGGCCCCGCCAGGCAGGGCTGAGGGCAGCTGGAGACTGGCCCTACTGCAGCATCGCTGGGCGGGTTGGAGGAGACCCTGACAGACAGATCCAGCTGGCTGCAGATACTTTTGCTTCAGCTCATGAGACCAGGGTATTAGCTGTTCACTAACAAGGTGACAGAAAGGCTAAGGGTGGGGAGAGGGGGCAGTGATAACATCTTTAGGGACCTGAGTAGACTGACACTGTTCCTTCAGGAACAGGTATAGTCTAATATTCCGAGCCAGAGTCACCCAACAGATCTGATACAAGACAAGATCTGATACAAGGGTGTTCACTTGGCCTCACGATGGATGGATGGATATCTCGAGGAGTCAAAAATGGGGGAGTGAGAGCTCTCCCAACAGGTTAAATCTACTTTTATTTAAAAGTAGGCATAGGCATCAAGATAGCTAAACCAAGTCTGTACGAAGTCTTTAGGGATACTGTTCAAAGCAGTGGAGTGATGACATACTGTTAACCACGCTGGGAGAAACAATACATGCACTTGTCCTGCAAAACAGAGAGCACAGAAGGGTGGCCCTTTGTACTTGTGAAGAAAGCATGTGCAGTCACAGCTTTAGGAAGCTGGCAGGTTTTAAAGGACTGCCTCCAGCCACAGCTGAGTGAGCTGGAAGCACAAGAGAACTCTGACATGCCTTCCGTGCCTTGAGTTCTTACTGGCAGCACCAGCGCTGCAATAGTTCTCAGCAGTCAGGAATTTCCCAGAGACACACCAAAAAATAAGGTGTTCAGAGCTGTGAAACATAGATGGTTCAGGGTCTGTAACATAAATAATTCAAGCGATTATAACGGTGTCTCTGGGCTTAAAGATTTCTTCTATTCAAAGCATGTTTTTATTTTCCATGTTTATAAAAGTTGCTTTGTCATGTGAATTGCAAGCAGTTCTATTGAACTGTGTGTGACTCAACACACTCGTGTTGGACACCCTGAGACTGCTTTCTGTGAAATAACACAACTGTCAAAGCTACATTTCATGAGCTCTGTCACTTTTCCCATTTCTTTCCAATCCCATAATAATGTAATTCTAGACCATATGTCTTTGAACTTGCAACTCCTTATTCACTTAAGCTGTCTATCTACCTAACTCCTTGGGTTTGGGGTTAAGCCTTTCATATGCTCATGCATGAAAAGCTTTGCCCTGGTCTTGATTAATCACGTCAGTAGTTTTCAGATATGAAGCATGATTGTCCACACTTATTTTCTTTACAAAGAATACTATCCTTACTCTGCCCAAAAGTAAAGATCCCACCTTTTGTTTCTGAGCAGCATGATCCGCAGGTTTTCACTGAAACACCGTTTCCTCTGGAATGTACTTATCTCCCAATGTGTCTTATCTTTTGTTAGCTATCCAAAGATCATTACCTCTTATCTCTTCAGCTGTAACTGAGTTAACTTGACATCTGATTCAAAAGAGAGGAATTGGGTAAAAGGTATTTCTTTGAACACTTAAAATAAAGGCAAAGGCAAGCGAAAGTACTATCAGTTACAGTGAGTATTAATCATCCCCACAACAGATGTGACAGTTTAATTGAGGCAGAGGAAGAGGGAAAGGGACCACCTCATGCTGAGTTGGGAGGGACAGGGAGTCAACTACATGTACCTACATACTGTACAGGAAATTTGTATTCATTCTGCTACTGTTGTCTATAACCCTCCACATGTCCCCAGGAGGCTAGGCAGCAATGTGTTGTTATTGTGAGATGCAGCACCTTCAGAAAGATCACAGCAGGCCTTCGTGTCTCATCTGGCATATGTGTTATAATTCCCATCAGCCCACATATAGCCCTGTAGTTTTCAGGCTTTACATAATAAAACACATTAGATGAGGCCATGATAGAACTTATCAATAAGGCGGTGTGTTTTAAAAAACAAATTACTTCATAATGACATATCAGCAGAAAGAAAAACAAATATGCTAGGTATTTGGCAAGTATACTATGTAGGTACCAGCACTTAAGCAATACAGCCAGTTTTGTATTGATGTTAACATGATCCTATAATTGTTTAATTGTATTGTATTAACACCCAGGAGATGCAGTTAGCGGTGAGGATTTTGTTATTGTGGATACAACACAAACACAGGACAAAAATATCTATCCAGGCCCTGTTACAGAACTAAGGAATAGATCTTTCATTGCTAGGGGATAAAGGGCAGCAAATTACAGGGATTTAAACTATGGCAATGTCATATTCAATGCAGCTGAGAGAAGAGTCATGGAACCTGAAGCCACCAACTGAGGTATCTGTGGGGACCTGTCTGAAGTCATAATTTATAGCTGCCTAAAAGCTGCAACAAAAACCATTCTGTGAATCAGAGGCCAGAGAATTTTGTTCTTAAGCACTTTTGACAAGGATATACCTTCTTCACATGCAGCATATGTGCTTAGAAGAGGGCACAGAGCAAGGGAATTATGGTTAGTACTGCTAAAAAAAAATCCCAGCTGTCAGTTTTCAGACTGCTTTGCACGTTTTTTAAGAGTCAGTCAGCATTCAAAAAGTGTTTCTTTATATTTCTGTAATGTTATGGCTTATTCCTCTTTGATAATGTAATGCTGTTCCATCAACATTAGTCAGTCCTGTAGTAGTTCATACTTTTAATCAGTTATCAACAGTGACATTCAAGAATTCTTGACATGATGCATACAAAGATAATACTTTCAGTATTAGCCTGGTAAGTTTCATACAATTTCATTTTCAGAGAATTTAAGTAGGGTTTTAAAAATCATAACAGTAAACAGACTTCTTACTAGAGAATAAAATTTTGATATCTTTTCTAAACTGCATAAAATAATAATTACCATTTGCATTTGACTGATGCCATGAGAAGACTGGTTATAACACATAAAATGAATTGTGCTATGGCAACATTATCAGTCTATTAAGCTACTCGAATACCTTCACTCATTTCTGCTTCACCAAAATGCCTTTGTTTTACTCTGTATGCTATGCCCATGAACACCATCATTGCCTGTATGTAAGGTGATCTTTTCAGTCAGAATTTACAACATAACCAGAGAACATTATTGGTTATTTTCAAGGCATTTTAAGAGTGCGCTGCCATTTCAGCACACATCTGTGAGTCTGGGGTGGATAAGGGGTTAAAGAGAAAAAATTAATATTGGCAACTGGTCTGCTAGAGATGTGTTCTCATACTAAAGATTAGTACATTCTAAACAACAGACAGAAAATGTTTCTGTACAGTGGTTTACTTGTCAGCTGGTGATCTGACAAAAAATGGTATAATGGTGGAACACAAGTAACATTCAACAACCTTCATGTTTGTTCAGGAAGTTGCACAAAACCCCTCATGTTGGTGAGGCCTATATTATCTATAAGCATTCCTAGGAAATTTTAATAGATCAGAACAATAGTTCATTAAGTGTGGTTGCTGATCTATCAAATTTCGTTGTGGTATTGGTGGGAATTACCTTGGTGGAGAACCAGGATATCTCTGAAGGCAATGGCTTTAAAGTGGCAGGGATCAAAAAAAGCCATGAGGCAAGGGTGACCCCAGCACAAGCAGTGCCCCCGGTGACAGGGTGAAATCCCACAAGGTCTGAACAGGGTCCCCAAGCAGTGTCAGTTATCAGATTGGCAATGATAACAGGTCCCATCAGCAGTGAGGCCCCAGATTATCAGATAAGGCAAAGTAATGGATCACATTCTAGGTGGAGTCAGGAAATCCAAACCATTCAGAAGCAACAGAAGACAGGAACAGACAAAGGTACACTTATAACACAGATCTGGCCAGGGCAGGATGCTCGGGCCTGGACTTAAATTGGACTCCTGGGCCATGGGTAGAGGGTTCATGGGTGATGGTCCCTGGTGAGACCAGTTAAGGCAGACAAGGCTTATAATTGTGTTCATGGCCCTGACATAAACGTTGCAATTTGTGTCCTTAAGAAGTCTTGTGGATGCAGAGATCTGTATATTTACCTCCACACAATTTCTAGGTGATGATAATACTTCTGGATCAGCTGATGGGATGACAGTTATCCTAGAAAGAAAGGGGTAGAAAACACTTTAATAGATCATTATTTCACTCTCCAACCTGAAAGGAAGAGTAATAGTATCCATCATTTCTGGCAAAAATCTGTTCAATCTGTTTTTAAGACCTTCTGACAATGAAAATTTCACATCACACACAGGCAATCCGTGTCCTATTATTTATAAGGTTTCCTTAATATATATGCTGAGTCTTTCCCACTGCATTTCAAGCACATTGTTGGCTCTTCTGTCCTCTGCAAAGACAGAGACCAAGTATTCCTCTTCTTTTCTTTAGGTTGGAGAACTTAGTTCATCCAGCCCTTCTTCTTTGGTCATATTTGTTAGCCTGATGATACTCATTTTCATCAATCATCTCAGCTCTTTCTCAAGTAGAAGCACTGTGCTCAAACTGAAACCCTCCCAGTCAAACCGTGTTACTAGGATCTCACTACAATATTGGCCTCTGTCTAAGTGTTAAACAATGTTGACCACATAGAGCTAACCTGCTGTGTGTTATAATCTTCAGAGTCTTCTCTGAAGAACACCTGCCTGACAAATTATCTGCTGTCCAGCACCTGTACAGATATTTTGATATCAGACAACATCTTGCATTCAACTTCAGTAAATGGCATCCCATCTTTTTATTTAGACCATATCTTCAGTATCTCCAATAAGCCAAGTTCATTTTGAAATCTGATGCTTTCCTTCATATTTCAAGTAATTTATAGTAGAGTGTATTTCCTTGTTTCAAGGGGACAACTGCCAATGTAACATAATAGTTCAGCTAGACAGAATAACATTCAGATGCCCTTCCTGAGTGTGCAATGAGTTACTGGGGTTTTCCATCAGGCCTGTTACTATTAATTATATAACTCATGACCTTTGCAACATGATGAGGTGTGACTAAGATTACTCATTACATTATCTACTCCATTTCTTAAAATAAAACTTTTTTGTTGTTCAGTGGCACTTCAAGTACTTAACTATTCTCTAGAACCACAGTGCTTAGCAAGGTGTAAAGCTATGTAATGTACATACAGTTGGGGAAGATGCAGGAATGAAAGAGGCTGCTGTTATTATTTACAAGAGATATGGAAAATAGAAGTGGCCTATTTGAAGTCATACAGCAGATTACTGGCAGTACTGAAAAGAGAACTGAATTCCACCAAAACCTGCATTGCTTCACTGATCCATAACACATTTAATAGTGTCAGCTCAACAAGTAGCACCCATGTCTTCACTGATGGAAATACTTCCATAGTTTGAAATCATACCAATAAGTCTGCTAACTTGAAGTTGAAAAGTAATAGGAAGGTCTTTCTTTCTGAGTCTTCTGTGCCTTCTGCAACCTCCTCGAGTTCAACAAGACTGAACACATTCAAGGAGAATCTCTTCTGCTGATTTAGCCCTCTCTACTGCCATTAGTGTATTTACATACTACTAGAAATTTTCATCTTCAGAGAGCATTTCAGATCACTTTTTTTTTTTCTAAAGAAATATTATACTATATCACAAAAAGTATAGTCTATATGAATGCTGCATATTTACTTATCTTTCTATAATACATCTATACCATGCAGCACATGGGAATCCAGCATAAATAAGCTTCTCACATGCAATCTTAAAGAAGTTAAATCAGTCTCTCTGCCTGTAGCATAGGAGACCCTATCCTTTTAGTTTGATTTATCACCATTTATCACTTTTTATCACCATTGTACAGTTTGTTTTTCAAGTTATGACAAAATTCTTTTTTCGCAGTCAGATCCAGGTCCCATTATTGCTATACTGAATCCTGACTGTGCATTCCAAAGCAAACAATGAAGCAACACTCAGCCGCTTCTATCACGTTCACTTGCAAGGCTGATGCGCTTATAAAGGAAAGATGGATTGATTGTTGTCTGATACCATATGTGAACACTATGTTCCTTTCACGAACAGTATTTTCTTTTCACAGCATTTTGGTTTTCATCAATAAGGAGGAATACTCTTGTATTCTGTTTTCCTTATCACAAAAGAAAATTGCCACAGGTCTCTCATGAATAAAGGATTAAATCCTAAATGGAACATTAATTGGCCAAAGATGATGTATGGGTATTGCACAAGAATGGCAAGGAGGCTAATTGTAAATACACTCAATTGGCTACAGCTGGGGTGTGGAAAATGTACATATATCACACTAATTGCTTTACTGACCTTGTATGCTTGACGAATAGAACCTCTCTGTTAGATAACATAGTCATGTGAGAAACTCTAGGCACCTTATCACTATGTCTGAGATTCCTGCTTTGTTGTGAGAAACAGCGAAAGGCTGCGCCTACTTGAAACCTTGAAATACGGGCGAGCTCAGCAGGCCCAGGGATCTTCCAGCAGGGCTGAACTGACCAGCGCCTGCGTCCCCGCGGGTGTCACCTCTGCCTGGGAGCTCAGGGGTGGCTTCGGACACCCCCCAGTAGAGAGGTAACTAAAATAAATTTGCTCTTTGCAATGCATTTGTGGCCACTGGCTTGCGACGTGCCTGCGTATGTGTACACAGGGCCGTTTCAATTTGAACTGTTTTGTTCAAACAAAGAGCCTCTGGCTCTTCTTGTGCCTGTGCTCACAGCCGCTTTTCCTCAAATATAAAGGTAGTATTCCCATTCAGAGCAGTACTTTTCCCCCTTCTCCCATAGGCTCTCATATAAGACATTCCCGCCACAAAAAATAAAATCCCTTCTATAATTCTCCCCCTAAACAACATTATTTTTATTTTTAGAAACCATCTGTTAATATTTATTAAAAACTAACAACTCTTTTTTCATCTAGGTCTGAGAATATCCTTTATTAAGTTCAAAGAGTTTCCTTACCATAAGGGCACTTACACATTACATAGAAATCTAAGAGCAATGCACTACAAAACATTGAAGCTTTCTCTACTTACTTTTTCTTTTATTTGATAAAGGCCAGACAGGGAGCTACTGTAAACCATTTTACCATTACTGACTTCAGGGGTTCTGTACTGACTTAGCGGCAAAAGTCCTTGCTGCAAAAGCCTTTGGAGGCAGAATCAAGTCTCAGGTCTGACAGTGTGGAAAACCTTCTTTTGGAACCCCAGGAGGCTTCTACTGCAGCTTTGCTTTTTGCTCCTTCACATATGTTCTTCCTTGCTACTCTGAGTTCTCCACAAGCTCCCCACCTTTGTGGCTTCTTTCTTAAAGAAGACTAAATGGGTTTTTTCTTAGAAGCATGTTGGTGTCCCTGGGAAGCACTGGACAGTGTCCTTTTGACAAGATATTAACTCTGAATGTGAGCTACTGATGTGCAACTGGTGCATGGAAATATTAACAAACCCTGGTTAAACTCCACGTGGCTGCTTTGCCCCAATCTATGAAAGTGACTCATCTTTTGCTGTAGTACAGAGTTCACCAACTTGCTAAATCAAACACTGCTATTAAAACAGGCTATTGGGGGATTGCTGAACTGTACTGTGCAGAGCGGGCATAAGATGCCAGAATTATTCCACGTGTACACAAGATGACGTATTCTGATCAGTGATGCAGATCCCAGTTCTAGATCTCAGTGCTTCAGTTTTCTCAACAGTAACATAAAAAATGTTGAGTTCACTTTGTTATTAATAAATAAATATGGGATGCACTCAGTGACCTTCAGCCTATGGCAAAGTTTTTACAGAGTTTTTTTGTAACAGAGGCTCAGGAACATCAATAAGCCAAAGAAGAAAAGACTATATAAACCAGATTCTTGTCTTTGATAGCATCTCAGTGAAACACGGGTGACTGAAAAGAAAAGGAATACTAAGAGCTGGACAACTGACAGCCAACAGGGCTGAACCTTAGTCTTAGCAACCACAGGCAACATGTCAATGAGTTGTCCTGACTGGAGAAACGTGATTCATCCGAGAATGACGCGTATTTATGGTAAACTGATCTGTTTAAAGACTGTGAGGTTCATCTATGTTGATTTGCTCTTTTCCCATGGGACTTCCTGGCTATGTGCATTAGATGTAATAGGTTTGCATAAAGAACAGAACACACAGGCTGCCAAGGGATGTAACAGTGCAGCTGGAGTAACAAATTTAGGGCTGCCTGAAGTATCTGCCACAGGAATACTGAACTTCCTGTAATCTGCTTGTTAGAAAGTGTTTTTCTCAAGTCATCTGGTTTGTTAAGGAACAGTAAACAACAGCTGTTTGAGCAATGATTTTAAATTCCACTTCAATATTTTAATCCAGGATTTAATACCCCCCAAGTCGTATATTTCTCTTTCATTGAAGTCTTGCCCACAGAACACAATCCAAACATCTGCTGTGTTCCTATGAGGTTGAGAAGGGCTAGTGAATTGCTAAAGAGCTGCTTCAGAGTGGCTGTTTCATCTCTGGGCTTTAATAATGTACTTTTCAACTTTTAAGTCCTTCAAAATGCATGTGAATGATGCTGCCACAGTCATTCTATCAAACACAAAGCCTCCATTGTAAATATATCCATGAATAACCTTCAGGCAGACTTAACAGTACCTGTATATGCTCTGAAATGTCACTATTCTGGGCACTAGAACTGTACTGATTCCGTTGTAAAAGATTTCTGTATCGGTGAGTGGTGAGTTGCAGCACTTTGATTTTTGACCTATTGATCATTCCTGAGTTTACATTTTTGTTTCTTAACATTTCACAAGATGTCTTATTTCATCCACAGCAAGCAACTGAATAACCTCATGCTTAGAAGTTGAATCAATGCCTACTGAAATAAGTGGGAAAGCTCCTAAATAGTTTAGAGGCATGTGTATCTAATCTAGCACTCTTATGGCTTTGTCTTTGCTATGGGAGGGGGCAAAGTTTTCTTAATCTGAGCAGGAAAGTATTCTTCATCTGAACTAACAAAAACTAATCCTAATACATGTCGCGGTTGAGACGGACAAACGACATGGACCAAGTTCTTTCAAGATGAAAGTAATGGATGCCATTTATTGCTACAAGTGCATTTATATACAATTCTACCAGTTCATGTGTCTTTTCACTATTGGTTACAAGTTACAGCACTAACATCTCATTGGTTAATTTTTCTATCATCCATGTTATTCTTCTATCCCCTTCTTTCTCACGGGTACATCTCTCCTCTCTCCGGATACTCCTTTACTCCCATCCTTCTCAAGGGTAAATCTTAATATCTCAAGGCTGATCTCTACTCTCATATTTTCTGTTAAGGATTCCACAGACCCGCTGCAGTTTCCCACAAATACAGAAAAAGTATTTGTACATTTCATATCAGTGGGAGACTGTGGGAAACCTGGTACTTAATCTGTTAGCTTGTGTGAAACATATACCTTCACTGATTGTACAAACAGTAGGCTAATTTAAGAACACTTTGGTTGGTTGGTTGGTTGGTTGGTCGGTTGGGTTTTGTTTTGTTTTGTTTTGAAGGGCTGTTTTTGTTTTGTTTATTGTTGTTTTTGTTTTGTTTCCAGAGAAGTCTAAGAGACTTTAGCCAGCATCATCTCTTCCAGATCTGCCTTTGCAAGTGGAAGAGGTTATTTTCTCAAGCTGATTGTCTTCCTTTTTCTGTATGAAGTTACTTTTTCCTTAGCTTTACTGGCAAAGGACTTTCTGTGAGTGCTTCTTAATTTACTTCTGGCAAGATCAGCTAAGCCTGCTTAGACAGGTTCAAGGCAGAAAACAAGTAACTTGTGTTAGGCAGTGAGAGGATGTTTCTCAACGTTCTATCCCCTGAAGTTCAAGGAAAGCTAGTAAAACAGACAGACAGTGAAGGCTGTTCCTTGCCAACTCCTGTTTCCACTTAAAGAAACAAGATTGAATATCAGCAAGTCCATGATAGTCCAAGCTCATAACAGCAAATGAAATGGAGCCCAAAAGAAAAAAGTGCACTTACAAAAGGATAAAAAATGGTAACTCCATAAGCCTAGTTGAATTTCTGAAAGTGGAAGAAGTTTGTCTCTTATGCTATATTTTGTTAAGTGTATTCTGAAGGCTTAAAGAAACCGGTCTTCTTTCCCACATGCCTTGCTGTTATTCCATCATCTAGGCAGTCTACACCCCCAGGGCATGATTCCATCAATCATGAACTTTCACAACTTTTTTTAGATAGCTCCGTAATTTCCTGTCATAGTGTATCCACTTGTTTCAAGTCCACATATAATTAACGTATCACCTATATTAATCCCTCATTTCTTGTGGAGGGGGGCAATCACATTCGTTTCAGGATATTATGACCCAGTATTCTGAAACCTGTACAGAGTTCACTGAAGAAGAACTGAAAGGCATTTTAGTCAACAAAGCCACCAAGATCATATTCTTCTGATACTCTTGCAAACAGATTAAAAGCACACACAAAATGATACAAAGAAATAAAGAAGAAATTGCTACCCTAACCTGTTCAGGTATCTACTGTTTCATGCCAAATCAGAGGTCAATGCCCTCCCAGATATGGCAGATGAGGCAGTTGTGTAATACTCCCCAGTCCATGTCCATCAAAATAAAGTCAGCTATTTCAGATAGTTTGTCGCACATTGCCTCAGGTGAGTTAAGGAATGAATAATTCACACAAGCAGCTCAACTGCTAGATCTGAGACTCTGGTATCCCTTAGTAGAGGATAAAAATCAGTTCCACCAGGATGGGTGAAACTAAGTTTTGTCTCCCTGTACAACACTGTAATCATGCAGTAAGATCACCATAGACAAAAAACTTCATAGAATTACATTTTCACTAAGGAAAATTTTCATATTCGAGTAGTCTTTCCTAGGGTTTACCTTTGAAACAGTTTGAAAGAAGACTTGGCATAGTTCCCTATTATTGTTTGTAAAGCCCTGTTCTGCAACCAAATGAACAACAGATGTTCATGGAGTCATTTAGGTTGGAAAGGACCTTTAAGATCATTGAGTCTCACCATTGACTTAAGACTGCCAAGTCCACCTCTAAACAATGTCCGTAAGCACCACATCTACATGTCTTTTAGATACCTGCAGGGATGATGACTCAACCACTTCCCTGAGCAGCCTCTTCCAATGCTTGACAACCCTTTCTGTGAAAAAAAAAAAAATTATATCCAATCTAAACCTCTCCTAGGGCAACTTGAAGCTGTTTACTCTCATCCTATCCTTTTTTAGTTGGGAGAAGAGACCAACACCCTGCATGCTACAACCTTCTTTCAGGTAGATGTAGACAGCATTAAGTTCTCCCCTCAACCTCCTTTTCTCCAGGCTGAACAGCCCCAGTTCCCTCAGCCGCTCCTCATCAGACTTGTGCTCCAGGCCCCTCACCAGCTTCATTGCCCTTCTCTGAACATTCTCCAGCACCTCAATGTCTTTATCACGGTGAGGGGCCTAAAACTGAACACAGGATTTAAGGTGCAGCCTCCCCAGCACCAAGTACAGGAGAACAATCGCTTCCCTAGTCCTGCTGACCGCATTCTCTCAGGTACAAGCCAGGATGCTGTTGGCCTTTTTGGCCCCCTGGGCACACTGCTGGCTCATGTTCAGCTGGCTGTCAATCATCACCCCCAGGTCCTTTTCCACCAGGCAGCTTTCCAGCCACTCTTCCCTGAGCCTGTAGCACTGCCTGGGGTTGTTGTGACCCAAGTGCAGGACCTGGCTCTTGGCCTTGTTGAACCCCATACAACTGGCCTCAGCCCAACAATCCAGCTGGTCAAGATCCCTTTATATGGCCTTCCTACCCTTCAGCAAATCAACAGTCCCACCCAACTTTGTGTCATCTGCAAACTTACCAAGGGTACACATGGTCCCCTTGTCCGGATCATTGATAAAGAGATTAAACAGAACTACCCCCAAGACTGAGCCCTGGGGAACAGCACTCATGACCAGCTGCCAACTGGACTTAACTCCATTCACCAGCACTTTTTCTTTCCAACAAGCTAGTTTGTTGGAGCTGCATGTTCTAGTCATGCAATGGATCATGTAAGGAACAGAGCAGCTTGACTACAACAGGGAAAGATGTAATAAAATACTCAAAGCCCTCAATCTGTTTTGGAGAACGCATCAACACCAGCTGAAGCAGTGATGGGATTTTGTTTACAGATTTTCTTCAGATTTACTCTTGGAAGGCATATGCATCATCTGAACCTGTTACAGATTGGTGTAGTTCCTATCTTTGGTCAGCAGTTCTGTATAAGCAAACTAAATTCTGATTTCTGAACTTCTTATTTCCTGGGTTTGGACAGTCACTGTTCATTGTTCTGACTCTGTTAGGCATGTTCAAAGGCACAATTTTCTTCCAAGATAACTAGCAGTATGGCTGCTTCAAACACCAAAATAAATGCCAAACTTTTATGCATGTATATGTACTAATACATACAAAATTAGCAAGACCTCTCTTTAAACATTTATCCTCTTAAGCAAGACAGCCAAAAAATATTATCCCTTAGTAAATGGAAGTACTGTGAGTGCCTCCCTCCTCCCAGAGGTTTGGCTGTCTGGGCTGAGGACTGCAGAAGGCCTGAGGTGACTGGCACCGTGAGGCACAGGCTGGCTGCTCCCTAAGGGAGGGGAGCTGGGAGCTGAGGGAGACCCCAAAAGCTTGCCAGTCACAGACCTGTCTCACGGCAAGATGAGTAGGACCTTTTCAGGTGTACTAGCTTTGGCTAGGATATAGTTACTTTTCTTAGTAGTAGCTCTGTGCTGCTATGTCTTGGATTTGTGACCAAACCAGCATTTATAGCACACCAAGGTTTCGGTTATTTCTGAGCAGTGCTTGCACAGCATCAAGGCCTTTTCTGTTTCTCACACTGCCCCACCAGCAAGGGTCTGGAGAAGAAGCTGGGAGGGGACACAGCGGGAGCTGCTGGCCCCAGCTGACCAGAGAGAGATATCCCAGACTATGTGATGTTGTGCTGAGCAATAAAAGCTGTGGGAAGAAGGAGGAAGGGGGAACTATTGCAGATACTATGTTTGTCCTCCCAAGTAACCATTACATGTGATGAAGCCCTAATTTCCTGGAAATGGCTGCCTGCCCATAGGAAGGAATGAATTAATTCCTCTATTTTTGCTTCGCTTTCATGCCCAGCTTTTGCTTTACACTGTCTATCTCAGCCCATGAATTTTCTCACTTTTACCCTTCTGATTCTCTCTCTCATGCCACTGGAGGGGAGTGAGCAAATGGCTGTGTGGGGCTGAGCTGCTTGATGAGGTTAAACTGCAACTTTTGAAAAGCAGCCAGAGTCAGCCCAGAGCCCAGGACATCAGGCAAGTTCAGGGTGATGAGGCAGGGTCAGGATGAAGCCAGGAACACAAGTCACGAATACAGAGTTAGGACCAGGCCCTGTGAAGGTAACAAGTCACAGGCAGGCCCACAGTTATGAGGAAGATCCAAGGTCAGGTGGGACACCATCCTGTGAGTCAAGGCCTAAACCCAGATTAGCAGGCCAATAGCCAGGCATAGGCAGGGCTGTGATGCAGTGTCAGCAGTAGCTCAGGTGGGATCCAAGCACTAGAGAAGCACCTCAGATCAGTTGCCACAGAAAGCTGAAGACCTGTTTTCTGAACATCTGCAAAATACTCTCTGGGTGGCAGCTCCCCTAGGTATCTTAAGCAGGTGGAACCTACCTTAACCATTATTATGAGAATATCACTAGTCTTTCTTCCTGACCTCTAACAAAAGCCTGGGCTTACCCAGCTTTTGTTTGTTTGTTTAGATTTTTTTTTTGTCTTTTTTTTTGTTGTTGTTGGTTTTGGTTTTGTGCAGTTTTTTTTGTCATAATCAGATTTTATTGCAGGTGTGCCTTTAGCTCAGTCAATATTTCTGTTCTAACTAAACTGCCATTAAAAAGAAAAAGATTGTATATTGCGTACAGTTAAAACCCTGCTTGTACTTTAAAACCCAGGGTTTTTAACTTGACTTATCTCAAAACTATTCAGCTAATTATGAAGTCTCCTTCTCATGAGGAACCACTTTTCCTGACACAATAGTGAGTCAGTATGTCATCAGACAGCAAGCTTCCTGAATGAAGTCAGCAGACCCTATTTCTGCCATTCTGTAATACTGTAGGATGTGTCAAACAAGCATTGCCATACTGCTATATATATACCAGTACTGCCTCGTACTTCATCTTTGACCTTTCCCCTAGTTAACCTTTTTTCTTTTTGTACTCTCCTAGTCTTTTGTATGAAAATCAACACCCTTGATTTAAAAAATTAGGAAAGCAAACAAATTCACAGATCTTTTCCATCATCCTTCTTTACTTGCTCCACCCACCAGTGCTGAGTACAGGGGGATGATCACTTCCTTAGTCCTGCTGATTGCACTATTTTTGGTACAAGCAAGGGGGCTGTTGGCCTTTTTGGCCATGTTCAGGCAGCTGTCATGTTTCTGTTCATTTAAGATACCATATTGAGAAATCATTGGGTAGCCTGCCTCAGGACTAATGACACAAACTAAAACCGAAAGCTCAGTTGTGCCTTCAAAATTCTATAAAGAATACTGTTACAGACAGCAGTGATTAAAAATTCCTTTACAGACTTAGTAAATAATACAGAACATGGTTACAGTAGTATCCTTTACATTTTTCAAAGAACAGTGTGTATTCCTATCTTTCTTTGATTGTAATTCTAAGGGACTTTTTGATTGAAAGATGCTTTCCTAGATCTGTCCTAGTGTTATGCTGTGACACAGGTGGCACTACCAATGATTCTAGTACATTATCCTTTGGTTAAAGTCTACAGAAGGTACACAGCACAAAACCTGTCACTATCACGAGTCTGATCAAAGTTTCATATGAAAGTAACACTTCTGTTGTGCAATTTCATATACATCAGCATAAAAACTGTCTGTACAAGAGTGAAACAATGGTTCAAGAAGAAATTATTCAGAAGTAAACATCATTTTGCTTTAAGACCTATATGAAAACTCTAACCATACTACCATGACAAAACTGCTGCCTGGTTCAGCACACAAATAATCATTGAAGGGAAGCGTTAATTCCCATTACATTAATATTGATACAGATGTGCTGAGCAGTAAGATTAACTAACCATACCAATTCTAAAAAACTTCTGCCCTTCCCTGTGTACCTATTTTCTTGGTCTCTTCTGAGAATCTTTGTTACTCCTACCAAATACTAAGAGATGGCCAGCTCTAGTCACACGTCTACTATGGCTCCCAATTCTTAGATGGCAAGCAACATCAACCTAAACCACATGAAATTCCTCCTGACTTTTTGACACTTCTCAAACAGACTAGATTTCACTGTGCCAATGAGCAGGAAGAGACTCTTTTCTAGAGGGCAAGGGTCCTCAATGGGCTGAGACAACTAACCAGGACAGTTTCGATTTGGGAGAAAATATTCTCTGAGTCAGACTCCAAAACAGTGACAACGAGTCGAGATGGCATTGATCATCTCAGTGAAACAGTATTAGGCTCTGTTATGGATGAGTGATCTAGGGTTCTACAGATCACTCGAAGAGAAGTGTGGCTTACTGGAGTTTGATGGCAAGGTTTACTCTATTACTGCATGGAGAAAATATGTCAAGCAGAATCAGGTGAGAGCTGCCTTATAGTGATTTCTACAGGGACAGGAGGTGCCAAAGGGTGGAGGGGGGCCCTCCCATTCAGTCACAAGGTTCAGAATGGACACCCTTTCTTTTTAAACTCCTTCTCAGAAAGGAGTCTAGGTGCACCTGGATCCAAACATAGCCCCAGGTTTGATTAACAGTTCAAGTCCAAGAGGCATAGAGGGTAAGGGAAAACAGGTAAGGGATTATATGTATTTATGACCAAAGGGTATTATGAGTACACCTGATTCTTTATAATGCTTGGCTAGGATTTCAAAATGTCATTATTCTGCATCTCAACATGCTTACCTCCCTTCCAGGGCCTAGTGTCAGGTTGCTTTGAAGTCTGGACCTTAAGTCTCTTGAAGCAAGCTCTCAGGCATCAGAGTTTGTAGAAATAAACAATTTAATGGAGTAGTATAGCAGGAGGGTTGGCTCGAGCTGGGTGCCTTCGCCAACCGCAAAAATCTGTGAGTCTTTATATCCTTTATATCCTTATAGACTATTTATCTGCCCAGCACAAAATGGTTCAGCCCAATAGCAATATTTGAATCTGGGGTCTTGTTGCTTCTCATTGGATCTTTTTCACTCATCTCAGATAGGACTTTGTTTTGTTTACCTGTAGATATTATTTATAGTTCATAGCCTTGAAGGTGGTGTTTTGTCTGAATGAATCCTTTTCTTCCTAGTAAAGTGCAAAACAGGCCCTGTCTCAAAATGTCCTTAATTTCTTTGTTTTAGCCTTGAAGTTGTCATTTTCTCCCCAGTCAATTCTGTTCTTCCCAGCAAATTGCAAACCAATCTTTATCTCGCAGATATTCACTGTAATCTGTAGCTGCTTTTGTTTACCTGAAGTAAATCCAAATTTGGTAAATACAAGTAGAATTTTACAGCACACAGCTTAAGATTTCAGCAGATTCAGCTTACTAAGTAACAAGAAGCAGACTGTATTAAAAAAAAAAATCACGCAACCTTGTAATTCTAGGTCATTCATTCTATTTACTATGCATTTACTTAAGCTAAATAACTGATATAAGACTTAAATTGGGCTCATCCAGTGATCTGTGAGTAGTAAAAACCATTGCCGTACAGCCAAATTGTTTATCTATCAGAGAGAGCTCAAAGTGAGCTCAACCAGGCTGTCATATTTATAGAATAAAGTGGTTGGCTTGTAATCAAATCACCTACAGTGGGAAAGGTCTGCATGAGACTCCTTGCACCTGCAAGTTATCAGTGTTCTGTTGCCGTTCTGCTTCTTTGTGGGCTTCCTAAAAGGAGTTCTTAGCCCAGCTGCAGCTCAGGCCTTTCCCTCCTTTGGAGCCTGCACCAAACTGCTGCTTGTTTGGATGCAGGGGGGGTCGAGTGCATCTGCCACAGGCACTACTACAGCAAATGAGGTTTTACTATTTCTGTCCCTCAATACCACAGAATAATGAGTCATTTGACAGAAATATTGTTTTTTCCTGAAGCACGGTTTTCTCCCCAATAAAACCAGTTTGAAGATTTGCTTCTGCCTTGCAGGTGTCATCTAGCCAATTCAACAATATTTTGTGGCTTGCAGTTTACAGTTGTTTGGTTTTGTTTTTTTTTTTTCTTAATACATGAATTAAACATATTAAAAGAATGCCAGCTATCTACATTTGTATGTCACATATAGAAAGAAGCATGTGTCACAGCAGAAAGTTTAGACAATTAAACACAATTTTAAATACCTTCTTATGAATGCTGCATGCATCACTAAAAAAATTGCAGAGTCTTTACAAAAGGCAATAGTGTGAAGGAAGGTGGGAGAGAACAGTGAAGAATTCTTCAGATTATCTCCATGACACATGAAAAAAAAATAAATTTGAATAGCAGCCTTGTATATGTGCAATAACCACAAACATATTTACAGAGTTTTGGAAGGAGTAGCTATAATTTGAAATATTTTTCCTTTTTCTACAAAAAACACACTACTGCCAGCTCATTTAGAACCTGTTTTGCTTCCTCCCACCACCACATGGAAGAATAAATCCTGTAAACCACAAATCGTCCCCTTCCTCCCTTGCTTCAGTACAGTTGTATATTCTGTGAATTACAAATAAAACCAGGACATACACATTTCAAATTACAGCCTGTCATTGTATCTGTATTTGTGTGCAATAATACTCTGCCTGCACAAAGCCAATGCAGCATCAGCAGGACACAACACATTTAAATTGATTTGAAGTGTCCAGACCTCCCAGATAATCAGTTTTACCCTGTTTTCACAATTAGAAAGTCTACATCAGAAAGGTAGTTAGGTAATAAGGACCATGTGAAAAGCACGTTTATCTCAATAGATATTTTAGTGCAGCTATCAAGACATATGAGGAATGTGTAAGGTTGAATCTAGTCAAGTGCTTAAACATTCATTCAACTTAAATAAGTCAGGATAATAAATGTTAGGAACATATAAATGTAGAAGTAGTTACATTTTTACATTTATACATTCCTAAAATTACATTTGGCCCTTTGAAGGCAACTGCGAGGCTGATGTGGCCCTCAGTGAAAATGAGTTTGACAAGCCAATATAATTTTACACATTGATTTGGAAGACTTCACTACTGTACAAACACACTTAAAACATCTCTGCCCTTGTGTCACATTTCTTTTAGAAAATTTGGTGGCTGTAAGGATTCACTAAGGATTAGAACAAGGTATTAAGCACTGTGATACACATTTCATGTTCTGTAGAAAATACAGCTTGACAACATCTATAGTTAGAGAAGCCTTATTATGATTTTATTGCTAAGCTTCTGAAAATCTTTTCATCTTTTTAACACAAACCAATTTCAGTGTCTGAAGTTTCCTGAGAGCAGCTTATGCAAAAAGGCCGCACCGTATTAGGGAAAACTGAAATCAAATCAAAACCAAATAGAAGGACCGATAACTTGATGGAAAGAAATTAATTCAACTTTTGCAATTACAGGAGTTTTAGCTCCACCTAATGGTCAGAAAGGAGAAGATTTTCCTGTTCACCTGTTTGCTATATAGTCACTATTTGAAGACACAACTGAACTGCATGTGTGAAAACAATAACCAAGAAACATCAGCAACTTCACCTCATACAGCCAACAGCTAATGGACATTTGCTGTCCTTGGAGCTATATCAGTGTTTAGCATTGCAGTTTCCAAAGAACAGGGCATGCTGACTGTTATTGCATTGGTATGCTAAATAATAGGAAATGTTAGTAGGGAAAGATTGATGGTTAGCACTTGAGAGAACTACATGAACTTACATTGGTGAAGATCTAGTCATTTTGTTCTGCTTTATTTGCCGATATAGTACCAGTTATTTGTGTAACATACATTCTCTGGATAAAAACGAAGTCCTTCAGGCATGCTGCTGAAAGATCTATGTACTAATTCATTAGATATTTGAAGGTGTTTTTTTTCCACCAGGAACGTATTTGGAGCATAGACTATCAGGCCAAGTCAATGACAAGCTGTGGATCTTTTTTTTATGTAGATGTGCACAAATTCTGTGCATATTCTCCAATTAACGTAATGAAAAAAATCTTTTGTGTACATTTTGAGAAAAACTTGGGTCTGTAAAAGCTAGATTCTTACAGTAAGTAATTCAGTTTGAATATTCTTGTGAACACTGTGATATGTAAGCTAAAATCCCAAAGTGCCATAAATTTACTAAGAAAAGCCTGAAATGTTTTGTCCTTTTCCAAAAAGTATCCAAGCACGGTATCTTTACTAAGATATATAGAATACCTTCAACAGTGGCAGATCTGTGTGGAAAACCTTTTAGTTTTACAGTAGCTTCCACCTTGTGATGTGCCTCTGGCTCTAGGTACTAAGTCACCAAGAATGGACAGATTTGGGCTTAGTTACAAGTTTCCTGTGAAGGACAGGAATGCAGCTGAAATGTGATCTGACTCGTTTAATTGTTTGCTCCAAGGAGGGGTAATTCTGCCCCAGACCATATGCAAAAGCAAGTAACCCTGCTTGATGGGAGATGAACAAAGCTGATGCAATTAATATAGCCTTTGCACTTCTCTCTAATAAAAGACTATCAAGAACAACTAATAGCATACCACAAGATACTTCAAAAAGCATTTTATACCCTATTCTGTTAAACAGGATTACGGCTTAATGTTCATTGCAGCTGCAAATACCACTACTTTCTTTCCTTGGGAGTTTATGTGCACTTTCTTTCTAAAAATGGAGGAAAAAACCAAACCAAACTAAACCAAAAAAGCACACACAAGCACACACAAAATAAAGAGGAGAAAACCAGGACTAAATAGCCAAGAGGAACGGGAAGCCCTGTAAACAGATTAACATGTGGACATGTGCTAATAGAAATACTTCTAATAAGGTGGAAAACCATAGAAAAAAAAATTCTACAAATTTTTAAGTTTGTTCAGAAAGAAAGCTTGATGTACCTAAATCATAGCTATTCCAACTAACTTTATGTCTAGTGATCCAGATTCTAGTCACACTGATGATCCTTCACATCTTTTTTAACAATATAAGAAACTTTTCTATTTCTAGAGTTTTGAAAATTAGAAAACTTACTACTTTGGAAATGTAGGTATTTTAGTGTATGTGTAAGGATGTTAGACTTCAAGCTACAGTACAGAGCTATTCTGAAATATAACATTACTATACATATATTAAACTGTCCATATGTGCTCATAATATAAAACACCAAAGGAACAGCATCTGCTGGTGTACAACAGTATACAATTACGAACCTGTAAAGCTCCTTACCAAATATTGATCACTCCATTATTTAAAATATACTGAAAATAGCAAAAATAAATGGCCAATTAATCATTTATACCTTTTATCTTTTGTAAGACTTATGTAAAGTTTGAGCTCTCATCATATATACATTAAAAAGAAAACAAGAATATCACTGTACTGCAATAAGTACCTTAGGAGTTATATATTTGCAGAATATCATAAAGCAGGTGACATCAGTCCATGTTCTCAGTTAAATCTAGTTTCTCTAAGCCTCTTGTGCTTTGGCAGCACATAAGCAGGACTGACTATCATATCAAGCAATTATTTCAGAACTAATTCATCCAGTGCTAACCATTCATCCATTCTTGCTATTATTAATTTTATTTGTAAAATAACATTTTCTTTTGGACAACTGGAGTAAATTCTGTTGTTTGTATGTGTTTGGGTTATCTCAGATCGAAGCAAAGTTTTCACAGAGGTTTGCAATGTTTCGTGAATATACCCATTAGACAGTTAAATGAACTGAAAGCAATTTTTAGCAGACAAGCGTTTTTCTATTTGAGTCCTAAGTTTTCTAGTTAGTCACTTGTAATGTAAAATTATAACAATACTTTGCACTTTTGATGTGTTTTTATCATGATACCTCTACAATGTCACAGACGATATTATTCATACGTTATTATAATTAGCATAGGGACATTAAGGAATTTGGACAAATTAGTTTAAAAGCCCAGGGGAAAAAGTAGAAATACAGTGACTGTGTGTATTTCTTGTGCCTTCGTGACATGCTCTCCCTACTAGAATTTGCTGTTTACTGAGAACATACATATAAATGAGCAGTCTGCGTCTGGAACATATCTGAAAATTTCACTGCCAAATAGCATTGATTTGATCGTATACCTAGGCTGTCTCTTAGTTATGTGATATGTTACAAAATTGGGAAAGAATGGAAAACTGCAGCAGAGATTCAGTGAAAAAGCACAATGAGCAGTTAGTCTTCTGAAAAGAGCAAAGAGAAACACATGGAAAAAAGAGAACACAAACTTCTAAGGTCATGACTGAAGCCACCACCCATGGTAAACTGCAGAGAACTCTGTTTACTTCAGAAAGATAAAAGGCTGAGTCACTCCTGAGCCAATGACATAAACCTTGGGTAGAGAGATATCCTACCTCCATTCCTCACTCATCTGATGCCAGAAATATGTTACAAGGTCATTCCCTGCCAGCTTTTTCAATCAGGAGATACAAAACTTGAACAGAGAGGCCTCTGGGAATGCTACAGTCTTCCGTGTTCAGATGAAAACACCATTAGCTTAGAAAATGAAAGGGCTAGGCAACATTCATCTAGCTGTTTACCTGTGGACCCCTGAAAGAGAATAATTTCTGCACTGTAAGACTTTCCAACAGGATTAAGTATTCTATTTCTACCTACAAACCAGCCTCTGCACACAGTCTGTTCTCACATCTGACTTACCACCCTTTTCCATGTAAAGCACTTAGTAAAGGCAAAAGGAACTATGAAAGGGGAAAAAAAAAAAAGGCGGCACATACACGCCCATTTATTCTATTTACACATGCTCTGGAACGTGGAACCAAACTCCATTGCTCACACAAAGGGATTATTTTTCCCCTTGTGTGAAGGGTCTCAAGTAGGTAGTTTCAGGATTAAAATCTTAACAGTGGATTTAGCTTCTGAGTGCACTTATCTTCTAAGTTCACTTACCCCAAAGGTAAATTGTTAAGTTTTTTTTACAGAAGCCTGAACTGTCTGGATGGGGCAGCTCTACCTGTTGTCCCACACCTCCAACAGTACTTATCTGCTTTCACAGCAGCTAGACCTGCTATGAGTATGCATTTGTTTTTTGGAGGTACTTTCTGAAGGACTTCTTAAGCTAGCTGATTAGCTTGGAAAAGGAATGCCCTTGCTGATGCCTTTGATGCCTTTCTTTGGCTAGCAAAACATTTGAGATGCCACAAGAAAACTAAACTTGTGCGTTTTTTTTTCCTTTAAAAAAACAACCCTCTCCTCCAAAAACCAAACAAACAAACAAACAAAATTACAAAACAACAACAAAAAGCCCAGCATGTTAGTTGCCTGGCTTTATTTGCTCCACGAGAACATGAACCATCTTGCCAGCATAAAGGAGGTAAGAAGCAAACTAAGAACTAGGCACTGGGATGTGATGGAGGCCTCCTCCTCCATTGGCTTGAAGTGTCTGTGGAATCACAAATTGACTTAGTGGATCTCAGATTGCATTAAGACATAAGTCCCTGCAGACACGCTAAACCTAGCCTTCATTAGTATGTCGCCAAAGATCCAAGCACGAGAACTGCTTAGTAGGAAGCTTTCCACCTCGCATGTATCCTCACAGCGTGGGATGTCTGAGAACACGTCTGTTGCTGAAGCTAGCTAATGGGGGTAACAGGGAAGGAGGGAAGAGGGAAGCTAGAAGAGGGGTAGAGTCAGAGAACAGACAAGTAGTGAGAAAGCTACAGTCAGGCAGCAGAGGCTTGTGGTCAGCTCTCAGGGAGAAACCCCAACACCCAGAGAGGAGTAACCGGTCCCGTGCAGCTCCCAGATACCCAGGTTCACAATAGCTCTAGTCCCCGGCCAAGTGCCTGCCCCCTGCTCAGAAAGCGTTTTGTGCTTCCTGAGTGTAAGAATTGTTACTCCTCTAATTCCTAAATGAAAACAGCAATATAATGATAGTGTTTATGTTTACATGCCTACATTTCCTTTTCTGTTTTGTTCAGTTTTCTAGGAGCACACCCATTTCCAACAGTAGGAGACTTAACAAGGAACATAGTATCAATATTGACAAAGCTTTCCATATCTGCCTCTTATCTTTTTGTTAAGGACAGACAAACCAACATATTAACTTTGTGCAGTGTTACACACTTCAGATCAGTCTCCACAGGACCAAAAAAAGGCTAGTTGGGCAGGCTCTATTTTTTAAAGTAAATGAGCTAAATGTTGGAATAAATCATCGATGTTGAACTGAAGAAAAATCATTACCTCATACATCCTACTTTAGACTACACAGGAGTAAAAAATGCTTTCCAGAAAAGTAGCCAGAAATTAATTATCTATCATTTTTCAGTGGGTTCTATTGGTTATTATTATATGGTAAAGAACTAAGTCTTATTTCACATCTGAGTTTGTATGGTGTTGTATTCCACCCATTATATCTTGTTGCTTTTCTTTAAATTAATAAGTCCTTTTTACTCTTTGTGAAATTTAATTATTTGTTCATAGTAAGTCAACCCAGATCATTTGATAAACTAAGCAAGTTATATTTAGTCTCTTTGTAGGTATTTTCAATATATTCAGGTGTAATCATAGAATCTCTAAACTAAACTATATGTCTATTTTCTCTAACATCGCCTGTTCAGTATAAAATACTAATAAATATCTTGGCAACACAGTAGTTCCTAAGGACTGCTGCCCCAGACTATCAATATCTTCTGTTTAATTTGAAACTCTAGGATATTATCTTTACCTTGACTGTTATTTTATGTATCTGTTACACACATTATATAATGTGATTACAGTGAAAGAGAAAACAAATCAAGTTCAGTCAATTTGCTGTCATCATTGCATTGCAAAAGTCTAAATGGAACAAAAATAGTTATCCCTGATGACTAGTAAGACAAAAACAGTGAAGACTTAAGACAATGAGAATTTCAGGGTCTATGATACTGATCTGATTACAAGAAATGAGTTTTCTCAGAAAGGAAATTAGAAATGAGGTTATGTTACTAAACACAGCCAATAAGATCTAAGTAAGTACCTGCAGGTTGTAAGTCAGGTTAAATAGGCGGAACAGAGTGAGTCAGCATAAACTGACCTGACTGAAAACAAAATCCACGTTCAGAGATACTCCTATTAGGATACAATGAATTATATCAGCAATTACAAGTCAAAAATCACATAAGTCTGAGTGCACTTACAAAATGACAGTCTTTTGTGTGCTTTGCTCACGCAGGCTGACGGGTCAGGTTTGATGTGCAGTAGCATACAGGACATTCAGTTGAGTAGAGAGAAGCAGCTGTTGTGTAACAGCAAACCCAGGAATTCGGTGAAGAAGACTGGGTAAAGAAATGGATGTTTTTAGATCCCTGCTGGCACAAAGACCTTTCCAGAACAAAGATCTTGTCTAACTTGGGTTTGGATCTCATAAGACAGTGAAAACTAGAGAAAACTTAGGAGACTGGACTGAATTTCTGACACTTTCAGTCAAAATGGTAATTTTCAGATAGATAGTTTTGCTGAAATACAGCTGCCAATTACAGTTACATTTTTTTAAAGTGAATCAGATATATGTTTAGAATTGAAACTATGTATGACAATCACTGTATGTTTACCCTGCCTCTGTAAGTCACTGATTCAATTATTAAAGCCAAAAAGAGCTTGTGAATCTTCAATTTCCACTCCATACTACAAAGTGTGAGTAAATATATTGTGACATTACAATCAGCCATACAATAAGATTAAACACATGAACTCGGAGCTTTCTGTCTTACACAGCTATCTGAAAGTAAACAACAATCAGGATCTTACACATACTCCAGTGACAGCATTACTTCAAGCAATTTTTAACAGATTGCAATACGCATAACACCTTAGGACAGCAGGCAACCATTGCTTTGTATATTTTCATTATTCACCTTCAGGACAAAACTCCTACTACGTCAATTCCAAAAGCCAGAGCAGCTGGAGTGGTCCCTGATGCCATGTCCATAACCAGTATGACTGTGGAGGCATCTAAAGGATTAAGGAATGAACTCTTCTAGCAGTTATGAAGAAATTAACAAGTGCTCAGTCAGGAATCTGTGAGGGCAAGGTATTTTTATTCCCAAGGACTCAAATTAAGCTTATCACAGACTCAGTGTGCACAAATCCTCCCCAATGAAAGTCAGAGGCACACTAAGTCGACAACTCATTTCCTACAGTGAGGCTAAAGAATCAGGCCTTCCTGGAGCTGTAGGTTTGGCAACTGGTGACAAATGTCTTGACAAAAAGTCCAGACAGTTCTTGAAAACCAGCAGAACCTACCTTGAACAGGGTTCTTTTGTGGTACTCAGATAGAAATTAAACAGAATGATTTGCTGCAACATAAAATTAGTGATTTGCAGGTTTTCAGCATCAGTCTAAAGCTGCCTGGAAAATGCATGCTATGGAGTATTTTTGAAGAAAACAACCCTTGACGCTTAGATTATCTGCTCTTCTTGAAAGAACACAAGGGCAGGACACATCAAGAAACTCATGATATTCCGGAAGAAAATGAGGGGAGAGAGGAGAAGGGAGAGGGGAGAGAGATGCAGAAGGAGAGGAGGGAAGCGGGAAGGGAAGGGAAGGGAAGGGAAGGGAAGGGAAGGGAAGGGAAGGGAAGGGAAGGGAAGGGAAGGGAAGGGAAGGGAAGGGAAGGGAAGGGAAGGGAAGGGAAGGGAAGGGAAGGGAAGGGAAGGGCCGAACCAGGCCGGGCCCCATGACAGTCAAAGCAGGGCTGTGCAAGACCAGAGGGAGAAGCCCCATGGTCCTCTGCTAAGGACAACAGGAGTAAACCCTGGACATGGTCCCAGCAAAAGAGGGAGAAGGCAGCTGGGCTGGGATAGCAATTGCACATATTAATAACACTGACACTTTTTCTGCGGTCTCCAGTTCTCTATTTTCTTTTATTGCCCTGCTAAGTAGAATTAGAGGGCCGGGAATCCTCGAGGGCCAGCGCACGCCCCAGCTGCTGGCCCAGCCCTGCTTTCAGCAGCGCCTGGGGCATTCCTCTAGCGCTGCCCGTGGGGCGGCCTCTTCTTGGCTGGAGTAGAAGCCTCGGATCTGCCGGCCCTCCTCTTCGGGGCTCGCCGTGGCTGCCCAGGGGAGCGTTCTCTGTCCCAGCTGGAAGCAGATGGATGTGCCGCAGCCTCCTCGGTCTCCTCCCGGGGCTCTTCTTGCTCCCCAGAGAGAGAACCAGCGCCAAGGGGCGGGCTGCTGGGATCCCCACTAAGGGCAGCCGTTGAGGTGCTGGGGACGTCACCCATGTTGGTTCCCTCAGGGCTCCTGGAAGGGGCCGGGCCAGGTGCGGGAGACCCTCCTCGCGATGCAGAGGGGCTGGGGGCAGCCACGGGGCTGCCCTCCCGCCCACCGGCAGCACGGCCGTCCTCCAGGCCCAGCAGGCGACGGGCCTCCCCGCTGCACCATTGCACAGCGACGTCAATAAGCCGGTGCACAAACGTCGCTGCGTGGTTTTCCAGGGTGGCCGCCAACAGCTGGACCAGTAGGTCTTCGTCCAGCCCGAAAAGGACCAAGAGGGATGCGAGGAGCTCCTCCACTAGGTCTGCCCGCGAACGCCGGCTCCCAAAGATCAGCCCCAGCTCCTGTTGCGCCCAGCTCAGCAGGGGCTGGAGGAGGGCTGGGTGGTCCCGGAAAAGGGATGCCCAGGTGCTGGGCCGGAGGCCACGCAGAGGAGCCCCCTGCACCAGTCCCACGGGCTGCGCTGCTTGTGCTGCTGCAGGGCCACGGCGGCTGTGGGCAGCTGGACGGCCGGGATCTCCTGCCTGGCGGCTGGCGACCGACGGCACCGCAGGTGTTGTGATGACGTGCTCCTCAAAGTCGTCATCCGCACGCACCGAGTGCACGATGGAGAGGATCCGCCTCTTGCAGAGGGGGCACTCGGGCTTGGTTTCAGCCCACTGCAAGATGCAGGGATAGCAGAACCGGTGGAGGCATGGTGTCACGTAGCTGGCCTCCTCCCAGCTGTCCTGGCAGACTGGACAGAAGTTGTCCATCTCCATGGCCATGCTCTCCACGAGCTGCGGTGGGCTACAGGGAGCTGGGGATGTCGTGTTGCTCCCTCTCACGGCTGCTGCGGCAGTGGGCGTCACGCTAGAAAAGAGAGAGAGGTCACGGTTACTGGCTGGCCCCGGGAGGGCTGGAAGCAATGCCCAGGTCCCTCGAGAAGGAAACACTCCCAGCTCCCCAAGGCCGTGGGTCCCCACACAGCTCACCTCTGCTGCTGCGAGCGCGCCTCCTGCGTGCCCCGGCTGCCTGAACCTGGCAGGGTCGGGGAAAATCCTCTGGTGGCTCTGGGCTTGGGCACTGAAAGCTGCAACAAACAACTCTCTGAGCACAGCACCAGCACCGAAGGCCTCGCTCAACGCTCCGAACCTCGCGAAGTCGCTCAGCTGGAGTGCGGGCACCAACTGGCTGGGTGAGGCTCAGCACCCAGATACCAGCAGTGAGGGATGCATGGTCACAATCCGGCGCTCCAAGATGTCACAGTCCATTGCTCGGGGACGTCACAATGGGCTACCCTCACCCATGAAGCTCGGCCTGGCAGCACTGCAGCTGCAGCACATGCATGTGGCATTTCCGCAACGCCCACTCCGTCCCCCGTCTCTTCGCTGGTGCTCAGCATCGGTGTTTCATGCCAGTCACCAAGGCCTTGGCTGTGTCTTCACTGGGCCCCATCAGGTCGTTCTGCCATGGCAGAAATCTCCAGGCACCTATGGCAAGAGGGTTTGTTGGGTTACACTTTGTGCCTCCCTTGGAGGCTACAGGACAGAGTCCCACAGGCTCTCCCCACGCTCCAGCACTGCTGCCCAGCCCTCTGGGCTCCTCTGCTTTCTCCCACGCTGGGTCACAGGCAGCACTTGTCTCGCTGTCACAGCTTTCTCCTGTCTTTCTCCCCCGGCCAGAGGGCACAAGGGTGATCCCCCTCTGCTCAGCAGCCCTCAGGCCTCATCCAGGCACTACATCCCATTGGGAGTCCTGGAGAGGAGGGAAGTCGACGAAGCAGAGGGGCTCAGAGGGGCTCAGGGGACGCAAGGAGGGTCTGTGGGGCTGGTCCGCCATGGAGCAGAGAAGGCCTTGGGGCACCCACCTCAGGGCACAGCCTGGTGCCCGTGGAAAAGGCATCAAGGGGATGGGGACAGGCTCTTCCCAGCACTGCCTGGTGAGAGAGTGAGAGAGGGTGCCAACTCTGGGAATAGGACAGAGAATCAAAACCAAAATCCCTGTGAGGATGATTAAGCACCGGAGTGAGTGGCCCAGAGAAAAGCTGGGCCACTTGAGGCTGGAAGTCTTCGGGACCTGAGTGGCCAGAATCCAGGGCACAACACTCACAAGCTCTTGCAGAGATGCTCGCTGAAGACCTGGAAGAGAAAGCATTGCCAGTGGGAAATAAAGGTTTCCAAAGGTGAAACAGCTTCCGTAAGCTCCAATGTCAGAAGAGGAGCTTCTGGATTTTTTTTGTCCAGCAGCTTTCACTTGCATTAATTTAGAAAAGATAAAGAGAAGAGGGAAGGGGAGGTGAATGGGAAGGGATCCAGCTCCATTTGGAAGGGACCTAAAACAACCATCTAGTTTGACTGCCTGACCAGTCCAGGGCTCACCAAAAGTCAAAGGCTGTTATTAGGGACAATGAGTGCAATGGAGTGGTCCCTGATGCCATGTCCATAACCAGTATGACTGTGGAGGCATCTAAAGGATTAAGGAATGAACTCTTCTAGCAGTTATGAAGAAATTAACAAGTGCTCAGTCAGGAATCTGTGAGGGCAAGGTATTTTTATTCCCAAGGACTCAAATTAAGCTTATCACAGACTCAGTGTGCACAAATCCTCCCCAATGAAAGTCAGAGGCACACTAAGTCGACAACTCATTTCCTACAGTGAGGCTAAAGAATCAGGCCTTCCTGGAGCTGTAGGTTTGGCAACTGGTGACAAATGTCTTGACAAAAAGTCCAGACAGTTCTTGAAAACCAGCAGAACCTACCTTGAACAGGGTTCTTTTGTGGTACTCAGATAGAAATTAAACAGAATGATTTGCTGCAACATAAAATTAGTGATTTGCAGGTTTTCAGCATCAGTCTAAAGCTGCCTGGAAAATGCATGCTATGGAGTATTTTTGAAGAAAACAACCCTTGACGCTTAGATTATCTGCTCTTCTTGAAAGAACACAAGGGCAGGACACATCAAGAAACTCATGATATTCCAGAAGAAAATGAGGGGAGAGAGGAGAAGGGAGAGGGGAGAGAGATGCAGAAGGAGAGAAGGGAAGCGGGAAGGGAAGGGAAGGGAAGGGAAGGGAAGGGAAGGGAAGGGAAGGGAAGGGAAGGGAAGGGAAGGGAAGGGAAGGGAAGGGAAGGGAAGGGAAGGGAAGGGAAGGGAAGGGAAGGGAAGAGCCGAACCAGGCCGGGCCCCATGACAGTCAAAGCAGGGCTGTGCAAGACCAGAGGGAGAAGCCCCATGGTCCTCTGCTAAGGACAACAGGAGTAAACCCTGGACATGGTCCCAGCAAAAGAGGGAGAAGGCAGCTGGGCTGGGATAGCAATTGCACATATTGATAACACTGACACTTTTTCTGCGGTCTTCAGTTCTCTATTTTCTTTTATTGCCCTGCTAAGTAGAATTAGAGGGCCGGGAATCCTCGAGGGCCAGCGCACGCCCCAGCTGCTGGCCCAGCCCTGCTTTCAGCAGCGCCTGGGGCATTCCTCTAGCGCTGCCCGTGGGGCGGCCTCTTCTTGGCTGGAGTAGAAGCCTCGGATCTGCCGGCCCTCCTCTTCGGGGCTCGCCGTGGCTGCCCAGGGGAGCGTTCTCTGTCCCAGCTGGAAGCAGATGGATGTGCCGCAGCCTCCTCGGTCTCCTCCCGGGGCTCTTCTTGCTCCCCAGAGAGAGGACCAGCGCCAAGGGGCGGGCTGCTGGGATCCCCACTAAGGGCAGCCGTTGAGGTGCTGGGGACGTCACCCATGTTGGTTCCCTCAGGGCTCCTGGAAGGGGCCGGGCCAGGTGCGGGAGACCCTCCTCGCGATGCAGAGGGGCTGGGGGCAGCCACGGGGCTGCCCTCCTGCCCACCGGCAGCACGGCCGTCCTCCAGGCCCAGCAGGCGACGGGCCTCCCCGCTGCACCATTGCACAGCGACGTCAATAAGCCGGTGCACAAACGTCGCTGCGTGGTTTTCCAGGGTGGCCGCCAACAGCTGGACCAGTAGGTCTTCGTCCAGCCCGAAAAGGACCAAGAGGGATGCGAGGAGCTCCTCCACTAGGTCTGCCCGCGAACGCCGGCTCCCAAAGATCAGCCCCAGCTCCTGTTGCGCCCAGCTCAGCAGGGGCTGGAGGAGGGCTGGGTGGTCCCGGAAAAGGGATGCCCAGGTGCTGGGCCGGAGGCCACGCAGAGGAGCCCCCTGCACCAGTCCCACGGGCTGCGCTGCTTGTGCTGCTGCAGGGCCATGGCGGCTGTGGGCAGCTGGACGGCTGGGATCTCCTGCCTGGCGGCTGGCGACCGACGGCACCGCAGGTGTTGTGATGACGTGCTCCTCAAAGTCGTCATCCGCACGCACCGAGTGCACGATGGAGAGGATCCGCCTCTTGCAGAGGGGGCACTCGGGCTTGGTTTCAGCCCACTGCAAGATGCAGGGATAGCAGAACCGGTGGAGGCATGGTGTCACGTAGCTGGCCTCCTCCCAGCTGTCCTGGCAGACTGGACAGAAGTTGTCCATCTCCATGGCCGTGCTCTCCACGAGCTGCGGTGGGCTACAGGGAGCTGGGGATGTCGAGTTGCTCCCTCTCACGGCTGCTGCGGCAGTGGGCGTCACGCTAGAAAAGAGAGAGAGGTCACGGTCACTGGCTGGCCCCGGGAGGGCTGGAAGCAATGCCCAGGTCCCTCGAGAAGGAAACACTCCCAGCTCCCCAAGGCCGTGGGTCCCCACACAGCTCACCTCTGCTGCTGCGAGCGCGCCTCCTGCGTGCCCCGGCTGCCTGAACCTGGCAGGGTCGGGGAAAATCCTCTGGTGGCTCTGGGCTTGGGCACTGAAAGCTGCAACAAACAACTCTCTGAGCACAGCACCAGCACCGAAGGCCTCGCTCAACGCTCCGAACCTCGCGAAGTCGCTCAGCTGGAGTGCGGGCACCAACTGGCTGGGTGAGGCTTAGCACCCAGATACCAGCAGTGAGGGATGCATGGTCACAATCCGGCGCTCCAAGATGTCACAGTCCATTGCTCGGGGACGTCACAATGGGCTACCCTCACCCATGAAGCTCGGCCTGGCAGCACTGCAGCTGCAGCACATGCATGTGGCATTTCCGCAACGCCCACTCCGTCCCCCGTCTCTTCGCTGGTGCTCAGCATCGGTGTTTCATGCCAGTCACCAAGGCCTTGGCTGTGTCTTCACTGGGCCCCATCAGGTCGTTCTGCCATGGCAGAAATCTCCAGGCACCTATGGCAAGAGGGTTTGTTGGGTTACACTTTGTGCCTCCCTTGGAGGCTACAGGACAGAGTCCCACAGGCTCTCCCCACGCTCCAGCACTGCTGCCCAGCCCTCTGGGCTCCTCTGCTTTCTCCCACGCTGGGTCACAGGCAGCACTTGTCTCGCTGTCACAGCTTTCTCCTGTCTTTCTCCCCCGGCCAGAGGGCACAAGGGTGATCCCCCTCTGCTCAGCAGCCCTCAGGCCTCATCCAGGCACTACATCCCATTGGGAGTCCTGGAGAGGAGGGAAGTCGACGAAGCAGAGGGGCTCAGAGGGGCTCAGGGGACGCAAGGAGGGTCTGTGGGGCTGGTCCGCCATGGAGCAGAGAAGGCCTTGGGGCACCCACCTCAGGGCACAGCCTGGTGCCCGTGGAAAAGGCATCAAGGGGATGGGGACAGGCTCTTCCCAGCACTGCCTGGTGAGAGAGTGAGAGAGGGTGCCAACTCTGGGAATAGGACAGAGAATCAAAACCAAAATCCCTGTGAGGATGATTAAGCACCGGAGTGAGTGGCCCAGAGAAAAGCTGGGCCACTTGAGGCTGGAAGTCTTCAGGACCTGAGTGGCCAGAATCCAGGGCACAACACTCACAAGCTCTTGCAGAGATGCTCGCTGAAGACCTGGAAGAGAAAGCATTGCCAGTGGGAAATAAAGGTTTCCAAAGGTGAAACAGCTTCCGTAAGCTCCAATGTCAGAAGAGGAGCTTCTGGATTTTTTTTGTCCAGCAGCTTTCACTTGCATTAATTTAGAAAAGATAAAGAGAAGAGGGAAGGGGAGGTGAATGGGAAGGGATCATGCTCCATTTGGAAGGGACCTAAAACAACCATCTAGTTTGACTGCCTGACCAGTCCAGGGCTCACCAAAAGTCAAAGGCTGCTATTAGGGACAATGAGTGCAATGGAGTGGTCCCTGATGCCATGTCCATAACCAGTATGACTGTGGAGGCATCTAAAGGATTAAGGAATGAACTCTTCTAGCAGTTATGAAGAAATTAACAAGTGCTCAGTCAGGAATCTGTGAGGGCAAGGTATTTTTATTCCCAAGGACTCAAATTAAGCTTATCACAGACTCAGTGTGCACAAATCTTCCCCAATGAAAGTCAGAGGCACACTAAGTCGACAACTCATTTCCTACAGTGAGGCTAAAGAATCAGGCCTTCCTGGAGCTGTAGGTTTGGCAACTGGTGACAAATGTCTTGACAAAAAGTCCAGACAGTTCTTGAAAACCAGCAGAACCTACCTTGAACAGGGTTCTTTTGTGGTACTCAGATAGAAATTAAACAGAATGATTTGCTGCAACATAAAATCAGTGATTTGCAGGTTTTCAGCATCAGTCTAAAGCTGCCTGGAAAATGCATGCTATGGAGTATTTTTGAAGAAAACAACCCTTGACGCTTAGATTATCTGCTCTTCTTGAAAGAACACAAGGGCAGGACACATCAAGAAACTCATGATATTCCAGAAGAAAATGAGGGGAGAGAGGAGAAGGGAGAGGGGAGAGAGATGCAGAAGGAGAGGAGGGAAGCGGGAAGGGAAGGGAAGGGAAGGGAAGGGAAGGGAAGGGAAGGGAAGGGAAGGGAAGGGAAGGGAAGGGAAGGGAAGGGAAGGGAAGGGAAGGGAAGGGAAGGGAAGGGAAGGGAAGGGAAGGGAAGGGAAGGGAAGGGAAGGGAAGGGAAGGGAAGAGCCGAACCAGGCCGGGCCCCATGACAGTCAAAGCAGGGCTGTGCAAGACCAGAGGGAGAAGCCCCATGGTCCTCTGCTAAGGACAACAGGAGTAAACCCTGGACATGGTCCCAGCAAAAGAGGGAGAAGGCAGCTGGGCTGGGATAGCAATTGCACATATTGATAACACTGACACTTTTTCTGCGGTCTTCAGTTCTCTATTTTCTTTTATTGCCCTGCTAAGTAGAATTAGAGGGCCGGGAATCCTCGAGGGCCAGCGCACGCCCCAGCTGCTGGCCCAGCCCTGCTTTCAGCAGCGCCTGGGGCATTCCTCTAGCGCTGCCCGTGGGGCGGCCTCTTCTTGGCTGGAGTAGAAGCCTCGGATCTGCCGGCCCTCCTCTTCGGGGCTCGCCGTGGCTGCCCAGGGGAGCGTTCTCTGTCCCAGCTGGAAGCAGATGGATGTGCCGCAGCCTCCTCGGTCTCCTCCCGGGGCTCTTCTTGCTCCCCAGAGAGAGGACCAGCGCCAAGGGGCGGGCTGCTGGGATCCCCACTAAGGGCAGCCGTTGAGGTGCTGGGGACGTCACCCATGTTGGTTCCCTCAGGGCTCCTGGAAGGGGCCGGGCCAGGTGCGGGAGACCCTCCTCGCGATGCAGAGGGGCTGGGGGCAGCCACGGGGCTGCCCTCCCGCCCACCGGCAGCACGGCCGTCCTCCAGGCCCAGCAGGCGACGGGCCTCCCCGCTGCACCATTGCACAGCGACGTCAATAAGCCGGTGCACAAACGTCGCTGCGTGGTTTTCCAGGGTGGCCGCCAACAGCTGGACCAGTAGGTCTTCGTCCAGCCCGAAAAGGACCAAGAGGGATGCGAGGAGCTCCTCCACTAGGTCTGCCCGCGAACGCCGGCTCCCAAAGATCAGCCCCAGCTCCTGTTGCGCCCAGCTCAGCAGGGGCTGGAGGAGGGCTGGGTGGTCCCGGAAAAGGGATGCCCAGGTGCTGGGCCGGAGGCCACGCAGAGGAGCCCCCTGCACCAGTCCCACAGGCTGCGCTGCTTGTGCTGCTGCAGGGCCATGGCGGCTGTGGGCAGCTGGACGGCTGGGATCTCCTGCCTGGCGGCTGGCGACCGACGGCACCGCAGGTGTTGTGATGACGTGCTCCTCAAAGTCGTCATCCGCACGCACCGAGTGCACGATGGAGAGGATCCGCCTCTTGCAGAGGGGGCACTCGGGCTTGGTTTCAGCCCACTGCAAGATGCAGGGATAGCAGAACCGGTGGAGGCATGGTGTCACGTAGCTGGCCTCCTCCCAGCTGTCCTGGCAGACTGGACAGAAGTTGTCCATCTCCATGGCCGTGCTCTCCACGAGCTGCGGTGGGCTACAGGGAGCTGGGGATGTCGAGTTGCTCCCTCTCACGGCTGCTGCGGCAGTGGGCGTCACGCTAGAAAAGAGAGAGAGGTCACGGTCACTGGCTGGCCCCGGGAGGGCTGGAAGCAATGCCCAGGTCCCTCGAGAAGGAAACACTCCCAGCTCCCCAGGGCCGTGGGTCCCCACACAGCTCACCTCTGCTGCTGCGAGCGCGCCTCCTGTGTGCCCCGGCTGCCTGAACCTGGCAGGGTCGGGGAAAATCCTCTGGTGGCTCTGGGCTTGGGCACTGAAAGCTGCAACAAACAACTCTCTGAGCACAGCACCAGCACCGAAGGCCTCGCTCAACGCTCCGAACTTCGCGAAGTCGCTCAGCTGGAGTGCGGGCACCAACTGGCTGGGTGAGGCTCAGCACCCAGATACCAGCAGTGAGGGATGCATGGTCACAATCCGGCGCTCCAAGATGTCACAGTCCATTGCTCGGGGACGTCACAATGGGCTACCCTCACCCATGAAGCTCGGCCTGGCAGCACTGCAGCTGCAGCACATGCATGTGGCATTTCCGCAACGCCCACTCCGTCCCCCGTCTCTTCGCTGGTGCTCAGCATCGGTGTTTCATGCCAGTCACCAAGGCCTTGGCTGTGTCTTCACTGGGCCCCATCAAGTCGTTCTGCCATGGCAGAAATCTCCAGGCACCTATGGCAAGAGGGTTTGTTGGGTTACACTTTGTGCCTCCCTTGGAGGCTACAGGACAGAGTCCCACAGGCTCTCCCCACGCTCCAGCACTGCTGCCCAGCCCTCTGGGCTCCTCTGCTTTCTCCCACGCTGGGTCACAGGCAGCACTTGTCTCGCTGTCACAGCTTTCTCCTGTCTTTCTCCCCCGGCCAGAGGGCACAAGGGTGATCCCCCTCTGCTCAGCAGCCCTCAGGCCTCATCCAGGCACTACATCCCATTGGGAGTCCTGGAGAGGAGGGAAGTCGACGAAGCAGAGGGGCTCAGAGGGGCTCAGGGGACGCAAGGAGGGTCTGTGGGGCTGGTCCGCCATGGAGCAGAGAAGGCCTTGGGGCACCCACCTCAGGGCACAGCCTGGTGCCCGTGGAAAAGGCATCAAGGGGATGGGGACAGGCTCTTCCCAGCACTGCCTGGTGAGAGAGTGAGAGAGGGTGCCAACTCTGGGAATAGGACAGAGAATCAAAACCAAAATCCCTGTGAGGATGATTAAGCACCGGAGTGAGTGGCCCAGAGAAAAGCTGGGCCACTTGAGGCTGGAAGTCTTCGGGACCTGAGTGGCCAGAATCCAGGGCACAACACTCACAAGCTCTTGCAGAGATGCTCGCTGAAGACCTGGAAGAGAAAGCATTGCCAGTGGGAAATAAAGGTTTCCAAAGGTGAAACAGCTTCCGTAAGCTCCAATGTCAGAAGAGGAGCTTCTGGATTTTTTTTGTCCAGCAGCTTTCACTTGCATTAATTTAGAAAAGATAAAGAGAAGAGGGAAGGGGAGGTGAATGGGAAGGGATCCAGCTCCATTTGGAAGGGACCTAAAACAACCATCTAGTTTGACTGCCTGACCAGTCCAGGGCTCACCAAAAGTCAAAGGCTGCTATTAGGGACAATGAGTGCAATGGAGTGGTCCCTGATGCCATGTCCATAACCAGTATGACTGTGGAGGCATCTAAAGGATTAAGGAATGAACTCTTCTAGCAGTTATGAAGAAATTAACAAGTGCTCAGTCAGGAATCTGTGAGGGCAAGGTATTTTTATTCCCAAGGACTCAAATTAAGCTTATCACAGACTCAGTGTGCACAAATCCTCCCCAATGAAAGTCAGAGGCACACTAAGTCGACAACTCATTTCCTACAGTGAGGCTAAAGAATCAGGCCTTCCTGAAGCTGTAGGTTTGGCAACTGGTGACAAATGTCTTGACAAAAAGTCCAGACAGTTCTTGAAAACCAGCAGAACCTACCTTGAACAGGGTTCTTTTGTGGTACTCAGATAGAAATTAAACAGAATGATTTGCTGCAACATAAAATCAGTGATTTGCAGGTTTTCAGCATCAGTCTAAAGCTGCCTGGAAAATGCATGCTATGGAGTATTTTTGAAGAAAACAACCCTTGACGCTTAGATTATCTGCTCTTCTTGAAAGAACACAAGGGCAGGACACATCAAGAAACTCATGATATTCCAGAAGAAAATGAGGGGAGAGAGGAGAAGGGAGAGGGGAGAGAGATGCAGAAGGAGAGGAGGGAAGCGGGAAGGGAAGGGAAGGGAAGGGAAGGGAAGGGAAGGGAAGGGAAGGGAAGGGAAGGGAAGGGAAGGGAAGGGAAGGGAAGGGAAGGGAAGGGAAGGGAAGGGAAGGGAAGGGAAGGGAAGGGAAGGGAAGGGAAGGGAAGGGAAGGGAAGGGAAGGGAAGGGAAGGGAAGGGAAGGGCTGAACCAGGCCGGGCCCCATGACAGTCAAAGCAGGGCTGTGCAAGACCAGAGGGAGAAGCCCCATGGTCCTCTGCTAAGGACAACAGGAGTAAACCCTGGACATGGTCCCAGCAAAAGAGGGAGAAGGCAGCTGGGCTGGGATAGCAATTGCACATATTAATAACACTGACACTTTTTCTGCGGTCTTCAGTTCTCTATTTTCTTTTATTGCCCTGCTAAGTAGAATTAGAGGGCCGGGAATCCTCGAGGGCCAGCGCACGCCCCAGCTGCTGGCCCAGCCCTGCTTTCAGCAGCGCCTGGGGCATTCCTCTAGCGCTGCCCGTGGGGCGGCCTCTTCTTGGCTGGAGTAGAAGCCTCGGATCTGCCGGCCCTCCTCTTCGGGGCTCGCCGTGGCTGCCCAGGGGAGCGTTCTCTGTCCCAGCTGGAAGCAGATGGATGTGCCGCAGCCTCCTCGGTCTCCTCCCGGGGCTCTTCTTGCTCCCCAGAGAGAGGACCAGCGCCAAGGGGCGGGCTGCTGGGATCCCCACTAAGGGCAGCCGTTGAGGTGCTGGGGACGTCACCCATGTTGGTTCCCTCAGGGCTCCTGGAAGGGGCCGGGCCAGGTGCGGGAGACCCTCCTCGCGATGCAGAGGGGCTGGGGGCAGCCACGGGGCTGCCCTCCCGCCCACCGGCAGCACGGCCGTCCTCCAGGCCCAGCAGGCGACGGGCCTCCCCGCTGCACCATTGCACAGCGACGTCAATAAGCCGGTGCACAAACGTCGCTGCGTGGTTTTCCAGGGTGGCCGCCAACAGCTGGACCAGTAGGTCTTCGTCCAGCCCGAAAAGGACCAAGAGGGATGCGAGGAGCTCCTCCACTAGGTCTGCCCGCGAACGCCGGCTCCCAAAGATCAGCCCCAGCTCCTGTTGCGCCCAGCTCAGCAGGGGCTGGAGGAGGGCTGGGTGGTCCCGGAAAAGGGATGCCCAGGTGCTGGGCCGGAGGCCACGCAGAGGAGCCCCCTGCACCAGTCCCACGGGCTGCGCTGCTTGTGCTGCTGCAGGGCCATGGCGGCTGTGGGCAGCTGGACGGCTGGGATCTCCTGCCTGGCGGCTGGCGACCGACGGCACCGCAGGTGTTGTGATGACGTGCTCCTCAAAGTCGTCATCCGCACGCACCGAGTGCACGATGGAGAGGATCCGCCTCTTGCAGAGGGGGCACTCGGGCTTGGTTTCAGCCCACTGCAAGATGCAGGGATAGCAGAACCGGTGGAGGCATGGTGTCACGTAGCTGGCCTCCTCCCAGCTGTCCTGGCAGACTGGACAGAAGTTGTCCATCTCCATGGCCGTGCTCTCCACGAGCTGCGGTGGGCTACAGGGAGCTGGGGATCTCGAGTTGCTCCCTCTCACGGCTGCTGCGGCAGTGGGCGTCACGCTAGAAAAGAGAGAGAGGTCACGGTCACTGGCTGGCCCCGGGAGGGCTGGAAGCAATGCCCAGGTCCCTCGAGAAGGAAACACTCCCAGCTCCCCAAGGCCGTGGGTCCCCACACAGCTCACCTCTGCTGCTGCGAGCGCGCCTCCTGCGTGCCCCGGCTGCCTGAACCTGGCAGGGTCGGGGAAAATCCTCTGGTGGCTCTGGGCTTGGGCACTGAAAGCTGCAACAAACAACTCTCTGAGCACAGCACCAGCACCGAAGGCCTCGCTCAACGCTCCGAACCTCGCGAAGTCGCTCAGCTGGAGTGCGGGCACCAACTGGCTGGGTGAGGCTCAGCACCCAGATACCAGCAGTGAGGGATGCATGGTCACAATCCGGCGCTCCAAGATGTCACAGTCCATTGCTCGGGGACGTCACAATGGGCTACCCTCACCCATGAAGCTCGGCCTGGCAGCACTGCAGCTGCAGCACATGCATGTGGCATTTCCGCAACGCCCACTCCGTCCCCCGTCTCTTCGCTGGTGCTCAGCATCGGTGTTTCATGCCAGTCACCAAGGCCTTGGCTGTGTCTTCACTGGGCCCCATCAGGTCGTTCTGCCATGGCAGAAATCTCCAGGCACCTATGGCAAGAGGGTTTGTTGGGTTACACTTTGTGCCTCCCTTGGAGGCTACAGGACAGAGTCCCACAGGCTCTCCCCACGCTCCAGCACTGCTGCCCAGCCCTCTGGGCTCCTCTGCTTTCTCCCACGCTGGGTCACAGGCAGCACTTGTCCCGCTGTCACAGCTTTCTCCTGTCTTTCTCCCCCGGCCAGAGGGCACAAGGGTGATCCCCCTCTGCTCAGCAGCCCTCAGGCCTCATCCAGGCACTACATCCCATTGGGAGTCCTGGAGAGGAGGGAAGTCGACGAAGCAGAGGGGCTCAGAGGGGCTCAGGGGACGCAAGGAGGGTCTGTGGGGCTGGTCCGCCGTGGAGCAGAGAAGGCCTTGGGGCACCCACCTCAGGGCACAGCCTGGTGCCCGTGGAAAAGGCATCAAGGGGATGGGGACAGTCTCTTCCCAGCACTGCCTGGTGAGAGAGTGAGAGAGGGTGCCAACTCTGGGAATAGGACAGAGAATCAAAACCAAAATCCCTGTGAGGATGATTAAGCACCGGAGTGAGTGGCCCAGAGAAAAGCTGGGCCACTTGAGGCTGGAAGTCTTCAGGACCTGAGTGGCCAGAATCCAGGGCACAACACTCACAAGCTCTTGCAGAGATGCTCGCTGAAGACCTGGAAGAGAAAGCATTGCCAGTGGGAAATAAAGGTTTCCAAAGGTGAAACAGCTTCCGTAAGCTCCAATGTCAGAAGAGGAGCTTCTGGATTTTTTTTGTCCAGCAGCTTTCACTTGCATTAATTTAGAAAAGATAAAGAGAAGAGGGAAGGGGAGGTGAATGGGAAGGGATCATGCTCCATTTGGAAGGGACCTAAAACAACCATCTAGTTTGACTGCCTGACCAGTCCAGGGCTCACCAAAAGTCAAAGGCTGCTATTAGGGACAATGAGTGCAATGGAGTGGTCCCTGATGCCATGTCCATAACCAGTATGACTGTGGAGGCATCTAAAGGATTAAGGAATGAACTCTTCTAGCAGTTATGAAGAAATTAACAAGTGCTCAGTCAGGAATCTGTGAGGGCAAGGTATTTTTATTCCCAAGGACTCAAATTAAGCTTATCACAGACTCAGTGTGCACAAATCTTCCCCAATGAAAGTCAGAGGCACACTAAGTCGACAACTCATTTCCTACAGTGAGGCTAAAGAATCAGGCCTTCCTGGAGCTGTAGGTTTGGCAACTGGTGACAAATGTCTTGACAAAAAGTCCAGACAGTTCTTGAAAACCAGCAGAACCTACCTTGAACAGGGTTCTTTTGTGGTACTCAGATAGAAATTAAACAGAATGATTTGCTGCAACATAAAATCAGTGATTTGCAGGTTTTCAGCATCAGTCTAAAGCTGCCTGGAAAATGCATGCTATGGAGTATTTTTGAAGAAAACAACCCTTGACGCTTAGATTATCTGCTCTTCTTGAAAGAACACAAGGGCAGGACACATCAAGAAACTCATGATATTCCAGAAGAAAATGAGGGGAGAGAGGAGAAGGGAGAGGGGAGAGAGATGCAGAAGGAGAGGAGGGAAGCGGGAAGGGAAGGGAAGGGAAGGGAAGGGAAGGGAAGGGAAGGGAAGGGAAGGAAAAAGGGAAGGGAAGGGAAGGGAAGGGAAGAGCCGAACCAGGCCGGGCCCCATGACAGTCAAAGCAGGGCTGTGCAAGACCAGAGGGAGAAGCCCCATGGTCCTCTGCTAAGGACAACAGGAGTAAACCCTGGACATGGTCCCAGCAAAAGAGGGAGAAGGCAGCTGGGCTGGGATAGCAATTGCACATATTAATAACACTGACACTTTTTCTGCGGTCTTCAGTTCTCTATTTTCTTTTATTGCCCTGCTAAGTAGAATTAGAGGGCCGGGAATCCTCGAGGGCCAGCGCACGCCCCAGCTGCTGGCCCAGCCCTGCTTTCAGCAGCGCCTGGGGCATTCCTCTAGCGCTGCCCGTGGGGCGGCCTCTTCTTGGCTGGAGTAGAAGCCTCGGATCTGCCGGCCCTCCTCTTCGGGGCTCGCCGTGGCTGCCCAGGGGAGCGTTCTCTGTCCCAGCTGGAAGCAGATGGATGTGCCGCGGCCTCCTGTCCAAATGCCCCTTGAACACTGGCAGGCTTGAAGCATCAACCACCTCTCTAGGAAGCCTGTTGCAGTGTTTGAGCGCCCTCTCAGTAAACAAATCTTTCCTAATGTCCAGTCTAAACCTCCCCTGGAGCAGCTTTGTACAACTCCTGTGCATCCTGTTGCTAGTTCCTAGGGAGAAGAGAGTAGCACCTTCCTCTCTACGTCTTCAGGAACCTGCAGAGATTAGTGAGGTTGCCCCTTCTTTTCTCAAAACAAGACAAGCCCAAAGTCCCCAGCTGTTCCTCACAGGACACATTCTCCGGCCCTTCCACCAGCTTTGTGGGCCTCCTCAATGTGCATTCAAGGCCCTTCCCATCCTTCTCAAACTGTGGGGCCCAGAACTGCGCACAGCACTCGAGGCGTGTCCACACCAATCCTAAACAGAGCGGGATAACCCCCTCTTTTGGCTGGCTGGTTGTGCTGTGTTTGATGCACCCCAGGATGGGGTTTGCACTCCTGGCTGCCCGCACACACACGGATGACTCACAACCAGCTTAATGCCAACCAGCACCCCCAGGTGCCTTTCTGCAGAGCTGCTCTCCAGCAACTCCTCTCCAAGTCTATACTTGCGCATGGTGTTCCTCCATCCCAGCTGTTAAAATCCAGCATTCGTTCTTCTTATATTCCATACCATTAAGAATTGCTCAGTGTTGCAATCTATCTAGATCCCTATGCAAGGCCTCTTGTCCCTTAACAGGGTCAGTAGCACCTCCCAGTTCTATATAATCAGTAAATTTACTAATGGTGCAGTCAAATTTTGCCTTAGGTCATTGATAAAAATTTGGAACATAACTGGTCCTGGAACTGAGCCCAGAGGAACAGCGCTGGTCACTGGTCACCTGCCAGATGTTGCCCCATTAGCTACAGTCCTTCCAGCCCTACCATTCTGCCACTTCCTCAACCACTACACTTTGCATCTGCTCATTCCACAGCTGGACAGAAGGATGCTGTGAGGTACAGCATCAAAAACCTTTCTAAAACCCAGAAAACCCGTATCTACTGCCTTCCTTTCACCCACAAAACGAGTAATCTTATTGTAGAAGGATACTGGATTACTTAGACAGTGCTTCTTTCCCTTTGTGAACCCATGTTGGCTGTACCTGATTATTGCATTGTCCTTGAAATGCCCTTTCATAGCACTCCATAGGATCTTTTCCATAATTTTTCCAGGTAATGAGGTTAGACTTACAGCTCTATTTTCCTGGGTCTTCCCTCATGCCCTTCTGGTAAGTTCGAAGAACACTGGCTAGCCTCCATCCAGCAGGGACCTCCCCAGACCCCAAGACCTTCAGCAGGTCATTGAGAGGGGTCCTGCTGAAACATCCCTACCTCCTCCAGTACTTTGTGATGAATCACGTCAGGTCCCATGAAGTTACAGACATTCAGTGGACACAACCGCTCTCTTAAAACTGCAGTGAAATGCTCTCCTGGCCTCCCCAGCACCCAGGCACATTGCTCTGAACCTGTGTATACCACTACAGCTTCCCACCTTATAGGAAATGTGATGAGCATTACCAGGGTAATGAGAATCAGCTACGAATCAAGCAGCCGCGTCTGGGCAGGCGGCTGAAGCAAACTGCCGAGGTCCCTTTCTGACATACTTTTTACCGGCACAAGCCAAGCCTCCGCAGACGCCGCTGCCGGGCCTCAGGCCAGCGCCGGCCGGGGACTGCGCTGCACATGCTGCCCCCGCTCACCCCGCGGCCCCCGCCCCCGCCCCGCCCTCCCGCTGCCGGCGCCGCCGCTCGCGGGCGCCCCCTGCCCGCAGCAGCGGCTGCTCTGCCCCGCCGCCGCCTCCTTTCGGGGCGGGCCCTACACCCGCCTGTGGGCGTTTGCGGGGGAGAAAGTAACATGGTGGCCGCTTCCTCCCCAAACAGGAGCGGCGGCGGGTCCGGCGGCTCCTGAGGCGGCGGCGGGCGCGCGGAGAAGCTCCGGGTCGCGAGCGCCGCAGCTATTGGGGCGGAGGAGGGGTGCCCGGTGGCGGCTGTCGGCGGGCGATCCGGCGGCAGGTGAGCAGCCGCGGGAGGGAGGCGGCCTGACAGGCGGGGAGTGGGCGCTGGACCCGGCGCCTCGTCCGCCTTCCTCTGCCCCCTACCCGGGGCGCGGCAGAAGCCGGCACCCCGTCGGGGAGAACCCTCTCCTCCCCGGCCCCGTCCCTCTCCTCTTCCGGAGGAAACTTTCCTCCTCGCCGGCGAGGGAAGGAGGTTCGGGTGTTCCCCTGGCGCCGACTCCGTCCCTGGGAAGGGCTCCCGTGTCTCCTTTTTCCTTCCGCGTTGGGGTTGGCCCTTACTCAGCACTGCGCGGGGCCGGGAGGGCGGAGGCACATTCTGTGCTTTTAAATTTTTAATTATTGCCATGATTATTGTTAAACCTCCTGCTCCCGCCCGCCGCGGTGGCTCCTTGGGAGCGTCGTGCCGTGCGGGCGGCGCTCAGCCTGCGCAGCCGGGGGGGGGTGCGCGCAGGTGGCTGGCGCCGCAGGTGAGTCCCCGGGCAGCTCCCTCCCTTTATTTCTCCATTTTTCTCTCCCTTTTCCATGCTCCGGCTCCTCCCCCAGGCGCCGGCGTCAGCGGATTTAACCCTTTCGGGGAAGGGAGGCAGGTCCTGGGCAGTGCCGGGCGGCAGCCAGGCCCCGGGCGCTCGGCTCTGCAGCGGAGCGCTGGCGCTGCTGCGCTGTCAGGGCTCGCCCGTGTCCGCGCCCAAATGGAGACCGTGAGCAGCCGTGTCATGGCTGTCACAGCGATGTCTGCATAGAAGGGGTCGTCCCTCCCCCGCCCTGCCCGCAACCCAGTGATAAAGGCATCGTTACTAATACTCATGCTATGTTTTGGAAGCTGATCATATCCTGTAAGATGTTATAAAACTTACAGTTTAGTTCTGCATATTAAAAAAACCCCAACAAGCTGGAGCTATAACTTTTAATCAGCCTGTGCTATCATCTGGGGATATCTGATGTGTCTTTGCTGCATGACCAGATAATCTGTGTAGCAACAGGATCTGGTGATATGCTAGGTCCTTCGTATTTCAAATAAGGAAAAAATACTTACAGAAGCTGTCAGAAGCTTTAAATGTCGTGTAAACTGACTAACTGTGTTGTTAATGCCAAACATCATCTTCCAAAGTATCTGAACACAACGTATATTTGATGCTGCAAGCTCGGAAAGGATGCAAATACCAAACAAAGTTATGTTAAATCTAAATTAAATGCTTGTTCTATTCGTTCTGTGCCAGTCTTTTAATGTATTTTTTTCTTTTGCCATTAAGACGAAGCATGTTGCAAACATGGACTGTTGTGCTGATTTCAAACTTAATGCCTGTGGCTAAACTTTTAGATCTGCAAGAGAAGCTTAACTTGTAAACAAACAGCACGTTTGATCTTCTTTTTTTCTGTAAGCTATGTTAGTGTGATTTCTGGTGGCTTCTCTAGTATTTTCTTGGCTTGTTATGATTGTCCTTAACCAAGCTAAATTTGAGCCTGTACATGGACCTGTTAGTAAAAAGAAAATTGTTTGCTTTTAGTTACATTTGTTGGCTTGTGTGGGCTAAACACAAAGTTACTAATAGTTTTTGCACCACTTTTTTCAAGGTAGCAGCTTAGAAGCTAAGGGAGTAAACATTCTCTGTGCTCTTGGGGAAAATAATAATGATAGAATGCAAATTACTTCATACCTGTTTGGAAAATGGGGAAAAAAAAAAAAAAAGAAAAAAACCCACAAAGTTTGAGAATGTGAATATGAAGTGCTAATGCATTGTCCTGAGTGGGGCAATGAAGGAGTTTGGCAGAAATCAGAAACGTAAATATTGGCTTGCCTACATGACTTCTGACTTCTATGTTAAAATGGTCGCTAGCACACACAGACACATATTACTGCTATAATTTCAAAATTTGTTATTTTTGTTTTTTAAATTATCTCATAAATTAAGATGGGCATTTTCTTCAGTACTTATGGATAAGTAATCTTGATATACTTTAAGGACAAAAAAGTCCAGAGTTCACCTTGATGCATGTGTCTGGGTTTGTTTAAAAATAAAATAGGAAAAAAATCTGGGTAAAATGAAGTAGGAAAAGTATATTGCCCAAGTCGGAAGAGGAAGGTAAGGTCATCTTTTGACTGTCATGCAAGATCAGATGTCTTACGTGTTAAGCTTTCGGATAAATTTCAATGGCAGTCATAGGCATAGAGTGGTATGCGTAAAGACTAGCATGTTTTATGGTCTTCTTACTGGTTTCATGCAGCAGTGTCTGCTTGACTGACTTAGCCTTCTGACTGAAATAACAATAAAAAGCACCTGTAAATTCTAAATCCAGCTTCTTTTTGTTTAAAGGTAGCTTGCACTGTAGAAATCTATGTAGTAGGGCTTTTGTTTCTCCTGTGCTTGCTACTTATCCCAAGGCATGGATTACTCACCTTCAGCATGCTGCTTTCTTGTACAGAATTCAAGATCCCGAAGATCTTGGTGTAGGCGACCTCCGAAATAGTTTGTGGGGATCATAGTCATACTTATGAAATTGCCTTCCCTGTGACTTGCCAGGTAGTTGTCCATTATTGCTTATTCAAATCTGTAAAATGAGAATCAGTCTGCTGCACTGCACATAACGAGACCTGTTTTCCTCCTGTAGTGCTTCAGACTGTAAACTGAAGTCTCTGGATTTTTTTATCTCCTTCTGAGCTTCTGCCTTTTCTACAAAAATTGCGTCTTTCTCAAAATTGTTGTCATCAGTTATGCAGAAACATGGTGCTGCTTCTTTCCTATTGGATAAAAATGTAGTATTGTTGGAAATACTCCATGCCCGTGATGATAATGATAATGTTTTCCTTCTGCAGATTTGTGAAGATAAAGGCTCACAACTCTGACCTCTGTGCAAATGGTTGTTAGAATCGAAGTGAGTTAGTCCAAGACCATTTCTGGACTACAGCTTAGGTTCTGGTGGAGTGTGACTATTTCATGTTCAGTTATTCTTGTGACTGCATCTGTCACAAAATGTGCACGTACAGACATACTTGTTCTGAAGTTTCAGCAATACAGTTACACTGTGCAATGCATTCCAGCTGGAATTGAGCAGAAAGTTTTGTCTTGGTTAATATCTCACTCTAGTCATTTGTTTCTGCCTACAGGCTCTTCAAGGGCATAAATGTGGTCATGATGTTTACAGTTTGCTTTGGCAGACAGAAAACTTGAAAACAGTTTTCACAATAGCGAAGGTTGTAATGATGTTCTCTGTTTATGCATGTGACTCTTTGTTTTCACTTATTTTTTTAAAGAGCAGCAAACTCAAGATTGTTGATACAGAGAACAGTAAGAATGTACCCATGATGTCTTGTCTAAAGGTTGGCTTGCATATCATTAAACATTCAATTTGCTTTGTTTCAGTTAAATACAAAGATCTACTTTTGCCTTATTCTGCTTTCATCTTCACATTTTGTGGCACTTCAGTTCCTTTCCTCTCAAAGGCGTCTTTAAGGAGACTTGATGCTTTTCAAGCATCAACCAAGAGCCTGTGTTTTTCTGTCTACAAGATGTTAAAAATAGTGTAAATCAGTGATTGACTTGCAAATTAAGTTGTTCTGGCAGCAAAAGCTGAGTTTACAATTACAAGTCTCTGAAGTAGTAGAAGCTTTCTTCCTCTTGAAAGTGTTTTCCAGTTGTGAACAAATTGCAGCTCTACTACAAAACTTGCCCATTTTTCACCAGAGAGGCAAAGAACTCCATGTTTTTGCTTTCTCTCCAAACCTACACGTTTCAGTGATAGCTTTTGCTTTTATAATTAATTACAGCTTTTGATCAATAATGCTTGAACTGAGGTCTTGCCACTGATGTATTCTTCGATGCTCCTCTTCCCCTTTGCAAGTCTTTCACGTTGAGGCATTGTGTGACTGGTGAAAGCAAGACTGTTTTTCAAACCTTTTTTTTTTTCCTCCTTTCTTTTCCCTGTTGGGCAACCCAGTGCTGCTATTCCTGGTGTCACATAACATGGCTCCAGCCTTCTTTGTTATTCTCTGGGGAAGAAAATACACTCTTACCCAGATAAGAAACCTGACATAGATAGTAGTCTTGGGAGTAAGATATCCTCCAGCCATGCCTGTATAATGTGTAAACTGTATCTTTCTGCTTTAAGAAGGGACAAAAGTGTGGTTGAAGTTGGGAGGAAGAGACCAGTTATCTAGGAGCAGCATATGAAGAAAAGGAAGTTCAAGCACTTGGTTAATGTTTCAGGAATAGCAAGAAATTGAGACATCTACAGGTATGTGGTTAAGCCCTGAAACTTCTACAGGATATCCATCTTGGTCTAATATAAAGCTGTAGAAAGGAAAAAGATGGTAAAATGCCAAGTCACAGCAACAGGTTATTCAGTCAGTTACTCTAATCGTTGAATGGGACTATTGCAAAATCTGAAAACCAGTGTGGCCAGTTCTCAACAGCTGATCGGCCAGCTGTCCTGGGAAGTAGCAGCAGCAGCTCACCAAGGCTAGGAAGCAATTTGTACCTATGCCTTCATTGTTTTCTTGACACTTGGGTTCCCCCAGTAACATTTGAAGTAATGAATGACTGTAATGGGAATATAAACTACTGGGTATCTAAGTGTAAGTGGCAGAAGAAAAACTTTGAAGGTAATATAACATTAAGTACACTGAGGGATTTTTGGTTTGTTTTTCTTGAAAGAAAGGCAATGTTTTTTGCAGGTTTCCTTAAATAATAAAAAATAAGTTGTGTGTTTGCCAAAGGAAACACCTTCAAGGATATGGATAGTATACATGTGGTTAGTTAATGAATGGGAGAAGTATGCCTCTTATTGGACACATCCAGGTTTGTTTTCAGCTCTGAATATTAAAGAATAAGCAGGACATAGAAAAGTTCTTAACTGCATAAACATGTCACTGTTTTCTCAAAGTTGTGATGAAGCCAGAAAGTATACATGTCTCTTGTACAATGTTTACTTGACTTGAAGTGAATCATCAGTGAAAGACTTAGATTTCTTCTGATCTTAAATTCTTGCATAATGTTGAGGATGCAACCTTACTTAGCTCTCTCTTTTTTTCTTTTTCTTCTCTCTTACAGTTAGGCTTTAAGTAGCAATTCTCCCTCTGTTTTATGCTTTGTTACATGGGTAAAATATAAGTGTATCACTGAAGATTTCCAGTACTTATAAACTATGTAGGGAAGCTTGAAGTTGTACTGGGGTAAGAAAATCATAAACAGAACAGACTTTGCAAATGAAAAACGGTTTTTGCTGGTCGTGGTGTACTTACATAGTGGCTTATACCAGAACACCTGTAAGTCTCTGAAGAGCAGATTTCTTTTGTGCACTCCTGGCTATGTTGGTACAGTTCTAAGAATAAACCCAACGTATATTATGCATAATAAAAGAAGGAGAATGTTCAGGATTGGGTGAACCAAGTAGAAAGTTTACTTTTGAAAAAAAAAAGGCATGGTGTGTGACCCATGCTTTCATAATGTTGAACTCTGCTGTATATACTTTGTTACATTTCTGCTTTCAACTGTTTTTGTAGGCATGTTCTTGTAAGACAATTACTTGTGAAAGCCTGAAGTTCCTTTGGGTTATGATGACTCATTCACCACGAATGTAATGACTAATGTGACATTTCAGTTTATTTTAAAGAAAACAGAACAAATCCTGCACAAATATGTTTATAGCTTTTCTTCTTTCTTTTGTGAGATTCAGATGTACAGTATATGCGCTGTTAATCTCTAAACCTCCTTCTTAGTCTCTTAGATCTGACTGATTTTGCTAGGGAAAAAAGAATCTTATTAAATATGTCGCTCCTCTAATTCTGAACTGTTTTCCTAGCTATATTAATAGCCAGATGATGCAGAAATCCGAGAAGGGAAACTGATTTGAGCCTCCAGTGCCTAGTTGTCTCTTGTACGTTTTTAAAAATCTCATCCTTAACTGATATGCTTGCTGAATTGAACATCTGAGTTGAAATACTTTACATTTGATTTCCAGGTTGGTAAGTGCAAAATTGTCATATATCGCTCCATTTGTAGCCCTACATTTTTTTTTTTGCTTGTATGAAGTATTGATGCTGGCCTAGCACTGTTAAAAAATGACAGAGGAAGAAGGAAAAAAAAAAGGTATAAAGCATTAAAACTGTGTTATAGATTGCTGTGTGATGCCCTTTCTTTAGGGAGCAGAGACTGAAATGCTGGCAGCCCACCTCAAGTAAATCCTCTGACTACGTAATTATTGCCCCACCTGCCTCTTGCCAGAGCCAGTAATACCTTAAAGTGTAAATGGAGTTGTGTCAGTGGAGGAGAATAAGGGTACTACACTACCATGTACTTGGGAGCAGGTCGTGAAGGCTGGCATACTTTCTTTTTCCTTTTTTCAGAGGGACAAATTGTGAATTCCACTCCACCCTGTACAGAGAAATTAATTTGGGGGTCTCAAACGTTTTGTGCATGCCACAGCAACTGAGCACTGGGCAGAGTGATAGGACTGTGCTGTTGTGTAAGTTGAACAAATCTTGGGAAAGGATGTCTGTTGGAATTGTTAAACAATTTGGAAAAAGCTGTGGTCAGTCCTCTAAGTAAATTGAATTAGTCCATTCCTAGATGCTTGAACTGGAAATAGGCGTGCTAACAATTGTGAATTGTGTCCACAATAGTCATAACCTGCTTTAGGAAACAAGATTTTTCATTTCTAATGTATTGCTAGATCAATAAACACATTGGAAGATTAGAACATTAAGAACATTATGTATTTTAAAAATACATTAAACCACACATTAAGAGTATTTTAAATAGGAAGATGAGTGCATGTGTTAAATTATGACAGAAATGGATGTTGCAAATAATAAAGGGTAATAACAAAAACATGGAGGACACAACAAAATAAAACAGTAAATTGATGTTGCTTTTTGCATTACTTTCACTTTGTACAAGAGGGAATATGACTTAATACTTAAATTTGCTTTCAGAATTTTACCATAGGTAAGTTTTAGGCTCTCTGAAGGGATATTTCTGCAGATTTTTAGGCAAGTATGTTGGAAGCTGCTAGTAATGTTGACTGAAATTTTTAAAAAGGTGACTAGGTAACCTTTTCTTCCCTCTGCTTGTGTTGTAGCTAAGCAGGTATGGTCTTAGCGATGATCTGACTTAGGGAGTTCTTTTACTGGTTAAAATCCGTATAGTTCATCCTAGAAAATCACGTTTCCTGTAAGTGTTTTGTCTGAGATCCACCCGTGTATCAAGTAATACAGTACAGATATTTTGAGTGTTAGATGATAACATTATGAGAAGGACTGAAATATGCGTAATGTCAGACTTCACATTTACTTGCCATCTGGTGAGTGATAAGGCTTCATGACAGAGAAACTCGGGCTTGCTGCCCTTTAACAGCTCTTTTTATTGTTTGAGGAAAATATTTGTTGATACATTTGTCTTTGTAAGTAGTACCTTTCTGATATGTTACTTTTCATGATTATTTCAAAGTTCATATAATACACAACATCATCTTAATATTCTAATGGTCTCACATTTGACATACATCCAGAAGACAGAAATATGGGCTTTAATGGATTCAGATACTTGGTTCTTCTGGATATATATATTCAGGAATATAACTGAGCACAGCGAGAAGCAAGGGTTGACAAACAAGGGCTTTTAAGGCATAGAAACATAAGTTTCTTTATGCATCTTGCAGAATTCAAGGGAACAAAAGATTTATTGGTTTTGTGATGAGTTTCTGTGTAAAAATCAGATATTCTGGTTGTCTCAGGAGTGACTGAAAGTTTTAACAGAAGAAAACCAAGAAAATACAAGTCACATTTTCCACAGAATAACAAAATGTTCTTGTCTGTGGATAAAAATTAACTTTGTCATTACAAATGTAAGCAATATTTTAATGTTTATTTTGGAGCAAGAGTTGTAGTGATAATGAAGAATTTTAATCACTTTACATCGTAGGCTTTCACAGATACACCGTTCAGTTGATGACTTTTATTTTTTGAACGCTTTTCCTTTTCTGTACTTTTAATGTTGAGATAGCTTTACTATTCTTTAGTTGGCTTTGATCCACTTTGTTCTGGCTTTTGGAGTTGTGACTGGACTGGAATGTGGTTGCATGGGTCCTCTTGTAAATGTTGTTTAACATAAGTTAGAAGAGACATGGGAGGCAATTGTAGACAGTTACTGCACTTTCTTAGATTGCTGTGGTCCATTTCTCTATCAACCTTTATATAGAAATTGGAAGGGTAGCTTAGATACTGATCAAAGAACTTGTCTTTAGAAGGTTTTTCTAAAGCATTTGACAACAGAGAAGACATTTATGGAAGTTGAGGGCGTAAGTTTTCAGGAACCATATTCCTGCCTAAGCTTTTTACACGTGATTTAAGCTTGTGGAAACTTCATTGTGAGGCAACTTGTGAAGCGGGTGATGTAGCGGGGTTACTCAGAGGCCCACCCTGCGCTGTTTCCGCAGTTGCCACAAATGTGCTAATGCAAACCCTCATTGCAAAAATGTGCTGCAGATCACAACTGTGATGTGCCTGGTGCAGCATAAAGAGCAAACAATTCCTCCTGTAAGATTCTCACTTCTGCAGCATAAGACCAAAGGCATGAATATTCTAACTGCTGTCAAACGTGTGGTTTGGGCTTTAAAAGCCACCTTGGCAAAAGAGAGTTTCTTAATGAGAAGCTGGCAAGAGGATTAAAAGGCAGACTTCTGAAGTGTTAATAAGCCCCTGCCAAGCTTGAAAAGCAGCTGAGAAAGAATGAAAATGCTGACATGAAACTGCGTGATTTGGAGTTGGTGTCATAGGCCAGCCAGAAATGGGAGTCATCCTCATGATGGCCAGGAAAGGTGTTCAGCATGGTGGGGATGGGCTGGATGGAGGCCCTGAGAGTGTCGATGGAGCCACCTGCGTTTGATGTGATAAAGTTGTCTGTAGGGAGACCTATAGAGAGAATGAGGTCTTCCTGTGGCGTGTGTGTGTGGTTTTGTTTGGTGGTTTTTTGTTTGGTTGGGGTTTTTCTTTGTTGTTGTTGTTTTTGTGTGTCTCTGTGTTTTATCATTATTTTCCCAAAAGACAAAAATGAGGAAAAGCATATTCCTCAAATCCAGCGAATGGGTTTCCACTCTGGATTTCTGGAGCCCTTAGGAGACTACTTCAAGCAGCATGTGGCTGATTGTATTGTAGGCAGCTAACAAAAATGAAAACAAAGTATGATTCTGTGATCTGGCAAATCTCTGTCACTGGAGATTCTGGCAAAGTAATTTCAATGCTAATACTTACCTATTTCAATACTTACCAGAGAGTGCAACAAGAAAGAGAATGTATCATACCCCTAGAGCTTATTTCCAGTAACCTCAGGTAAATTTGAAACAATGTGTTTTCTTCTCTCATTTGACCTCTCAAAACCAAAACCTCCAGCCTCACCCCAATCAAAAAAGGGTACCAAAAAAACCCTTGAAAAGCAATCTAGGAGACTTGGGCTCCTGGAAGGCGTGTAACCACCGGACTATTGTCTCCTGACTTTTTCTTCACTGTTTTATTTTTGTTTCAGGCTACTATATTTGGCTTCGTTCCAACAGTTTCCAATTACAGAAAGAGTTCTCTAACAAAGAATGTTTCCAGGGCTGCAGATGTTTCAGTCATTACATAATACTGAGCATGGCTAACCTTTAATGCTTGCAACTGGGGCAGTAAGTGCATTTTATAAAGTACTTCCCTTGCTCTGAGAACTATTGTTATTTATTTTTTTTCTCTTGGACTATTTTCTTTCCAGCCTCTGGAGTAGTTTCCATCTTCTGATATATGAAAGAACAGTTTGGCTACAACATTGGTGAAACAAGATTAAACTGGTTTATTAAATGAGTGTAGCTGGACTGCTTGCTGATTATCATTCCTCTCTTCTCGCATCTTTTCCATTTCTGTTTTCTGTCCTTGGCAATATAACTTAATTTACTGGTACCAAACTTGCCTTCATTGATTCCAGCTGCTTCGCCTCTAGACTGTGTAGGTCACTTCAGAATTTGGTTTTTGGCTTCACATGTCTGTAACCACTCCAATTTTCATACCATTGGACAACTTGAAATTACTGTACAATAGGAAGATTTGAACTGCTGAATATGATAGAGATAGTCTGGACATGTTGTGGTGGGGTTATTTTGGTTTTGGTTTTGTCTCTCCCGCTTTTCTTTTTTTTTCTTCACTTAGGATTTTCCTGAGGGCTGTTTTCATACTCCTGAGCATCTTGGATCATCATTAACATAATGATATTTTCAGTCATTGGTAGTCCATAAGTAGCTGTTCAAATTGCTAACACAGAACTTTGCTTCTGAAAGTTTTGTTAGGTTTGATATGAGCATTTATATCATAACATACTTGCTCCACTGTTTTGAAGCAATGGTAACTGGTTTTGCTGACAAACAGAAAAAAAACAGACTAAAAGCACAGTTCTGCTTCCTAAGACAGCATCCTAAATTGCTAGCAGTTCACTTTTGTCTCTTTTCTGAGTAATTCCATTTATTAAATATAAAGCTGCAAAATTGTGACTAGTTTCCTCCCTTCCTCTGATATTTTTTGCTCCAGCGATCAAAGAAATTGCATGCAGGACAGGAAAACACAGAAAATGCAAAGGAAATTCAGGATAATGGAGAACAATAATATATTTTGTGTAAGGGAAGATTATCATAAAATGTCCTCCATTTGTTTCTGAAACAGGTCTGGAAAACTGTAAGACTTATCACAGAATCACAGAATGTTAGTGATTGGAAGGGAACTCAAAAGATCGTCTAGTCCAATCCCCCTGCTGGAGCAGGAACACCTAGATGAGGTTACACAGGAAGGCGTCCAGGTGGGTTTTGAATGTCTCCAGAGAAGGAGACTCCACAGCCCCCCTGGGCAGCCTGTTCCAGTGTCTGTCACCCTCAATGAGAAGAAGTTTTTTCTCAAATTTAAGTGGAACCTCTTGTGTTCCAGTTTGATCCCATTACCCCTTTTCCTATCATTGGTTGTCACTGAGAAGAGCCTGGCTCCATCCTCGTGACACTCACCCTTTATATATCTGTAAATATTAATGAGGTCACCCCTCAGTCTCCTCTTCTCCAAGCTAAAGAGACCCAGCTCCCTCAGCCTTTCCTTATAAGGGAGGTGCTCCACTCCCTTAATCATCTTGGTTGCCCTGCACTGGACCCTCTCCAGCAGTTCCCTGTCCTGGAACTGAGGGGCCCGGAACTGGACACTGCACTCCCTCAATTTAGCTATAAGGATGCTGTGTGAGACTGTGTCAAATGCCTTACTCAAGTCAAGGTAGACCACGTCCACGTCCACTGCTCTGCCATCATTCATCCATCTTGTTATGTCCTCATAAAAGTCAATGAGGCTGGTCAAGCATGACTTCCCTTTGGTGAAGCCATGTTGACTGCCCCTAATAACCCTCTTATCCCTGATATGCCTTGAGATGGCACCGAGGATAAGTCGTTCCATCAGTTTCCCAGGGATGGAGGTGAGGCTGACCAGTCTGTAGTTACCCAGGTCCTCCTTCTTGCCCTTTTTGAAGACTAGAGTAACATTTGCTTTCCTCCAGTCCTCAGACACCTCTCCCATTTCCCAAGACTTGGCAAAGATGATGGAGAGTGGTCCAGCAATGACCTCAGCCAGCTCCCTCAGCAGCCGCGGTTGCATCCCCTCTGGACCCATGAATTTATGGATGTCCAGGTTGGCTAACTGCTCCCTAACCCAGTCCTCATCAACCAAGGAGAACTCTTCCATTGTCCTGCATTCCTCTGGGGCCTCAGGGGTACAGGGCTCCTCAGGACAGCCTCCAGCAGAATACACAAATACAAAGAAGGCATTCAGTAACTCTGCCTTCTCTGTATCTTCTGTCACCAGGGCACCCACCTCGTTCATCAGTGTGCCTACATTGCCTTTGGTGTCAGTAACAAAATTGATGCTTATGTGGCGATTAGACAATTACTGGTATGTGATTATCACTTATGATACTGGATTTGGAGAAGGCAGTTCAGTTCAGTTCCTCACCACCCTATTTCTTTATATGAAGCACACTGTTGCATGAATTCAAAGCCCTCTGTGAAACCGAAAAGGAAAATTGTGTTGGAAGAATACTGACACCTGTTTCCCATTATATGAATGATGCATTTGTTAGTGGCTCTCATGAAAATGTCAGGAACAAATCCCCAAAGAGAGATACCAAATATCTGTCTTGGTCAAGTTTTAAGGAATTATGAATGTCTTTAGCCATTGTAGAAGTTAAAAGCATGAAAAAGATCTTTTAATTTCCCACCTGTGGTGTTTTAGCCTTTGGTCTTTGGGTATGCCTGCTAATTTGATGTTAATTTTTTTATATTTAATCAGCTTATACAGCTTATTTTACAGCATTAACTGTGGGGCTGTCTTTGACATTTCAGGAGCTTAAAGTAGAAGTGATTTTGTTCTCAAACATTCACAGTTCACAGAACTATGATGCTCTGAGAACTTGGGGTTTTTTGTACAGGGGGTTGGGGGAGAGGCAGCTGTTTCATCAGATTGTTTCTAGGCTTGATGACTTTGCTTCCATAGGAATTTCTTTCCTGAGCTGATTTGATGTGTTATTTCTGCTCCTGTCCTACAGTAGTGCCCTGATCTAGTTGAGAGGCTTTAGAAAACTTTCCCATCAAGCTGATTACATTCATTTTTTGCCCGATTTTTGTGTTCAGAAGCTGTCAGGAAATAGTCTGGTGCACAAACAGCTAGTACAGAGTTGACACTTTTTTCTTTGATTATGTCCAAATTTGCAACAATTTAGCTATCTGACACACAAAAAAATCCGGTTTAGAATGTTTGCAGTACCAGACCCTGATACAAATTGTTTTCTGGATGAAGCCAAATTAACTGATAAAAGCCATCCTAGAGGAATACTTCATTAAATGTAATTGGCAAGCCTTTTGATTGTCACAATGTTAGAGACCTCTGCAAGGTAATCATCTTGCAGCTTGTAACCTATTTCAGTTGTGCAACCATTACATTCTCAGGTGTTTACCTGAAAACGGCTACAGAGGAATGGTCCTGTATTTGCATATGTGCATGTTCAGACTCAGTCATGGGTGACATCCAACCATTCTTGTTCCACAGCTGGTTGTGTTAAGACAGGTAGAAGGTGGGCATTGCATGTCCGTGAAGCCATTTTTGCAACTCTGGCTTTTTTTATACTCGTGTGATTTAGTCAAGTGGCTGTACCTTATTTTGTTTCATAATTTATGACAAAGTTACATCCGTTCCGAAAAATCAAGTCTTTAATTGCACATTTAGGAATTCTTTTTCTCTTGTTACAGACTGTGGCTAATAATCTGTGGACGGCCTTTTTTTTTTTTCATTTTAATCCTGTTCAGTGGTAATGGTATTCTTGAAGCGATGTTGCTTTACCTTGTCTCTTGTTGTGGTGTGTATAGATATATATGTGTGTATATGTTTATGGTATATTCTTACACACCATAAAATGTGCTTTGTAGAACTCATACATAGACATGTCCATGTAATTTCCCTGTGTGTTGCTGATGACATCTTAAGTGTTTGATAACCGCCTTGGTTGCTTTGAACTCATTTAATGTTGAATAGTCTAATTTGTAATGTTCCATTCTACAGTAATTTTAAATAATCTGTGATGCATATGCAAGGTCTGATTTCTGCTGTCCCACATACATCAGAAAGAAATATGTAAACTGGAGCTGTGCACTTTCCTGAGTAGAAATGGACTTGCTTGAAAGTGACTGTGGTATGGACGAGGATACTGATGTGAGCAACAATAATGAAGATAGATGGTGCTGGAATTGACAAGTAACTGGAGTGCAAGCTCTCTGGGAACACTGTGTGTATACCCTAGTTTGTTCTGGTTTTTGAATGGTAATACTGGTGACTGCTGACATTTAAGCTTGTGAGGGTGTATATGTGTGCTAGAATCATATCTGTATTTTGTGTTTAAAAAAACAGTCTAAATTTTCAACTGCCAAGTGCAGTCCGTGATTGCGTTGCTCATTGCTTTTCAAAGTGACTTCAAGTGTTGGCTTCCATGTCTTGAAACCCAGTTAAACAAAGATGAGATTTGAGGCAATTAGAACAAAAGCAATAATTCTGATTTATTGAATACAGCTAACACTGAGGACCACCTTCACTGTGTTCTTTCTGTTGCTATGAAATACAACTAGGAAATAGTTAAAAAAAATAACAAAAACAAAACAAACGCAAACAAAACCAAACCAAAACAAAGCAAAACAAACCTGAAGAAAGCACTGTTGTTCGTGCATTTTCATCAAGGTGAAGTTTTGAAAAATAATGTTCATAGTATCAGTACCAACCATTATATCCAATAGTAGTTTCAGTCCTTTTGCATTTGTATTTAGATTTGATTTTTATAAGCAGCCCTAGATACGAAACTCCTAAGTGTCCAAATCCTCACTGCTGGTCAAATGTGCTAAGTTCAGGCTTTTGTGTGCTACCTTCTCCTGTCCCAGGTGACTAAACTTTATTATTCTGATTGAAGATCACCTGTTTCTGCAAAAAATGCTCTTTTAATCAGTGTTATCAGTTTCCTCACACCAACTTTGTCATGCATTTATCTTCACCACTGTCGTGAAATATCGCATAAAGACTTTTTAATGAGGCATGTAGTGACAGGATAAGGTGCAACAGTTTTAAACTGACAGAGGGAAGATTTAGATTGGACATAAGGAAGACATTTATTAGGATTAGGGTGGTGAGGCACTGAACAGGCTCCCCAGAGAAGCTGTGCATGCCTCATCCCTGGAAGTGTTCAAGGCCAGGCTGGACAGGTCTTTGAGAAGCTGGTCTAGTGGAAGGTGTCCCTGCCTATGGCGAGGACTAGAAGATTTTTAAGGTCCCTTCCAACCCAAACCATTCAGTGGTTCCAATATTTGAAACATGTGCAGAAAGGAGGCAGCTGAAAGCTTTATACAACCCACCTGTATCTTTTCACTGTGTGTGACAGTGATTTAGCTTCTTCAAATATGTCTTTAAAGACATTTACAAATCTTATTCTAATTTTTTTCCATTTTCAGTTTTAACAAATAGCTCATACTGCTTTATCTGAAGAAGTATGCTGTCTTGCTGGTTGCTCATTCTAACTCTCTAACATGCATATGCATGTTACACAATGTTTTTAATGTGAATCAGGGACATTTCTGAAGTCATGCATTAAGAGAAATTATGCACTGGTTATTGTGGTATAAAATCATGATTTAACAAGCATCAATGAAGATTCTTTTATAGAAAGGGGAAACAAATTTTTCTTCCCAACCCTCACCAATAAAGTTATTTAATCTCAGCACAAAGTAAAAGAGTTGTTTGTGTGAGTAAAGTATCAGATCTCTCCCTTCAGTACCACAGCAAATATGGTCTCTTTCTGAATTTTCAGAAGGGTAAACAAGCTTTGCCTACCCTTCCTCTCTTCTAATTAGTTCATTGGACATAGTAGGAAGTTGCACATATAAAGACTTGGTCACGTAGCTTACTAAGTTCTATGTGGGGGAGTAGGCACACTTTTGACATAAAATAAATTTGTGTGTGGTGAGATGCCAGCATTTGTGCCACTTTTCTCCAGAAGCTGAAAGGAACAAGCAGTTACCAAAGATTTGCCTGCATGTAAGCCTTAAAAACAACTACCTCTGAACCCACTGTATGGGTGGTTATTCTTACTCTGAAGTGATCGCATGCTTATGTTTCCAGTAATAGCTTCTCAGTAGTGTCAGGTGTAAGCATGGCATTTGTATATAAACTATGAGATTGGCATTCATGACAAACCCTTGCCCTTGGTTGCTGCTGTATGCAGTATTATAAAGCTTATTGTTTAATTTTCTTTAAGTCCACTTGCCAAAAACTGAATTTACCTGTACCGGTTGTTTCTAGATTTATGCTGGCTTTGCAATCTAACTTTAGAGGGTAATTCAACACTTAACATATTTCTAAGATTAGGACGAACCTGTACTTAGAATTCTAGACTTCCATGATTTTATGACGGGTTCAAAGGGAGATAATATAAATTATGCCATGACTTTTTAGGAATGAAAGACTTTAATGAAAAGTTCTTCTGCAAAAATGGCTTCTTGTCTCTACTAGGATGAAAATTCCTGGGAAGTAGAGGACGTTTTATTTTCTCTGCTTCATTTTTTTTGGGAGCAGGTCTAAACTGTGCCTTAGAGGTTGCTTCAAAAGTGCCCAAATTTCTTTGATTCAGCATGAAAGGTTCCAAGTGGTATTGGGACAGTGTTGTGTAGTGACAGCAGTTTGGTACTGAAATGTTGGCTGCAAAAGTTGTGTTGGTAGGCTGAAAAGTGGACCGTATTTGGAGCAGTGTGTTAGACTTACACAGCTGTGTTGCTTGTGGTTTCTGAGTTGGTGCTGTATCTACCCTGAACAGCTTCGTTTGGTGTCTTGGTTATGCTGGTGTCCAAAGTGTGTTTAAAATGCTTTCCGAAATAATGGTCAGCTTTTACGACTGTACATGCTGCCTGCCAGATCACCCTCCTAACACCATTGCCAAAAGCCCTTTTCAAAAATGAAGGAGGCGGCCTGAATATTTGACAGGTTAATGCAACTTGCATCTCAGATACTATTTTCACAACAGATTTTTCTTTCAGTGAACACTATCTTCAAATAAACCAGCAAAATGAAAGGCTGAAATTGTACTTTCTGACTTTCTAAAAAGAAAAAAATTGCATGTCATGCATGTTTTCTCATAAAAACTTTCTAACATTTAATAGTATTAGAAAATAAATGACAATTTCTTGCATATTAAGGTTTTAGCATATTAAGGTTTTAGCATACTAATTTTGCTGGTGTTCCTTTCTGCTGCATCTATGTCTTTACTTCGGATGAACAGACAAGCACTTTCCTGTAATTCCACCCTTGAGAAATGAAGTACTGCTTACCGTACTTATGTTATGGATAAATCTAAGCAAAGGTAACTTAACTACACACAGCTGTTGCAGGGGTAAAGCAAATGATATCATTAATGAATTTAAATGGAGTCTTGGGAAAATATTTGTGGATTGAACAGTGTTAAGATAAATATTTGCTGTTACTCAGAGCATGACAAATAGCTGAAGCAGACTTGCACAAGTTAATATGTGTTAGAGAAGTCTCATTTTTCTGTGATTTGCAGGTAATGTGGAAGAAATTTTTTTATATATCTAAAGAGTAGGAGTCCTTTGATGTGGCAATCTGAGTAAATGAAGACTGAGAACTTCAAATTAGTCATCTCCATTTTGGAAGAGAAAAGCTTATAACTATGTGACAAAAGCAACATAGCTATGAAATAAAATACAAAGACAATACTTACATTGTCATTTCCATGGCAGGTGCTTGTAACTTGCTCTCACAAATTTTTATGTCTTTGCAACAACATCTCTTTGTTGTGGTTCAGCTAACTGTAAATAGAAGAAATGGCAGTCTAGCTATATTGAAAGACAAATTGAATCAGTGTTTGAGACACCAGTCAATAAATTGAAGCAATTTCTAATAATGTAGTATTTTTTTCATAATTGTTCAAAATTCATAAAAGTTATTGTTAGAATGGAAACTTTCTTCCCAAGGCAATTTCAATGTGAAATCTCTCCTTAAGAAAGGGCTATGGACTACATGAAGCTAATAGCTTAGTTGCTGTATTTTTGATAGAACACTCTGGAAGAATTGTAAAATTACATCGTGGCTGTGAGAAAGGCTGTTGACTTTTAGGAAGATCAACCCTACCTGGACTGTGGGAGAGGAGAATGCTTTGCCGTATTTCTAGCATTTAGTAGAGATAATAATGTATTTTTTTCACTCTTGCATATTTTTTGCTGAACAGATATCTTGACTTAAACGAGTCACACTAAGCCTTTAAGTGTTGTCCATGTGGGCTGCTTTTATTTTTCATCTACAAAACTTATTACTTCCAGTAGGAATTCCTTTCAGAAAAGCATGGGGATTTTTAAAGTACATCTTGTATTTTGAAGACTTTTTTTTTTTCCTTTTTTTTTGGCTTTAGGACCAAAACTATCTTTTAAATGAAAGTGCTTATAGCAAATTTTGCTATTGTAGCCTGTGAATGAATTGGAAAACTAACTTCACTTAAATAATTTCTCCTTAGCTGTTACGGATCTATATGGATTTGGAGGTTTCATGGCAGTATCACAGTATGTTTGGGATTGGAAGGGACCTTGAAAGATCATCTAGTCCAATCCCCCTGCTGGAGCAGGAACACCTAAGTGAGGTCGCACAGGAACATGTCCCGGGGGGTTTTGAATGTCTCCAGAGTAGAAGACTCCACAACCCCCCTGGGCAGCCTGTTCCAGTGTCTGTCACCCTCACTGAGAAGAAGTTTCTTCTCAAATTTAAGTGGAACCTCTTGTGCTCCAGCCTGATCCCATTACCCCTTGTCCTATCATTGTTTGCCACGGAGAAGAGCCTGGCTCCATCCTCATGGCACTCACCCTTTATATATTTATCAACATTAATAAGGTCACCCCTCAGTCTCCTCTTCTCCAAGCTAAAGAGACCCAGCTCCCTCAGCCTTTCCTCATAAGGGAGGTTGAGTTTTCCTATTAGTCTTGTGATTTACAGAAACTTACTCTCAGAAAACTGTCAGAGGACAGTATCTCTTGAAATTATGGTGGGGAAAAATTGCTGCAATAAAAGTTATGATAGAAGATTCTTTAGAAGAATTTTGGTTCCCTTGTCTATTTGGAAGAGCGGTGTCCATACTTATTCTTGTATGAGGTGTCACAAAAATAGTGGAAAATGGCCATGGATTCATCTTGTTTCCTTGCAAGTCATACGTTTATGTTTTCCTGTTCACAGAGCAAAGTATCCTTGAAGTAACTGAATTCTGTTATTTCCATTTGTTTTGGTGGTTATTTGATAATTTGTAGTTTAGCATCTATTTCCATTTATAAAGCTATTGCATTAAAGAAGATAACCATACCTTGATTAAGCTTGATTAGTTTAAGGTCTCTCCTGAGAGATCTTGTTGCTTTAAATATTTCTGAAATTGGAGAATAAGTTATTGAAGAGCCGAGTTTTAGTGCTTACTTGAAACCTTACTTTTCTTATCCTTGTGGAAAAGCAAGGGAACTGTTTTGAGTGACTTGGAACATTTTGAAAAACTCACTAAACGTTGTGCTGACATAAGAGGCTTGTGTGCCAAGTTTCTCAGCTGAATTGTCTGGTGACTCTGACTTTTGCCTGCCATATGTTACACAGAGTTTCTGTGAAGTAAAACATAGGCACAGCTAAGAAAAAAACAGAAAATCATGTGTATGCTCCTTAGCAATCAATTGCTACAGTTTTATTGATCCCTGCTGGTAAAAATTTGGGAATGGCTACTCTTCATTTACATTCTAACCTTCCAAATCTTAGTATTCCATTTTTCAGGTCCTTTTAAATTTTTGTCCCTCTGTTAACCCAAGAAACCTAAATCTTCCCTTTAAAAAACATGCAAGGGTAACATTAGCGCAATTCCAGGAATTACAGCTGGGATTTAAAATACAAACTCTCGTGAGACTTCTGGCATTGTGTGCTGTTGTTGTTACTGTTTTATATCCTGCTCTGTGTGCTTCAAGTAAATGTGGGTGAGGATTTTAATCCTGCATTGAGAGAACGTGATACTGAGCTGTGTGAACCTGTTGCAGGTAATAAAAGGGTGGATCATTTAACAAAGGATTTTTGTTTGTTTGTTTGTTTTTTAAAAAAGAACTTATATGATGCCAACCATTCTCCTGTTTTTAGCAGCATGTTCAGTAATTTGGTTTCACATATGTCAGGTGCAACCAGCACTTTCCAGATTACAAGATATTCTATATGGGAGCAGAGAAGTTGCTCCCTTTCTGCCTCCCTTTCTGCCTCCCTTTCTGCCTCCCTTTCTGCCTCCCTTTCTGCCTCCCTTTCTGCCTCCCTTTCTGCCTCCCTTTCTGCCTCTTCGTAATTCTGTGAAGAAGTCCAAGCATCTAAGAGGCAGACTGAAATGTCTTAACACTTCACAGTTTAATGATTAATCCAGTGCCAGTCAGTGCTACTACTGAAAGAGGGGTAGTGCTGCTGCTTTCGTGCTGGCACAGTGGATGGTTGGAGAACTGCTTTGGTTGAACACTCAACAGTCTCTGCCAGGTTCAGCCAAAGAAATTCCTTGTTCCAGTTCTTTACGTGGTTGCACAACCTATAGTCCTGGACAGAAATGAAGGCAGGAATGAGCAGTGGCAGTATGGGGATGGACCTTGTAACAGAAGCACCAATGAGGTTAAGTTGTAGCCATTACCCCTGTATTTCATACTGGCTTGGCTTACCTGTAAAGAGCTTTATCACTAATTTCATGTTGTTTGTAACAGTAAAAAGGGGAAACTGCTGCAGGTTCTCTAGTTGGAAGTGATTCAGAAGCTTTACAAGTAGCTATGACTTTGGAGTAATTTTCTTGTTCTTCAGTAGACGTAGGTGCTGAATACCTGACAAATGGAATAAACCTTTTATCATTTCTGTTGACACGGCATCCATATATTTTAGGTCTGAAAACTCAGTCATGTGAGTAGCTGTTCCATGGGCTTCCCCTTTTCAGGGGTGCCACACATGTCTGTGTTGTCCCAGGATCTCTGTTTATTGCCCTACAAACGCTGTTAGCCAGAGTATTTAGAGAACACTGAAGTGATGTTGTGAAAAGCATAGTGGACAAATATTGCAGAAAAGAGTATTTTAAGGGGTGTAGGTACTTTTATTTCAGGTTTGAAAGGATTTAATGAGTTGTCATTTCAGTGTTAGAAAGTACAAAATTGAGTTAGTTGGAGTATAGAAATATTACAATTTCTCATGAAGTAATTTCCCTTCCTTACTTTCATCTCGTGCTACAGTTCCTTGCACTATACTGGTTAGTACCTTAGTTGCATAATCTTATGTTAAGATTTCTTGGTAAGTATGCAGGATGAGTAACTGATCTTTCCTTCAGGTGAGTACTCAGAACACTTTTGATAACAAGTTTTAGAAGTCTTGTAGAGTGTGAAGATGAAAAATACCTTTTCAAGATAATTTTTATAAGAAAGAGCAGGATAAGAACAGGAAGAGAAACCAGGTTGCAGGGAACAGGATTATACCTTCTCTGCCAAACCACCTTTCTGTTAGCAGCAGAGACCAATGTTTTTGCAGTTATCAGTCTAGGACATCCTAAATACAATAAACTTTTCAGTTTTGGTGCATTTATTTTTCAGTAATATGCATGAACAACCACTCCATGGTAGGTGGGACCTTAGCAGCTGTGGCAGTCTTGTTTTCAAAGATGGGAACCAGACTTGCATTCTTGGTTAGCTTTCTAGATGGGATCCCTAGAAATCTGGTGATGGAAATGTGGGGATCTAAAATGTGGTCCCTAGATTCCCTGAAAGGCTGGAACAGTATTCAGGTTTATTGCTTGGCAGCCACTCCTTAAATGTTTCTCACTCAACCTTTAAATAGATAGGTTTTTCATGAGATCAGGTATTTGAAATTGTGCTTGTGATATTTGAGCATAGCCTATCAGCTAGTTTTAGTATTATAGAAACTTCTGCCTCACTGTTTTAGAATCATATGCTTAGTGAACATTGGTGGCACTGGGAGAACACTCTTAGCAGATCTGGAATGTGCAGCTGAGCAGTGATGTGTACTGCTTGATCAGCTGATGAAATGTGGGTTTGGATGTGTGATTTTTGTAAATGACTTCCAGATGTTACAGCTGCCAGCTGAATCTCTCAAGACTGCACTTTTAGGTCTGGATTATGAAACAAAATGGGTGAAATATGCACAAGATGAAACAGTGATTCTGTAGTCAAATTACTCCCTAACCAAAGGCGGAAAAATATAGATGCTTTTACTTAGGTGTATTTGCATTAATTTATAGGCTGTGAAGAGCTTGAATGGTCTGACAGCTAATGCCGGGCAATTTTCTGTGCAGGAGCTTTGAGTTCTTCTGTTTTTTATCTCACTTAAACTTCCTTCTGTTAAAACATGACTTTTACCGTGCTAGAACTGAAATCCAATTACGAACAATACTAACATTTTAAGGAGCAGAAATCAAAGTTTGTTTTGGAGTTTCCCTAGAATTTCCATTAAACCTCTGTATAGGAATTCTTTTATTTGCAAAAATTTCTTTAAAGATTTTAAATCCTCATACTTGTTGAGGGAAGATATTTAGCTTGAAAGCAGTGTTTTATTTCTCTCTCTTTATTTTCCCTAGGAAGTACTAACATAATCATGATAGAAGACAAAGGTCCACGAGTGGCTGACTATTTTGTGGTGGCAGGGCTCACTGATACAGATACCGCAACCCTCTTGGACCAAGAAATAAGCCGACATGAAACAAAGTCAACTGGTCCAAAGGCTCCAATTACTGACATTGCTGTGATAATTAAATCAGCTGGTGAAACTGTCCCGGAGGGGTACACCTGTGTTGAAGCCACCCCTACAGCCCTTCAAGCCAACTTGAACTATGGAAGTCTAAAGAGTCCTGAACTTTTTCTTTGCTACAGGAGAGGCCGGGACAAACCACCTCTTACTGACATTGGGTAAGATTTCTATAACAATTCTGTTCCTCCTTCAGTAATGATCAAATCTTACTCTTCATAGATGATGATGAAAACAGAAGTGATAAAACTTTCAAAACCACATTGTGTTTGAATCTATATTGCTTGTGGTATTTATCCATGTAGTATTTTCTTTCTGAAATAAGTTGAAAAAAGTGTCAGTCTTCTAGTGAACGTGTCATTCTAAAGTGAATGATAATGTTTTAACTTTAAAAGATATGATATATATATATATATAGAGAGAGAGATCGAGCAAACAAAATATGAGAAACTAAGTTCTTTACTGCAGTTCTATGAAAGGTGAGAGAATAGTACAAAATGGATTTATAGAGATGGTATAGTGCAAATCCAAAAATAAAACACGCTTAATCTGAAAGTGATGACTTCAGAAGACAAAAATTATTACTTTGTGGAATTCACTTTAATGCTTAAGGTAAAAGATATAACTTAAAAATGGTAGGACCCTGAAACAATATTCAAATTATCCAGCTACATAGAATCTTGTAGCCTGCCTTACTGTCAGATCAGAGTATTTATGGAGTTGCTTACAAGTTCTGACATGATTGGTTGCAAACACTGGTTTACGTGGTCTCTTGGTAGCTCTAATCATGCTTCCGTTTAAAAAACTATGCTCTTTGATGTCTGAGGCACAAGTTCTTAAAGAGTTTTCACGAATGGTCAGGGTTGGAAGGGACCTCTGTAGATCATCTAGTCCAACCCACCTGCTGAAGCAGGTTCACCAGAGCAGATCACACAGGAAGGTGTCCAGGCAGGTTTTGAATGTCTCCAGAGAAGGAGACTCCACAATCTCTCTGGGCAGCCTGTTCCAGTGCTCTGGCACCCTCAAAGTAAAGAAGTTTTTCCTCATATTCAGATGGGACCTCCTGTGTTTCAGTCGGTGCCTGTTGTCCCCCATCCTATCGTTGGGCACCAACTAAGTGTTTGAAGACCTTACATAGAGTCAATGCTTTAAGTTCAATGCTTAGTAAATGCGGGAGGCAAACCTGACAGGGAAGCTCTGAACTAATTTTGTTACTTACAGGATACTGAGTTTAATGTAAGTATTCAGAATCAAGATCACAAAATCTCCCAAGATCTTGAGGTGGCAAATATTATAGTCTGTGCTATTATCATATTGAGGTAATACTCAATCTGTAATAACTCACGCAGTGCTACAGTATTATCTAAATTGCACTGAATAGAGCTTCTAACTCTCTGGGTTCGATAAGGACATTGTAGAGTTACTGAGAATGTAATGAGAAGGAGAAAATAGAGCATAAGTGGAGAGAACTGTTACAATGATGGCAAAATAAGGAATATGTTTTTCTTCATTTAGTTATCACATAAATAGTAAAGAGTAAAGTAAGAATATGCACCTATGTGTAAGCTATAAAAAATTTAGTTATTTTCATTTATAAGTTCAAGCACATCAGGCACAATGCCTGCGTATCCCACTTTCGACCTTCAGTTTGAGTGCCAGCTGACAGGTGGAGTCCAGTCAGGAAGAAACTGATAATGCAGTCATAGAATCATTTTGGTAGAAAGAGACCCTCAGGATCATCGAGTCCAACCATAACCTTACTCTAGCACTAAACCATGTCCCTAAGGACGTCGTCTAAACACCTTTTGAACACCTCCAGGGATGGTCTTAGTAATTAAATTAGTTACGTGGCAAGATCTCTGTGTGAAGGCTTATAGTTCAGGTTGTGTAATTAACCTGGTACATTCCAATTTCACTTCATCTTCATAATTTAAACTGTGTTCTAATAATGTTCAGTGAAACCATGATTTTTAAAATAGTCTTTTCTCATGTCTGTGACTGACACTGCAAGATGAGGTAACTGTTACAATGGGATTTGACTGTGTAAAATTGCAGTATGAAGTTATTCTTTGAATGATATGTCAAACTTCAGTAAGTTTTAGAAGGAAGAAGTTATAGAGGGAGTGATTCATCAAAGTAATTCCTAAACCGTTAATCTTTGGTGTGTGCCTTTGTGGAAGTGACTCTTACAGCACACGTTTATTTTTGTGTATCCCACAACTTTAGAAAGGGAATACCTGATAAACAAAGAGGCAAGTAATTGGCTGGCTAAAGACTTCCTTAACAGAGACACCTTTTAGAACTATTGGTGAAAAACTGGTATTTGGCAACTAGTATTTATTCTATATTTTGTTTCACACAGATCTAGTTAGGATGTCACAGTTAACAAATTGTGGCAGGCTTTTCTCTCTGAGCAACGATGCATGTGAATGTTTTCCCCCTGCTGTTCCTGCTGTTCTGCGACTACATGCCAGAGAGGGTTAGAGCAAGCTGCCTTTTTTTTTTCTTCTTTCCTTTTTTTTTGTGAATTTCGGTGTGTTCAAATGAAAGTGGAGTTTGGGCAAGAGGTGCTTGTGCATTCTGAAGGCTAGTTTATGCTGTTGTCTCCTCTTTCAATTAAAGAACCCTTAAGTCAGCTGACATGCTGAGTGGGCTTAGTAGGTGGAGGAAGAGTATATCCCTCAAAAGTGCCAAATCCAAATTCTTCTGTCAAGGTTGTTGATAAATATATACAGTCAAGTTATCGTCTAGTCTAAGCATTCAGATAATTCTTGATAAACATTTGTATGTATGCATTTCCTTCTGGCCTGTTTTTATGGAAACTAGTTAACAAATGCTGTTTGGAGGAAGAAGGGAAATGGGGGTACACTGTATGGATTCTCTGCCACTCTCCTTGTGTTCTGTATTTCCGTGCCTTCCATTCTGTTTCCCTCCTATTTTTCCTTTCCTTCTGAAGCTGAAGTTTCTGTAAGATGCTGGAGTGATGTCCTGTTGCAGGCCCTCACTTGCAAATAGTTAAGCTATGTGCTGTGCTCCTGGATGTTGCATTTGCCGTGGCTGTTTGGAGTCAGAAGCGTAAAGGTTTGATCATACGACGAGAGATCTCCAAAGTCTTTTTCCTGTGTAGCTGTAAAATGTAGTATTTTAAGCATATATGTCTATAGATAATTCACCTACTAGACATTCTGTTGCTTTCCTGCCCAATATTTTCGCTGATATTCCAGAAACAGGCAAGAACTGATATTTGAGATTTGTTTTGGTTTGGGTGCAGTGAGACTGTGAAAGAAGATCTTACCTCTCTTTGTTTTGCACTTGAGCTAGGAGTAGGCACTTGTTTCTTAAATGGAAGAAAACCTGACAGGAAAATGCTTTTTAAGTGTAAATGGTTTTACAATTCTTAGCGCTTACTGTAGAGAAGACCAAGGAAAGAACATCAGGCTTCTTGTCTGAAGCGAAAGTTCTTGTATGACTAATGGGAAGGTTAGGTAACTTGTGTAAATAAAGAAATACTGCTGTTGTTTGTTGGGTTTTTGTGTGTATGAGGGTTTTTTTGTTTTGGTTTGGTTTTTTTTTTTGAGGTGGGTGTTTGCTTTGGTTTATTTTTTTTAATTAGTATGGGAAGCTTTAATTTGGTTAGAGGTTCTGTGCGCAGGACCACCTCATTCAACATACCTGGTTTCTGAAAATATCTGCAGTAGTATCGGTTGAACAAATGCTTTTCTTTGCTAGAGATGCATTTCAAAAATGAAAGTGAACTCAAATTTGAAGAAGTGTAACACAAACTGGAAGATGTTCTCAACAGCCAGCATCTTCCATTGTTCCTTAAGTCCAACCACTGTGAGAGCTGCAGTTGAGTGTTTGGAACAGCTTAGGATGGTAAAACTAATCATTTGTCTGTTTAGACAAATAATAATAGTTGTGCCAGTAGAAATAAAAGATAAGTCAATCTTTTTTCCTCAGCTTGACCCAACACTTCTCCTCTGACCCTCTTACTGCCTAGTATATTTATTTTAGTTCCTTTATTATTCAATGCTTGCATTCTGGCTTCTCTTAAATGAGAAAGGAGGAGTTATTACAAAGAGTTATTTTGTGTTAGGACTGTAGGAGGTTGGACCTAGAGGAGAAATCAAGCTGGAGAGGAGACCCACACAATGCAGTTTGCAACAGTCTGCCAATTTTGAAATGGTTTTCCAGAAGCAGAGTTTTCTGTGCTTTAAGAATATAGTATTTATCTTTTTGAAACTGTGTTACCTGGAGTGTTGAAGTACACCTTTAAATCAGTAAAACTGATTGTGACAGGACTTACATGTAAAATGTGAAACAGCCTTACAAAGACAGATTTGTTTGTTTGTTTTTGTTTTCCTTAGAAAGTAAAATGTAACATCTAGAGGGAACTGTAGGTTACATTTTGCTTGAAATGAAACTTATGAAACTTTACGGAAGTTGAGAGAATAATGTAGCAAATAAGATGTACTTGAGTTGGAGGCCAAGTATAAGCTCATAGAAGCAGGAAACAAGTCTTATCCTGATCAGGATAATAATTAATCAAAGGCAGACACTGGGAAGTTGAGACAAGTAGGAGTAAACATGTTGTCTCAAAGAAGACTTATATCAGGTGCATATATCAGGTGTCATGTTAAATATTTCATGCATCACTTCTAAATCTTTTCATCAGAATTATTAAAATAATTGCCTGAGCAATCCATGATGTGGTGGTTTTCTTCTGTTTCCTTGTTTTCTTGAATTCAATACTATGCACAAGGTCAGGAAATGGTGTGGTTTTATAATACTTCTACTGGTAAATAGCAGGTTGGGATGAGAGTCACTTTCATTTTCTTTTTGCTTTTAATGGGAGGTGACCCCACTGTTACAGTCTTGAACTCTGGTCAGCCCCTTACATCTTAGACATATTTGCACAACTGAGAAATTCTTCAGTCTTTAAGTATCCTTCTAAGAATACTTGTAAACTTATTAAATTGAACTGTGGGAATTGTCTGATTAATATGGTTTCCCTTCTCAAAAGCTGCCAGCTGGCAAATGTTTTTAGAATAACTTTAAATTCCTGGATTTAGAATACATGAAATTGAAACTGAAATTGAACTGAAACTTCCATTGGAGATGGCTGTGTTAATCTGCTTTTCTGTTTAATATAAGGCAGCGATGTGAAGAGTTAATGTAAACTCTTTATGCACAATGAAGGTGGCCTGAGGGCTGCTGCCATTGTAGTTGCTGGTAGGTTGGTTGTTGGTGGTGGTGGTTGTTGTGGTTGATTGGTTTTTAACTTTATGAAACAAGTAACCCAATAAAAAGGGTGCAATACATGTTCTTTGAGAGATTATTAGTTTAGAAGTAATTTGAATAGCATGTACCTTCTGTCTACATAGCTTGAACCAGTAAACCAGTAGGCAGTAGATTAAAAGTAATGTTGCAACTTGGAAATACTGGTATTAGACTGGTTTTGAACATGAGATTACATGTTGTTTTAAATGTAGCAAAAGTGTGATGGTCAGATGCTTTACAACTGTAACCATTATTGAAGTCAAGAAAATTGTCCTCCCTGAAATAACTGATTAAATTTATTTGAGAGCCTGGTAGCTACATAAATATACTCCCAGCTCACGTGATTTCTTTGCTTTATTTAAGTACTCTAGGACTGTAGTTCACGTATATCCTCCATACTACAACAAGATACACATTTATTCTGTGGAATCAGAATAAACAGTAATATTTGCATATTCCAGTTTAAAGATGGACAGCAGTATTTGAGTAATTTGTAAGTTCCCAGAGAGATTTTTTATAATATTTAAATATTTCTGAATTGTTTCTTTGCCTCAGATTGTGCATGCTGAAAGACAATATACAAAATACACATTAGAACATTGCAATGATGACATAGGGTGCTAACAGATGGACAGCTTCTGTGAATTTGTCCAAGTAATTTCTCATATATTTAAATGCGTGTAATATTTTGTTTCCTTCCTGTCCGCAGAGTTCTATATGAAGGGAAGGAGCGCATCATTTCAGGCTGTGAGGTGATTCAAGCTACTCCTTATGGCCGTTGTGCTAATGTTAACAACAGCTCAGCTTCTTCTCAACGGATCTTTATCACGTACCGAAGGGCTCCTCCAATACGACCTCAAAATTCATTGGCAGTGACAGATATCTGTGTTATTGTTACCAGCAAAGGAGAAACCCCTCCTCATACATTCTGCAAAGTTGATAAGAATTTAAATTGTGGTATGGTGAGTAATTAAAAGCTTGAGTCTCTCTCTTTTTTTTTTTTTTTAATTTAATTTTATTTTATTTTTTAAACTCAGCAAACAAACCTGAAGGTAAAGGAGTATCTCTTTGAACTCTTCTTAGCACTGTCTTAATTCCGTTGTGTCACTGCATCATAATTCTTTCATTCTATGTACCATCTGAGAGGCTTCAGTTTTGTAGGTTTTGTGGCTCCAATTTCCTTTGTGTTAGGAATTACTTTATCCTGATTACTCACTTCTTCAGTTTGCATATTCATGTCTTGGTACTATTTAGGAGTAATGCGGTGGACTTTTTTTTTTCCCTTTCTTCTTTAGGTGATGCTGACACTTGGGGGGAATCACAAACACTTCTTACTTAGTTATTAATAATGCTTATGTTACTAAGATGTATAAGAATGATAATTAGTGCTTATAGTTTCTTCACATACTTTTTTTACAGTGTGCTTTTATTTAGTCTGTTTTGCATTTAGTTTACCTAGGCTGAAAGAAGTGATTATATTTTTTTCCAAATGGTAGAGAGTACTTAGACAAACTGCAAAAACCACTATGTAAATAACAAATTTATCGTAGTACAATAAAAGGTTCAAGTGATGACGTTTAGAATTTCACTTCCACTGATGAGTTCCTATAAAAGTATAATTTTAAATAACCAAGTAAATGTGAAGCTGCAAATTATTTGCTTCACTTTGCCCTGTTGTTCTGTTGTAATAAGTTAAAGAGTAGTGTGGTGGTATGATTATTTTATGTAAATCCTGTAATCTCAAAAAATGTGAGAAGGGTGAATTCTTGATTTCATGGTTTATATGCACTCAGCAGCCAGCCAGTCATTTTATTCTGTAATTCTTTTTATGTAAATGTCTGCTTTGTTTTTAAGTGGGGGTATGTTAAAAAGCTTACACTTGATTTCTCTGCTGTCTGTTGTCATCTTTTCTGGTTCTAAGATGAAACTTTTGTCTTCCAGTGGGGTTCCAGTGTATACCTTTGTTACAAGAAGTCTGTGCCACCTACGAACTCTTTAGCATATAAAGCTGGTAAGTAATCTTAGAAGCAGACTGTCTAAACATGCTAACAGAAGGATTCACATGCTTTTTTGAAATCAGATGATAATTTTAAAACTTTAAGTGCTGTTTGTCAGAATTCTGTTCCTAGAGCATGTCGGTTGAAAACAACTCCTATAATGTCTTTTTTTCTCCCCTCACTTTCTCCCAGGGAAAAAAAAAAGCATTAATAGGAATAGCATTGTTCTGTGTTAATATAGTTCTTATCATGACAGGTTTGGTAGCTTAGGAGCTTTAGCAGAAAGCCTAGCAAGCATTTTAGATGTAACAAAGGACTTCATATTTCTTGTATTGGTGATGACGGAAAAGGAGTAATTAAAAATTCCATTCAACATTACTCATTTCTTTTTATGTCTCACAGCTAATGTAACATCTTTCATTTAATTTGAAAGTTAAATGTGTTTTTTGCCTTCAGCTCCACAACTGCTCACTTGTTTATTATTAGAGGAGAGTAAAAAATATTCTGAAAAGACAAGAAGTCTTGTCTTTTAAGTCTGGCTTTTATAAATTTTTTAATGCATTGCTACAGATTATTATTCTTTTTTTCTGTAGAAGTCAAAAAGAACTTTCAGAAGAGTTTGTACTGAGCTTTAAGTGCACCAAGTTTCTTTGAAAGGAGTAAACTATCAAATAGAAGTGGAAAGCATAAATGGTGAAGTCAGTGTAATATAATATAAGCTAGATGAACAGCAATAGCAAACCAATGCTTGTGTGCCTGTTTGCTACCAACAAGAATTAAACATATTTCTGAAAACTGAATAAACTATTTGTTTAAATTCAACATATTGACTGATTAGCAGAAAATGTGAACAGTCTGCTAGTTCTTCCTATTTTCAGTGGAGGTATTAGTGCTGTTTTTACAGTAGATACATTATTTCTTCATAGGAACTTCTTTGCAATAAAATACATTCCAATGGCACATTTAAAAAGCACAGGTAATTCCCAATTGGTTTAAAGTTAAAATCTTCACTAATTAGTTTTCACTATGTACTGTTTTTTGAGCAGTTGCCAAAAGGGAGTGCTTCAATATCCATGTGCAATTTTTAAGTGTTTGTTACTTGGGTGGCTTAGTCTTACTGTCAAATGAGAGACTTTCTTCTTCTGCAGATGTTATCTTTGGTTATAAAGTCCAGATAACCAACAGATTTTGCTGTATGTTGTGGAAAATATGTTGCCTACCTTATTTAGGGCTCGCAGAGAATATGTGCTTACTTTTCCTTCTCCTGTTCTGAAGGCTTAATTTTCAGGTATCCTCAAGAGAACTATGAATCATTCCCACTGTCAGAATCTGTACCTCTCTTCTGCCTTCCTATGGGAGCTACTATTGAGTGCTGGGATCCCCAAACCAAATATCCACTACCAGTTTTCTCAACATTTGTACTGACCTGCTCTTCTGCAGAAAAGGTGTGTCTCCACTCTGTGACTAGTTTTTTAATTTTAGTTCAAATGGGTGCTATGAAGATAAATAGTCGTTGTTTCTTCTGTATTTGAGAAATACTACAAAATAAATTGTTGAATGCTTGCCTTATCAAATTGTATTTCTTAAGCCTTCACGTAAGACAGAAGTGAATGAACACAGGGAATAGCTGGAAGAGCATGTGCTGTTTAGTCCTGTGTAAGCTGAACCAGACACTTAACAAAACCAAAACTAGAGGCGCTCTGTTTCAAATAGGAAGTTTCTAGGAATGGAAATGTAACCTACATGTTGAAGAGGTGTTCACTTAACTACATGTGTTAGTAATGCTTAAGTTGTTATGGTTTTCCTATGATTACCTTAAAAGCCACTTCTGTGTGAATTTGTGAATTGAGCTCTGTAGGTATCTCTGTATATGAATAGGAAAATAGTTACCAGAAAACAGCAGGGCAGGGGAAGAACAGTATGTGCTGAGAGGTAGCATGTGAAAGCCTCTAAAGAACTGATGAGCTCCTGAGACCTGTGATGCTGTTGAATTCACATGAAGTGATAGCTTTAGAGCACCAGCCATCTGCGGGACCTGTACAAAGGCTGTCAGCACACATGGGCACAAAAAATGTGTTGTGTGACAGCCCACGTGTGAGAAGGCAGTGTCTGCAGTACACAGACAGCAACGGCAGGGTTATAGGTACACCTGATGAAGCAAAGGAGCCTTGTTTGGGGTTGGTCTCCCAGCAGTTGCTTCAATTGCCAGCTGTGTCTGTGTATGAACTGTGTGAGGGAATGATTGTAATGTATGATTAGCTCTCTGTGACTAATAAACAGCAGTTTGGCTCTGTTAGCGATGAACTTCCACTTCCACTCTGCCTCAGGCCCCTATCAGGGAAATTTATATACTTCTGCATTTCCAAACAGCAACAAAAAAAAATCTTTCTCCAATATATTAATGCTTCTTTTGCATGGGGGAATGCAGTGGCTGCCAGTATTTTACTCGGAGAAAATGTATACTGTGGTAGCGATCTTTCCCTGTCCTCCTTTTGCTAAGCTTGCCAGAATAATTAAGTTATTTATGAAACTGACATATAGGAAAGGAATATTAGAAAAGGTCAGTAGCTGTTTAGCTTGATAAAGTGAGTGAAGTCAAAACTAACACAATTGTATTGTTCAGTGTGGTAATGACACGTGAATTTACTGAACACAAGCATTTCACGAGAGTTGTTTTTCAGTCCTGTTAAACTTTTTCTGTTTTTCTCCTGGGTCTGGTCAGCTGTTTTTCTTCATCTTTTAGGTTTATGGTGCTGCTATTCAGTTTTATGAGCCTTATCCCCGGGAGCTGCTAACAGAAAAACAACAATTGAAGCTGGGTCTCCTGACAGCTGTGGAGAGGAAAGTGGTTACTTCCAAGTCCATCAATTCCAACAAATGCATCTGCCTTCTCTCACACTGGCCTTTCTTTGAAGCATTTAGAAAATTTCTTATGTTCATCTACAAACTTTCTGTCTCTGGACCTCATCCTCTTCCCATTGAAAAGTAAGTAAAACATTTTTCAAGTTAATGCAGGAAGGTGGCTGTGTCTGCTGAAGAAGTCCTGTGATTTATGCATGTCACACTTACTTAGTTGATATATTTGTTCCATTCTCTTGCTTGCACTATGTAGCGCATGTTGTGCTGATAGAGATTATTGCGGCTTCTGTTTAGTAGTAATGGTTCTTGTAGTGCCAGGAAAGTGAACTGGATTTTACCGTGGCTTTTCTGTTAGAATATGTCAAGCCTGTTTACCTTTCTCTTAACTACATCAAACAGAAAATGGCTGAGCTATGAGATCAATGCTAAAGTTTGCAGTCCTGCATTTTAGGTTAATAGAGTAAGCTCAAGGACTCTGCATTAGCAATGAATATCTGTGTCTCTTTCCAAGCACTGCAACTAATGCAGATTTTGTGCATGTGTGTAAACTCTGTAGGGGATGCTTTTCATGGTCATAAACATTTGCTGGAATATGATGTTACCTTCAAAACTGTATTAGACCTCTGGCAGTGCAATATATAGTTTCTCTTAGCTTCATTGGAAACTCTGTAGAATGGGGTTAGCCTGCTTGGGCTTTTAAATGTTTTGCCTAAATGCTAGTGTGTTCGTATCTTTTGCACACATATCTGAAGCTGCCAGTATTATTCACACATGAAATGTGAGTGAATGGAGCTTCTTAGTTGCAGTTTGCATAAATAGGCTCTTAAACTTATCAAAACAGTAAATAAATCTTAACAGCCTTTCTGAAACATGGTACCATAGTGATTCTAAAATGTGATTAACATTGTTTTCAGTCCCTGATTAGTCTCCAGTGTTGGTTTTCTAACAACTTGCCTTTTTTCAGGCACATATCCCATTTTATGCACAATATACCTTTCCCTTCACCACAAAGGCCAAGAATTCTTGTGCAGGTAAGCAAAACATTTTCTTCCATTTTTAGTTAGAATAAAGACAAACCCTCTTTCTTGGTTTTCAAAGCCTGGTTTCTTCGTTTAGGCTTGTTACTTAGCTTTGAATCCTCTTCTGCTGGAAGGGAAAGGGGAGAAGATTGATGGGTTGGCCTTCTCTTTTATTGATATAAACCTGTAGTAACATAGCAAAGGGAACTATGTCAGACTTCAGGTTGTACGGATGGCAGCAGCGTCCTACTTCTAACTTGGGAAATTTCTGCCATATATTGCCCTTTTATTTTATAGGCACCATTTGCATTCCCTCAGTGGAGGGGTTGTTTGTTTTCTGTCTTTATCTCACTTGTCTGACCACTACAGTGGGTGAAACGTTGTTCCCCTGGGACACTGTGTCTTGTGCTTCGCTGTTTAATCACCCAGCAGCAGTTATATGTTCAACACTGAGTCACAGACAATTTCCTGTAGCTTCTGAAGATCACTTCAGTGACTGTGACAAGCCCTGTTGGCCTGGTGAATGCAAGTCCCAAAGGTTCTCTGATTCACGTCTCATGCATGACATCGTAACTCTGTCTGTCAGGCAGTTCGTTAGACTATGGATATACATTTATATTGGAATATGATACTGTATTAACTTTGTAGTTGTCCGTATCAATCACATGCTACTTTATGTGTTTCAGCTTTCTGCCCACGATGCATTAATATTGTCTCAGCCAGTTTCTACACCATTGCCATTAAGGTATCATTGTTACTACTTTAAATGTATGCTACTTTAAAAATTCAGAGGCAAATAGGAATGAGTCATAGAAGAAAGGCAAACATTACTGCAATATTGTTAGATCTTGTAAACAGAAAGCTCAATATGCATTTATAATATTATACAGTGTTGTCTTTTTGACATAGACCTGTCCTTTGTGGAAGAATAATGACACTATTTATCCTGAAATACAGATGAATTGCCAAATTATCATAGGGACTATGAAGAAAGAAGAAGCAGGCTGTGAGGAAGAAAATACGTGTATTTAAGTATCTTATATTTTCAGAACCTGCGTAGTAAGCAAAGTTTTTTAAAATAGCTTAAATAGACTGTTTGTTTTCTGTATGTAAGAATCCTGTGTTTAATCACACGTCTTACACAGCTTCTTAAGTAAAAAATTGCATCCAGCCACCAAACTGCAAAGTAACATGTAAGCACTTTTCTAAGGACAGATTTTACAGCCCTGTGGCCTTATAAATGTCTTTACAATATCTAAGTGTGTACAGTCCAAACAAATGAAATGGAGTCAAACCTGTAGAAACTAAAGGCATGTTGCTATCAGAATGGTGGATTGGTTTTACTTGACTAGTATTAGAATTTGATGCTGTGGTTCTGAGATGAAATGGATATTCTTGTTCATTGTTTTTGCCTGAGGTAACCCATCATATAAACCACTGGTTTATACTGTGCTTGGATTAGTTGTTAACTAGTTAGATCTGGTTTGCTGTTACAAAGACAAGATGCCTGTGCATATATGAGAGTGAGCACCATAAACAACACAAACTCAACAGTACCATGGTATAGCATGTGTTTCTTTAGCAATGGAAGTTATATTTAGCTTTCTTTGTGGCAGTACAACTCTCTTATTGAGGTGATAGCTATTAGATAGATACATAAATATTTGATGTGTGGTAACACCACTCAACTAGTTGGTCATAGTCAGTTGTCTAAAATCTGATAGCAGCGAATTTTTTTTTTTTTTTTAATTTTTGTTTTAATCCTTAAACATTCTTATTCTCTTCTCCCTTCCCACCTGCCCCTTAGTGGAGCAAACTTTAGCACTCTGCTCATGAATCTTGGACCGGAAAACTGTGCCACTCTGTTACTCTTTGTATTACTAGAAGGCAAGATCCTCCTCCATTCTCTTAGACCAGCTGTGTTGACAGGAGTTGCTGAAGCTGTAGCAGCTGTAAGTACAAAGTGTTCTGTATAGCAGTGAGAGAAATGAGTTCAAAGTCCACAGTTGTTATAAGGCTTTTTTAAGTTAAAATGATTGATGCACTAAGTTATCATTTTTCCCAGCAATATGATTTAATTAAAGTGCCCTAGTGTGTCTCATTGTTATAACTATTGAAATTATCAACACTTTTGCATAGATAACTAAGAGATGTGCTGAAAATAAGTGGTCAAACTTGATGATTCTTTTCTGACAGCATTACAAGGCTTTTAGCAATTTCATTTCAACTTGCTGCATTTAACTTCTTGGTTTTTATTGTACAGTATCTGTTGTCTTGTTTTAATGCATTGATTTCATTTAATTTTTCCTTCAGATGATATTTCCATTTCAGTGGCAGTGTCCATATATCCCCCTATGTCCTTTGTCTCTGGCCACCGTACTCAGTGCACCTCTTCCATTTATTGTTGGAGTTGATTCACGATACTTTGATCTGTACGATCCACCACAGGATATTGTGTGCATTGACTTAGACACAAACATGGTGTACATGTAAGTTCTATGGAGTTTTTACATTTATCTGTAGATGGAGAGATTGCTGAAATGCTCAGGAGATAAAACTATTAAACACTCGTTGATCCAGTAGGGTTCGTTTCTCTGTTCTTTTTCTCATTTCTAAAGTTTCATAGCAAATTAAAACTTAATAAGTCAACACTTGGTGCTACCTATAAAAATGTGACACATATGTTGCTATAAATTTAGTAACAAAGTGGAAATGTGTTCCAGTTTGTTTTTCCACTTCTAGTACAGCTTATTAGGAAAATGGGACAAAAGCTAGAAAGGAGGAAGAAGAGTTGTTCCGGATTTTTCTTCTGCCCCACCATTTCTTACATATTCACCTTGACCTATCAGTTTTGAATTTGGTCTGCCTGTGTTCGGTAACTGTTGTTACATGAACGTGAGTGCTTCAGGACCCTTCATGACAGCTTTTGATGCTGCCTTGCATTAGGAACATGTGGTGTTAATAAACAAATTTTTCTTATTACAACCATCGAATTTTTGGTGAGATCAATCAAGCAAAATTTGGTGTCTTGACTACATTAAATCTAAAATATTTTCACTTAACTATTATGTTTTTAATATTTTTTTCTTAAATTGAAAGTGTTGCATAGTTTCGTTACATCTTCTTGAGGAGAGTCTAATCCAGTGCAAATCTTCTGTTTTTCTGTAGCATATCTAAATGAGAGTACCAATAACTGGATTGATAATTCAGTTGCTTCAGGTGTTTAATTCTGGAACTTTGAGTTACCTTTCCATTTTAAATTAACTAGATCATAAATAGAAAGGGGCATCTAAGCTAGTTCAAGATGAAGGTGAACCTCAGTAGGTAAGGCACACAACTTTTCCCTGTGAAAATATAGTTGTACTTCACCTCATGTCACTTTTTAACTCTTGACTTTTGTATTTACCAACAAGTTTAATTAGTCATTTGAATGCTTTCTTGATTTTCAGTTTATCAGAAGGAACAATATTCATTGCTGTACTGGAGCAAGTGTTTAGATTACTGAAATGCTTGGTTTCATTAGCAGCATCAAAGGAAATAGTAAACAATATATCAGTTTACGTTTTCTTGTTGTTTGGTTTTTCTCCTTCACTTAGGTTCCCATTAAAAACCCTGCAAAAAGCTTTTTCATCACTGTATATCAAAGTATTGTGTCACCAAAAGGGTAATTATAATAGGTGTTGTGGAAAAATAATATATTGAAGAAACTCAAGGAAGATAACTTGTTTATATGAAAATATTTGCAGTGAAAAAATACCTGAATGTTTTTGTCCATAAGTAAAATGGAAGTTGAAGACTGGGTTGCAGAAAAATGAAGATAGAAACAGAGGATTTAGCAGTGGTATAAGGCCATCAGAATTCTGTTGGGATGACTACTAAAAGGACCAAGTATCCACCTTACTTGGGTTGGTTGTTGAACTAAAAATCTACCAGTGTCTGACCTCTTATGAGACACTCAGCTGAAAAGGTTTTTTCACCTTTTACTCTCTTATAAGTCCAATTCTCTTTCAATAGTCAACCAATCTTTTTATTTTCTTGCTGTCCATTACGCATATATCTCATCTGTACTACTTATTTGGCTTCCAGAGTAATCTGACGTCTGTAATATTTGGCTTAAGTAAATGTGAGATGCTAGTATGTGCATTATAGAACTTTTTTGACCTGGAAATGAGGATTTTTTTTTGTAGTTTTGAAGAGGTGTAGGTGAAGCCAAATCTCCATAAAGTGCTCTGTGTTGAAAAGCATATGGAATTCTAAAATACTACATTGTTAGTAAAGATTAGTGATCCATTTTATTTCATCCATGTCTGTTTCTGGCCCTCTTTAATTATGTGGCCATGCTGCCTTATGTGGTTTTTTTGTTTGTTTGTTTTATAAAAGCTGACAGCACTGTTGCTAACTTTGAAAGACTGCATAGTAGAAGAATAACATTTGAAAAATTCAATATTTTCTAGTGCATCAGTCTGTCTGTCTAATGTCTTTTTAGAGCAAGTTTGCCGCTATCTTCTGTGTGATAGACTGAAGCCTTATTTACTGCCAAAAAATACTGAAGGCCTTTTATTCATTCAGCATCTTCCTTAATGCCTTTTTTGGGACCTTTTCAACTATTGCTGTGAAAGTAACATTGAAAGCTGGTTAAGGAAAGTAGCCTGTTTAGGGCAAAGATTTGTTTGGTTTATGTTTTATAGCAGGATTTTTTTCCTTGCATTTTTGGAACAGTACCATTTGTATTGTTTATAGGCATGTCATTATGTTGGGGAAAACATGGGCAAAGACATTCATATGTGTGCATTTTTTTCTTTAACTCCTGAAGCTTTGGCTTCCTTCCTAAGATAGTCTTGTGTCAATGACAGTTGAGCAAATAATAATTGATCAAACATTTCACTGATGCAAAGAGCAAAACAAGCAGTGACAGCATCAGCTTGGATAGTAATAACTGATTAGTTCTTTGTGGCCACGAGGTCTGTTGTACTCCCTGTTACCGCAATTCTCCACCACCTCCTGCCTTCCAGAAAGCAGATGGAGTAGGGGCTCTCAGGATTGACTCCCTACTCTCCCTCTTTTTATATCCAACTGCTTAAACAAGGTCTGGCATTGTACTCATTGTCCTTCTAACAAAGGTGAGCATCCCTTTAGGCCAATTTATCCCACTGCTTAACCAACCATGTAATTTTCAGACTGTGAACTAAATTCCCAGTCTCCCCAGTCCCTGCTAGCCTGTGGCTGAAGCTGGAGCTGGCTTGCCATGGACGTGTTGCAGTCTGCCATATGACCATGAAGCTACCAGACTGGTCTTCCAGCATTTTACAGTAACAAGTTGATGTTCTGTTCCAAACTGCATTTATTTGTAGCAGTAGCGGTATGGCAGGTTTATGGTAGTATAAACTTTGCATAGTAATCACACACAGATTAGCGTGTTTAAATTATATTAGCAAGACAGATCAAAATTCTGAAAGGGAAATCAGCTAAGTCAAACTTCAACTAAAATGTCTAAATGCAGGCCTTTCTTACAGACTGGAGAAAACTTGTAACTCAATTAATACTGTTCTGTAACTGAGGAAATTAAATTCTGAGTTATGTCACTCCCATTTTTTAAATTTTTGACAACCAGGGACAGTAACAAGATTTCTTTTCAAAATAATTTCAATTGTTTTGGTTACTGTGTTCTGAAAATGAAGCAACTGAGGGCTGTGGAAACTATTATTTTCTATATGGTCTGTACTTTATACATAATTTTTTCTCTCCCCTATCTTTTAGATCAGACGATAAGAAGAGCACCAACTGGAAGCAGTTTCCTAAGAAGCCATGTAAAAGTCTGCTTAGCACCTTAAGGAAACTGCACCCTCAGCTGGCAGCAGGTGAAATATATAAAATAAGATGGGAAGGGGCAAGAACAGAAACTAAATAAAGCAGGGGAAGTAAATATTCGAAGAAAACTACTAAATTTCCTGATACACACCTATAAGTCTTAAATTATAATTAATACATAAATGTAAGGACTTCCTTCTATCATATGGGGTGTGAATTATTATTTTAGAATTTTATTTTCTTCACTGTGACTTGTTAAAGTTGGAGCTTTTTTAAAAGACTTTACTCATGATTAAATTATATTCAAACAAATATTCAGCTAAAACACATTTGGATCTCGACCTAAAACACTATTCACAGTTCTGATGCAAAATAATAAAGGAAATAGGGATATGAGTAAAATAATATTAAATATCTCAGCTCTAGTGCAGATACTGCTGAATATCTCAGGTAGGGCCTTTTCTACAAGAATAATCAAGTAGCTAAATTTTGACAAAGTATTTCATCAAAGTGAAAAGAAAAGCTGCTGATCTTCAGCCTAATGACTTGGGAGATAAGAACAAATTTGGAGCTGACCTAACAGTTTTCAGGTATCACTTCTTTCTGACTGTAGGGACGCTCCTTAAGTTGTTTCAGGTTATGTTAGGTTGCATCATTATGGAGAAGGAGACAATGATAGCCTCATAGGTATACGAGATATACAAAGTTTGTAAATTGCAGAAATAGAAAAATGCATTGAGTAAGAGATGGCTGGTTTTGCCTTAGTTTTCTATTTTTTCGGTTTTGTTTGTCACACAGCCATTACTTCGTCTGTTAGAAAACCTCAGCTTTTCTTTTGGTTTTATCAGCAGGCTCTGTCATGCAGTCTACCGAATATAGAACTGCTTCCTAAGAGTAACTTGGGCACAACCAGTGGTCTTTTTTAGATAGATGGTTTTTCTGTTTTGGCGATATTACAACAAATATATTATACTATTTATTTATATCTATATATTAATATTTGTATTACTATAATTGGTATTTTTGTTATAATAAAAAGTATGGAACTACAATTTTCAGGAGTACCTGCTATTGTTTTTTTAAGCGGGCAAGAGTAAAAACTCTGCATGTCATCTACTTGTTTCTGCCCCCTGGTACACTAAAATATTAAAATTTTGATTAGAAAAATAGTTTTAGGCCCTTTCTTGATGTGCAGTCTTCAGAACAGGGAAAACATGGTCGTTTGTGTCCATATATTGCTGAAAGACTACATTGAGTTGTGTATGTGCTAACATTAATTCAATTGAGATCCTCCTCATTGTTTCATTTCTCAGTGGCCCAGATGAGTTAGAAAAACATGTAATCAACTCTTGAGGTAACCTGCCTTTTTATGAGCCAGACCAATTAGAAAGTAATCACAGGATTTCTAGTATTGGTCACTTTGAATATGGCCAAGTAGAAAAAAAGAAAAAATCCATCTTCATCACCTTGCAAAAGTTACCTTTTTGAATGCACTGAATTTTAATACAGGGTTATACGTGTTGTTCGTTGGTAGTTCACAGGAAGACTCAAGAAGGCTCTGCAGTGGAGATGACTCCTATTGAGGCAGACTTCTCATGGCAGAAGAAGATGACAGAACTTGAGATGGAGATCCAGGAAGCTTTTCTCCGTTTCATGGCATCTATTTTAAAGGGTTACAGAACATTCCTCAAGCCAATCACACAGGCACCTTCAAATAAAGCAACTGCTGCTGATTCCTTGTTTGATCATCAAGGTGAGGCCGAGGCAAACCAGCTGCTGATAGCATTGGCAGTGTTACAACTTTAGGGTTGAGGAGCTGCTTAACTTTACAAGGTCAAAGTTCCCCTTGGTTACACAACTCTTGGCAATATTTAAAATTGCAATTGTATAAAGTTAAACTATTCAAAGTTGATTAGAACATGGATATAGGCACATAGAACTGCAATTTTGCAATAGCTCTGGTATTAGAAAAGCTGCTTTTCAGTAGCATGATACCCTCTCTGAGTGCCGTATTCCATAGAGGCAGCTTTTGGGAATGAAAGAATAGTGCTCAATTTGTAGAGAGCAAAAAGTGCCAGAAGCCCAGTAGTGAAGAAAAGTAATGCTCTTGATATAAATGGGAAAGTAAGAAAGAATGGGACAGAGATCATAAACATAACAAAACAGGAGTCAGCAAAGGTCATCTTATTTTCCTCATCACTTTAACTTTTGAGATCTGTTCCTGAGTTGAATGCTGGATAAAATGCCACAGGTGTTTTGTTTTGTGTGTAGTTGTAGTGTTTTGGGGTTGCTTATTTATTTAATTATTAAAAAAAAAAAATTACCGAAGGTTGGATTTGAGAAGAGATTTTTAGCCAAAGGTTTGGAAAATATTAAATATTTTCAGACCCATCACCTTTTAGAGTAATGTAATTTTTATTTTAATATTGCTATGGCTGTTAGCTACTTCTTGCACAAAAAGTTGATAAACAGAGTGCGCAGATTACATGGGGCTGGTTGCTTGCCAGCTACTAGTAAGTGTGGAGAAAGAAAAATAGTTTTTAAAAAGCTGTTATTTTAGTCTTCCAAATGGAAGTAGTGGTGAGTAGTTGATTTTACTGATACAGCAAATACTTTCTGTATTAGCACTTGAAATATTTTGTGTTGACAGTTCATGTGTTAATTTCTTACAGAACTCATGACTGGTATTTAGTTATATATTCCTTTTTATAACCAGGATTTTTAAAAAGCAGAGACCGCGCCTATACCAAGTTCTACACACATCTCACTAAAACACAGATATTCAGCCGCTTTATTGAAGAGTGCAGTTTTGTGAGTGACAAGGATACTGGCTTGGCATTTTTTGATGACTGCATAGAAAAGGTAAAAAACATGTAGCAATACTATTAAATTATATGCTTCTGTTCATTTTGTGTTATTGTCCTGGTTTTTAGTTGTAAGGGTAGATACCTTCTTCAGCAAATGTTTTGAAGGACTGGAATTCTTGGTGGTTATTGCTGAGTCATTTTCTTCCTTCATCTTCTTGCATGGTCATAATTTTCTGTGTTGATGCAGGAAACTTTCGTTAAAGCCTTGTAGGATGTCAAGCTACAAGGTAATATGAGAAATACCAGTAGCTGACACTTTAGCACAATGCCATCCATGTCTTCCCTTTAAATGTTAATCACCTTCCCTCTAATGTGGAATTACCTACCAGTGGTCATCTGCATTGTTGCTCTTTTTCACACAATTTAAACTTAAACCACAAAAACATGCCTAGTGATCCATTTGTGGTCGAGACTGATTTATGTAGATAAGGTCCCCTTTCATTGCCAGAAAGATTGCTGTAACCCGTTACTGTTTTCTGAAACAAAGTCTCTTCAGCATGGTTCTGGTCTATATGGTTTAGGGAGTTCATAGCTTCATCTGTAAAATGCCAAGTTCTCAATATAAAAATTAGGAGCTAAAGGATTGTATGCATTTTTTTTAAGGTGTGTATATATGTGATTCTTCCTGGACAGAACCTTCATTTTAATACCAAGTTTTTATAGAATAAGTCTTTGATTCAATATTTGTTCTGATCAAATTAACACTTGTTAACAGACCACAAAAGAAGTGTTTAAAAGTTTCTTTGTTTTTATTTTTCTTCCTGCTGAGTATGGGGTATGGATCTAGAGTATACTTTAATATTTTCAATAATTTAATTCTATTGCAGGTTGTTAATATGTTGCATACTTAAATTGTCATACTGAAAATATCTACAGAACAGCAGTTTATTTCAATTAAACTAAATGAAAGCACTTTGATAGATTTAGTGTTTTGTATTTAGTAGATAATGTCAATGGATTGATAGCATGCTGATGACTACGTTTTCTTACTTTCAGCAAAAGAAGTATTTGAAAAAGAGAGTACTTCTACAGTCATATAAGAATTTAGTGTTTCTTATTTAATATTTCAGCAAATTACACAGCTTTGATAGAATTATTTAGGATTTTTTTTGAGAAGAAACTCTTTTTTTCTCTTTCCACAGCTGTTTCCAGATAAAGGAACAGAAAAAGGAGAGAAGGTACTTTGTCCTTCAAAATGTTTAGAGATACCTGAGCATGAAATAAAAATGGAAAGATGAGGCTGTGGTCTTGATATTTGCATAATTATAACACATATAATTTATTTCATATGTTATACATGTAAATAGTATATATTAGTATATATTAAATACATTTTTACATATACTAACATAATTAATATTTAAAAGGATATTTTATCCCAAAGCCAAACTCTGTACCTAAGAAAGCTAACTCTGTTTTCAGGTTGATGTAGATTCCGTTGAAGATGCACGGTTGATTGAGCTTGATGAGTCACAAAAAAGTGAACACACAGTGTTCATAATGCCACCAGAACCACCCAGCGATGACGGGCAGGAGCGAGTGCCAAAGTACAGGTACGTACAAGTTAAACAACCACATGTAGTGAAACTACAATGCTTATGATGTTAAGCAGGGCAGGTGTTCCATCTTGGTGCAAGACTTGCTTTAATATAATGTTCAGAAGAAGCTTTAGAAAGATGTGAGCTGCCTGGATTATGGTAAGTTTCTGAAGCTCAAGTAGTCAGTGTTATGTGTGTGTGCGTGTTTGAGGGCGTGTGGATTTTGGTTTTAATTTTTCAGTAACTTCTTGCCAACTTTATAGTAATACTTTTCTACGTGTATTCTTCCTATTTGAGCCTTTTTTGTGTGTTCTGTAGCAACTGCAATGCACTTTGTTTCACAGTGGGAATGACAGGGGGTGGGTAATGGATGTGCCCAGTGCTATTGATCTGCAGCTGATGAACCAAAAGAACAAAAACCCCCACTCCACTTTTCAGACTCTTTTCATTCAGTGTTTTTCAGTCCTGTGCAGGAACTGTGGAGTTTCAGACACTCGGGGTATGATTTTTTTTTTCATCCCGTCTCTCTTGGATGTCACAGAGGTTCTGTTTCCAACTGTTGTACTTGTTAATCATCGTCTGTGCTTCCCTGACCTTCATGGTATGGATAGCAGTCTGGTTCTTGTTTCCATTGTCTGTGGAGATTAATGTACAAGGCATCTTCTTGTGACATCTTTGTGAATAGGACTAAGAGGATCTTGCTATCTTCCTTTTTTTTTTTTTTTTCTTTTTTTTCCCCTCTGGTTCTTTATTCTCCTGTTTTTCAGTTCTTTGCACATACGTTGTCTTTGTATGGCTTTCCTAGCATCAGTAGGTATGTGAAAAGCTTTTCTTTTCTGTTTGTGTTTTTTTTTTAATCATCTATATAGCTATAAAAACTTCCCACGACTAGATTTCAAGCTCTTTGACAGGCCACAGGAGCTCAAGCTCTCCTTCAGCAGACACCCAGCTGGAAGCAGCATTTCAAATAGTCCAGCACTCATGGCAAAGAGGACAAAACAGGTCAGATCAGTCTTACTGTAATCACTATGTGAACACTGAAAGATATGAAGTTTTCTGTTAAAATTGCAACTATTTTTTTATAGTGTGAGTTAATGTTGTTAGAGGTTAGGTCTTTGTAACTACTGAGAATCAACACCCGCGAAAGAAACAGAAGGGCAGCAAATCAACAAACTAGCATCTGAGATTACAGTTTAGTGTGAAACCCATTAACCCATTTTTAAGCTTTAGGCTGTAATATAAAATAAAAGGAAATTAAAATAATTGCTTGAATGTGGAAGAAAAAAAGAGGATTAATTCTGATGCTAGTTTTTGCTTACAGAGAGTCTTAAAAAGAGAGTTAAGAAGGGAGCTTCAGTTGAATGTTTGTCCGTTATTACTATTATATGCTTAAAAAGCCGGTATTAGAGTTAGTAGTGACTTCTAGATTCAGGATGTTACATATTTTGTCTACTTCTTTGTTTTGTTTCACTCTTACAGGAGATAAAAACAGCCCATAAATTAGCCAAGAAGTATTATGTAAGCCCCCCACAGTGGGCTAAATGCCTCTACAGTCATAGTTACAGCCTATGGTTTATTTGTCTACCAGCCTACATCAGAGTTGCACATCCCAAGGTCAAAGCACTGCAGCAGGCATACGATGTTCTAATTAAAATGAGAAAAACTGATGTGGAACCACTAGATGAGGCAAGTGCAAATAAAAATGTTAACATAAAAATGGAGTAGAAGAAAAGGTGCAAATACAGTGTTCTGTGGCCACCACCAAGTTAAGCATACTTACAGTTTGACCTGTTTAAAGCCAGCTTGAAATGATCTCAAAGAAGGCTGCTTAATAGTGCAACTGGAAATTAATTTTCTTTTTATCACCAACTGGGTCCAGTACTCCAACTTAGTGTCTTCTCCAACTTAGTCTTCTCCCAGACTTCCAGAGCACTGGAACAGGCTGCCCAGGGAGGTTGTGGAGTCTCCTTCTCTGGAGACATTCAAAACCCGCCTGGACATGTTCCTGTGCAACCTGATCTAGGCGTTCCTGCTCCGATGGGGGGATTGAACTGGATGATCTTTTGAGGTCCCTTCCAATCCCTAACATTCTGTGACTCTGTGAAAGTTCTTGAATATGCCTATTTTTTTAAACACGCTTTGAATTAATGCTTTGCAACCTTACTGAACTGAAGGAATAAGGAGTTTGTGTGCAGCATACCATTCTTTCAGTAGTATCCACAGGCACAGAGCAGCAAGTTATCCTGCTTTTTGTGTGGGTGTTTCCTTCCCTTCTTTATTTCACAAACAGAAGAGTTGAGTGGAAAAAAATTCAACATTCTCAACAATGTGACTGCTGATGTTATTTCAGCTCGTGTGATTTCCTGTTTAATTTTTGCTCCCTCTTCTGGCTATTGAGTGTTACATACTGAGTAGTTGCTGTCACACAGCTTTCCCCTTTACATGTGTAAGTGTTGGAAATTAGAGAAGAGGTTAGACTGTTTCAAAATCCTTGTCATCAGTCCATTTATGCATTTCTGTATCTTGCCAGGTCTGCTACAGAGTTGTAATGCAGCTCTGTGGACTGTGGGGTCAGCCTGTTCAGGCTGTGAGAGTCCTCTTTGAAATGAAAAATGCTGGGATACAGCCAAATGCAATCACCTATGGTTATTACAATAAGGTGAGTCTCGAGCAGGACTACTGGACCAATGTCTCTCTTGCTATTGTCGTGCCCCTTGTCCAGTAGCATGTTTCAAATGTTGTTTCTTATGACTCTTCACTTGTATTTGCTGGTTCTGTTGGGCAAGCAATCATTTTGGATATGCGTACAGTTCACTGAAACTACAGTATGTAGTTTTACACTGTTAAGTTTACATTCCTATGCTGTTTGGCTAACCAGAAATTCTGGTGAAATACACACTTTAAATGTTTGCAAGTTTTGGAACCTGTCTAGTGCTTCCATCTGTTCCTAGGTTTGTCCTTTAAGGTAGCAGGATCCTACATGGATGAAGGATGGAATTAGGCTAGTTGAAGTGGCCTCTCCACCTTTTCTATGCTTCCAAGTTCCTGTAATATGGTGATGAAACTTCTTACTGGAGTAGACTGTGTAAAATTAAAGGAAAAGAGGTGCTACTATGGTCTTTTGTAGCTACTGAAGTATATAAATAAGAATAAAAACTACCATGATTACTTAAAGAAATCTTGATTCAGATCAAGATTATAATATAGCTATATTATAATACAGTTGTTGTATCCAGAGCTGCAGGATAAAAGGGAACATCTCATAAAAACTCAAATATTTGTCCTTCTCTTCACATTGCTGTCTGGAAATGCCTTTTTTGAGTGTGGGAAGAAAAGCTTCTGACCGTACTTTGTTTCTTAGTTTTACTTTCTTACTGTTTTTATTATTGCAATGTCTCTTTCTGTAGGCAGTTTTAGAGTCTGCTTGGCCTAGCAGTAACCGCAGTGGCATATTCCTGTGGACAAAGGTACGAAATGTAGTTCGTGGTGCAGCACAATTTAGGCTGTGCTTAAAGAAATCAACAGAGAGCCTACAAGTACCTATGAAATCAGGTAATAAGCTAAGTGAAATGGATTTATTTCTGCTGAACAAGAGCATGACATCCTTTCTGAGGGACTGCAGCTAACATTGTGGCTTTTACAAATAGAAAATCTCTCCTTAAGTGTATAAAAATTGATAATTGCCAACTTGATGCTTGAAACAGTCTTAGAATGTCTTTAACACACTGAAGAATTAATTGTCTGAATTCTGTTGGTAGAATTTCGTATTATTTTGTATGTGCAAGCAAAAATATTTGCTGTTGTCTGAAGAGGTCAGATTTGTTTAAAAACTTGAAAAGTTAAATCCTTTCTTACTAACCAGCTCTCATTCATGTCTTTAGCTCTGCGGAGTACCACGGGTGGAAGTGATGGGGACATGGTGAGCCATGGTAGCGTGGATAGTTCTAATGATGCTAACAGTGGGGAGCACACTCTCTTCGTCAGTGACTTAGTCAGGCTTGATTCCATTGATAATCACTCTAGCACAGGTACTAGATTCTGATGGGTTTCACTACTAACAGTCCCCCAAATGGCTAAATTTTCTAGTCTCCTGTTGATCTCCCCTCCACAACCACCACCCTTCTCCCCTTGAGGATGCAGAGAATAAAGCATGGAGTTAAACTATGTAAAGAAAAAGAAATACACTGTTGTTGGATATTACTCCTTTATGCTAGATCATGCTGCTTTAGTTTAGAATGAACCATAGCAGAAATATGGTTATGTTAAAATAAAATGTCTTGCTGTAGTCTCATGAACCTTGCTCTTTTTGCTAATCATCAGAAAAGGTATGAAGCCTCTGACATGAGTCTGTTCAGTTTTTGCTTGCTGTCATTTAGTCATAGAAATGATAGTCTAAGTGAAACCTTTCTCTGCATTAAAGGAAAAGTGTGAAAGTTGCTGAGGTTATTAGAAAATAACACTTAAAATGTTGCTCCTTGATCATAATCCAGAAAGACCTAATTAGCATTCCTGGAATTAGTATGTTATGTTTGGTTATAATAAACCATGCTTTTAATGGCTTATTAATAGTAGTTGCTAAACTTGGAAATAAATACAGAAATTATCAAAACCTTGTCATACATTCTTTATAAGACACCCTGGGAATGGAAAGCTGGAGAAAAACTCTGTCTTAAATGTGGTGTGCTCTCTTCCAGACAAACTGGAGTAAAAAGAGTGCACAGGAAATTAATCACTTGAGTCTTCATATCTGCTTTAGTACTGATTGCATCCTACCTGTGCACAGTCTGAACTAAACTTCCTTTCTGTGTGTAACTTCAAAACTTACTGTACAAATGATTCTTGCACACTCTTCATGTTTTTAATATCTTGAGCCCTTCTGTGAAGAGAACTTTGATTCCTGTGCTTCATCTGATATACCTGCCTAGATTACTGAACTTTCCTTCTCTCTGCTCTTTGTTGCTCTGATTTTTCCTCTTTGCTGTCTCTTGGGTGCCACGTTTGTCCTTGGCTATCACGGTGTGGGGTGCAGACTTATATGGTGTGAAGCCTTGCATGCACGTGTGCATTATTTCTACCCTTGAATGTTACTTCTGCAGGTAATTCACCCATTTATTGATAGGGTGTTTTCACTTCTGTACAGAGCAGGGGTACTAATGTTATAGAAATGATGGTAGGAAGTGAAGACAAGGAATGTCAGAACTTGCTTTTCTATGTAAAGGGTTTTTAATACAGTAGACAGCTGTAATAATTGATAGCTGTTCAAACTTTATAAATTTAATTATTTTTACACGTTTGCTCTCTCTTGGTAAAATAAACAGCAATAATACATATTGTAGATAAATTATGTGTTACTCAGGTTTTATGGAGCTTCCTGATACCTTTCACGCTCAGTAACTTGAACTTGAATCTTTTTAAATATTGTCATGTGTTCTAATAGGTACTATAAGGCATATAAATGATTGTGCCTAACATGTTGCTGAGGGATATGTCCCATATAGTGGTTTTGTATTTTTGCATATGCACTCAGATAAAAATAATAGAGGAAAGAGTCTTTCTGGATTGTTTCTTATGGCAGATTTTTTTGACTACTGTGAAATATTGAGGGGTTTTGTTTCTGTTTTTTGTTTGTTTGTTTGGTTTTGGTTTTTGGTTGTTTTTTGTTTTGTTTTTTGTTTGGTTGGTTGGTTGTGGTTTTATTTGTGTGTGTTTTTTGGGGTTTTTTGTGTGTTTTTTTTTTTGTTACAGCTGTTAATTTTAACTATTAACTTAGAGGAACAGGCTTTTAAAAATATTTAGAGTTTTACTTTTTTTTTTTTGGATGTTTTATACTTTGCACTATAGCACAAATCCATAGCACAGTTTATGGTACAATTCTTTTCAGGGATGTATTCATTATTAGAAGCTTGCTCAATTACTGTTGTGCTTGTCTAAATTTCTTTTGTAGATGCATTTGGGAATTTAGCTTGCCCAGCAATGACATATTTCATGCTAATGAGAAGGGAAAGGAATGAAAGGAGATACACAGCATTATAAGTATTTAGTCACTATAGTGCTGCTGGGGGAATAACTTGTATTTATTATAATAATTAGGAAAGTAAATTTGGATTGTATAGCCTAATTATCTCATCTGTCACCATCACCAATGAACTCTTCTGGTGAAACAAAATGTGAAACAAATTTATTTCAGTTCAGTTTCTTATTGGAAAACAAATTTAGGAAATCAAAACAAATCTGAAGCATGTGTTTGTATTTCCTCAAACAGGTGGTCAGTCAGACCAGGGCTATGGATCCAAGGATGAACTTTTAAGAGATGATGGGGATAGTCTTCATTCAACTGAAACACAAGTAGAGAAAGATACTTCTTCTAAAGCTGAAGACCTAATAGGAGGTTAAGTATGCATGTTTACATTGATAAAGGCTTTTTGTAATAAATCTGCTTCATGTATTAGATTACCACAAATACTTAATGTATTGAATTAGTAATTTTGCCAGGGTCAAAATGTGATTGGATGAAATCTGGTGGACCACTTATGTGGCCTAGGTAATATTACTAGCAATGGAATACATATAGGTAGAAACAGCCTTTTATTAGACTAATTCAATATAGATGGAAAAATGAGGCAAGTTCTGGGGGAAGTAGTATTTTGCATTTGGTTCCTCTCATTTGTATATTTGAAAAAAATGACCATTTCTTTAGCTATACAAGTTGACTTAATAAAAGGCACTACTTTTTCCTTCAAACTCTTCTCAGATGCAGAAAAAATGGTAATCTCCTGTCTTCTATCCAGATTTTGTCCTTAGTCTTGCTGTATTTTGTCTCTCTCATTGATTAGTCTGTTTCATATCTGTGTTACTATATCCTTAGTGTTAGTTAGGGCTTCAAAAGCTGTCATTAGACAAAGAGCCCTGCATGAAAATCTGAGAACTGCTGTTGCTGCTCTACTTTGGTTAGTTGAAAAAAATATGAAAGGAAGAAAATGGCATGTGCTCTAACCTTGTGAACAGCTAGGTGCTCTCTGCATAATACTATGTACTGTCATCTCTCTGAGTATTATTTCCGGGAAATGCATGATACCTAGTAGGACTGATCCTTTAGGTTGAAATCACGTAAGGCAGCAGTGTTTGAATTTCTATTTTCCATAACAGTGCAAGTGAAATTATTTCATTAAATTAACTAAAGTTCACATTCTCTTGTAGAGGATTGTGCTGCGAAACCTGATGAAAAGCAACAACTGAATATAGAAATTCATAGTCCAACAGACCCACCTGTTTGGGGTAACAGTATTGTGAAAGTTCCATCTGGCATTTTTGATATCAGTGGAAGGAAAAGCAGTGGTGGTGAGTCATTGGGTGAAACAAAGCTTACTAAACTCCTGATATTGTTGTGCTATAGTGTTTTGCAATCTTTTTCATGCTAGGGAAAAAAAAAAAAGGAACTTCTGTTCAAGGTGCAGATATCTCACACAACATTTGCTTTCCACCATTATCCTTTGCAGGTGAATTAGAAGGAACTTGTGAATTCTAAGGTTGAAACTCACTGTTGAGTAGATTGAAATCAAGATTTTTCCTGTCCTGCACTGATAGTGTTTCAGTGATGTACTAGAAAACCAAGAGAATTAGGGTCTTCACTCTTGATTTTGTCACCTAAACGTTGCTGTCCTTGGACAAGTCTCTTTTGTTTCTTTGGCTTACATTGCCATTGTACAATCTGGGAATAATGCATGTTGTCTTTGTGCCATACAAAATTTACTTATGTAGCTGGAGCTATATGATGAGGTAGACTTATGGATATATAAAAGCTAAATCTTGGGGCTCGTTTTTTTTTCTACCTTTGTGCCTATCCTTGACTAAGGCAATGTAGTCCACTTCAGTGTAGTTTGATAGTAAAGGATAAAGGATGTTTGCTCTCTCTTAGTAAAACTTAGGCAAGAAGTTTCCCAGAACCTGTCTGGCAATCACAAGAGCCGATGACAGGTCAAGAAGCAGCATTGATGTGAGACTCAGACATCCTGCAGCAATGGATATGGTCATCGAGTCCTCTGTTGGGATCCTAATATAGTAAAATTCCCATAATTATGCAGGTTTTTTCCTAGCCAACACAGCTTTTTAGCAATAAATACTCCCAATTCATCCAAAGAAATCACAATAAATACAAGATTAATTAATATCTTCCACATGCTAAACGTAATTAGCTTTTCCTAAATATGTCTTTGTCATAAATGAAATAATGCTTCTGTGTTGTGCAGACATACACTAGGGTTTTTTCAGGACCAAAATGAATATATATATATTTATTAATATAATATATATATTAATATATAGATCTGTGAATATAGCTCTGGAAAAAAAAAATAAATAGAGCAATCCTGCCTTGTGATTGTACTTTCCTTTAGTTCATGGATGTAGTATCTCCTCTCTGCTGGGTGTTGGCACAGGGAAAGGAGGAAGAAGCCGTGAAAAGCTTTGACTTCAAGGAGTCAAAGAGTAGATTACTTTTTATCTGCAGGATGCCTTTGCAGCCTGTAAAGCACCTTGTTAATACTAGTGTAACTTCTTAACGGATAACTTGAGATTGTAGTGCTCCCTATCTTATGATGACGAGATTTCATATGATTTTAGGAAAGAAACATTTTTGGTGGCTATGGATCCCATATTAATGCCTTTTCTCTTTTAGAAACTGGTTCTAGCCCACTGTTTGTAACTCAGGATTCAGTTGAAGATGTAGTCTTTGGTGATGTTTCTCCTAAGAAAACAAGTGAAAAAGGACAGAAGAGGCAGAAACTGTTTTCAGAGAGAAGCTGCAGTTTCAGCAGTGAAAGCAGAGCTGGAATGCTGCTGAAAAAAGGCAGCTTGGACTTGCATTCTAAAGAAATAGCAATAATGATGGGAGCAGATGCCAAGATCCTAACAGCAGCTTTATCTGGGGCCAGAACCTCACCATGTCATATGAATAAATCCAACAGCTCTGAAAGTATTGTTGACCAGCAGGTTTCTGGCATAAGTGGCACTTGGAGTTGTGTGACTGAGAGTGATTGGGAATTGGAGCATAAGTCTTCACCAGTGCTAGAAGAACCTGGGGAAGGACAGGAGCATCTTGAGAATGGGAGAGATGAAAACATGAACACAGTGGAAGACATGAACCTTGAGCAGTCAGCTGAGTCCAAAACCCAGAAACTAGAATCCAGACATGAAACTACTACGAGGAATAGCTTTTATGGAGTGGTTAAGCCTATTGAAAGGGAAGATGTTGAAGTAGGCTTGGACCCTTTATCTTTGCTGGCTACTGACAGCACACAACCAAGGCATCCAGAATTTGAGGAAAAGTTGGTGTCACCAGTTGCAGCACGTAATTTGGCGGATGAAATAGAGAGCTATATGAATCTGAAGAGCCCATTGGGTAGTAAGTTTCCCAGCATGGAACTGCACAAGCCAGACAGGGAAGTGGAAGCCTCTGGTACACTTGGTCACTCCCAGGAAAGGAGGTCAAGCCTGCCTTTGGATCCTGTCCTGCCGTCTCCTGAGTCTTATGAAAATCGGAGAAGTCCTTCTGTGTCCAGATCCAAAACATTCACTGGACGACCAAAGCAGCAAACTCATCCGCGAGTTCAAAAGGAGCGGTCTTCATCTTTAACAGGACTGGGTCGTTCTTCTCCACATGGCTCGTTAGGATCTGTCGTAACAACTTTATCCAATCTGAAGTTAGACAATATTCTGTCTGGACCAAAAATGGATGTTCTGAAATCCGGCATGAAACAGGCTGCCAATGTGGCCAGTAAGATGTGGGGAGTTGTAACTTCAGCATATAGTTACTCGGATGAAGAGGCAAGTGCTTTTCAATATGAAAAATTTGGGGAGGTAAACAGGGGTAACTTCTGTGTCTAGAAGATTGCTTCACAAGATAATGTTTTTTATTAAGTATTAACTTTTATTAGCTAATAAAAATTGTATTTTATGTATGGTGGAGTTTTCCACCATACACTTTTCAGACAGAAGTAAATTGAGTGGTCTTGATGCAGTAAACTCTGACTTTTTGTTCTAAGCGTTCCTCCTCCCATTTATTTATCTTTTTATTAATATTTAAATTTAAAGAAGCTGCACCAAGAAAACCTAGTAAGAAAAAATTATGTTGTCTTAAGTGATATCATACTGCTTGTCTTATCTTAAAAAACAAGAAAAGGCTGTGAAAACAAATCACAAACCTAAGAAATGAGGTTGGTGAGAAGTTGAAAGTACTGAGGGATAGATAGCCTGAGACCTAGTAAATTCCCTCATCAGGAGTCTGGAAACTAAATGTTATGGTTCTTGTGTGCACACTTGATTAACAGAGTCTTTTTCAGAGAAAAACTCTCTTAGAAAGGCCTCTACTTGATCCAGTTAACCCCCAGAGTTGGTGTTTGGCTTTGAGTATCTTCTGTCTTCCCTCTTCAGGCTTTTAAGATAGCTTCTTGATGACTTTTTCAAGATCTCCCTCCTTTCCCAAACCTCCATAAAAGGTGGGAAAGGGGAAGATAGGTGTCTAGCTTTATATCTACATGAAACCAATTTGAGTGATGTTAGTAGTGGGATCCTTTCTATTAAATACAAAAAAAGTTGTTGTTTTTTTTTTAACCAGAATATGCCTGTGATAGTGAAAACTCACTGATTTGCTTTCTTTCCTGAGTTCTTCTTCAACAGTGACCTAGGTTTTCCTGTGTGCCTTTCTATTATACTGAGCTATTCTGTAGGATTTTGTTCAATACTGTATCATAATCCCCTTAACATGACTTATTTTATTTTCCTTCAAGGATCTTTTCATTCTTTCCTCTTTTTTAATTCTGCAACTTCCTCATTTAGTATCCTAATGATTATACTTTGTCACACCCTGTGTCTTAGTGACTATGTTATTTCTGCATCATTTCAGCTGGTATGTTTCATTCCCGTCCTCAATTCTGAAAATATAAGACTTTAATTCAGACCATTTTTCCTTCATTTTGCATATTGTGTACCAAATCACTGTTTCTGCATAATTTTTCCTGTTTCTCTTGTAATGAAGAATTTTACATCCCTGTCACTTTGTTTGATACTCAGCTAAGTATTTTCACTGCTAAAGCCATTTGTCTTTCCAATATCCTTCTGGTTTGTCCAATGCTTGTTCTTTTTGGGGTTGTGTAGATTCATCTAACATCTAATAATTTTTTTTTTACATCAGGATTTCATCTTAATCTGCTACTTTAATTATTTATTTATACAATAAAGTTGGAAGTCCCCTAGTGGATCTGGAAGTACTCAAAAGTGCTAATTTTCTTCTTCTTGCATTAAAGGAAGAACACAGTCGACCAGACTTTAACTTCCCTACTGGTTTTGAAGATAATATTTTAGGAGATAATCTGCCGCCGAGAACTGGAGTCCCAGGGCTAATTACAAATGAGCTTGCACAAAGCACTACTAGTCTTGGCAGTAGCAGTAGCAGTGGAGATGCAGGAAGACAGCATTACAGTGCAGGTGAGATTTTTCTCCACCCTCCCCACCCCGCCCATTTGTTTATAACATAACAAACAGGGAAAATTATTATGTCTGAAATCATTCATAACAGTGGAAGCTATGGTAATGTTAAGTTACTTCAAGTCTTTAAGTACGACCAAATTTGTGCTTCCATTCTGTTATCTTGCAGTAGCAGAGAGCTAATGCTTCTCTCTTTGCTAAATACAAAAAAGTTTATATGAAACACAGGGACTTAACTGCAAAAATACCTCTTCTCTGCATGTAATAGGAAGATTCCTAGCTAGTTTTAGTCAGGAACCCCTGCTTATTCATGTAAAGTTGTAATATCCTGAAAGTTCTTGAGATATTAATACAGAAAAGCAGAGAAGTGTTCGAGAACTGTAAATAGTTACATAACTGAGGCAGATCTTTTGAGGAAAAAACAAACAACAAAACTTAACAAAACAATAAAACAAAACCAAAAACCAACAAACAATACCAAACCTACACAAAGAAACAAAACCAACCCCACAGCCCCAATCCCATAATAAAAACAAAGCAGTGCACACAAAAAATGCATTTGCTTTACTGTGGAATAGGAGGTATTGGATGCATACTTGATTTGAAGTTGTGAAGGTAAATAATTGGGAAATATATAAATATATGCCTATTACTAAATTGTCCTATTTTTAATGTTGTTTTCCCCACAGTTCTAAAACTGGATGAAGTGAATCTAATTGTTTTCAGTACAGATTTGATTTGATTAGATTTGATTATTATGTTGGGAAAAAGGTGTGTTGCTGAACCAGCTTGGGGTTTGGTTTAGCTCTCTTTGCAGTACTTTAATGATGCAAATATCATAAAGCTGTCTGCATCAAGATAGGAAGAACTATCTTGCAGGTTGGACATAAACTCACCCTGTCTAGCAAAATCTCGCTGAGATACTTTCTAGTTCCAGTTAGTCAGAAGGGTTATAAGAAGTATCTATAAAGAGTGGCAGCCACCAACTGAATATATAGAATTTTCTCACAAGCATAAACTTTACCTGAAGCAGCAGAGGAGCCTTTATGACGGGGGGACTCTAGTAGTGATTTTTTTGAATGGGAAAGTTTGACTAGGCTTGTCAGAAGAAGTAATGCTGGTAGTTTTGCTTCCTAAAACTGATTCTGTCATTTCCATCTGGTAAATATATTCAAACTCCTTTTCCCCTTCTCTGGGGCAAAGCTTTTAACCCTAAAACCCAGCCTTGCCAAAGAAAGATTATTTGTTTTACTGTGATGTTAGGCATGGAAAACTTAAGCGCAGTAATAGCATGTCCGGTATCATGTGTCGTGCCTGGTACTGCCCTTCTTTTTGCTTTTTACATATAGATGTATCATTCAAGAAATCTTGAACAACTTTTTAGAGTATGTATATTGAGCAATCTTACTGCCTTCTGCCATTCCTTACTCTTTCTTCATATTTTCAGATGTTATTCATTTTATGCCTTTTTTTAGGTTATGCTTTTTTTTTTCCTTTTACCATTTTGTGATTTATTGTGTTAGACAAAAATAACGTTGAAATGTTAATCATAAAAGTGATATTTCTCCATTTTGTAATTATAATATCAGTGTAGCTCCAGAGCTAAACATGTCTTTTGAGATCATCTGGGACAATTTTATGTCTTGGTTGAGCAGAAATTATTTTATTTGTGAATGGGTGAACTACTCTTTCCTTAAATACAAGACCCAAGCAACTCTTTCTGTACAGGTGAAATTTCCTTCCCAAGAAGTATGAAAGTTCTGGATTCTGAGAAGTCAGAGCACAGCTCTTCACATAATACTAGTTTATCCAGCATTTTCCAGAACTATGCAATGGAGGTAAGATTAATAAACTTACAGACAAAATATATAATTACTCAGTATTCCTCCATTAAATACCTGTTTTGTTGGATTGTGGTTGATTTTTCTAAACAATTTTTTCCATGTTTCTACTGCAAAGATGCCTAATACTTTTAGCCCAGGGTGTGACAGTAGCTTTAAAAAAGTGAAATGTGTTATTAGAAATAGTTTTATATATCTGTCATATATAGACAGAAGACACAATTGAGGGAAGAATCAAAGCTTGAACTGAGACAGTAATTAGAGGGGAAACTGTTTTTTTTTTTCTTTTCCCTTTCAATCTTTTTGTTTGTTTTTTCTCTTTATGAAAGTTATGTGTCGATACTAAATAATAGTGGTGCATTGACTACAGCCAGCAGCTAAACCCTCACACAGGCACTTGGGTACTTCCCCTCATCAGGATGAGACAGAGAATTGGAAGAGCAGAAGCAAGAAAAAAAGTTTGAAGGCCAAGAGAAAGTTTAATAAGTGAATTGGGGGAGAAAGAAAGGAAGGGGGACAACACAAAACAAGTGATGCAAAGCCAAAAAGTCAGCACCATGACGCCCCAAGCAACAGAGCTACCTTGGAAAAACTCCCTCCCACACACCCCATTTACATGATGTTACATGATGTTACATAGTGTATTTTTGGTCAGTTGGGGTCAGCTGTCCTGGCTGTGTCCCCTCCCAACCTCTTTGTGCACCACCAGCCTCCTCACTGGGGCAGAATCTGAGAGAAAAGACGATGATGGTGTGTAAGACACTGTTCGGCAATAGCTAAGACTGGTGTGTTATCAGCACAGAGATGGTCACCACTCTAGAACACAGCACCATTAAGTCTGAATTAACACTTCATCCCAGCCAAACCCAGCACAATAGTGATTTAATATGTCTCTCTGTTTCAGTTATCATTTGTAGCTGCTGTCAGATTTCAGGTACACAGGGAATTGTCACTGCATTTCCTTTAGTTGCTTTTCTTTAAGGTGTCGTGTTATTTTGCTAGGTCTTGTGTCATTTTCTTTTATGTTTGATCTTTTGGACATTTAGGCTTGTTGGACTTTTGCAGTGCCTTGTGTAAGAGACCTAGCATAATAAAAGAAAAGATGTTGCTGTTGGGCTAATATCTAAAATACGTTATATGCTGTGTTGATCTAAAATATATGCTGTGATGGGTGGTTTTTTGGGTTTATTTCCTGTGAGAGTGAAACAGTAAAGAGGAGGCCTAAAAAATAAGGATTATAGACCATTCTTCAGCTAGTACAGGGTTATATTTTACAATCTTTTCTCCAGTTATCAATCTAGTTTAGTGATTAGACTTTTGCTAGGTATAAAAAAACTTCCTGTTTTTTTCACTTGCATTGGGCATGTGTGGCAAGGTTTTGGCAGCAGGGAGGCTAAGGGGCTGCCTTTTGTGAGAAGCTGCCAGAAGCTTCCCCTGTGTCTGACAGGGCCGATGCCACCCAGCTCCAAGACGAACCTGCCACTGATCAAGGCTGAGCCATTCAGGGACGGTGGTAGAGCCTCTGGGATAATGTATTTAAGAAGGGGTAAAAACTGCTGCATAACAGCAACTGGAAGAGGAGTGAGAATCTGTGAGAGAAACAACTCTGCAGACACCAAGATCGGTGAAGAAGTAGGGCAAGAGGAGCCCCAGGTGGTGGAAATTCTCCTGCAGCCCATGGAGGTCCATGGTGGAGCAGAGACCCACCTGTAGCCTGTGATGGACCCCATGTGAAAGCAGGTGGATGTCTGAAGGAGTCTGTGACCCCATGGGATGCATGCACTGGAGTGGGCTCCTGGCAGGACTTGTGGCCTCATAGAGAGAGGACCCCACGCTGGAGCAGGTTTGCTGGCAGGAGTTTGACCCCGTGGGGGACCTACACTGGATCAGTGTGTTCCTGAAGGACTGCACCCTGTGGAAGGGACCCACACTGGAGCAGTTCGTGAAGAACATCAGCCCATGGGAAGAACTTAGGTTGGAGAAGTTTGTAGAGGACTGTCTCCTGTGCTGGGAGGGACCCCGTGCTGGAGCAGGGAGGAATGTGAAGAGGAAGGAGCAGCAGAGACAACCCGTGATGAACTGAGCCCAAGCCCCATTCCCCATCCCCTTGTGCATCTCAGGGAAAGGAGCTGGAGAATTCAGGAGCAAAGCTGAGCCCAGGAAGAAGGGAGGAGTGGGGGAAAAGTGTTTTAAGGTTTGGTTTTTATTTCTCATTACCCTACTCTGACTTCTGATTGGCAATAAATCACATTAATTTCCTCAAGTCAAGTCTGTTTTGGCTGTGACAGTAATCACCTCAGTGATCAGCCAGCCAGGGTCAATCCACCACACCACTATAAAGGTTTCTTTTGTGTTTGGTTATTGGGGGTTTTTTGATTTATTTTTGTCATTTGTAGGGGTTTTAGTAATTTAGATATCTTGTTGTTGTTTGGGTTTTTTTTTTTTTCTTTTTTGGAGAAGAAACATACATTTACTTATACAGTTCCAAACAGTTTATGTAAGCTGAAGGTTTCACAGGAATAAGCAATTGTAAAGGCTAACTTAGTAACATTTCAGGCTAATGCTTTTTCCAGGTCCCAAAATACCTAACCAAAATGAATTCTTAGTATTTGCATTTCATAGGTAAAAGTTGTGTGGACAAGATAACTGAGTATGGTGAGTAAGTAGTGATGAAATCATGCCTCCCAGCTGGCATTCTGATACCTGTTAAACTCCTGTGGATATTAAGCCTATAAAGCCCATTATAAAAGAACGTGAAGACAAGACTGATAATATACATTCTTTGCTGCTCTAGGTGTTGATGTCAAGCTGCTCTGAATGTAGAGCTTGTGGTGCTTTGGTTTATGATGAAGAAATTATGGCTGGATGGACAGCAGATGATTCAAACTTGAACACTACTTGTCCTTTCTGTAAAAGTACCTTCTTACCTTTACTTAATGTTGAATTTAAAGACCTACGTGGTTCTGCAAGGTAAGTAGGTTTTATAGATGCTCTCTTTCTGCCTTGGCACTTGTACATGGTTATATTTTTTCACAAAAGGATCTTAGTTATATCTCCCAGTATTTTTGTCTAAGTGTTCACAAGAATGTCAGTGCCTGTTTGACACTCATGATTGTACTGAAAGAAATTATAAGTCATGTAAACTATTGAGTTTCATCGTAAAACAGCCAAAAAGCAAAGAACTTATTGCCTTTTTACCACTTCTTCTTTTCATTTATTTTTGTAAGTGTAACTATACAGAAGGTATAAGTGTTTTCATTTTGTTTAGCTTTTAGAAGAAAGCTAATGAATGAATCATGAACTTTTTAGAAGCATACGAAACATATACATCTGTCAGCATAGCATTTCTCCCAAATTAAATTTACTAACAGCTTTGAGTTACAGATGCTCCAGCTTACTGTTTCTCCAGTAGTTCTCCAGTTTAAGCTTCTCAGCTTATATTTTTACCTCTTTTAATTGCATTGTGGAGGCTGGAACTTATTTTAAGGTAATTTAAACTGAATTTTCACTGTAGTGGTTATTGCTGTGAAACAGTTTCCATGAGTGTTCTCTAAAACTAAAACTGGACATCTGTGGAATGTGTACTTAAAAACCTTAGCAAAGCAAGACACATTTCTGTTATCTCATGCCTGTAATAGTGTGGGGTCTTCTAGTCTGTAATGTTACATTACAATATCACCCATTTTCAGTGGTGTGTCAGCTATTGATGTGTTGTTGCTGATTAGGAACCACAACAAACTAAGGTCACTTGTAATGATTAGTGTCCAGCGTAGCATTACCTGTCTTGCAGATCAAATCTATATATGTGTTTATATGCCCATATGAGTTGCAGAGGAGGAAGCAGGATGATGTTTGTGTCCAGTTGTCAAGAATTTTGATGTTGTGCTTCCTTATTTTTGCTACTTTTTGAAAGTAAATGTAGAAAATAATAACTTTATGCTTACATCTTAACCTTTTTATTTCTCTCCCCTCCCATTCATGTTATAACCTAGCTTTTTCCTGAAGCAAAGTACCTCAGGAGATAGTTTGCAGAGTGGTACCCTTCCATTAACCACGGATCCGTTGGAGCAGAAACTGTTGGCCAGTCCAGCTGTTGGTGACTTGATCAGTTTTTCAGATCACCCACAGTCCAGCCATACCATAGCTGAAGAAACAGGCTCTGCAGCAGAGCAGAGGTGGGTAAACGAGGGTTGTTAGTTCTGTCAAAAATATATCAACACTTCCAATATTTCTCCTGTGTTTCTAAAGTCAAGGTTGGCTTATGTACCAAATATGGTGGACAGGTAGAATTGTGACCTGACGATGATCTGTTTCCCCTCATTCTTTTTGCATGTTTTAAGTGTGCTTTTATCAATTTGAAGTAAGCTTGTTCCACTAAATTGGGTTTTAGAGTTACAACTGTCAAAATAGATTTTCAGGACCATGCACTATTGAGTATAGGTAAAGCTTCTACTCAGTTTTGTTAGAACACACCTTTTAAAGATACACAGAAATTTAAGCATTACTTTTCCTTGTGTTTAGAATTAAATAAGAAGGGCACTGTATTATGGGGAAAAATAAGTCAGTTTTCTGGAACACACTTTTTTAAGAGAAACCTCTGGGAGGCCTCAACACTCATACTGAGCTTGTCTTCTATGATAAGTAATACTGGCATAAAACTGAAATTCAGAAAGAGAATATGACTTTTGAAACAGCTGGAGCAAAGAAGCATTAAGGACAAGGTGTCATGCTGGAAGAGGGAAGAACTGAAATAGTGCTGCTATGAATTTTGACCTTTTTGCTGGGATTTAATGACATTTTGTTGCAGAGGCTAGTGTGTTTGTTGCTGGTTGTTTTGTTTGTTTGTTTTCTAATCATCATTCGGTTTGGAATTCCTGAGCATCAATGCTCCTGAGCTAACAAGTTAATACCTGTATCAGACTATTGGAAGTTAAATATTTTAAACTCTAAAAATTAATGGTGTTAATGCTTATCTTAATCCCTTAACTCTGCTGCCATATATTTTTATCTAAAGACAAATTTAAGAGTGAGGGTCACCTCTAAATTAATCTCTTCCCTCTCTTTACAGATTATTTGGAAGCGGATATTTTCTGTTTCACTTGATGTTTTTTCTTCTTTATTCTGTATTGTAGTTGAATTGATTTTATCCATTGTTTCATTTATAACAAGCACAAAATTAATATTCCCAGATATGCAAATGCCTTGATTGTATTAATTAAATTTGACAAGCTTGTAATAGGAGTTTGCTTAAATTAACTTGTTGGATGAAGTTGATGCTTACAATTTTATTTTTTTCAGTTATTTGTGCATGCAACTCAAAAATAGTTTTCTGTAATATTTTTTTCTCTTCTTATGACATTTAGAGAAAGTAAATATAAAGGGAAGAGAAAGTAAAAACGAGCATAGTCAGAACAAGATAGTCTTTGTGTGTTGACAGAACTGTGGATTGCTGTTTTTCTAAGCAAGGTGAAGCTGTACCAGCGTAATGGTACCTACACAGAACTGCAGTGCTTTTGGATTTGTGTCTTAGGTTATACCCAGCTGCTTTTCTTGAAGGATGGTTATACTGTCCTGAAGGGCATTTTGTTGTTTTTTATTTTTTCCCTAAACTTTGGAGCTAACTGGGTGAATATGATTCCTTGTTCATAGAGAAACTTGATTTGGGATACTTAATTGGCAGCCTTTCTCTGCTTCCTTCCTGTTGCCATAGGAATGCTGAGTAGTTTCATATTAGCATATTCTCTCTAAAATCCAAACAGTGATGTGGCAGAAGAACAGAGTAAAGATCCTAGAACCATGAAGACGTCTGTCAATAATCCACTAAAAAGGGGAGTGTCCTTGACTCGGAGCCACAGTGTTGGAGGTCCACTGCAAAACATTGATCTTTCCCAGAGACCGTCTCATGGCATTTCAACAGTTAGTCTTCCAAATAGTTTGCAAGAAGTTGTGGTAAGTCGAGAAGCTGCACATTCTGTTGACAGCAAAATATTGAATGCAATGAACTTACAATGAATAACGTTCTACTGCTATCATTCTTGTCTCTTTGGAGAAATGGGAATGGCCAAGCATATTATCATGTTCTTATGAGAAAAAAAAAAAAAGAAAAAAGGTCTTGGTTCAGTATATCTAAAATTGCATTTTCAGTACAGTGTAGAAACGATGCTGCTTGCTTTGAAATGTTCTCTCTAGCAGAATGAAGCTAATCTTTGTCTTTCTAGTACTGGAATATTGTTTTAAAAATAACTCAACTTCTGCAACACACTGAACAAAATAGTGCAAACAACACACTGTTGCAAGAGTGAAAGTTTGTTCCTTTTCCACACATTTACTTACACTCATCTATATTCTTCTAGGTTTACCTGTTCAGTGGATGGGTAGGTAAAGTAAGAGGGAATACTGAGACTATTACATTATTCTGGCACATGAAGCAAAGTGTTTCTGCACTCTCCTTGTGCTTTTTATTGGCAAGAAGCTGTCTTTAACATGTGAACTCATGATTCGGTTCCACAGCTGATGTAATTACTGAGATTCTTCTGAAATCTCTGTTGCCACTGGCTTTGTACAAGTTTAGATAGCTTGAAACTGCGCAATCAGGAAAAAGTTATAACAAATTAGCATTTTCTTTTTTTCATGTCATAGAGCAACCTTAGATGATTGTTCTTTAGAGTTAAGAAACACCTCAACAGTCAAAACTGCTAATGGTATTAAAATTATTGTGTGTTCAGTACTTCCAGAGACTTCTACCAAATATCGAAAGAAAATGGGGGTTTTCGGGGCAAGTAATCCTGAAGAGTATTTCTGGAAGAAAAACCTTTAATTTTGTAACAATAACAAAAAATTATTTTGTTTGTATTGTTTTGTCTTTAGGATCCTTTAATAAAAAGACCTAACCCTTTACCTGTATCTGTACCCTACTTGAGCCCTTTGGTACTGCGTAAGGAGCTTGAATCACTGTTGGAAAATGAGGGAGAGCAAGTAATTCATACATCCAAATTCATCAATCAACACCCCATAATTTTCTGGAACCTAGTTTGGTATTTCCGACGGTTGGATCTACCTAGCAACTTACCTGGACTCATTCTAACATCTGAACATTGTAATGATGGAGTGCAGGTAAATGGCCAGTAGAACTGCGGATAGTAGAGTAAACTAAATTTGAGAGTTTAGTTCAAAAAGAGTTGGTGACTCATTTCTGAGTAGCTTGGGTCTAGATTCCTGGGTTTTATAATACAAGTAGATAGGTTGGTTTTCTGCAAGGAATCTTGAAGGAATATGAGTGAAAACAGTAATCAAATTCTAGTCAAGCTGCTCTGTTTTAAAAAGCCAGAGAATAAGATTCATTAAAGAGAAGGCTGATACATAGAAGGAGACAAGATGTGTCTGTGGAGAACTCAGAAATTGCAGTACATTGTAATCCACATAGTGTGGGTTACATACTTCATTATAGTAAACCTTTTAAGTTATTGGTCAATATGTTTTGTTCTTTTCCACTGCTAGTTTTTGCTATTCGAACTCCACTGAGTTTCATTGAATGTATGAATGGAACAAAATAATGTAGATTGGATGCTATCTTTTGAGTATTTTGCTTTTCCTGTTTTAAGGAGCAGATGTTTTTCTGAAACCTGTATGATTTTTGTGTGTAAATACTAAATTCAATAGGTAATTGCATATGATGAACAGACAAAAGTAATATTTTTCTATCTATTTGTATATGCACTTTAGTTTTAAAATTCTCTCCCCCCATTTAAGAAAAAAACCCACGTAGAACCTAGAACAATTTTCCCAGAATTGAGGTTGAAGACCAATACTAATGAAATATAAAGCATGATGGGAAAATACGGTGCATTAGCAAGGAAAACCACAACATTGGACATAGTATCCTGTCGTTACTAGTTTAGATTGACACACTAGTGGTAAATTTTTCTTGCCCACTAATTCTTATTGTATTAGTGATTCCAGAAGCACTTAATTTTATAAAATAATTATGAAACTACTGTTTTGAGTGCCATATATTTTTAATGGAAAGAAATGGTTGATATTTGTATGCAAATACTTTTTTTTTCTTGTTTGTTGGGAAGACCAACACACAGACATGAGAAAACACAGGGTGAGAAAACACAAAGGTATAGCATGATAAGCAGTACAAATCAAGTAATGTGTTTGGTGCATGAAAAATATTTTTGGACGTATATAATAATAAATATTTTCTTCAGATATCTGTAGAAAGCAGAATGCTCCTCATACATTAGGCTAAACTAGAAAGGGCAATTAAATGTTACAGTACTTGTGCCTTTGCTCTCGTTGAATTCAGTTTCCACTAGAAGACAACTATTGCTCTTTGTTGGATTCAAGATAAATAAACAATTTTTTGTTTGTTTTCAAAATGAGTAAAATAGCAGATAAGAAGACTGTACTGATGTTTTTAAAACTTTTTCTCTTTTTTCATGTTTTTAGCTTCCTTTGACGTCACTTGCTCAAGACAGCAAGCTAGTATACATCCATCTTCTGTGGGACAATATCAACCTCCACCAAGAGCCAGGGGAGCCTCTGTATATATCTTGGAGAAATCTCAGTAAGTAAAACAAATGTTACAGAAAGCAGAGGGAGCAGAGTCTGTGGAAAGAAACAGGGTTTTAGTGTCTGAAGTGTATGTGGCCCATCAAGTTGGAAAGACTTTTTAGTGTGTGAAGCATCTGCAATCCCTTAGGTACTTAACATAGTCTTGGTGTCAGATTATTTTTGACAATATTGTACTCATCTGTGTGAAAAGGTATGTTATCTGTTCTTTATATTTCATATACTTATAAACAGGGTGGCAGAATTTGCTCTAGATGAGTTGCTAAATAGGCTTCACCTGATTTGAATGTTTCACTTCATTATCTGGTTATATTCTATGCAGGCATGAAAAAGAAGACTGTTTTACAATTAAGTATCTTGTGTTTCTTTAAATGATGGAAAGTCACATGATCCATCAATGTATACATTGAGCAGCCTACCTGACTGTCAAAAAGCAAGATCCAGTAAAGCCTTTGTCTACCATAACTTCATTTGTAAGGAAGAAAAAACAGGCAGACTACTTATGAGAAATTTGGGCTTTCATTACTTCTGATCAGCAAAAACCCTTTGTTCACTGAAACCCCTCAGTCTGTGTTTTAACTTTTAACAACTGTGCTAAAAACTATGAAGCACAGTAATTCTGGTTTTAAGGAAGAAAAAAAGAGTTTGCTTAAAAGTGTCCTAAAAACAGACTGATCAGAAAATTAGAGTCAAGAGCGCACAATAAGATGTGTTTCTGTCAGCTTCTAGAAAAGCATATTTATTTGTGCATAATACATTAAAAACATCCCCAAAGCATTCAGGCATGAATGAAGATGCATAAATATGTGAGTTTATGTCAATAAAGGAGCAAAAGTCCTGTTTTACATGTGGAAGAAAAGTAGTAGTGTTGTAGATAAGGCTCTACAGCAGTGGCAGGAAGTATTTGGAAAACAGGAAATGACATTTGTAAACTGTCATATAAGACAATTTTATGAAAACCTTAGGCTGGCTTGATTATGATTGCTAGCCTTGGTCTACATTCTATTTACACACCATGTGCTTGCTGCCTGATCTGTAGCCTTATTTTTTGGTCAGTAAATTGACATAATATTCCCTCATGAGTCACTATTTTCCAAAGAATAATAGGTCAGTGTTACTCTGGAAGTGGCAATGTAATGAACAAATCATAATGGTAAGTATGTTGATCATTTTCTTTGCAGTTTAACACAACAGTGCATTGTTTATTTTAAAATGTAGCCCAAAGTTATTAATGAATTCTAGGTGGCTTTTAGAAGGGCTTTGGTGCAAAAAGTTTCTTTGATGAGAAATTTAACAGTGTTTTCTTCTTTGTGTAAAAATAACCTTCTTGGAGTGAACTTAGATTTTGAAACTTAACCATATCAATAAACCTGAGCTATCAAACCATCACAGGCAGCATCTGATGCTGGCTACTCTTCAGTCTCATATTTTTCTGTCATGTGGGAGCTCTTGCACATGGATACATGATGTATCCTGTCGATTTTATGGTGGAGTAAAGGCAAAGGCAAAGCCTTTCCATTATAACAAATCAAAATGAAAAAAAAAAAAAAAACAACAAACCCAAACTTTACTGTTTTAATAATTAATACTGATGCACTTCCCAGATTCTACTGAGAAGAGAGCTTCTACTGTGCCAGAAGATCAGCAGGCAACAAACACTTTGTTGGAGAACATCAAGCTGAGTATTCAACACAATAATGTTGAGAAACCAATCAACCTCCTCCTACACAAAGTTAAGCCAGATGTGAAGCGACAGAGGTAAAGGGGTAATCTCATCTTACTTTGTCCCCACTCAAAATTAAATGAGATCAGACTGTATACACTTCATGATAATAACTCCATAAGAACCTCTTGGGAATATTCAGTTTCATTTGTGTCCACCCAACACAGTGTATATTTGTTTATGCCCAGGTTTCCAAACAGATATATAGTTCATCCAAATCAAATGGATATGGTCATTTGCAAATTAATAAGAAAAATGCAGGTATTGACTATGCAGACTTTGGTGTTGCTCCATATTTAGCGAATTGACAAATACAAGTGTGCAGCATGCTATCGCTGTCTGAAATATTCTCCAAACTACCTAGTTATACCTATTAAAATTCCACCAACCTGGAGTACTGGCTAAAAAAAGTGGATACAGCCTGATACACAAACAAAGGGAGACATGTAGATAACACTTCTGTGGTATATTTTTGCCATCTATGTTAAAATTCAAAGATGGCTCCATACAAAAGTACAGCCTCTGAAGTAAATGACAGCAGATAAAGGTGTGTTTGAAGTCTATCATGCTATGTCACCTTTGCTTCTGTGATTTGTAGTTACTGAAAAGAAACTACAACTAATTTGCCTTAAGAAGAATCTTTGTGAGTTGCGCAAGGAAAAAAAAATATCTATTTTTTTAGTAATGTCTAGCTTTGAGATAGGTTGTGACGTTCTGAAACAAAAAACAGAGTACGAGTGATCTGAAATAAGCCTGTTCACTGTACTTCACCCTCAGGCAGGAATGAATTAATTAAGAAGTGTTCCTTAATTTCATATTTCTTGTTTTTCTCGAGTTTTTATGGCATGTTTGACACATGGATTTTTTTTTTTAATAGAAAATGTAACTGCTGACATTTGGTGATAGTATAACTCCATGTGTTAGGAGAAATATTTATGAGAAATGAGAGGCATGAGGAAACCTGAAGCTAGTAATCATGTAGATTTCTTTACAAGCAAGCTTAACAGAACGGTTGCAGAAGCTGCACTCTGAGAGGTGGCAGATGCCCCATCCCTGGAGATGTTTCCAGGCCAGGCTGGACGGGGCTCTGAGCAACCTGATCTAGTTGAAGATGTCCCTGCTCACTGCAGGGGGTTGCACTAGGTGACCTTTGAAGGTCCCTTCCATCCTACAGTCTTCTGTGATTCCACTGACTTTCTAAATGTAGGGTAGTTGTTGGTTTCATTGATTTGCTCTTCAAAATATTTCCTAGGAGTTTTTACAGAGAAATTCTTTTCCTGTCGCTGGTGTCTCTTGGAAGAGAGAACATTGATATTGGTAAGTAAAATATACTGTGAAATACATAGTGCCAGTGTATGAAATACATGAATACTATATAGGAAAACTAGTGTAAAAAAAATCAACTTTTCAACCATGTGTTTCCAATTAGCTTTTCAGTCGCTGTGTTTTAGTGAAAAGTACTGTTCTGTCACTCTCCATGTAGGTGTTGCTTTTATGAAAATGTAATTTAGATGAGGCCATTATTTTTGACTTTGTTTGAAACCAGTAATCAGTTATTTGAAAAAAACTTTATTAGCTTGAAGATTTAATTTCTTATGTCTGAAAACTTGTTCTTAGACTTGTCCGTCATTCTCCAACCAACGTATTAGACCTATGTCATCTAGCCACCTGATTGCCCACCCTTTCCTGATGTCCTCTACCCTGAGTTCTGTTTGATACAGGGCAAGCTAAGGGACTCCCTTGTGAGACGTCACAGGGGAAATACCCTGGGAAAAGGCAAACCATGTTGTGATAGAATTAATGGGCATCTGCTGTGATGCATTGTGATGCTCCAGTGTGAAGATGCTTTTCGGTTTCTCTGAGAGGACTCATTTTGGAAAAAAAAAAATCAGCAGCTTTTGTTAAGTATTTTATTATTATATAAAAATCACTGGAAGTATTTTATAGGAACAGTAGAGTGCATTGTACAGGGTTTCTTAAATAACCTCAGCTATGCTTTTTCTATTTCAGAGGTTTTTGACAGCGAATACAGACTTGCACATGAAAGGCTACCAAAGGATGTTCTTGAAAAGATGGAGAAAATAGATGCTCCACCAAGCAGCAGGGTTGAGTGCTGTAGGAAGTGCTTCGGAGCACCTTTAATATAAAAAGGAGGAAAACAGACACTAAACTTCAGTAAGACAAATGTAGAGGTAAACAAACCAGGAGCGTGGCGATATATACACTTTGAATTCCAAAATATGGTAACTGAGCAATTTGTCAAAGCAATTTCATTGTGCTACAACATATATTCTTGTCTTTCATTTCATGACACATGGTGTAAAGTATGTAAAAGTGTTTTACAACTGTATTAATAAGGTGAGTTGGTTTCAGTGATTGGTCTGCTTTTATTTTTTTCTTGTATATACTTCTCCTTTTCCTTCTTCAGATCTTTCCCCGAAATACCAAGTTGTTCAATAAGGTGATGATTAAACAACAGCCTATATTTGGTGACTTTCTTAAGGGCCACCAATATTTGAATATTTAATGAAATAGCTTTCCTGCCACAGAATACTAGATTCTTCACTACTTCTTTAAAATGACCTTTACCTAAAGAGGGATCTGTGTATTGGTGTGCAGTATGTATGTATGAATGTAAATATTTGAGTCCTTACATTGGAAGCTGCAATGCAGTTGCTGTTGTCAGATTATAGTACTTAAAATCACTACCCTTCTCCTTACCTTTCTCTCAATCAGTATTCTAGATTATCTTGGGCTGACTTTTCATAATGTGTATCTATAGTTGTAAAAACCAGAAACTTACACTCCATTTTCCTGTATTCTGTATCTGACAAATTAAAGAAGCTATGAACATACTGCCACTTTCTCCAAAAGCATGATAGACTTCTACACTAAGCAGCTCAGAAATAGATGGCTTTCTAAAAATTAGACAGGAAGCTTAATTGGTGTTAAGATACATACAACGTTTGTCGAACAGATCCTTTCTGCAAAGTTATCCTTTATACTATATGTATGTATGCTTAAAGAAGTGTCTTTTCCTTAAATTCTTTATCATCCTCTTCCATGGTTTCATGCTAGCCTGTGGGTTAATTATTTTGCACTGATAGTCCAAATTCTATATTTCAGTTAAAATGTATTTATAAGTGTGGTCTTCAAGGTGTATATTCGCACAAATGAAGTGCTTGAGTGTATGATCTGAAAAGATGAATCCATCTTTTTTATTGCTTTTAGTAGATAAGACACTTCCTCGCCTCACGTATCTAATTGACTATGGTAGTCGTAGTCTTGGCAGGAAGAACCTGGATACTTTGTTTATATGATGTAATGAATATGATAAGATTTATTCCAGGTTTTTTGCTGAAATTTAATGGTGTGGCTTTTCTGATGGAGTTATTCCTAGAGAAAAGGAGAGTAAGATTTGTAGCATATTACCAAGGAGCATAGATAAAACAATAATCACATATGAGTATGAATGTATTTACTTCATACTACTCTCTTTCTTAAGGACTTTCATTCTTGAATATGATGAGGGATGAAGATCTGTCTGGAACAGCCTCTACATGAAAGAACAAAATCAACCTTTGTTTTTTCATGGGGCTAAAACAAAGGATTTGCACTATTTGTGACAAAATACATTATAGACTGTTTTCTTGTATTTTGTCAGAAAGTGCTGATTCTGAGAATATGGGGATATTGCCTGGACAGATTATCTCCTGAAAATATTGTGCTTTCTCAACAATGAAAAGCACGAAAGCACACACTACCTTTTTTTTTTTCATTCTTTGTTCTATGGGTTTATGCATGGTTGCTTGCCGATATCTGATCTACATCACAGTGGAAGAGTAGAGTTTGATTCTTCATATTTTCCTTTCTTCTCCTATTTCATAATTTACATGCACAGTTCCATCCTTTTAAAGTAAAAGTCTCTCTGAAGCATTTGTCCAAGCAACTTAATACTTCTGCAAATCAAAATGGCAAATTTTCCTGTATAATTCTATACTGTTCTTCAACACGCAGCTATTAAAAAATCTTTTTGGGTATTAAATGAACAAACCATATGATTATGCAATGCAACTTGAAAGGAATCAAGTTTTAGTTATCCTTAAATCCTCCCAGCTCATTAAATTACAAAGAAAATCTATCTAGTGAGTGCTGTTTCAGGTAGTGACATCCATATTGTTTTTAAACCATTGTAAATAATATTATTATAAACTAAATTATGTAAGCAGATCACCTTCATTTCAAAACAACCTTTGTATCTTTTGCTGAAAATACAGATTAATCAGGCATTAGTATTGTAGAAAAAGCCGAGGCATATTGTGTCCCAGCATCTAGTGCTAAATGTTTGGCTTTCTCCAGATATATACACGGAACATAAAACCCCCTAAAGCCCAAGGGGAAAGGACAGCTGCATGATTTCAGGTTATTCTTGCAGAAGATTTAACTTGGTTTGATTTATTCCTGCATATTGGCGTTTCTGCACACTACAAATTAACTTCTATTCCCGTTGTAAGTACCTGGATTTCAAAGTGGTAGAAGTCCTGCATGCAACTACTTGAAATATTGAATCTGCCTCTTGAAATTATTTAATTTAGAATGACAAAGTAAGCACATACTCTTATATATATATTTTATGTCTAGTTTTTAAGAGCTAACAATTCAGCTTGTTTTGGAATGAAATCCATAGCTCAAATGAAAAAGGAGATCTCTGAAAGTGATCTGTTTATTAAGTTTTCATCTAAGGAGATGCTTTTTTTGTGGAGGAAAAAAAAAATCACAAAAATTCAAAAGGAATTAAGAACTGTGTTTTATTTGTTTCTAGTTGTTTTCTCTCCTTTCAAATGCATTTTTACCACTTCCTTTTCTTCCTTTGATGTTTAGGTCTCCTACAAACAGGTAGAGACTGCAGGTTTTCCTACACAAACTTTCTCAGGTGTAGGCTTCCCTAATTTGAATGCTGAAAAAACTCTAAGTGTACATAAGAAAAGGGCACGGCATATAATAGGTTATTTGGCATGGCTCGGTACACATATGGTTGAAAATCTGGCCAAAAATCAACAGGGAAAAGCCTTCAAAAGTTTTTTTGTGAGTGCACTTTTGTCTTTCTAAAATTGGGCAGTAAAAGCGTATGAAGTTTTTCCCAGCATCTTAGTAATAGCATGAACTTGGGCTAAATAGGAATGACTTAGTTAGCTACAAATGCTTCTAATTTGTTTGACACCCCACTCCTAGTAACTTGAATTTATCTGAACCCGTAACACAGGAATGAGCTGTAGAAAGTGTTGCGAAGGAAGGGTGTGGATAAGCTTGGTCTTGGTTCTGTTTTGCTCTCACTGTAAGCAGGAAAAGTAGAATTTTGCTCACTTGCAAAACTCTTGCCTACAAATACTCTTTCTAGTCTGGCATGTAGCTGAACAGCCAGTGTGCAGGAGATGGCTCTTCTGTGCGTATTTTGGAATTCTCAAAGAAAATGGTTGCAGATCAGTAGTAATTTCAAGACCTGCAATGTGTGCACAAAGTGAGGGTGTAAACAGGATTACCTGTGTGGATGCAGACTCTCAATGACTGTCAGGTAATCCAAAGAACTTAAAGTTTGTGTTGGAATAACAGTTACCACAGAGAAGCTTCCCTGAGTTGTTGCCCTAAGGATGTTGAACTGCAGGAAGTTATGCTGAGAAGACACCATCTTGCACCTTTCACCCAGCTATGAAACAGTTATATATAGCTTCTGTGCTTATATGAAAATAGCAAATTTTTGTACAATTAAAACAACAAATGGTGTCCTAAAGGTTTACAGTCAGGATTCTTATGTGTCAAAGATTTTCTTTATACATTATAAATACATTCTGGCACATTACCAAGGCCTAACAACTTTCAAAACCCCGTAGGTATAGGAGGCTGATGTGGCTGCAGTATTGACACAGTAATAGGTACCAGCTTTTACAGGTTGCTAGAAGCATCTGTATGTTACTTATATCCCGTTGTCACATTTTATATAACTCAATTTTAAACAGTACAATTTTAATGCAAAATATTTTATTTAGTATATATATTTCAAACTAAATCCATTTGTTTTGCAGGTAACTTAGTCATGTTCCTAGTGGAATTTCACATTGGTTAAGCTCAAGCTACATTGCACTTGTGAATGAGTAATTTTATTCCATTCTAACTGTGAATTAATAGCTTTTTGTTTTGCTGCAGCTAGAAGAATATACCTTTCATTGAATAACTGCAACATAGGGGATATTTTCAAAATGTATATTAAATTAGATCATAGAAATTATATTTTTAAAATGAATTGTTAAAATGTAAGTAACTTGAATCCACTCAGTTTTCTCTTTTAAAAATTATTAATTCAACAATTATTTCAATGCAGTAACTTTACTTCATTTAACGGTATGCAGGTCATCTTATTCACATAACTGTACAGTTTAAAGAAAGGGTTTTTTTCTTTTAACTAATAGAAACCATAAGGTGCCTTCTGTATATCAGCTTTTCATTATGGACCTTTTTAAAAAAAAAGAAGCAAACACCCTTGTAACTTTAAAGCCTTGATACTGAATGGTTGAATTGGACTCTGGTTCTATACTCTACTGTGCTGTATATTATGATGCATACAATGAGAGAAATGGATGGGGTTTTTGTTTGTTCTTTCAGTCTGCATCAATCAATGGTGCAAATAAAAGGGATTGTTTGCTGTTTTTAGAAGCACATTAAGCTCCCTCTAGGAGCTTAAAATAAACTGTGTTGTAATGAGGATAAAAGGATGTAGTGTGACTAAATTATGAATTTATTAAGTGAGCTGGCAAGTTTTCTTTAATGCAATAAAATTTGCACTGGTGTAGAGACTGTTTTGAACTGTCAAAAAATGGCATCCATTTGCTGTGCTTTGATTAACAAGTGTTTCTCTGTAATGTTTTTGTACATTTGACAAATGTTTCTTGAGTTTAAAAGGGCACTCTGCATATTCTAAATTCTGTATAGATATCTTAGACTAAGAAATGAATTTTAATGTATTTCCCAAAATAAAATATGTATGCATCCTCTGTAAAATTTCACTTGTTCAAGCTTTTTTGCCATTGAAACTTACATGCTTGACAGAATTTAACCTCACATGCAAATTTAGCCTATAGTTGAGGAAAAGCAGAGCCTGCATCTTTTGGAAATTGTTTCATAGTACCTCAGTGACTCCTGAATGTTGGGAAAGAGCAGGAGCAGTTGCAGTGTGGGGAGAGGAAAAGATGAGATTCACTTGTGGGGATTTGGTTCATGAGAAGGTGGCTCTGTGGCACCTTAAGCAAGCCATGGGGACTAGCAGAGGTAAGAAGTGAAGAACAGGCTGAGGGAGGCAGAATCTATAAAGATATGCTATTTGCAATAAAGTCTTGCACCCTGGCTTCCTGATGATGGAGCTGCTGCTCTCTGCTGACCAGGAAAAGCATCAGTGCATCAGTGAGTGGGAACAGGTTGGTGGCTGTCCTTGATGGAACGCCTCCTGGGAGTTCTGGTTTCCTAGTGCCTTTGTAATGGGGGCACAGAGTGATGCTTTCAGGGATGTGTCCTCGCTTGCAAGAGACACTGGTGGGCCTCCTGCTTCATAGCATGCAGGTTTACATGGTTTCCACATTTGTTTATGTTTTAAATGGGGTGGTGAGGGGAGGAGTGAGGCTGGGATGAAATTTAAGTAGTAGAGACTGCCAGTTACTGTCAAGTGCTTCAGGCCTTCACGACTGAGTATCTTTCAAACTCCCTCATGTTTGGCAGTCAGGTCATTAATCAGTTAGTAAAAAAAAAAAAAGAGTACCAGACCCTAAAGACATTTCTCTCTGAAGAAACTGGTACACATAGAACAAACTGTTAGCTTGTAGAGAAGATTCACAATAAACTCGTATTTCAGGCCTGTTTTTAGGTACAGAGCTCCAGAACACTGTCTTTTGGACCTTTCTTTTATAACCTTGTTACAATCAGAATGACTTTCTTGTTTAGCTCTGCTTTTGTCCCTGCTGTTTTTTTAAGAATACTGCCCTCTGAAAATACTACGCTGCCTTTCTAATACGCTGCCTTTAACGTGGCCTGTTGTGAGGGGAGGCTGAAGGAAGGGAGGGTGTAACAGGCAGGAACAGAAGTTTGCACTTGAGGAATCCTTAAAGCAGCGTGTTTGAAGATGTAGGGTGGAGGGAACTGCTGCCTTCTGTGCAAAAATTGAGAAACTTGAGGGAGGGTGATGGTAGAAGGCAATAGCAGAAGGAACTTGATTAAGGAAGCCCTGATCCCTCCTGTGTCCGGAGCTACCATCAGAATATTCATTAGTGTTAGTTTTTCCTAGCTCTGTAAAGACAAACTTCTCCCGTCTCTGAGTAGGAATAAAGGAAGAGTCACTAATTTGCCAAGCCGGAGAAAATCTGATGGGGTTTGAAAGGAAACACTAAAGTCCTGCCTCTGGTTAGGAATAACCTCATGCAGCAGCACAGGCTGGGTGCAGACTGGCTGGAGTGCAAGTGAACAGGAAAAGGCCTTGGATTCCTGGTGGACATCAATCTAACCAGGAGTCAGCAGATTGCCCTTAATATCAAAGCAAGCCACTGGTGTCCTGGGGTGAACGAGGCAGAGCATTACCAGGCAGGTGGAGGGGAGTGATCTTTCCCCTCTAGTCAGTGCTGGTGAGTCGTGTCTGGGTGCCATGTCCAAGTCAGGACGCATTAGTACAAGGGAGACTTGGACATTCTGGAATGACTCCAGTGAACGGCCACAAAGGTCATGAGGGACTTGGAGCATCTGTCAAGCAAGTGGAGGCTGACAGAGCTGGCATTGTTCAGACTGGAAAAAGCTGGTGGGTTGGGAAGGAGGTAATCCATGTGTCCAAATACCTGATTGCGGGGTGGTAGGCAGGTGGACAAGACAAAGCCAGACTCTTCTCAGTGGCACCTTGTGCTGGAAGAGGCAATGGACACACAGTTGAACTACAGCAAAATCCATTTAAATAATTGTGAGGATGGTCAAACACTGGAATAGATTCCATGGAAGGCTGTGGAGTTTCCATCCTCTAAAAAAAAGCTCAGACCTGACTGAACAGTCCCCTGATTTGGCAGGGATTTCCACTACAGACTTGTGGGGTTGCCTAAGTCAATATGGGGTTTTTTACAGTGAGAACAATTAATCACAGGAACCTCCCCAGGTACACAGTACATTCCCCTCTAGTAGAAGCTTTTAAAATAGGACTGGACAGCATGCTAGATAGGCCCATCTAGGCTTTCTTGTCAACAGTTGGACCAGATGATTTTTCAAGGTCCTTTCCAACCTGGGCTGTTCTGTGATTCTGTCATGGTATACCTGATTTGTACTTACAAACCCAGGACTGGAGAACGAAGCAGCAGAGGAACCACAAGGGAAGATTCAAGGAAACAAGTCATGGAAAACAGTGCAGGGTAGCTTTTTGTCATCAGGGATTAGGGACAAGGCCACACATTGACAGCTTGAAAAAAGTAACCAGCACCCCCCACACTTTTTTCACCCGTTAATACAACAGGGTATTAGTTGCACGGCTTCTGAGAAAGACTTATTAGCAGCGTATAGAGTAGGGCATCTGAGGACAGATTTCTTCCAGGCCACACTAATCTCAGTGTTTGGTGACCCTGAGTGGAGTGCCTCTTAATCATATGCCAAGTAAGCGTTACTAGGATCCAAAAAGAGGAGGCTAGAGACTGTTGAGAAATTGTATGTATGCTCTTCCACAGATTAAAGTTCCCGGCATTGTGAATTTAGTGAGTGCTAATCTCATACTTTAAGATACCTCCTTTTGGTTGACAGTGCTTGTTCATGCTGCTTTTACAGTAAACATTTGTGTGTATGGAAACTGTTTCTTTAGTAAGCAGGTTAAGGATGTCATACAAAGCACAATTAACAGCTAGATGATACACAGATTGATCTTTTTCTCCACATCAGTTTTTTGCAGCTGGAAGACTAGCATTGTCATAGATGTATTTGTGAAAGGTAACACTTTTTATTCTAGTGAAGCTCAGGTTTAAAAGGGCCTATGTGGCTATCCTCACTATTGACAGAAAATAAGCTCTTGTTAAATTGTAGGCCTTGAGCATGGCCTCCACAACAATTAAAAATTATTTAACACATTTAACTGCTACTGCTAACCCTCTTTGCCTTTGCTGATTATGTAGTTGATTTGTCATTTGAAAACAGTCCCATTTTTCTACCACCTCAACTGTTGCACTGTGAAGGACAGCCCAAAGGGAAACCTGAGTTTCAAAACTGTGTTGGCCAATTCTCTTGGTCTGAGGCTTCTACTGCACACATGCTTCATGGCAAATTCTGCCCTTGTCAGAGATCAGTATCCCTTCATCACAACACAACTCCAAAGTTCAGGGATGGCAATTTGTTCCTTCTATGTCCATAATCTACTGACAACAAGTCATATGTTCTCCAGCTTTCTACAGGCATATTCCACATTCAGTGTATTAAAAAATTGCTTCTAGACAGGTGGGCACCTAGCTTAACAGAGCCTTGCTGTGCACACAGAAGGGGAAAAAAAAACAGCTTCGTAACTTCTAAGGTTGTGATAAAGCCTAATAGAAGAAATAGAAGCACTTACCTCAACAAAAATTAAAGTGGATCCTGCTACTATTTTAAGAACTCAGGCAATTTCTTTAGTCATAGACTCTTAACAAATATTCTTAAATCAGAGCAGTAATCACAGAATCACAGAATCGACTGGGTTGGAAAAGACCTCAGAGATCATCGAGTCCAACCCTTGGTCCAACTCTAGTCCGTTTACTAGATCATGGCACTAAGTGCCATGTCCAATCTCAGTTTAAAAACCTCCAGGGACGGCGAGTCCACCACCTTCCTGGGCAGCCATTCCAATGCCTGACCACTCTCTCTGTAAAGAATTTCTTTCTAATATCCAGCCTAAATTTCCCCTGGTAGAGTTTAAGCCCATGCCCCCTTGTCCTATTGCTAACTGCCTGGGAGAAGAGACCAATCCCCACCTGGCTATAACTTCCCTTCAGGTAGTTATAGAGAGTGATGAGGTCACCTCTAAGCCTCCTCTTCTCCAGACTAAACAACCCCAGCTCCCTCAGCCTCTCCTCATAGGTCTTATGTTCAAGTCCCTTCACCAGTCGTGTTGCTCTTCTCTGGACCCGCTCCAGCACTTCAATGTCTTTCCTGAACTGAGGGGCCCAGAACTGAACACAATACTCCAGGTGTGGACTCACCAATGCAGAGTACAGGGGAAGGATCACTTCCCTTGTCCTGCTGACCACGCTGTTTTTGATACAGGACAGGATACCGTTGGCCTTCTTGGCCACCTGGGCACACTGTTGGCTCATGTTGAGCTTCCTGTCAATTAGTACCCCCAGGTCCCTTTCTGTCTGACTGCTCTCCAGCCACTCTACGCCCAGCCTGTAGCGCCGCAGGGGGTTGTTGTGGCCAAAGTGCAGCACCCGGCACTTGGCCTTATTGAACTTCATCCCATTGGAATCAGCCCATTTTTCCAGTCTATCCAGATCCCTCTGCAGAGCCCTCCTGCCTTCCAGCAGGTCGACACTCCCTCCCAGCTTGGTGTCATCAGCAAATTTGCTGATGATGGTCTCAATCCCCTCATCTAAATCATCATCACCCTTACCTAGTATGAGATCTGCACAAAGTACAGTCTGAATACCCGAAGGCTACTGTGAAGGGTTTTATCCTCAAGTGAAACTACTAAGTCAAACTTTTTAATTACTGGCTTACACTCAGTATTCAGTAATAATTTTAAGAGCAGAATGCTGAAGTACTTTCAGATCACGGAGTATCTTGAGTTGGAAGGGAGCCATGAGAATCAAGTCCAACTTCCTGCTTATCACAACACTTCGCAAAACCAAATAATGTGACTAAGAGCATCATTGAGTTGCTCCTTGAACTCTGGACAGGTTTGGTGCCACGACCACTTCCCTGGGGAGCCTGTTAACAGTGACTGACTTAACCACACTAAATTCTGCCCAGAGTCAGCCAAAGGCTTTACCTTTTACCAGCACTGGAAAGTCTCATACTGAAAGTTAACCACAAAATGGTTTATTTTTATTATCATGTACATCTTTACTTCTGACTTGACTCAGACTTAGATGTAGAAGCTCTCAATGAAGAAAGCCGGCGTCTCTTCGCAATCTGCTCTTGGCGTTTCTCCTTGGCTTCCTGAAAAGCAAAGCAAGATGAAGTCAGTACTAAGATCTTGCACATAGTCAAGCACTTCAAAACATCTACGAAAGAACAAACTAGGAAAAATGTCCCTTAACTCAATAAAGCAAAATACAGTTTCCCTTCTTCACAAAATAATTCTTCAAGCAGCCAAGCCTCTACAGATCCATGTCTTAAACAATATGGACTGGTGTCCAAAATTACAGTAAAAATAGTATCACAGAGTTCACAACATACTGGAGAGGTCTCTCTACTCTCATTTTCAGTCTGGAAGTCATTAAACACTCAAGGTACCGTGCTAAATATTCTAAAAGCACTGCTTCAGCAGTCACTGCTGTTTAGGTGCAAGAGCAAACTCATCCAAACAAATAGCTTCTTGCCAGGTTATTTTCCATCCAGGTCAACTGGATCCCATTTCTCTACACACTCACTCATCAAATGCTTGGGCATCTCCGTTAAACTAGAATTCATTTGAACTAAAATCGCTACTGCAAAATTTGTCTTCACAGGCCAAAACTGTTGTATTCTTCAAAAATCAGCTTTCAAATTAATTATCTAGTTAACTTCTACTATTCTAGGACTGGCAAACATCCATAGAAATGCTCACAAAAACACATGACCAGCAATCTTTATGACCACATGCAAGCATTTCTATGCAAAAGGAGCTAAGTACAGAGCAGCTCAAAGTATACAGTCAAGTTTATCAAACCCCTTGATTTCAGGGTCAAGATATTTCATATAGCAAACGCACCTTCATTCTCTTGGCCAAGAGCTTCGCATATTCTGCTGCTTCCTCCTTGTTCTTTTGAGTGCGCTGCTTCTTTAGAGCAATGCGTCTGCGCTTATGTTGCAGAACTCGAGGAGTCACTAGTCGCTGGATCTTAGGAGCCTTGGTTCTGGGTTTCTTGCCTACCAAAAAAAAAAAATTGTGTTTTAACAGAAGTGGCAGATTACCTATCAAAGGGGTGTCAGGCTTCCTCTAGCAAGCTTAAGAGAGTAAGTTACATTTACTGTTATGGTAACTTTTGTGTACTACATACTATAGCAACCTATACAGCAGCAGTGTCAAACTCCATTTTCATAGGGGGGCCATATCAGCCTCACAGTTGCCTTCAAAGGACCAAGTGCAATTTTAAGACTCTGTACATGTAAGTACACCTACATTTATACAGTCCTAGAATTATATTCAGCCTTTGAAGCCAACTACGAGGCTGATGTGGCCCTGGATGAAAATGAGTTTGACACCCCTGTTATACAGCATTCAACCTCTTCACAGATTTTGCAGGAAAAAAATCGATTACTTCCAGATGTAGCATTAGCAAAATATAGTTTCTTAATGCAACAAAGTGTTACATAGTGCATCTGTAATTCCTTGCATTTTTGTGAAAATTCCTAGCTTCTCAGCAGGCCCATCTGAATTTCCCCCCTAGACTTAAATAGTTTAAGAACTATAGAAAATAATAATCTAGCTTCCACAACAAGCCATTATGTTTTCAATTTGAAAAAGCACTCTACAATTCTAAATAGGCTTGAAATGTTTCTCTCTAAAAAACAAAAATCCATAGCCCATAATAAGCAAATAAAAACAGAACACCACACCTATCTGTAAAATTTCACTACTCAATCTTGCCTGATGGCAGCAGTCACAAGCAGCCCGATGTCCACCAGGATCACATTTTTAATGGACAGAACAGTTTCTGTGATCCAGAAAATTGCAGTCTTTTACTCAACAAGCTGTCACAGTGCCAAAGCTGTTATTATGTCTTTTCTGCTAAAAAGTCACCCTGATCAAATGCAACAGAACCCAGAATTAAAATCTTATGTTGAAAGAGACAGGCGGTAAGCAAAACAGTGCTCTCCCAATGAAAGTTCATTTTTGAGGCTGTCATAAGCAATAGGGAAAAATCTTAGTATCTTCTCTACATACTGCATTTTATCTCCACCTCATAAAAATGTTCCAGAACCATTCCACTTCATATTTAACCTTCTCTCATTGACAATTATGTCTGGATTATTCTTAGAGCCAGTAATAAATATTACTCCTGATTCTATCAAACGTTTAAAAACAAACTCTGTCAAAGCAGATGTAAAAGGAAGAAAGGGGTGAAAGAAACCAGACAATCATGAAACTCCACTTCTTATCCATAAGTTACAGCTGATAAAGCCTAAATACCACAGCAGTCAACTCCTGGACCTGCTACTATAGGATGTTTCATTCACTGAAGTAGGCTGGACACATTTTTGTTGAAAATTACATTAAATCAGAGTTGTCGAGTTTGAGGACTTACCTTCTTTGTTCAGAGGCTTCCTCACAACATACTGGCGAACATCATCCTCCTTGGACAGGTTGAACAGCTTGCGGATTTTGCTAGCCCTCTTGGGACCAAGACGACGGGGCACAGTGGTGTCTGTCAGCCCAGGAATATCCTTTTCACCTTTGAGAATTTAAATATGCCAGTTAATCCTCCATCTACGGAACACCTGCTTCATTGGTAAATTTCAACTATAAGCTTCAAATACATAAAATCACAAGCTAATACTAGATAATCCTTGGGGTTCACCCACTAGCTACTCTTCACTGATTTAATGCAATCATATTGCTGGCAGAAATAAGAGTTTCAGTTACCAGTGACCAGCTTTAAAATTACAAGCATGAAATGCTCAGAAGGACTTTCAAGACATACTGACAATCTGAAGTTGGGACTGCATTTGTCTTCTACAGAACTTCACAGCCTCTAGTAAGCAGGCTCCTTCCAGGTGCCTACTTCTACTAGTGCTTGTTCCATCCAGACTCTTACCCTTTTTCACGATGACCAAGTTCAGAACACTCAAGTTGGCATCAACAATGCAACCACGAACAGATTTGCGTTTCCTCTCTCCAGTTCTTCTGGGTCGATAGCAGGAGTGGCCCTTGCTGAGCAGAAGGCGGACACGTCCATGTGTCAGGACACCTTGCTTCATGGGGAAGCCTTGTTTGTCATTGCCACCGCTGATCCGGACAACATAGCCCTATGAAAACACACAAGAAAACACTTAGTTGCTTGCACATCTCTATTACAATATGCTAATCAAAACAATGGGGCATTGTGCCCATGACTCGGGAAAAGTCACTGTTAAAGGTCTGAAATAGGGGATACGTGGGTAAAAAGAAAAATAAAGCTTTTATTGCTTTCTTTGTGGAGGTGCCAACAGAAAATATGAGCTCATCCCACCTCAGCTGGACTGTCCATACTAACACTCAGATACTTCAAGCCCAAGTGCTTTCTCCCATGCACTAGCAACAATTTTTAACTCAATCAGTAAAGAAGGGAACATCACTTCTACGGTACAGATGTGTCCTGAATACCAAGATGGCACCCAAATGAAAAACAAAAAACTACTACAAAGAACAGAAAAAAGCACTAAACATAAGACTTAAAACAAAGGAACTTAGATAAGTAGCAGAACAGCAGCCAACACAAAATTCAGTATATACACCAAGAAAAACTTCTAACATACCTGCCAACAACAAACAAGTGCATACTGGAAATAACCTGTAATTTAAAGTCCTTTGTTACAGCTCTGACACAGCCTTCTCTACACTTCTTACCTTCCACTCCTCGCCAAGAGAATCAGCCGCGACCTCCGTGGCCATCCGTTTTTCATAGAACGTTCTCAGCTTGCGCTCATCATCCACTTCAATGAGTTTCTGGCAGCCAGTGGCTGGGAAAGAGATGTTCAGCTAACAAGGAAAAAAGAAAAATCTTGGCTGAAACTTCTCCTGAGACATTTTAACAGCAAGCTGGCATTTATCTGCTCGTTTCACCTTAGCATTCCAAATCTGAAATTTCCAATCTGCTTACATGAATGCTTAATAGCCATAACTTGTCACTACCATGCCCAGAGAGACAGGCAAGTCCGTCCTTGGCCACGCTGGGCTGCATCTCTCGCTCAGTCACACAGCGAAGTGGCTTGATGGCAGCTGGAGCTCCACCACCTTCAGACTGCAATCACGCAAGTCAAGGTGAGGGCAGCAGAAACCTGTTGCCTCTTCTGCAAGCTCTTTGCAGGCCACGTTACACTGAACAACTGCGGAACCAAAACCCGAGGTCAGCCACGTTTGCCGCCCGTTGGTATGTTTTTTGAGGGGACAGTGCGAAGGCCAGAGACTCAGAGCCGCCTCCCGGCCCACTCCCATCGAGCGCGGCCTGGCAGCACCTCCGGCCCGCTCGGTGCTTCCCTGCTAGGTCCCGCTTCTCATAAGAAAGGCCTCGCCATGGCCAAAAGCCCTTCTAAGCGCAGGAACGACTGGAGCCCCACGGCCCGGTGGCAGGAGAGCCCCCACTGCCAGGCCTGGGCCTGCGCGGCGGCCATGTCGCCCCGCCAACAATCCGCTTCCATCCGCAGCACAGCAGCGCTACAGCCCCACCATCAGGGACCATCGCCCCCCACCAGCGGCCCCGTACGCAGCGCCGGCGCCATTTGTGGCGGCGGAACCCGAATCCTGCCAGACGCGGCCGCGGCCCTGGCCCCTCGCGCAACCCACCTTCATCCTCGCCTAGCCGCGACGCCGCAACAAGAGGCCGCACTTCCGCCCGCAGTCGGCTCATAGACCCGCCAACTCTCGCGAGAACGGCACCGCCCGTGCCCGTCTGACTGGGACTGCCCAATGGCGAGAGAGGCTTCGCCAGCCGAGGGGCGTGGCGGGAGCGGCCGCTGCTGCCTGCTGGGGGCTGGGGCTGCGCCGTGTGGCGGCTCGCGCGCGGCGGGGTACATCCGTGGCTGGGCCTGTGCTGTGCCCGCGGAAAAGAGTTCGTGTGCGCGAGGTGTCGGAGGCGCGGCCGCCCCGAGCGCTTCTCGTGCCGGCATGAGCCCGCGTGGCCGGGCGGCGCCTCCTACCTGTGCGCACGGCCGGCGCACGGGCGCCATGGCGGCAGCCCCCTCCCGTGCCGCCGGCCAGCCGTGAGGACGCCGGAAGCTGCCACTTGCTTCCATCAAACTTTGAGCGAATATCGTTAAGACTTTGTGAGGAGGGAGGGCGGACAGGCCACCTGTCAGGGCAGGCTGGCTCCTCAAAGCTGCCCGGGGAAGGGGGAAGAACCACTTCAGCCCGCCCGGCTTGCGCGGTCCCTCCGGCCGGCCGGTCTGGCCGTGCGGAAACGCGGCCGCCGCCATTTGCTGCCCGGGCAGCGGGGCGGGCCCCGTCGGGCCTTGCCAGGCGAGGGGCTGCCCGGGCAGCGGGGCGGCCGGCCGGCCCCGCCCCTGACGCAGCAGGGGGCGGGTGGCGGAGGCCGAGCCGGGCGCCCTGGGGCCGGGCCGGAGCGGCGGCCGGGCGGCCGCCATGGGAGCGCTCCTGTGGTGGGACCAGCTGCGGGCCGGCAGCTCGGAGGTGGACTGGTGCGAGGACAACTACACCATCGTACCCGCCATCGCCGAGTTCTACAACACGGTGCGTGGCGGCGGGGCTGCCCGCTGGGGCGGGAGCGGGGGCCGCTTGGGCGCTCTCCGGGTGGAGGGACCGGCCACGGCCGTGATCGGTGCTGCCCCTCTTGCGGAGTGGCGGGTGGGCGAGCGGGCGGTAGCGGGCGAGGGTCCCGGTGCAGCCCCGGGGGCTCCCGCTGCCTGCCGGGCCCGTCTATACCGGGTTTTCATGGCACGATAAAATGCGTTTCTGTCGCTGCCCGGTTCGTTCTTCTCCAGTGCCTGGTACGCCTAAAATTAAAGTGAGCGGTTTGGCGTTGTAGGTGTAGAATCGGGAGGTTTGGAGAGGGCTCAGGACACGCTGTTCAGTGACCAGCGTGCAGCAGCCCTCTCATCATCCGTGCCGAGCCTTGCGGTGCCCCAGTGCAGGACTTGTGGTGCTGGGTCGCCTGCGTCTGGTACCCGAGGGGAACAGGTGGCAGCAACTTGACAGCATGCAAGGCGGTGATGGGTCAACAAAAAGAAACTGAAAAAAAAAAACCCACAACCCCAAACAACAACAAAAACCCAACACTTTAGTGTTTGGAGGCAAAAATGAGTTTCATCGGGGCAGGTTTAACTCCAAGAAGGCAAAGGTTTGAAGAACAATGTGTCTTGTGGTTGCGGGATGAAGTCAGAAATGTGCTTTTTTGGGGAGAAGAAAAGTTGTCTGATTAACTAAATAGCTGAAGAAAGGAAGGAGAGGGAAGAGGACTAATGTAATTATTGCTTCTTTCCGGTAAGTCATAGACCATCCCTGAACCCTCTTATGCCATCCCAGTACCTCTCAGCAGCTGGAGAGAGCTTGTGGAAACATAGCTGCAGCAACAGAGCCAGACTGCCCTGTACCACGCGTCTTGGAAGGGGAGAAATGCCCCTTAAATCCTGTTTATGTAAATAATTGCAGTGACAAATATACCTGCCGGAGTGAGATAACGCACGGAGCTTTCTGGTAGTTTGTCTTTCCAGGAAAAACACATGTCCAGAAGCAAACCCTTCAATTGCCATGTCTATTTTCTGTTCTATAGAGCGTGGTGTATGCACAAATGAGGAGCTGGGCTTTCTGATTTGCTTCTTTAGTGCTTCAAAATGGTCTTGTAGGGTTTTTTTCTCACAAATTCCAACCTTGTCTGAGCTGTCCTTTTCTTCCAAACACTGGTAAAATCCAGTGGAAGAAAGAAGTAGATGTCTGGCTTCACTGCTGGAGTGTGTATCATAGGAGGTGCTGCACATACAGAAAACATAGTTCCGTGGTGCACACAGTACATTGCTAACCTCTTGTTTTTTCTTGTAGTTTGCTGCCAAAGTTGTCTGGGTGGTGGCTGGTCTGTGCCACTGGAGAACTTTGAGGGTGTGTGGGGGAAACTGTCTGCTTTCTTTGTGTCTGATGTCACCACGCAAGAACCAAAAACAAAGGGAGGAAAAGGTCAGGATAAACAAGTTTATTGAAGACAGCAAGCGTGTTTTGGAGCCAACTATGCAGGGGGATGGGTATCCTTCTGACCATACTGAGCTGATTAGCAGTGGTATAGAAGCTTATGAAATGCTAGGGGCTGCTGGTATGTCCAGGTGAGTAACTGAGGTTCCAGACATGTTAACACAGAGACACAGCAAACAGTTTGCCCCAGATCCCACTGTATTGCGGCAGCTGTGTACAAATCAGTGAACTGTACACCAAAAACCACAAAAAAAGAGGCTACATGGAGGGCAGTCATGTTTAGCCTCTTTTCAGTAGTAACAAGTCGCTGGGTTTGACTTCTCTGTTAGTAACTTCTGAAAATTAAGACAGTGACTTACAGTGAATTGATGGGGTTTTGAGACTGTGCCCCCAAAGAGCCAGGTGCTCACAGGACAGTTGGGAAATTTTGACCCTACTCTAACAGGGACCTTAAGTAGAGTCTAAATTTTATTCCTTCTAAGATGGCTCAGTTGTAACTGACTCAAACCTTCTTGAGGTTTCAGAAAGGACTCTTCAGCAGACCTGAATCTGTCATCTGGTTCTTTAAGCTGCAGATTGAAACCTTACTAATCTGCATTTTAAACTGTCATGACTGAGGTCACAGTTGTAGTTGAGGTCTCACGCAATAGTCATGTAAGCATAAAACTGGAACAGCTTATCTGAAATGTATTTAAAAAAATGTTTTATTTATTCTGGTGGGACTCAATCTTCATCTGTTATGCATAAATTTATTTTGATTTGATTTAGTTGGAAAGCAAACCAAAGTGCTCAACAGGATTAAAGCAGTATGAGAATATCTGTTCAGAAGTTTTGTACAAATTGATCAGCCTAAGTTTTTAAAACATGCTTGAGTTGGACTGATGTGATTTTGTGTTCAGGTCTTACACTCTTCCAGCAAAGAGGCCTCAAAATAGTTTATAACTCAAACTGAAAGAACAGTTATAGGAAAACTAGCTTTTTCTTTGTGTTTGTTTTCTGAAATGAATAAAGTGATGTGTCCTGATACAATATAACCCTACTCCAGAACATAAACAAATACTTCCACATGATGAAAGGAATATACCTTGTGCAGAGGTATTTACAAAAAAAAGCTGTTGTTTGTGTTTTAAACACATAAATACAGTAACTTTTCTTTTTCTGTTGCTAGTAAAGTCAGTACTTTGCAGTTCAGTATGTCACATTCAGTTGGGCACATAACATGTATTTGTCAAATTTCCACTTAAAGAGAGAATTTCCATTGTTTTTATTCCTCTTCTTTTGTGCCCTAGCGTCATGGAGATAAAAGTTTTTAAAAGCTATCGCCTAGTCTTAAGAGTGTGAGAGAATTCTTGTACTCTCTCTACATCGTCTTTTTTACTACAAAAGTCTCTTAATGGACATGAGTGGCTTGCTCATGGATCAGTATACAGAAGGTACAAACCCTCTGAACAACCCAAACGCTACTTAGTCCATTTTGTTTCTCCTCAGGAAGAGGTAGTGCAGTAAGTGTTGCCGTGGTGGTTGGATGCTATAGCTGCTCTCTGGGAGACATAGCAGATAGTAAAGAGTAGTTGAGCTTTGGTAGGACTGCGGGAAACATCCTGTGACATGACTGTGGCCAGATGTGGTTGAAGTTATGTGGTCATGATCTGAACAAGCCTCTGGTGTTCCCTCTGTGGCTCATGTCCAACATTCCTTTCATACAGTTAACTAATTGGAAATTAAAACCAAAGGTCCAGAATTGTATGAAGCCAGAGGACGGACTACTATTGATGGGGTGCTTACCTTTTTTCCAGAACTGTGACTTCTAATTGTTGCCTTTTGCAGATCCCAAGGGAAGTTGTCTGTACTCCTGTTATTAATTTTTGCGCTAATCTTAACTGTATCAGCATTTGAATTGTATGTTATCAAACCATGCAGGCTAATTGTGTGTTATGTAAAAAATTGCATATGCAACATGCTTTCTGAAACCAGAGCCAAAAGGGTAAGTGCCTCACTTGCTTGGAAAAGGTGTTGCTAATAGTTGTGGTATACCTGAAGGTGCGGTCCTCATAGGGAGCCAGGCTGATATCAGAGTGTAAAGGATTTTGATTGCGGGGTGACAATAAAACCCTGGCAGATGTATTGTTAACCTCCTTTCCCCCCCACTTCCCCCTTTTGCCACTCCCTCTCCTCCCTTCCCACTAAGGACAGGCGATTGAGAGGGAAAGAATGATAGAGAGAAGAGAGTTGGAAAAAATTAAAGATGTTTTACTAATGTTACTAATAAGAATAGAGAAAATAATACAAAATATACAAAACCAGTCTTGAAAGTCTCAGCAACTGCAGAGCTGGCAACCAAAGTCCTGGATTGGACTCTGCAGCCAACCGGAGCTGGATTCAGTCTCTCACTAGGCCTCAGTTCGCAGGGACGACTAGCAAGGTCCTCTCCTAATGTCGGCCATAAGCAGAAGGGAAAAGGGAAAAAGGGACGAGATCCTCGTGATCTCCCACTTTTATATGAAGTATTCACGTGAATGGAATGTTATGCACAGTTGGTCAGTTTCTTGGTCACCGGTTTCTCGTCGCCCCTCTCGCGAGATGTCCATCTGTGCTTATCAACAAGTTTGCATTCCATTGCTAGGTTTACCAAAAGATGTGTCTGTTTCTCCAGGAAAATGCAGCTAATATGAAGGCTTTAGCTGACAGGCAAAATCACTAAAAGAGAAACTTGTTTTTTAATAAAACTAGGACATTCCACCCCTTATAATATGCCATTCACTGAATACTTAAACCTTATCAATACAATCTGTCAACACAATCTAATTAATCACTACTACTGTATATATATATACACATATGTACATATATACACAGGAGTAATTAATCAGTGGACCATCCTTTGAAAAGTTCATTAAGTTCATTTTGTCACAACAGTCTCCCAGGGCAGGAAAAATGGTACAAGTGCACCTCATGACCACTGTTTGTGGGTTAAAGACATCAACTTTGAAGAAGTTGTCAGGCGCCACTCGAAGAACCTAGCTCTGGTTTCATCATCACTGTCTTGATCTGAAAGACACTTATTAAACACTGTTAGTATGGCAATTCACATAATGCAGTTCAGTATTGAATATTTTCACCTAAACTCAAGTCTCCTGAACTTCTCCATCCTTAAGCATCACCCACCAGTTGCTGCCAGGTCCCTGGGCAAAAACAATCCCACGAACGGGCTTGCCTTTGCCTGAGGCAGGAGTAACCCAGACTGCCTTTCCTAACATATTTTTCATGTCTACTACAGGGACTTTTGTCTCCTTCTACAGTCCATAGAATTTCTGATTGGGCAGGCCCGGCTCGATTGGTTGGTCCCCTAGTGTTGACCAACCAAGTGGCTTTTGCTAAATGTGAATCCCAGTTTTTAAAGTTTCTACCACCAAGTGCCTTTAGTGTAGTTTTTAGCAAACCATTGTACCTTTCAATTTTCCCAAAGGCTGGTGCATGATACGGAATATGATATACCCACTCAATACCATGTTCTTTGGCCCTATTGCCTATAATACTATTTTTGAAATGAGTACCATTGTCTGATTCAATTCTTTCTGGCGTACCGTGTCACCAAAGGACTTGCTTTTCAAGGCCCAAGATAGTATTTCGGGCTGTAGCATGAGGTACAGCCTGTGTTTCCAACCATCCAGTGGTTGCTTCCACCATTGTAAGTACATAACGCCTACCTTGACGTGTTTGTGGAAGTGTAATATAATCAATCTGCCAAGTTTCTCCATACTTATACTTTAACCATCGCCCCCCATACCATACAGCCTTTACCGTTTCGCTTGTTTGATTTCGGCGCAAGTTTCACATTCATGAATAACCTGTGAAACAGTGTCCGTAGTTAAATCCACCCCCCGATCGCGCGCCCATTTATATGTTGCATCTCCACCTTGATGCCCTGAAGCATCATGGGCCCATCGGGCTAGGAGAAGTTCACCTTTATGTTGCCAGTCCAAGTCCACCTCAGCTACTTTAATCTTAGCAGCTTGATCCGCTTGTAGGTTGTTCAGATGTTCCTTGGTGGCTCGACTTTTAGGCACATGAGCATCTACATGACGAACTTTCACAGGCAGGCTCTCTAGCCGAGCAGCAATGTCTTGCCACAGCGTGGCAGCCCAAATGGGTTTACGTCTGTGCTGCCAGTTGCTTTTCTTCCATTGCTGTAGCCACCCCCACAAGGCATTTGCTACCATCCATGAGTCAGTATAGAGATAAAGTATTGGCCACTTCTCTCGTTCAGCAATGTCCAAAGCCAGCTGGATGGCTTTCACTTCTGCAAATTTACTAGATTCACCTTGTCCTTCAGTGGCTTCTGTAACTTGTCGTGTGGGACTCCACACAGCAGCTTTCCACCTTCGATGTTTTCCTACAAGACGACAGGATCCACCTGTGAACAGTGCATACTGCTTATCAGTCTCTGAAAGCGTACGGTGGTGCTTCTTCAGCACGTTTTACTTCCACCTCATCTGGAGACATCCCAAAGTCTTTGCTTTCTGGCCAGTCTGTAATCACTTCTAAGATCCCTGGGCGATTGGGATTTCCAATTCGAGCTCGTTGCGTGATCAGTGCAATCCATTTACTCCACGTAACTTCGGTTGCATGATGTGGAGAGGGAACTGTCCCTTTGAACATCCAGCTCAGCACCGGCAGTCGAGGTGCCAGGAGGAGCTGTGCTTCAGTACCGATCACTTCTGAAGCAGCTCAAACTCCTTCATATGCTGCTAGTATCTCTTTTTCAGCTGGAGTATAGTTGGACTCAGATCCTTTGTATCCTCGACTCCAAAAACCTAAGGGTTGACCTCGGGTTTCTCCTGGTGCTTTCTGCCAGAGGCTCCAGGAAAGTCCATTATGTCCGGCTGCGGTGTAGAGCACATTTTTAACATCTAGTCCAGTCCGAACTGGTCCAAGGGCCACTGCATGAGTTATCTCACGCTTAATTTGTTCAAAGGCTTGTTGTTGTTCAGGGCCCCACTCAAATTGGTTCTTTTTTCGAGTCACTCGATAGAGAGGGCTCACAATCTGGCTGTAGTCAGGAATATGCGTTCTCCAAAAACCTACAATGCCCAAGAAAGTCTGTGTCTCCTTTTTATTAGTAGGTGGAGACATTGCTGCAATTTTGTTGATCACATCCATTGGGATTTGATGACGGCCATCTTGCCATTTTATTCCTAAATACTGTATCTCTCGTGCAGGTCCCTTGACCTTGCTTCGTTTTATAGCAAAACCAGCATCCAAAAGAATCTGAATTATTCTCTCACCTTTTTTGAAGACTTCTTTCGCTGTGTCGCCCCATACGATGATGTCATCTATATATTGCAAGTGTTCTGGAGCTTTACCTTGCTCCAGCATGGTCTGGATCAGTCAATGGCAGATGGTAGGACTGTGTTTCCACCCCTGGGTCAAGCGATTCCACGTGTACTGGATGCCCCTCCAGGTGAAAGCAAACTGCGGCCTGCACTCTGCTGCTACAGGAACAGAGAAAAATGCATTAGCAATGTCAGTTGTAGCATACCACTTAGCTGCCTTTGACTCCAGTTCAAATTGCAGTTCTAGCATGTCAGGTACATCAGCACTCGGTGGCGTAACTTCATTCAGGCCACGATAGTCTACAGTTAGTCTCCACTTGTCACTAGACTTACGCACTGGCCAGATTGGGCTGTTAAAAGGTGAGCGAGTCTTACTGATCACACCCTGGCTTTCCAATTGACGGATCAGCTTCTGGATAGGAATCAAAGAGTCTCGGTTGGTGCGATATTGCCGGCAATGCACTGTCGTGGTAGCAGTTGGCACCTGCTGATCATCAACCATCAGCAGTCCTACAACAGAAGGGTCATCTGACAGACCAGGCAAATCAGACAGCTGTTCAGTTTTCTCAGTGTCCACAGCTGCTGTCCCAAATGCCCACCTATACCCTTTTGGGTCCTTAAAATACCCTGTCCTGAGGTAGTCTATGCCAGAGATGCACGGAGCGTCTGGACCAGTCACAATGGGATGCTTTTGCTAGTTTTTTCCAGTTAGGCTCATTTCAGCCTCTACAACAGTCAGTTCCTGGGATCCCCCAGTCACTCCAACAATATCGATGGATTGCATTCCTTTATAATTAGAAGGAATGATCGTGCACTGTGCACCAGTGTCCACTAAAGCTTTGTACTCATGGGGGTGTGTTGTACTAGGCCATCGTATTTGTACAGTCCAATAAACTCTGTTATCCCTTTCCTCCACCCAGTTGGAGGCAGGGCACCTCTAATTTCTGTTTTGCACAGTCTCCGGGTGTGAATTAGAGGTTCCTTCAAGAGTGTCAGAATCTCTTCTGCTCCTTTTGTAAATTGGAGCAGCCACATTCCTAGGAGTTTTTCCTTTTATCTCACGTACTCGTTCTTGAAGTTCTGAGGTAGGTCTTCCATGCCACTTATTCATGTTTTCTCCCTGCTCATGTAGGAAGAACCACAGTGAATCTCTTTTTGTGGGCTACCTCTGTCCTCTCCCTCGAGATTGGAAACGCCTTTTCCTAATAGCTGAAACATAGGTTTGTGCAGGTCGTGAAGGGTACGTGTCTTCTCTGGGTTGTTTGATTTCTTGCAACAGCTTTTCAAACCGGTCATCAGATTCTTCACACAGTTTCTCCACAGCAGAGACACAAGCCCGTAGAGAACCAGCAAGGCTGTCCTAAAAGTTCCGGAGCTGCTCAGTCACTTCAGTAATATCTTGTACACCTCCAGATGACCAGACCATTCCTGCCAATGACTTAGCATATACAGGTGGTGCACTTTGTACAAATCTGCACCACAGAGGTCGTGTACAATTGATTCTGTCTGGGTCTGTCCCCTCTTGGCTGTTTGGTCCAAAATAGATGATCTCTCGCACAGCTAATTCTCTCAGGAACTGAATACCTCTCTCCATAGTATTCCATTTCCCTAACTTGGATATACAATCTTCCTTGTAGGGAAATCTTACTTTCATAGCTGCCAGGAGTCGGGTCCAGAGTGTAGTGGCGTTAGACTCTCTTGAAATTGCCCTGTCAATGGTGGAATCTTTTGACAGAGATCCAGCTGCCTGGCTTCACCACCTTCCAATTCAATTGTTTCTGCCCCATTGTCCCAGCATCGGAGCAGCCAGGTTAAAATATTCTCGCCTTCACAACGACTAAAGTCTTTTCGCAGATCTCTCAGTTCACCTGGAGAAAAGGACCAAGTGGTGGTCACTTCATCTCCTCCCTGCGCTGGTGATGCCCCTTGGGTTGATGTTGGCCCTGTGCCATCACCTGCTGCACGAGTAGTCTTTCTAGTGACTTTCTTACAACCGGCAACTGACACTGATATGGGTTCACCATCATTTGATTCATTTCCAGAGTCTGAATGACTGTCACAGTGATTGCTGTGGTTACAGCAGCAGCATTTCCCAGTGTGTGTAGAAGGGGGGGCTGCCTTGTTAGCCTTTGAGGCTGGAGAAGTAATGTTATGTGCAGCGACCTTGGCAGAGGAGCTCTGCGGAGCAGCTGTAGCTTCAGCCTGTGAAGCCGCGGTTGGGGGGGCAGTGGCTGCAGCGGCAACTTTCGCTGTTTTGCTCTTTCCTGAGCGGCTCGGAGTGCTTTAGGACACAGAGAGTGATAAGCAGCAAGTCAGTTCTAGTTTTGATCTCATTGACACTGAACTTGAAACTAAGAGAGCTTTGAGAAAATGTTCCAGAGTCCTGATTTGAATGTAACTTGTGGAAAATATTATTTGTGAAATATGAGAAACTTAATTAAGCTATTGCAAGAAAGAGATACATGATTATAACTTTTTTTTTGGTACACTTAATAGAAAAGAATTTCAGTGCTAAAATTACTTCAACTTTTACGATATTAGAAAATCCTCGTGATGGCCATTGCAGAGAGTACAAGTCATGGCCAAGCTCCAGCCTACAAAGGTTTTCTTGCATTTGCAGGCAGGAGTTTAGCATGAACAGGAGTTCAGTGCTAGAATAGCACTGCCATAAGGCAGAATGCTCCTTTGTTGTCTAATCGCTAGTATAAACCTGCATTGCTACAGGTATGGTAAGTTGGTGTATTTCCTTTTCCATCAGGTTCCTAGGCAGAATAAGGACTTTCTGGCCATATTTTCAGACTGTGATTACCTGTTCTGATTTTCTTCACTTCTCAGTTTTAACTGTAGAGATGGAAAGGTTTTCTTCCACACCACTTTGTTTATAACCATCTATTTTTATCCCTTGACACCTTTCTTTGGCCTAACTGTGGCTAACGGCCTAAAATGTGTAGACCAGGTCCCCAAAGGTCTTGTTCATATTCCGTCATCCCTGCTATACCAGGCACTGTGTGTAGTTCCTACCCGTTTTAAGGCAAGGGGAGTCTTCCTGCTCTGTGCTTGGATCAGCACATTGTGCATCAGGATCCTGGTCCATGTCTGTATTCCTAACGTTGCTACCAGTCTCTGCTGCACAGAACTTGTGGTTTGTTTTTTGTTTGTTTGTTTGTTTGTTTTATGAATAGAAGTGCTTGATTGAGCCTGTTTGGCTGAATGTGTAGGTTGTTTTAGATGGATTAAGCAAGTTGATGTGCGTCTTAAAATCTGCTAAAACAGGATATTACTTTATAAATAACTCTTCGGTCTTTACCTTGCCTCTCTAGGGTTGTGCAGTATCCTGCACTCTGACATTGCCAGGTGCCCCTGTTGTCTGCCTCCTGCCATCTCAATTTGTGAATGACAAAGGCGAAATTCACCACCTTGATGGGGTAAAGCATTGCAGTAAGAAGAGTCCTTCTGTATTTACTGAAGAGGTGCTTGGTCCGTGGCATAGTTTAGTGGGTACCCCCACAGCTTTTTCACATCTGGTTTATGCGGGCAGCTTCTTACGTGGCAAAACACACTGTAGGAGCTGAAAATTGGCAATTGAACCCTTCAACCCTTGGTTCAGAAGGGGCAATCCAGCAGGAGATATCTCTCTGGCACCTTTCCCTGGCATGACTAGTCGATGTTGTGGCCTGCCTGCAAGAAGCCCTCTGCTTTAGCATGTATTTACTTGGGCTGTGTGCTGTTACCACCATGCTGTTGGCAGAGATTTGCATAACATTTGCAACTCTAAACTGCGCAAGTGATGGCTTTTTTTAAACTATTTTGGTGAAATCTCAAAGCCAATACTTTGGAAGGAAAGGCAGCTTGTCTTTGAGGACATACCTTATGCATGAGGCATGACATGCAAGAAGTAGAGAAACTACTTCTGTAATTATTACAGTTTTGAAGGCCAGCCTAGAAGTATGTTTTATTATGCCTTTCAAATGTTGAATGACATATGTCCGTTTTAATCATTGCAAGCTCTGTTCTCAGTCTGTTGAGTAGTGAATAACAGTAGCTGAACAAACAGATGCCCTCTTTGTATGTCGTTCTTGAATCCTTTCTCCACTGGCTTTTCCTTAATGTCAATAAAAGTTTGTTGCATCTCTTTGAAGAGGGGATCTGTCCTCAAGGAATACTCTTGTCCTAGAGTTGTTTTTTATGTACACTTTAGGGGAGTGTTTCTAGATATGATTTTCTCTTGTGCTTAGGCTAGGCAGGAGAACATGAGGAAGGTGAGGCTGGGGAGCTCATCTCATCCCCTGTTGCATTGTGAAGCATCAGTAGAGTCTTCCCATAACTGTTCAGTTACAATGCCACAGCTGGCCCTCGGAACTGGCAGCTCCTTCTGGGAAGAACCAAGTGATCACTACAGTGACTGCTCCTGCTAATTGCTGATAAGTGTTTTCAGCCTTTAACTCAAGAGTCATACTTTGGATTGTTGGTAAGCAAGAGAAAATATGTCTTTGTTCAGCTCTTATATATTAAATTTTAAAAAGCTATCAGTGGTCTGAATTATCAGCCTTTTCACGTTCCTATAACTAGTTTTCAGTCATATTCTGTTGTTTCTGTAATGGAGAACTGAGAGGAAAAATGAAGTGTAAAAGGATTTACAGCTCCAGGTACTCTTTACTCTGCACAACAAGGGTTGTAATTCTTTTGGCTTAGCTTTGTATTTTGGACCTCTGAGACAATAGATATTGCTCAGTCACGTCACTTCCACCAAGCTTGACTAGCCCTATCTAGTGCCAGTACTTCTAGTGCTTTTGCCATGCTAGCCTTGACAGCCATTGAGAGGACAGGTCTGTTGCTGGGTTGTCCTGTTCCTCATTTGCTTGCTCTTGCAGGCTTCCTGAATCTCAATAGGCTTGAGCATTTGTAGACTCTCAACACAATTCCTCTGGGAGTAGACTTAAAAAGTAATTTGAAGACATGACTAGCCACATTTTATGTTGCTTGAAGTTTTTGTGCTCTTACTAGTTTAATAATGTTAAACAAAACAAGTTGATGCTTTGCAAAAACAGCTCAGCTTTGGCAGAAACTGGGGCCATAATTTCTTGAGCTGGGGCTTTGCTGGATGACACAATGTTTTTATATATGCCTTAGGCAGCCTATGAATATTTAAGATTTGTTTATTTTCTGCCTTTGTGATACTGTATTTGTCTTTCTTTTCCCCTAGATAAGCAACGTCTTGTTTTTTGTTTTACCACCCATATGTATGTGCTTGTTCCGTCAATATGCAACCTGCTTCAACAGTGGAATATATTTAATATGGACTCTGCTAGTTGTGGTTGGTAAGTTGGTTCGTCTTTGTTTGGCTGCACATGTATGAACTGAGAGAGGAAATCAGTTTTTCCTGCTTGCACTTGATTGTTTTGCAAAACAAAGCAATCCTGACCTCACTGTAGAAGTTTGCTTGTACGTGGTTGAAGCTGAAGCAGACATTGTTTCTGAAAGGAAAATGCCTTTTGAAACTTGAGGTTGGTGGGAACTGTGGCCTTAGTTCTGTTCCCTTCCTGTTTTTCCTTTGCATCACTTCTTTTGTTTATGTCTGGGCTTACTCTTCAGCAGTGCTGACCCTCCTTCCTCTGTTGTTCCTTAAAGGAGAGCTGAAAGTGCCCAGCACAACTGAAGGGGATGACAAGTTTTGCATGTACTGAGAAGGCCCATAGGCTTAGCCATTTTGCAGATGTGATATTCTTAAGCTTTTTCATTCCTGGAGGCACTGGGAGCTTTTAAAGGAATAATCAGAGCCCCTGGGCAGTGTGACAGTTTTCACCTGTAAACCTGTATTATGGACTAGTCATCAGTTGCTGCTTTTCATCTTTGTCTTATCCTTTCTTGTGCTATTGAGAAAATTCAGAAGCAGCATTTGGCTCGTATTTCTTAATTGGCTTTGCATTTAACTTTATAACCTGATGTTCTTTCACATACATCGACTTTTCTAGTAGGAGCTGGCATCTTTAGCTGCTCCTTTTGTAAAATGTTTGCTTCATAATTAATGAGGTGCTGATTACTTGGATTGCCTTCTTAGAAAAGTTGCCAGGTTTTGTCCAGTTTTTTCTTTTTTTTTTTAACCTTTTCTAGACCAAATGGTATCCACCATTTGCTATAGAGTTCTGAACATGAGCCATGTGTTTTGGTCTGTACAGTACTGCAACTATTCATACTGTCTTTTGATTAATTCTTCCAGGAATTGGATCTGTTTACTTTCATGCTACCCTTAGTTTCCTGGGCCAGATGCTGGATGAGCTGGCTATTCTCTGGGTCCTGATGTGTGCTCTTGCCATGTGGTTCCCCAGGAGATACCTGCCCAGAGTTTTTCGGAATGACAGGTAATTATACAATCATACATGTACACTTTCATGTTTCTCGAAACATATTATGCTAACACCTAAACCTACACATAATGGCACTGAGTGATCATCCAGCCTTACCACTGCTACCACTGTATTTGCTCACTCCATTCTCTTCCCATTGGTTTTGTCTCAGCCTGTTTTGTTCAGAATCCTTGAGTCTGCACTTGCTGATGTAGAGTTTATGCACTGTCACTTGAGATCTTGAGGTGAGGTGACTTGCCTCTGGAGATACCTGTTCTTGTTGATTCTAGGGAGACCTTTCTCTGAGTAGTTTATGTAAGTTGTGGCTGACCTAAAGTTAGAGTAACCCTCTTTCCTTCTTCTTTTTGTATATCCTAAAGTGTATGTACAAGTGGACCTATGGAAGTTGGCTGAATTTTCATCTGAATATCTGAGCCAGTGATTAAGGATGGTGTTGAAGTATTCAAAGGCTAAGTTTGTTTAGAAACCTATTGTTGTCATAAAAGGATTTTTGTCTTTTTCTTGCAGGACTAAAAAAGTGCATTGTAGCCCATTTAAAAAGTCTGGTTGTGGTTTCTTTTCCCTCCAAAAAATGTGCTCTAATCGTTGTACATATTGCTTTTTTAAACAGTAAAGAAATTGAGGTAATGGAGAAGTTTTAATTGCAGCACCAGTGTTCTTCTGTCTGAAAATTGTGAAGGCTGTTGTCTCTTGCCTTCTTATATTGTTATTATCTGTGGCTTTTTTGTGGTTTTTATTCCTTGACATATGCCTGATAAGAAGTTGCTGTGAGGGTGAGGGAAGAGAAGGTTTGTGCCTAGATTGACCATTCCTCAAAACAGTTTTCACTGAGAAAAGTATATCTTGAATTACTGCGTACAGTCTATGCAGCCTAATGACTTTGTCATGTTGATGTGTATTTAGTACTTCTGCATATTGCAACACAGTGCTATTACAGGACACCATCAAATTAGCAAGCAAACAGGTTGTACTGGGGTGTTTTGGTCAATAACGTTACTGTTAGACATATTTAGGTCAAGTGAAGAAGAGTTCAGAGTCTTGTAGCATTTCTCTGATTGCATGTAAATTGTTCCTCAGAAGCCTAAGAGGACTGTCCTGTGTTGTCTGTCACTGTCTGCTGATAGTGTGCTGGGTAGGTTCATAGTATGGGCCACGAAGTTAAACTGTGTCCCTTCTAAAAGGAATAGGGTGAAATCCTGTTTCTGTTGAACTAATTCGTGGAAATACTGAGATGAGGTGAAGAATGTACCATATCCTAAATTTCTCAGAACACTTCTTCTGAGAATCTGTCAATGCAGTTATGTGTTAAGGTCTTGATTCCTTTCTGAAGTATACAGAAAAAAGACAAACAGGGCAACAAACTCTAACCAGAACAGGTTTGATTTTTAATTTCAGGGTTTTTTTTTTCTTTGCCTAGCTAGTCCTCTAATGCTATATCTATCCTGTGCTCACTAGTGTGTTCTTCACTTTCTTCAACACTCCACATTTTTCAATGCAGCAAATGTTATTATCTACCATGACTGATTTGTGGTGTCTTTAGTCATTAAGGCACTCACATCAGATCAGAACTTCTTACTTAAGTAACTTGTTGCCTTCCAGCAGAGAGAAAACCTTTAAAGCAAAAGGCAGATGGACTGAGCAAGGTGAAGGTGAAAGTGATGACACTTGTGGCCAGGGAATGATGCTGCAAAAGTATATTGAGACCCTTCTTTACACATAGGATTAGGGATAGGAGAGCCATCCTTGGACAGCAACTAGTTTTGTAAAGCTGTGGGCATGTTGATCTTCTGTCTGCCATAGTCCTGCCACAGACTGGAAATGAGTTATTTAAAGTCTAAACTTGAAGTTTAAATAACAGTTATCATATATTTAATATAAAAGCTGTCAGGCTGTCTGAATAGTGTGCAATTGTGATATCCTTTATGCTGTGATCTTTAAAAAGTGAGGGAGTCCTTCCCCTACCGTGCAGTTTGGTTAGAAGAAATTTTCTTACTTTGTAGTTTTCAGTATTTTTGAGAGGTAAAGGAAAATAAAGCAGTTTGTAACATGACTGCAGAGGCTGGGGCATTAACAGGAACAAAATAGCCTAAAAATCCATGTTAAGTTCTTGAAGAATCATGACACAACTCTGCTTTGTGGAAGCACAGTGCTGTGTTCAGAGGCGAACTTGTTTCTGATTTATTGTGGGAAGAGGAAGATTGGAGTGTGGGAGTGTGGCCTTTTGATTTTGAAACCCATGCTTAGTGGTTGTGTGCACGCCTATGTATACATACACGTGGCTGCTTCAGAAGACCACAGTCAAGCAAAGATTTGTGTATATTATTAACTTTGCGTGCACGTGCAAATCTGTGCAAGATCCACCTCCATTTTATGCACATTGTCATTGCACCTTCTGAACACACATAGGGAAACCTAAATTTTGTTACATTATTAAAATAATTTTAAGATTTCTGGGTTTAGTAATTAAAAGTTTTGGATTAAAAGCAGTTTTTCTCACCCAAAAACCCATTCAGGAGCCGGTTTAAAGCTGCTGTGGGTGTCCTGTCTGGAGTTACTACCTGCCTTGCCTTCATTAAGCCTGCCATCAACAACATCTCGCTAATGACTCTGGGTGTTCCCTGCACAGCTTTACTCATTGCTGAATTGAAGAGGTGAGTACATTTCTGCTAAATGCAGCGTTGCCTTCTGAGATTCTTGGGCCACAGTGTGATGATACGCTTGTAAGAGCAGATCAGAAATGCTTCCCCCACATGCAAGTGCGGATCTGGTATAAACTTGCTCTGCCAGTTCAGACATTTTTGGCAAGAATTGTTTTTTTTCCCTGGGATGTTATACTAGGTCAGATATTGTCAGCCTTCTTGCAACATATCTCTTGCAGCAACCTGATCTAACTCAGTTTTGTTTGTTTACTGTGGAATCGGGGCCAGGGTTTCACTCTACTGACAGTGTTTGTGCTGTATAGGGGTGAGGTGATTGCCTGATCAGAGTCTGGGTACTAGAGGGAGAATGGAGCAAGACCCAGCCATGTGTGGAAGTGTTCCAGCTCTCAAAGTTGGGCTGTGAGTCTTTGTCTTGACATGCGTGACATGGTAGACAGACTCACAAAGATAAGGTTAATCGCTAGATTGTAGAGAATAGCTATATAGTTATCAGTCGAGGCCTTAGAAACTTATAAAACCAGAATGAAAATAGAGAAGAACCTAATTTTAACAGTTTGAAGAGTTCCTACCATGACTGCAATACCAGCAGCTATCCAGAGACTTCTTTTTTTTGCATCTCTTCACCCACTGCAAAAAGGACCAGACAAGGATAAGCATACAAATTTGTCAGTTCTCTCTTTTCTCCAGTGTCTGAGAAGATTTGACAACTTATGTTGGGTCTTACATATTGCATATGTAAATGTCCGTCAAAATAAACAAGAGTAGGACCAAATGTCTGCGTTCTGATGGCTGCTGTCAGAACAGAGAGATTCTCGTGTTTGCTAACCTTAACCTGTTGTGCCACTGCTTCTCCATTCAGTGGAAGCCTCTGTTAATAGTTTTGTAGAAGTATTCATTAGTCTTTTCTCATCAGATATCCTGCTGTGAGCAGTATTTATTTCTGTGGTGAAAGAAACTCGGGAAACAGCACACAGGTTAGTTGTAGACAATACAGTCAGTAGTTGAATGTTGGTGGAGGTATCTCATTTATGAAAGCACCAAGGAACTACTGACAGGACAAATGGAGATCTGGTTGTGGCACTGAATGATTTATGTGAACTCTCTATCTATCAGTTTTCTGGGCATAAGCTCCTGAGAAACTTAACAAATAGTTAGTGGCTCTTAATACTGTTGTGTCAAATCTAGGAATTGGTATGCCTGAAGATATTTGCTTTTTGCAACTCCTTTTGAAAGATCATATCTTACTAAAATACGTGGAGTTTCCCTGTCTGTTTTTTGAGAGAGAATTAAGGACACAGATAAACCTTATTTTGAACTGGTGATTAAAAGGGGACCTAAAGTGACATATGGTACTCTTAATTGTGCGTTGGGATGATGTAATAACAGTGATATTTTTTATTAATTCCTAAATGTAAAAGGCAAATAATTAAAAGTTTTGTTTTAATCTACACTGATCCCTAGGAGATTTAAATGAGATATATTCTTGTAAGCCCTGAGGAGAGGGGGGCTTTTTTGCAGGAGAAAAAATAATCTAAGCATAATTTTAAATGTCTACAATTCTCCCATTCTCTACTACTGCAGTCAGTAGGAGCCTACATATCCAAGTCTTGGCAGTCTGTAGCAGAAATTTATCTGCAAAATAAGTATTTGGGGAAGCAAGGAGAAGAGCCTCCAAAGTAGGTTCTTCTGTTCCATGCTGAAGTTTGTAATGTGTTAGACCAAAACTCCCTGTTGTTGTTCCTGTTCTAGGCTGGTGTCAATCTTGTACAGGACTCTGGTTAATCAGAACCACTGTTTTTTCAAATGAGAATTGTCTGTCTCTTGTTTGTCCTTGATGAGGAGATAATACTGTCACAAAAGGTCGTTATCTTGTTGAATGCGAAGCTGGCAGTGTAGGGTGTATACTAGGAAGTATTGTGATCGGTAGATGATCAAAAGAGCAAAAGGTAGTTAAATGAATACTTGTCCTTGAAAGAGAAATTGGAAAACTCTCATTTCTGTCCAAACAAATCCCTTCATAAATCCTTTGGTTTGCTGCTCCAAGCCAAATAATCATCGAGATTATAACGTCATGAAATTAGTATGATTTAGGAGTCATCATCAGGCATGTAACTATCTCCATGTGCAGACAGATGATAGCAAATGATAGAATATTGTTGCTCAGGTGACTTCTGAGCCTTGAGCAGTGAAGGTTTACCCTAGCTTCAGGTCTGCCCCTTCATATTTGATTCTCCTACTAGAAATCTGGCTGTGCAGGAGCCATGCTTCATTGCTGCAGGTTGCCCACAGTTCCCTTATTCCCTTGACTAAGAGGTTAAGCTCGTTACAAGTTTAAAATATTCTTTAAGGGATATATATGTCAAAATGAATGAAGCAGTTAATCAGCATTCAGCAGCTTGAACTGGTTTGAAGAAAAGCTGGTATGTTTTGTCAGGGGTGCCATGACATTGGAAGATAAAGCTGCTGGAACTGTGTACCAGCCCAGTCCCCCGGATGGCAGATGGCATGGGCACACCAGTGTTTGCAGAAACTCTTGTGTTTAAATGACTGCTGTTTGTGTTAAAACCAAGAACACCATGCATGATACAGGCAAAAGGTACAAATGGAAATGTAAGCTTTGTGGTGTCCAGTTTCTTTCAAACTGGAGGAAGGTCGAGTGTGTCACAGCACAGCAGCATGAACAGCTCTTTGAGACCTGCAGCTGACAGGTTCTGTTTCGGTGGTAGTTTGAATACTCAGTGTCCATGTCTATTGAAAAATAGAAGAAATGGGCTGGGTTTGGGATGTCTTGCCAGCATCTAGGTGGTATTTGCATTACATCTCATCATTGTTGTAAAAGCAGTGGCAGGCTGCAGTCCCCTGTCTCCAGCAAGCATGTCCTCAGCCCATTCAAAGCATGGTTGCTGCAGGAACTGAAGACTATATGATGAGTGATCACAGAAAGACACAGGCATAGTGCACGTATCAGCAGACTCTGCTCTCCTCATTGTGCTTGTTTCTGCCTTAGAGTAGTCTTTTGCAGTACACACTGCAGCATCTAGTCTTAAGTTTATAAAAATAAATTACGGTACCTGACGTTGGTACTGAACAAACCTGTCAGTACAATTTGTACCATTTCTATGGCTGATCTTTCGTTGGGAGAGTTTTAACAAGTAAGCTTTCAGTTTTCCTTTGCAGCCTTAAACTCTTTGAACATGCAAGTTAATTGTCCTCTCCTCTTGGTATTCAGACTAGTCGGATATTGACAGGCGTGGTCACTGACTAAAGGAGCTGTATGTTTGAGGCCAGGCCTCTTATCTTAAATAGGATACAGTTGCACATTTTTGTTTATGTCCTTCAGACAGGTCCAGGAAGGCCTCTGTGTTCTCAATACATCCACCCTTTGCTCTCTCAGATTGCATGAGTACACATCACAGCAGTCAAACATGCAGAATTCATCCATGTATGTATCCGCTTAGGTACATGGTTTAGCAGCTTGCTCTTACAGATAGTTGTGTGTCTCACTGAGGACTGGTAATCTGCCTTAGCATTAGCAGGAGAGAATTAAGCCTGATATGCTTAATAGAGCAGTGTTTTTTGAGCAGTAACAATATGCCCTCTTCTTTTATGCAGGGGTCCATGCTCTCTAGCTGTTTAGTAGAACCATGGATCCTGTCAAATGAGGAGGATTTACCAGTACAGTTTTGCTGATAAAACTGGGCCAAATCTTAGAATCATATAATCATTTTGGTTGGAAAAGATCCTCTAGATCATTCAGTCCAACTGTTAACCTAACCCTAACCCACGTCCCTAAGTACCTTGGATGTATTTGATGATCTTGGATGTATTTTGTACTGTGATGTCTTATAAGAACGAGACTGTGAGGAAGAATTCTTGTAGCTGCACACTGGAACTTGATAGGCAACTCAGAAATCTCCTTAACCTTTCTTTTCTTTGTGTTCCTTGTAGCCTTTTTAAAATTAAAGACACTGTTTCAGAGAAACAAGCCTTTTTTACAGTATACAGCACTGACAATCTTGAAGCCATCTTGGGCAAACCTGGTCTCCTCTGACTTTGGCTTGGTGGTTTGTAAAATGGCTTGGAGGATTCAGGCCTCAGAAAAAAAGCCATTTTGGTTTATATGCTCTGTGGAGTATTAATTTTTATGGCAGTCATGGCAGTGTTTTTCTTATGAAAATAACTATTGTGATATCTTTCTTGTGGAGGATATTACAGTTCAGCTAGTAGTTGAAGCACTTTTTTGAATAATAAAGGTAGGTGTGAAGATATGAATGTTACATTATTTATAGATGGCTTAAAAAAAGAAATGCCAGATCCTAAAACCAACTTGTGGTAAGGACACCGGAGAAAATTATCTGTCAACAAGATTAGGCAGTTGGTAGCTTTTCTGTCACTAATCCAGTAGCTATAAAGCTGCCTTCTGCTCAGCCTCAGGAGTTTCTTAATCTCAAATGCCTGTTAAAATGTCAACTGAAATAGCATTTCAAGAGTGAAAAAATATCCTATAGTGAACACTATACTAATTATTTAGCTTGCGATACACCACGGCCAGGTATACTGCCGCTCCTGTAATGCTTTTAAAAAAGTGTTCCTGGACAGGGCACTCTGTGTATCATAGAACTACAGGATGTTTGGGGCTGGAATGGACCTTAAAGATCATCTCGTTGCAACTGCCTTGCCATTGGCAGGGACACCTTCCACTAGACTAGGTTGCTCAAAGCCCCATCCAAACCGGCCTTGAACACTTTGTAGTATGTTTTTAGTTTTTCTGCATGCTTAGCTAGGGTGCCTTAGCAAACCTCTGGTAGCAGTGGCAGTTCTGCTTTCCCACCACAGAGCGGCAGAAGCCATTCTCTGTCCCTCTCCTCCTGCAACTAAGTAGTTGGACATCATCTCATATGCCAAAGGGTGTAGTAATAAATTAAAGCTTGGGGACAGACCTGGCATTACTACTTCCCTGACAGTGATTGCAGGGTAGCCTGTGGCTTGTAGGCTGTGTATGGCCATGGAGACTGTTAGTGGTTAAGTGTTGGTAAATTAGAACTCTGTAAACCTATCAAATGAGAACAACAGGTTTCAGGCTGATGAGTATTTTGTTTGGAAGACAGAAGGACCAAATAGCTTTTTGGTCTGTACTGCACTTTGTTAATCAGTTGTCCAGGGCAGTCATGTATAAAGAAGATCACAGACCGTAAATACTACTACAGTGCTCACAATAAAGAAGTGTTTACCCATTCTAGCTCCCTCCTCAAGGGATATACATTTTATTTGCTTCTGAGTGTCACAAAGTGAAGACTCCCTTTAAAGGACACTTTTTCCAGGCATTGCTCACCTTCCTAATACAGTGAATGATCTCAAGAATTGTGTGGAAGACAACTGGTGATTCAGTGTCAAGTCCACTGGGGTGGTTGGACTGGAGCAGAGGGAAGGGTTGGCTGATGATCTGCTGGAGAGAAGAGACATGGAGACATTCCTGACAACCTTTTGGCAGAGATGTAAGACAGAAGATGAGTGTAGATTAGAGGAGCCCCTCTTGAAGACCTTGGGACAGAGGAAGGAATTATGGGGCACTTGCTGTTGGCTTGTTTTCCTTCTAGGATGCAGAAGGAGAAGACTGGGGCCTGTAAGCCTGATAAATGCTGAGTATACCTTCTTATACTTGCTAGAGATGTGGCTTATTGGTTTACTCTTTAGATGTAGCTCAAGCAAATAACTTTAAACATTGTTCTGTCATGTGATCAATAGCTTTGGCGGTGCTTTGGGAGGTCATATCAGTGATCTGAGAAGGGCAGTTTGTTGAAGCAAGAATTGTCCAAGAGGTCTGAGTGGTTCTCAGATTGCTGGGAAATTCACCAAGAGTTTAACAAGAACAAACAAAAGGTAGGGGAGGAATCCCAAATTATAGCTTTGCTCTTGCATGAGGCAGGGGAGCTGAGCCATGCCTTCCCTTGGTCACACGGGGCTGGTCACACCCTGGTCTAGCTTTGCTTTCTAGATATCAGTAGCAGCAGAGCTGCATCTGCTGACACCAAGAGGCATAACCCCAAAATAGCAAGTGTAGGTAGACAGCAAATTCTTGACTTTAATAGCATTTGGGGACCTAAATTTTATTTTGATGCCACCTTTTTCCTAATTTCACTCTTCTGAGCAAACCTGCACTGTTCTTTTCAAGATGTGAAAAAGTACAAAGCATCATACAGGGAAATAAAATTGTGAGCTTTTGAGCAAACCTGCAACGTAGGTAGTGCCATGCAAGTATCCTGGCATCTGCTGTTGTATTGAGCAGTGGTCATCTGCAGACTACACTGCATGTAATGACAGCAGATACTTTGTGCTCTCTTTCTCTCTGGTGTACCTCTGTATGAACAAGATAGGTTTCTTGTGGAGGGAAAGAACTGCAGAAAGAACTGCAGCTTAGTCAACACAGGGAATTCTGTCTGAGGTGTGGATTTCTGTGCCATCTACTAAAACATGCTTATTTGGTCTATCTGGGTAGAGGCTCCTACCTTAGAAATTTTCTGAAACTGTTCCATTGTACAATACTAACTTGTAGGGGGAAAAATAAACTAACAATTTTTTAAAAAGCTCATCCATTTTTATTCTTTTTTTACTAGTCTTTATATAGCAACAATATGAACAAATCTGAGCACTTTCTACATGGCTGGTTGTTACTAGCGGGCACGTGTAACTAATCACTAGTTGTCCTAGGTACATCTCCATACATATGGGAATGCTTTGGTGTTTGCCCACCATTTGCACATTGGTATTTAATACAATACCCAAAACACAACTACTGACTAAAAGGTTTGTTTTCTACCTCACCATTGTTGCATCAGAGGCATATTTAGTGTCAGTGAGGTTCCTCTGTTAAACACATTTATGGCAGAGACATTTTAAAGATGTGTGCCTGGCACTATGAATCCTGTCCTAAAATCCATACTGCCAAAAAGCATCAACCTGCCATTACAAAGCAAACTTGGTTTTGTTTAATAACAGCTTCTTTGTGTTTTTCTCCTCAGGTGTGAAAACCTGCGTGTGTACAAACTGGGTCTCTTTTCAGGTCTTTGGTGGATGCTAGCACTTTTCTGCTGGATCAGTGACAAAGTATTTTGTGAGATCTGGTCATCAGTTAACTTCCCCTATTTGCACTGTGTATGGTAAGTGTAGTGTATAAACTCCACGATTTCATTCAAATGTGATACATCCTCACCACATTACCCTTCTGCGCTGCTTGGTGGCTATTTCTGTGTAGTGTTTTGTAGAATTACTGGTAAGATTATAAGACCAGAGCAAGTCTCACACTATTCAAAGTGGTAGATTTAGGAGTCTCTTTAGCCTGATCACGTTCTTCAGAAACTAAGTCGATTAATTGCAGCTGAATACCTTGCCCTTCTGGATACTAAAAATCTCACAGTACTGCTCAACTGAAGCAGTGACTGTGAAGGCTTAAACTTCCACTGCTAACAACTGAGGATGAACTGGGTGAGTCTTGAAGGGCTTTGACACCTTTTCTCTTTTATCACCCAGCAAATTGTGATCTCTTATTCAAGGTGCCATATCTCAGTATTTCTACACAAACCTGTCAGGTGCAGAGACATCAAAAAGCTGCAGCCAATTTAGACTCAGGGTAAGAAGGTGAAGGACAGACTGATGTAAAAGCCTAGTGATGTATTTGATTGCTTTACTGAGTCATGTACTGATTTTTTTCTCTTTTTGTGGGGGGTGGGCTGTGGGTGTCTATTCTCAGGCACATTTTGATTTGCCTTGCGGCGTACCTGGGCTGTGTCTGCTTTGCTTACTTCGATGCAGCCTCCGAGATCCCTGAGCAGGGCCCTGTCATAAAGTTCTGGCCCAGTGAAAGATGGGCTTTCATTGGGGTTCCTTACGTCACCCTCCTCTGCGCGCATAAGAAATCACCCGTGAAGATCACATGAAGTTGACTGTGGAATGGGGATGGAGTTTCAACATACATTCAAGCACAGAAGTTATTTAAATAATAATAAATGAGTAGAGTTGTATTTTATCTTCTTCCTAAGATGTGCAGCACTTCAGGTGTCATAGAAAGAGGAGACAAGTGTGTTCTTTCCTCTCTCTGGTTAGGAGAGAGGAAACAGGAAGGTGGAGGCTCTTGAACACTAAAGTAACCACCAACTTCTCTGGTTGACTCTGTTTTGCACTGTGTTTTCAATGTAGCATTTCTCTTGATAAAAGCTCTTTCCAAATACGGGAGTCAAGACGTGGCGTTTCTGCAGTAGGTCACCTCTGATGCTTGATTCATTTCTTTTGTAACTTCTGGCTTAAGGCCTTTGCGAAGGTAGCCGGTCCAAGATGCTATCTTGTGTTCTTCTCAGCTCTGTTTTTTGGCGTGGGTGCACATGGCCACAAGTGTGCTCGAAGGATATGCTCCTCCCAGGCCGGCTGTGCATCACATTGGGTCACTGAGTACCTGGTTGTTTCCCAAAGTACAACAGGAGACCAGTGCAAAGTGTTTGCAACTGGATAACTGGATCAGTGCAGTTAAGCAGTGAAGAACTGACAGAAGATTCAGTCCCTAGAAATAAATAGGAGCTCGAGGGTTTTGGCTTCTTCTGTGTTTCCACTGACCTGTGGACAATTTTATGCTGCATATTTCCATCTTACTGAAATGTTACAGAAATCCCTCTCTACCTCTACAAACATGTTTGGTCTTGAATTTGGCCTTGAAGCTCACACAGAAGTGTGAACATTAACTTCACTAAGAGCTCAGGTCAGCATGGATTGACAGTTTGAGTAAACTGTAAAAACTCTTAGGTGCCTAGCTGTACATCTGATTTGAGAGTTAACTTCTCACCAGTGCATTGCAAAGTGATGCAAAAGTCCAGTGCTCTGCTAGGAATACTTAAGGAAAAAGTAGACAACCACTTAAAAGCCAAGACTTAAATTTCAGTGAGCAATGAAATGTGACATCAAGTCTTCCATTCTTACGAAAGAATAGTAGATTCAAATTTTCCGGCCTGTTTTGTGAAGATAAGGGATGTCTAGATCCAGTTAGTTTTAAGGTTGTACTTTGGGGTTGAGGTTCAAGAATGGCTATGGTTCTTCCAAGCAGTTTATGCTAGATCTGTTTAAAAAATGATGCAAAGTGCTGGCATGTTTTTCAAATATTATTAATTGTAGGTGGCAATAGCTGCAGTCCTGGAGAAAAACAGGTTCTGCTTACATTCCACCTAGTATCAGAATGTAAGTGGGTTGAGGCTTTGGATGTACACTTTTATTATTATGCGATGTTTCCATTTGGAATATTAGACAAGAAAATACCATTTTTCCTGTGCTTTACTAAGAAGTCTCATGTTGTACTTGCTTTTTATCAATGTGAAAATGTACTCTCTACAGTATCATCCATACAAAGTGGCTTTTAACAAAAACTTTGGCGTGAAGTAACTTTCAAGTATTGTAAAACCTTTCAGATAACTTTTGTATTCAAATTTATTCTTAGAAAACAAGAGCTAAGGTGTATGCTGTTATACTTAAAGGGAAGTTGTTAGCGGGAGATATGAGTGTCTTGAGAACTGCAAAGCAGGTAAGTAGCTATGGTCACATTGACTGACATCATAAAAGCAGCAAAATCTGTCCACTGGAACAATGAAGATTTATACCACTTGCTAGTATATTTGTCTGAGAGAAATGTATTTTTTGGACACACAGTGATAAAATTTTTGTATGAAGCTTGTTTGTAAAAATTCATACAGTAGTATCTGTTACTCTTTGAATCACAGATGCTTTTTCCTTTTCCTTCCTCCCTCCCTAATTATGAAATGTTCAGTTTCAAACACTTCTCAGGTATTAAAAGTCATATGATTAGATGCTTATACAGATAGGCTTGCTGGCTGGAACCCAGCTAAGATTGCTAATGCCTGACATAGCTCTAGTTTGAGTATGATTTCTTATATTGTGTGGTAAATTATTATGTTATGGTAAATAAGTTATTTTCAGTATTGCTTGGGAAATTAGTAACTGCAGACAAAATGTACTATTCAAAATTACTGGAGCCTTCCTACTTAATATTTTGTTTGAAAGCGACCTCTCTGACACAAAGGACTCTAAGCAGCGTGCTGTCAACTACTGTGCTCTACTCCGCAGAGTCTGACTCCTCACAAATAAGTTATTTTATAATTTAAAAAATAGCAGTAGTACATTTGGCTACTGCAGAGGTGACTGAATGCAGTTACAGGCCAAGAATCATCTCCTGGACTTTTATTAACTTAGCTTTAGCCTTTGTACTTTTCATAGGAGATTCTGTGAACAAAAATCACTATCTGATATTCAAAGCTCCAATACAGAACTGTTTCGGAGTATTCCACTGTAACAGCAGCCCACCACTTTTAGCTGTAGCTACTGCACTTTACATTAAACTAATACTAACTTCTATGTTCCGACAAAAGCTACATTTATTATAAAAAGAAAAAAAAAACGCAATTTTTACCAGATTCACAGCTTTACAGATTGCACTTTGAACCAAGGCTCCAGTTCACGATAACATTAGTACCCAAAGAAATATGTGACTGGCATACAGAGAGGTTTTTGCACTGCCCTGATCATGTGGATGAATAGACATGTGCACAAGTAGCCATGTTACGTTGGAATATAAAGTGATTTATTTGCACCCTCAGGTTTCAAAACCCCAGGATGCTTTCTTCCCTTGCTGGTAGGAAGTGAGTGGGTTCCTAGTCTTATGTTCAATTAGTATTTTAGTTTAATTAGTGGGATGCCTTTAGTGTCTTGGGCATAACATAGATTCTGTGTATTGGTGTGTGATATCCATCATTCGTTGAATGTTAAACTTCAGGTTAAGAAAGGATATTTAGCTCTCAGTGATGGCAAACCCTTGCTCAATTCACAGTCACTAAAACAGAATAAATATTATGTATGGAGTGGTTTGGGGGTTTTTTTTCCATCTCCGTTGAAGTTTGTATACTGAATTTTTGTGGAAAGCATGTAATACTTTGCAACATTAAATTGCATTTGGAATAAATATTGTTTGCCTTTTCATCCTTTGTGTTTGTGGAGAACAATACAGCTGCCAGTATAATGCCTTGAAGTATGGTAAGGGTAACTTCTCCCTCAATGGGTAAAAGCAGGTCTGACTCTTAGAGGAGGATGGAGACTGCATTAGGTAGAAGGCCATTAACTAATGAGATAGAGATTACTTTGGTGAGCAAACTGATTTCCTGCAAGTACAGCAAATACTTGGAAAACTGCAAGCCCATGAATCAACAGGGACAAGTAGCAAGAAATACCTAAAAATAAGTGGCCTATATTCCCACAAATCCAGAAAACTGGGTCAAAGTGAGTACATCTGGGAGAACAAAGTGTGAATCTTCAGTATTTGTTACCCAAGACTGTGCTCCCACCTTAGGGAGATAATGGCTGTACAGTAGCGTTGCGCCTGGCCCTCCCCTCTGCTTCACTTTTACCACAGTTCTCTCACTCCACATAAAAGGCCTTCTTTGAGACATTGCAGATCCCCGCAAGCCACTGTGATTGAGCTTGAAGTAATGGAAGTTTGAAGGAGGCGAATTTTGTGCCCACAAACTCAGGAACCATAAAAAAACTGTTTGTAAACTCCCAGCATATAATGAGGAGGTGACTAGGAGATTGTCAAAAGAAAATTTTATGTATGTAATTTAGTGTTCTTCTGCAATAGAGTATTTGCTGTCCCTGTGGCTATGGAAAAAACAGCATACTGCTAGATTTTGACACTGGTAAGATTTCTAGTGCTGCATGACAGGACATTATTATAAAAATGTAAGAAAACCTGCGATTGGTAAAAATTCTGTGGATTAGTGTGAAATTGTTTGGATAGCTGCTTCTGATGGTCCCTTATAAAACCAGTCAAGTGGATTTCAGCAAGGACTCTCTCCTGGGTCACCTTCTGTTTATTTGTTCAGCAGTGCTCACATGGAAGATATTGATAAAGGGAAGTCTGGGAAGGTTCACAAATACCCCAAAAAACAGGTCTAAAATGCAAAGGTAGCTTGCTGAATTGTAGAAAATAGGACAAAACTGGGTAACAGCAAGGTACTACACACATATAGGTATCACTGACAACACTGGATGCAGAATAACGAAGGAGTGGTTCTTCTTACAAGAAACAAAAGGTTTACTGTCAATCAGGAGCCAAATACGATACAATGAGGTGCCACCACATTAAAAAGAAAAAATATGACATCATGCTAAAAAAAGAAGAAATATCTGTAAGACAGGAAGAAATCCTTTCCCTCACAGAAGGATAGCAATGAAGGTTACCAGCAGCTGGAAAAAAATGGCCTGTGTGGAGAAATAGGCTTTGTCAGCCTTAGAAAGCAGAGCGAGATGGGTATTAATGGGACGTAAGATTCAGACAGGGCATTAGAAGTGAGGTGTGGGACACACAGGAGAAGACTGACTGTGAAGGCTCAGAACCTCTGTCTCTTCAATGAGATGTTTAAGGGGCAGATGGAGAAGCTATAGGCATTTATTTAGGCCATGGGCATGGCTGATCCCGCCTTGGGTCATGGACACGGGCTAGTTGGTGGCAGTCTGGTGACTCAGACACTCTTTTTTTTTCCTCTCTATGCTTATGCACACAGGCTGGGCACAGAATGGATTGTGGACAGAGCTGAAAATGAGCACTTGGCCTGATTGCCCTGGCAGGGAAATACTAACTGTAAATAAGAACATCTGTGTTCTGCGAAGAGATTGGTCTTTGTAGATTGTCAGTGTCACAGCTTATTTCCCATAAGCATGGTCATGGCTAGACATTCATGCTCCTGGACTCTCCTAACTTAGTCCATGCAAATCATAATGGAAATTAGTTTCCAGTGACGCCCAGAGTGCTGGGAGAATGGAGAGAAAGTTGGAACCCAAAGATAATTCAGTGGTATGTATACCGTGAGCACACATTTTTAATCACCTTGCCAGCACATATTCTGACTGGCTCACTCTCTCCTTACTGCGCTGTCAGCATGCAGAAAGTTGCCTAGGGAGATACTGTCTACTCTGTGTCCCACTTTCTCAATCATAAGTACCTTTCTTTTAAAATGTATGTCTTCCTTTTCTTCTGGAAAGTTTACCATTTCATTCCTGATGCAATAATTCATTCAAAGCAAAGGCCTACATAGAGGCAGACCAAAGCTTGACTTTCTCAAAGCACAGGCAGAAAATACTTGCATCTTCTTGCCTATGTTCACTCTTAGGCACACCATGTCTTTTAAGCTTTCAGTAGCAAATTTGTCAGATGTGGGGTTGACATAGGATATATTGCTCTTAAGAAGCCCAAGGGGGGATATGACTGGCACAGTATCTGACCCTGTCTTATCTGTATGCTGTCTAATCCTTAGCTTTGGCAAGAAATATGTCCCTGGTCATTATTTTTATTAGCTCCCAACAATTGCTCGTGCTGAGGGGCTTTCCTGTGCTGAGGAGGACTGACAGTCCTTCATCCAGCATTCTAATTATTTCAGGAGTCTCAAAGGTTCCCAGGCCCCTGAATTACAATTTTACTTGTGAGAATTTGCCTCCCGAGACTTGGCAGTATGAGAAAGCATGGTATATTACACAGTTGTCATTGACCACAAGGTAGTTGGCTGCCAGTTTAGAAATGAGCTTGCACACGTCATGTTAGCACATTAATCAGTTCAGTCTGTGACTTATCAGAGTTACAGGATTTATCTTTCTGAGGCACTGTCAGCTTTCATAGGGTCAACATGCAGACTCCTTTTTTGAGCATGTGACTTCTCTACATTGTTTTTAGAATTCTAAAAGAAGCTCTGACATTCAGAATGTCTCTACATCTCTTGTTGACTATTCACGTTTCTTCTTCATATACTTGACCAGAAAAAAATGACGTAACCAGTGAGCAGAGAGTCCACCCAGCATTCTTTGGGTTCATTCGTTTTTACGCTTACTTCTGCAAGTCTGGAGTGGTCCACTGAAAAATCCCGATTACCTTTGAAAAGTTATCAAAGGAGCTACTCTATTTCTTCTCCATAGCTTTTAATAAAACATTGGGAAGTACTGTGGTTCTGTCTCTATTCCTGTTATACCAAATATCTTTGTTTATGTCAGGGTTCTTATCTCAATGCCAAAGTAAGCATAGCCCCTCTATTGCATGCATTTTGTTAAGTCAGCTAATCCTGTAAAATTTATTTTTAATTTATTTTGCAGACTATATGAAACATTCTTACAATTACAAAGTGATCAGCTTAAAAAATACTAAAGAAGAATAAAAATATCTGCAACTCAAAAAAGCAAGAACAAAATTCTAAGCAAGTTGTTTTGGTGCCCATGTTCTGTATAATCTTGGTATCCTCAAGGAACATGGAGAGTTCAAGGAATCCAAAGAGTCTGGAAGTTCATTTTGAATGAATTTCATGGGACTCGATAAAATCTTTTCTTGGTCAAGAAAGAACAGTGCAATACAGTCAGGGCATGGAAAATTCAACTGTTAAAAGACACATAACCAGTAAGTATACAAATACAAAATAAAACCAAAAACAAATAGGTAAAAAATTAGGCGTTTGATGTAAAAAGATACAGGTTATTCTAAAGCACTAGATACACTCAATATGTACATTATTGGCTGTAGGACCTCACTGTGTGTGAAATGTATCATTGATATCCACATTGTGTCAGCTGCTCTTTCCCCACAAAAGGAAGCTGCAAGCCCTTGCAGATGCTCGTTTACAGTGACGAGTGACGTGACCCGGAAAAAAAATGTTTTCTGAGAGGAAAGAAAAAATACAAGAGTACATATTCAAACTATGAACAAGCGGGCAAAATCTGCACAAGGCTGAATGTTGTATTTACACAGAAGTGGTACCCAATATTGACTTTAATGACTACTTGGAGAAATTACTTAAAAGCTAGGATGCAAAACGAGTGTCTTGCTAGACATCTGTGGGGGAAAAAAGGGCTGTGGAGGAGGTGACTGCAAGTTCAGGGAAGATGTTTCACTGACAAGAAGAAACTGGTGAGTTGCCCATGAGGGAGGTGGGAAGCAGACTGTGAATGACGGCCTTACTGGGAGGAAAGGCGGAAAAAGCCATAAGCAGACAGCTGCTTAGGGAGAGGCTGCGAAGGGAAAAACCTCAAAGGAGCAGCGAGAATCGTAAGAGGACTGCAAAGAAGGGAAGATGACCTACTTTGTTGTAGAAACCCATCCAGCACAGCAACATGATTCTTCACACGAACATTTGGGAGTAATGCACTCCTTATTTTTCTGTCTACAGGGATGTGATCTGCTCAACCAACAGAGCAGAAGGGCAATTATTGCGATGTCGTAGACAAGCAGGTAACTATATGTTTCAATATTTTACCATCACAGCTGCACACAGTATCTTCACAGAAGCGTGATGTGGTCTGTCATGCTGACCATGGTGCCTGGACTGCATTTCTTAATCCTTTGCCAAAAGGTGAGAAGTTGATCAAGACAGCAGAAGCAATGTATGAAGTCTGCTTTGAAGAAGTCATAGCAAAATATGGCTAGAATGGTCCTCAGGAAGACATCTAAACCAGCAGCAGCTCAAAGGTAGACTCAGGCATTCAGAAATATCTCAGGAGGATGTCTAGCCTGTTCTTCAAACCTTCCTTTGCTCCAATGCTCACATTTTCCCTTGGTTCCAGTCACACAAGCAGAAGGGACCAGTGGACAAACATACTGCAAGCATTTTACTATCAGCACACATGTAGGGTATGAGGAAGAAAGGTACAGTAGGGGGTGGCCCCTCTGCTGGTCCTGATGTTCATCCTCTCGTTCATCCGTTCGGGTGAATGAAGTCCTCTCTGGCTCAGCTCTCCTGGTCTCTTGAACTGCAGCATGATGTCAGTTTCCAGAGTGCATGTTTTTCTTTAGGCTGTAGGGTTGTGCCCTTGTCAAAATAAGGTGCCTTTATAAAAGGTTTAAAGATAAAGAAAGAACCTTGTACCACAAGGAAGTCTTTGTTCAGCTGAGATAATGAGGGCTGGGTAAGTGGTACATGTCTTTTCCACAGGCACAAGGAAGAGGGTTAATGACATGGACCGATGCTTGAAAGAGCACAACACGGGGCACACAGCAAAGGGGAGACTACATCTGCTGTCTGTCTAACACATGCTCACTTCTTACTCTGTGTTCATTATATGTCACTTCCCAAACTGTTATGGACAGCAGTACATATTTCCACTGAGGGTAAGGGGTAATTAGCCTATGGAGGGGAGAAACCTAGTACACCAGAAAAGACCTGTGACGTGTGTGAGCAGAAAGGGAGAAGTGCTGCAAGGAGAAAAATACATAGGAATGGAAAAAGGCGACAGTATTGTAACTGATGTTGGTGAGAATGTTGTGGTGGTTTGCAATCAGAGACAATGTGGCTGAACAACCTTGTCCTTTGGCCTTGCTGCTCAGCGCTTTTACCCCAAATCTTTCCATGCTGGTCATCTAGTTTTGCTTGTTACCCTGGTGTGTCATTGTCCAGTTTGACATTTCTTTGTATTTCTCCTCTTGTCCTATCTCTCTTGCTCTCTGCAGCAAATAAAACTGGTGTGTCTTGGCTTTCAAGCTAGTATCTATGCTAGTAGTTACTCAGTCTTTAATTCTGTCTGTGCAACCACTGCCAGTGATTGCAGCTCTGAAAACTAATACAGACAGGAAAGCTACACGATACCTTCTAACCCACTAATACTGGTGTCAGTGTGTAGCCACAGTGTCCAGCAGCATAGAAATGCCTACATACACTAGTATACATTGGGCCTGTGTATGAAAAGTGTAAGAAATTTTACTATGAGCCATACAATAAAGATCTATCCACAAGGAGTGCTCTGCTTGTGCCTAAAGTGAAAGATGTTACACCTCTTGCTTAAGGATTACATTATCTTAACAAGCATTTCTGTCATTCACATGAAGGACCGGTCCTCCACTGAACCACAATGAATGCCTGGCTTCAAATAGACCTTGTAGCTGTGACCATCAGAGTTAATTGTTAAGTGTGAGGTTTTGTTCCTTTTTACAAGTACTAAATATTTTGATTAGTTATTTTTATACTGGGGGAAAAACAAGGAATACAACTCAGCATCTGTCTATCCTCAGACTGTAACATGCTGTTTTAAAGCTGATAACTATCTACAGTGATGAAAAATAATTAAGATAACTTTAAAATGTAACCTTTATCCTCATCAGTAATTAGATGCAAGGATTAGGTTTTGCTGTAAGGCTCTATGGCTTTTTCCTAATAAAGCTGGGCATTTAGATAAGCAAATGATTTTTACCATTTTAATTAACCACAGCTTATTTATTGCTCATTTACAAATAGACAAATGTATTATATGTTAATACCACTACTTCCTTTTGGGAAGCTTCAATATGGCATTTGTAATATAATTAATTGTCCATGAATCTCACTGCAGCAATCAAAGCCATAGCACAGGCAGGACAATGACAAATGTAACCAAGAGTGGAAGACAGACTGGGGAGAATCACAAAAGCCTTTCTTCCTGCCAGCTCTGACTGACATTTTTGGCAGATTGAAGTATTGTATCATAGAAAAAGCCCCCATATGCTGAATAAGTTATTTTATTTATGGAACCTAAACAGCCTTTAAGAACCACTTGCAACTTTGGGAATTTCAGCCCATTTAGTATCTTGGCTGGACTCAGAAGTGGAAGGGACAGAAATGCAGTAGGTACTGACATTTTTTTACATAATTTAACATGAATGGGTGTTTGATAGCACATTGATAGTGTGAAAAATCCATAGAAAAAAATCCCTGGGCTGTGGAAACAGTTTTGAAGCCACTGACAGAGGTTTGCTGCTGAATGCCAGCTCAGGTGCTCCACGAGAGCTCACGTCAAGCTCTCTCTGTAAGGAATCATCTCTTTGTTCCTTACTTGTGCTGAATTGACACAATGGAATATGTGATTGACCCTTAAACTGTACCTAGCAGTAACAAAAGTAGCAGGGAAGAATGGATGTCCTAACGGAAAAAAACTTCAAAACATTCCACAGTGATCTCATGTTTTGCTCTGTTCCCATTGCTCCTTCCTTCTTTGACCCCAAATGTTTGTTCCAGGAAAAGGACGACTCACACAGCAGAAAACTGTCTGAGATGACTGCAGGTATATATGGCATTATTTGTGACAGTATAAATGTGCATCTTAAAAGGTTGTACAGCTCTGGACGTTGCTTTAAAAGTAGGAAGGTCTTAAAAGCTCAAAGCATTCAGAAAAATGTGTGAGATGTTGCTTTCTGTATATACCACAGTATCTGAATACCAAAGTGCATGCTAGCTGACAGAGGAGATGAAATTGATATTTGTACCATTTAACATAGATACTTCCTTGTTTGTCACAGCAGAGGTTGGTTTTTGTTTGGTTTGCTTTTTGGGTTTGTTTGGTTTTTTTTTCAGAACTAGAGGATTTTACACTCCTGTCAAATACAGGAGTACTTCTTGATGCCTCCCATCTCCCAGCCAGGAAAGCCAGTGATAGGGTCCTTGCTATGGTATGTAGAATGTAGATGTGCAAAAGTATTTCTTTCAACATCTCACCTTACAGACCCCAGAGGAAGTGGGGGGTGCTGTTCATTTTGGATTAGCTGTATGGTGAGGACTGATAGCTGTTAACCACTGTTTGATCTGAGCACTTTACAAATAGCCACAAATAGCCACTCCATCTCCCCTTTCAAAACCCTTGTTATGAACTGGTCCCCTTCACGGTTCCAGGGGAAGAGAGCTGCTCTCTGAGTTTGTGATCTTGCAGGGTTTGCTCCCCTCCCAGGGAATGTCACTGCAGAGAATGGATAAACCTGGGAACTTGACCTTGCATGCGACAAATTGTGGAGACTGTAATGCTTTGGGTTCCTGACTGAATGGCAGATTATCAGTGAAGGGTTAAATCCAAGCAGTAAGGAGTTCATTATGGTACTTCTTCCTCTTCTTTATCACCATATGTGAGTTTACCTGCACTGAATTTATCATCAGCCATGTGATGGCCATATGGATGCTACTTTACTTCAGAGAGTAAAAAGAATAGGGAGCAGTGCAGCCTGACAGACATTTCAGTTCCATCAAAATCATTCAAATATTCTGTCATTTGAGTGTCTGTTGTCTTCACGTGATTTTTATTGGCACCAAATAGGATGTGCAAAACCAATGTATTTATGCCTCCATCAGACAGGTTTTTAAAAGTAACCAGCAGTTCACAACAATTATTTTTTTTAGTGGTCTGGTGGGTACAGCCTGCAAATGAGTCAGCCGTATTTTGTGATCCAGGACAGCGATATTTGACAGTACTATTTCCTGAAAACTATAAACAGACCTAGCAGTATGAATGGCTGAATGGGATACTTAAGAAATATTTCAGTAGACTTGCTTCTAGAAGAAGACTGGTGAACTACTAACACAGAGTTTGTGAGGTTAGGTGGGTCTGGCAATAATTTCCTGAGAACCACTGAAACAATTTTGTTCTTTTAGGTGATGGTAATTTTTAAACTTGAAGTGTTGAGAATGCATGGTTTTGAGTGTTATTGGTGTTCTTACCTTTCCTCCATTGCCAGCATGGATACACGACACCAAATTTGCAGTTGGCAGAATCATGGGGGAGAATCTAAAAATTCTGTTATGTTCTGCTGGGGCAAGTTAGCAAATAGTAAGTCTGTTTATCTGGGCCAAATTTGGCATGTTGCCATTTCTGTCAAAATAGTTTTTGTTGGTGGATTCAGGATAGCTTCTCTGTGAGCTGCATTACTCATTCCTTCCAGCAGGAGGTGCTGACCTCTAACAGAAAATAAAAACTCAATGGGTAAGGATTTGTGATGTAAAATCATTAGGCCATTGTTCAGTAGATGTTAGGGGGAAGACCTGTTGCAAGGTCTGCTCTCTGTCACCTCTGGGGTGGGGCTTCAGGCTATGTTAAACATCTTTTGGGTCTAATTCTTTTGCCACTAGAGATCCACAAGAAAACCAAGGGTACTGGTAGATTAGCACACATTTCTGTTGAGGTTAATCAGGAGAGAAAGAGAATTCATCTTTGTTTTCTCCCTCAAAACATGCTTAGCTGTACTTTAATCAGAAGGCTAGGAGTTAATCCAATAGGCAACCTTCCAAGAAAGAAGAATTTACAAAAATGTCATCATCCATCAACATTAGGCCTGCAATTCAGATACAAAGGTCATCTTTTTTTCTGCATGTTTCCTTTCTGATATCCTTAACAGGATAAAGCAGACATCAAATTTCATTCTTAATATAATCCCTATAATCTTTTTAATAGAGCGTGGAAATGCTTTCTAACATATAAGAATTTGCTTAGTCCACTCAGATGAAAAAACTTGTAATCTTAAGCAAATAAAGGTATCAGAAAATGTTAACCTTTGATAATGTTTAAAAACCCCCCACAATGTACTCAGCCAGGATACACCTCAGTGATGTATGTGGTGCAATACACGTAAAGGAATGGCCCAAATGTTACCACATTGCAATGGAACATGATATGCAGGTTGGATTTTTCTTGTAATTCTGAAGTTCTTCCCTTTCTTCTCCTCGGAAGACTGATTTTATAGTCAGCATTCCCAAACTGTAGCCCTGCTGGGGAATGACCACCTGGGATAACTAGTGGTCCTCCTCCCCATTCTGCCTGCCCATGGCTGGCACTGCCACTGCGGTGTCACCGGCCTCAGCCCCAGCCAGAGGACTCCGGGTAGAAGCTTGTTGCGGGATCTTCACACGCATACCCATGGTTTTCTTAACCCCACACACCATTTGCAGGCTTGCTGCTACAGAAGAAGCTTTAATCACTATAAAAGCCAGTCAGGGAGCAAGACAAAGAAAGCAAATGACATATGGAGCTCCACCAGCTGACAAAATTGGTCTTAACTGCAGTTCTCTGCCTTACGCACAAATTGAGAGACTTCATGTCATTGAGGTATTTGTAAGATAAGGTCTCTGGCTCTCCCTGCCATGACTCCTCTATGTCTATTAGTGCAGAAGGTCATTTACCACCTTTGAAGGAGAGACACTTGGTAGCAACTATTTTTTCCACACTAAGGTGGCGGTTCCCATGAGGCTCATGGGAGCTGATTTGCCTCAGAGATCTTTGCCTTTCTGTCAACTCTGTATGTGACTAGCCAATGAGTAAAATACAAGAAAAAGTCTTGACCGGGTGAGGCACAGAGGCAGGCATCCTGCTGTGTTCCCTAAGGAAATCATACTGGGTTTTTAAAGGAAACAGGCACAACTGAGATGTTTGGGTAATGTGTTTGCTATTGATCCCCTATTATTTTGACTGCAGTAGACTTTATACTCTAGGATATTTCTTCATTATACCTTGCAAGATTGAGGTAATTGTCTATAATCAGCAATTACCGTTCCATGGGATGTATTTTATCTTTTTTTTTTTTTTTTTTACTACAACAATATAATGAATTTTAACTCAATGTACTGTGTCCCTAGACCTTCACGAAGAAGTACCGCACAAATTGTACTCATCTCTGTGTGGTTTTAATTTTTCGTCTTCACTAATGGATTTATCTTACTTTCAATTCTCTTGATACCATCTCTGAAAGCAGCAGTCCTTTAGACTCTTGGTGCATCTACTATATCTCCCACTGTGAAGCCAATGGAATTTTGCTACCACGGAGGAGGGTAAAACCGTGCGTGTAGAGGCTGTTCAGACTGTGAAACAAGCTAACTTGATAGTTAACTCGAGCTGCAATATAATATTGAAGACAGACTCCAGGAAGAGCAATTGAAGGGGATGAGGAACTATAGACCCGATAGAAACAAAACAAGGGACTGTGTAATGCAGAAAAATGCCCCCTGTCTCTCCTTCCTTTCTTGCGGCACATCTCTCTCCCTTTTGTATTCTCTTCCTGACCTCTTCCCTCTGTAACTGCATCATGATCATCACACAAGCAGCAGAGCTGTGCTGTGTGTGGCTTTGATCTGAGGGTTTTAGAGTCATTGGCGTCTCCTGCCTGAACTTTTCCTCATTGTCCTCCAGACAAAGGCACTGAAGGTAAAGTGAATAAATTGCTCTTCAGAGCTACTCAAGGGGCACTTTTCCCACCCTCTGCTGTGAGTCCTATGATTCCCAGTATTACTCTTGACCCAGATAACATCCCATAGTTAAGGGAACTCACAGCCCTTTTTCTGCCTCAGGGTCTGAATATAGTTTATCCAATACAGAAATATCTTGCTTGAGACACAGTCATGTAAAAGTGCAACAATCATGGAAATGCATGATGTATTGTGTTGGATAGGTGTCTCAGGGACAAGAAATCGTTGTTCCTCATGGGTTCTCACCCATGCTGCTGTGAATAGAAAGGTGAAATGTATGCTGAAGTGTGTGGCATCAGATTAAAGAGAAGTCAGTATCAGGACTGCTATATTCAAGAGATGGCATCTGCCTCAAACCTATTTTAGAAAAGGGAGCTCTATTGTTTAGCATATGTTGCACTGAAAAATGAAATAAGCACTGTTTTCCAGCAGTGTTTGATTTTTAAGTTGTAAAAACTATCTCAACCTTACAATGCACATGGAAAACGTGTTTGTTCCACTAGATTTTCATCCTGCGTTAGCTACCACATGCCAGTTAGTAGGTGTGTAAGGGCAGAAAGATGTTAACAGGGCCTGCCAATGCAAGGGAACCATGTTTTCCTGTCCTGTAGCTTTCTGTGTCTCTTCTTGTCGTAGTCCAGAGAGAGCAGACACCTTATGCCAGAGGAAGATTTTGCCCTAGAGCAAACTCTCACAACTCATAAAGATGAGCATCTCTGCAAGATGAGTTCCACTAGGACAAAACAAGTGATTAACCATTTCACAAGCTCAAGGATGGAAGCACATGAAGAGCTGTAACCTCAAGAACTCACTGCGCTACTACTCACAGCTTAAAAAAAAACATAGGTAAGAAAGACTATGACACCAGGAAAATGTTTAGGTCTACTGCAGTCTGATGAAGGTAATACACGGGGAGCAATGCAGAAACACTATATGCCTGAAAATTGCAGCATAAGCTGTATTCCAGCAGTGTATTTGAAACTACGGCATGTTTTAGTTCATTTATATCACCAGAGACAGGGGTAGGGAAGGGGTTAAATTAAAGCAACACTGTTACATGAGAGCAAGACTTACTCCAAGTCAAGGATGCTAAGTACAACAAAGCACAGAAATATTTTTAATACCTATTTTGTAATTCTGGTGGAAACGAATATATTTTCGCTGTTTAAAATATTTCAAATAGCTGAGATCCCTGGCACAGGTTTTGTTTGCAATTCCATTATCACAAAGTGGATTGCATTTACCTTATCCCACAGCAAATACTTTCACATTAGCACGCAAAGTGTACCCTCCTAGCAACAAACTCACTTCTCCAGATGGTGTCTCCAAATTCCACAGAAATTCCAGCTCACATACGCTCACTTGATTTGTCCTAGTTCTGCTTAGACTTTTTTTTTTTTTTCTGGAGCAAAATAAGGGTATTGTCTTCTCAGACTAACTCTGCCCACAGTAAATGAGAAGTCTAGGAGAAGTGAGTTTTAGCTAGAAAAATGACCTGTTCTGTATGAACTTGATTTTCCTGGTTGCTAGTTTGTTCAAATTAGCTGCATATTAACTGAGATTAAAGCAAGACTTCAGCCTAGAGAAAAGAGGTTAATTGAGCCTCCTCCCTTTGCTGTTTCTAGCTCTGTGTAGGCTGATATAATCCCCTTCCCAGCTTCTCACATCAAAGCCTTATTCACCCTGCTGCTGTTGTCCACAGAGAAAACCAGTATGGCCTATGCCTTCAGGTGCAACCATTCTGGACAAATCACTCCGTGCAGCCTGCTGGCGAGTTGCACAGTGAATTTGTGCAGCTCTGCATGCTGGGCAGATGCGTGCTTTCACCCAGACCCCTGCTGCAGGTGCACAGAGACCTTCAGCATCCCCTTGTCAGGAAATTATGGGATACACTCTGTTACTTAGTACTCAACTGAGATATACATAGTGAACAGGAGAAAGAAACCTTCTCCGTAGAAGGAAAACACCATCCCCAGCCCTTCACAGGCTCATGTTGAGGCTGAGGAAATTCATCCTGCATCAATCTAAGCAAGAAACTACTCCCTGTGTGGTTCACAAAGGCAACAATCCATGTAAGCTCAGCTGCTGTCCGACTTACCTGGGACTGTTGCAGGAGCCTAGAGAAACGTACAGCTTTGTCTGTAAGTAAAACCTATCCTGTATGGGTAGACATAGTCAGTACTTACTGCGCTGTTACCTTTTTCACTGTCCTTATTCTGCAACATTCCAAATTGAAATCAGCCCAGAGGATGATGCTTTTGTTGCAAGGAAGCCAGCAGGGATTTTGACTGGGGAGCAGAACAGCTGTTGTAATGCTAAGAGAAATATACATTTGGAACAAGGACACATGGAGGTGTAACACCCTGCTTACTGTGCTTGCTTTGGCTGCAAGTTGCTCTCTCCTGCCTTAGGGGTTTTATTATTAGGTCCTTGTTGTTGGCAGGAACAATTGCCTGCAAAGGTCTGCAAACACACCTGCTGCCAGACATTTTTGCATCAATGTAATTCCAAGACAAGGAGAGCTTCAGCAGCCATGCTGGCACCAGTTATTAATCCAGACGAGGCACCTTCTGTGCGCTGAGGACTTTGTCTGCTTGTATTGCAGTCCACCTACCTCTCTTGGCACTTCCCAAGGCTAGTGCCTCTCTAGGATGTCATTGTACCCATCTCTTCCTGGTGGATAGGAGATTTCAGAATTTTTTTCCCTTTCCCAGACATGTCTGCTCACAAGACTGCACGTTGGGGTCTGTAATTTCATCTGCTCTTGAGAAGCTGAAGCAGATGCCGAGGCACTGTTCTGTCAATTCTATTTCCCTTCTGTAAGCCAGAAGTGGTAGAGTTCACCCGGACAGGTGCAACAGTGGGTGCATGTATGTAGTGTCACCTTTCTGTTGGTATCCAGAGTAGAACAAACCTGCTGTGAAACAACTGAGGATGCCCTGCTTATCCCAGTTGCTCTTTGCTCCTTCAATGATACCTAGTGGAGCCTGCAGAGCTGACCTTCACCACTGTGCTTTCAGCTGCCAGGTGGTACCCAAGACAGCTAAAAGTAGTGTCAGCTATGCTGCCAGGTGAGACAAACTGCCCCCGCCGGGAGGATAGCAGAGCCTGCAATGTACCTGAAGCAGCATTGCATGGGCATAACTCCATTACACTGCTCTTTCTGTAAGCAAAACTCCCACTGCTCTCAGGTGACCTGCTAAGATACTAACTAAGATGATAAAGCATGAAAAACTCAGGTATAAATAAAAACTTCAAGACAAGAACCTGAGTTACACCAAGACTGTTTCATGCCTGTTTAGCTAGGGCTGTGGATTTACCTCTAAATGGGGGGTCTGTATCACTGCCTTATGAGGGTAAAAAAGGCCTGAGCCCTTCATGCTCTGAGGGCTGCCTGCCTCCGCTTGCTGGAGCACCCTTTGTGACAGCATTTGTTTTGAATGCTGAGCTGTGCGGACAGCAGAGAGGACAGCAGTGTGGAGGGGCTCAGGGCAGCAAAAACAGGGCTGAGGACAGCGCAGGTTTGACTCTGACATGCTTGCCCCTGCCCTGCTCAAGACAACACCCTGTCAGGTTTTGAACAGGTTTTTAGCAGGATAGATGGTAGCAGTGGGGAGAGATTGTCCTGGAAACTTATTTTTGGAAGAAAAATTGTTTATTAATAATAATAGACCTTAAGAAATTTCTGCTTTTCAGTCAGTTTCTGTAAGAGCTTTGCTGTAAATCATTTTTTTTGAGGGGGGAGTAAACTGGATTTTAGGATTATGGTTTTTTTATATATAGGCTATAGAATACAACAGAAAAAGGGTTTACTGACACTTTTGACAGAGGCACAAATGCTAAACAATACAGCACATTAGCCTGAAAGGAAATAATGTTTCCAATACCCAAACTATTTTTTGTTGAGTGGTCTTGCATGTTGTGAGATGCATAAGTCAGGTTCTTCAGAGCTAGTTTTGGCTAGCAGTATCTCATACAAAGCCTCATACAAAGGATGAGGCTACAATCCCTTAGTCAAGAAAATGCAGATACCAAATTAGCCAGAGTTGGTCATTGCCATGGTAGGCAAATTCTGACCAGCAATGTGGTGTGGTATCAAAACAGACAGGCAGTAACTGATGACAAGAATAGGCCTAGATCTTCACAGGGGCTTAGAAAATTCTGGAATTAGTTTCCCTTTTCCTTCATGCTAGTTAGCAACCAAAAATAGGAAATAAGTCACAATAGGAAGGGAGCAGTGTTTTTTTCACTATTACTAATTTGGAAGCTCGTTGCCTGGATGGGTATACTCTTTGATGGATAAAGAACTGGCTGGAGGGCCAGGCCCAAAGAGTTATGGTGAAAGGAGCCAAATCCAGTTGGCAGCCGGTCATGAGTGGTGTTCCCCAAGGCTCAGTGTTTGGGCCAGTTCTGTCTTGGCTGAGAGTGTTGATCTGCTGGAGGGTAGGAAGGCCATACAGAGGGATCTGGACCAGCTGAATCAATGGGCTGAGGCCAATTGCATGAAGTTCAACAAGGCCAAGTGCCGGGTCCTGCACATGGGGCACAACAACCCCAGGCAGCGCTACAGGCTCAGGGAAGAGTGGCTGGAAAGCTGCCTGGAGGAAAAGGACCTGGGGATGTTGACTGACAGCCGGCTGAACATGAGCCAGCAGTGTGACCAGGTGGCCAAAAAGACTACCAGCATCCTGGCTTGTATCAGGAATAGTGTGGCCAGCATGACTAGAGAAGTGATCGTGCCACTGTACTCGGTGCTGGTGAGGCCTCAGCTTGAATCCTGTGTTCAGTTTTGGGCCCCTCACTACAGACATTGAGGTGCTGGAGAGAGTTCAAAGAAGGGCAACAAAGCTGGTGAAGAGTCTGGAGAGCAAGTCTTATGAGGAGTGGCTGAGAGAACTGGGGCTGTTTAGCCTGGAGAAAAGGAGGCCGAGGGAAAACCTTATCACTGCAATTACCTGAAAGGAGGTTGTAGCATGGAAGGTGTTGGTCTCTTCTCCCAAGTAGCAAGTGATAGGATGAAAGGAAATGGCCTCTAGTTGCACCAGGGAAGGTTCAGATTGGATATTAGGGAAAAAATCTTCACGGAAAGTCTTGTAAACCAGTGGAACAGTCTGCCCAGTGAAGTGGCTGGGTGACTGGAGGTGACCCACACCTGGAGGTGTTTAAAACCAGGTTTAAACACCTGGAGGTGTTTAAAAGGTGTTTAGACAAGGTTCTTAGGGACATGGTTTAGTGCTAGAGTTAGTGCCTCAGGCAGCCAAGCCAGACCCCTCTTTGGCTCTGATCCAGCCTTGCACAGAGAAACAAGGACCTGCCATTGCACACATTTATGGTAGCAGTTAGGGGAAGGATGTAGTTGGGCTGGTAATTACTCGTCACTGGTGCTGGACAGGTGAAAGATGTCTGCAGGTAACTCACAGCTTTGTGGGATATATCTTGTTCATTCAAAGATCCTTGTTAATCTGTTGCTTAAACATCCAGTTTGGTGCTCTTTAACTTGGGGAATGCTGGTAACTTCTTTGTCTGTTATCTTCACAGTAAGCATGTGAGAAATTGTTCGATTTGGGTTTGAGGCCTCAGAGGAAATACTGTAGATTTATGGACTAATCACTGGTACCTTATCACCCTGCCCACAACAAAAATATGTTAACCAAACTGTGATGAGGACATCTGCATAAATTGGAGATGGAGGGATAATTAAAACATCTCTTTAAGGCTATCATCTGTAGTCTCACTCTTCGTATTCTTTGCAAGTATGTGGCACAAATATTTATTTCTCGGAGAGATGTGTTGACAGGAAATTCCTGGTTTTATAGGGAAGCTCTGAAGTCTTTCTAGAAGAGGGATTAAATAACAGTACACATTGCTCTTCTCCTTGTTCATAAACACCTCAAATATAACTACTTGTAAATGAAAAAGCAATAGTGAATGAACAGAGGTTTGCTTTTCAGGCACTACAGATAAGGCAGTAAAGTATTAGCTCATGGAGGGGGAAACACATGGCAAGGAAACTTGCCATCATTCCCTTTGGCAGGATCGAGGAAGGTATTTATTATGTATTTGTCCTTCCCCTGCTTACATCAGTCATATATCATCAAGGCCTGCTGTGGTAATGAAAGATTTTAAATCCACTGCTTCTTTTGAAAAGTGGCTGAACTTGAGGTAGGGATCAAATGTTACCAAGCAGTGGGGTGAGACAACACACCCACACAGAGCACAGCTGTGAACACCTTTGTGTGTGTGTGTCTACGTGGGGGGGGCAAGGGGGTGTGCGTATTCACTTCTCAGATAAAGCCCAAGACAGTCACTCTTTCAAACCCTCCATTTCCAAGCTAAATTTCAAAGCATCTCAGATGTGCCACTGTGACTTACCACACACACCAACTTTGCTTTTTGTAGGATGTGCTTGACATTAATGTTTTTCCCATTTGGCAAGCATGGCTGTCTTGGGACAATCACCATTCTCAACGCTTACTCTGTTTGCAAATTTATTTTCTTGTTTCCAATCTAAAACTTTAAAGCTCTAATATGGTTAAAGATGAAAGAAAAATCTCCGTCCAAAGCTCATACCTCTAGGGTTGACCCAATGTCTCATAAAAATGTCTTGATGCACTGTGGAGGATGACTTCCTGGGGCAACTACAGGACAAACAGTAAGTAATAACATCTATTGCAACCTCTCATAACTTGTGAAGATGAAAAGTTTGGTTGACTGTTTTAAACATTACTGAATTTCTTTTTCTGTTATTTACTAAAGATAATTCTTTAGTTTAAAAGTATTGTTCATCTGAAGACAGACTAAAAAAAAGCCAGACATCCTAGCTGGCAAGGATGACAGACTGTGCAGGCTGAACATTAAATGAGAAGGTGTCAAACTGAAGCATGGCACTCAAAACAACCCGTAAGCAAACTCATCAGTAAAAAATGTGGGGAAACTTGGCCCAAGTAGGACCATAGGGCTACAGACACACACAGCTCCAGGAAGCTGCTGTCCGGTGAATTCGCATTGGGTTGTAGACAAAAAAATCCCTGTTTAACTAAATTTTAGGCTTGCTGGAACATGGATGTTTTCCTCACTCTGTGTATGCACAGCAGGCAGCACATGGCAAGAGGCAGTCAGTGCTGCCTGAATGGTTATGATGAAGAGTAGCATTGCAGACCACCGTTCAAACCAGAGCAGGTGGTTAAAATACTATTTCCAAAGTCAGAGCAAGTCAAAGAAAATTAAGAAAGAAGATACTGAGCAAAACGATAGTTACATCTTTTTAGTAGTGTTTATTGTTGTTATTGTTATTCACACTTAGACAACTCAATTACATAAAGTGATTTATATGAAGAGCTCTGTATTGATATCATAAGGTGAGAAAGTGTACACGACAAAGTGAAACATTCTGTAGATACAGTGAAGTAGGACCTTTGATAGAAGGGATTATTTCCAAAAGCCTATGTACAAATAAAGGTAACTTTCACACTATATACAAACTTATATTCACAGAGAAAATACTGATGCAGAGATACATGAGCTTCATCTAGTGCATAATGATCCATACACATAAACATATGAGAAAATCTGGAATTTTTCAGGGGGTTGCCTGGACTGGATTCCATCGCAAAATATATATATATATATTTTTAAGTTGAAAATGAGTTAACATGGGGGACTTTTTCATTTTCTTCCTACAATAAGTTGAAAATGAGAGATGGAAGAGTATGAAAACCACAAAGTGAAACAAACAAGCTAAAAAAGATTTATTACAAGAATAGCATCTGATTGTCAGTTATAATATGCTACTATTATTTTCACATGACAATACAGTGGCCTGATCTTGCCATCTTAAGTGACAGAAATAATTTCTACTCATGTGAGTCAACTCCCCAGAGTCAGGAGTGCAAAATTAGAACTAAGAGACATCTTGATAATGGAAGTGAACACAAAACCCAGCAAAACCCCTTTGGCATTATTAACACTTAATTTTGATGGGGGATTAAAATAAATGGTTGATTTCTATTGGATAGCCTGACATTGAAGATTTTAACTGTTTCGTAAAACAGATTTGACAGAAGTAACTAATCTCTCATAAACTTTAACTTGAATATGAGGGATTTCCTTTACTGTGATCTCAGTGGGAGAAAGCATTAGAATAATAGGATGATTTAACCGTGTCATTGGGCCTGGCTCTGCAAGCATTGTATTCCTTCTTTGGGGGTGAACAAGAATGGCAGGCTTGAGCCCCTGCTGCAAAGGCAGGGGGCAGCATTTTGTACAGTCCCACAGGGAAGCTCAAGAGTATGAGCAAACTCCCCCCTGACCTACTCACGGCTTCACTAAGGCAAAACCACATCCCACTTTACTGTACATTTATTTGACAGTATTTTACATTATAGCTTCAACAGAGACATGAAATGGATTCTTTACTTTAAAATTAGTGATCCCCTTATTTAGAAACCCCATACTCATCTTCTGGGTTTTTTTTATGGCTTCTTTTTGCATTAAGACAACTATGTGACATAAAAAAAAAAAAAAAAAAGAAAAAAGAAAAAAAAGGTAAAGTGCAAGATCTTTAGAAACGCATAAAAATTTGTTCGGACTGGTTTAGTTCTCGATGAGGGGTGAATTTACAATAAATCTACATGAATGTACAGTTCATTTACCAATCTCTAATTACATTAATTCTTACTCAGTCTTGTCCTGGGCCACTTATGGCTCATGTAGGAACGATGTGGCCAGTTATGTATACCCATGCTCCAAGTGGTTACATGGCTTCTACGCTGGGGCTGACCTGCATCTGGCTGGCTGGGAGCATAGGCTCAGTGGCCATCTGATGTGACTGCATGGCTTCTGGAGAAGACATGGCTTACATCCAGCCAGGCAGGAGCGCGGGCAGGGGGATGCGTAAACTAGCTGCACCCATCCAGGCAGACAAGTCCTGAGGTGCCAGACACTGACAACACGCAGCAGGTCTACAGGATGAGTTGTCCGGCCTACGGGGCTGTGATCCACGTACAACTTCTGTATCGGATGGGCGCACTGAACTGCTAACTTCCACCTGGAAGTTACTGTCCCCCGTCCCAGTGGACATGACAGATATCTCAATACTGATATTCCTGTATCTGATGGCAACAAATCCAAGAAGGATCATTTAAAAATCAACAAGGAGTGAAATCCACATTTGTTGGAGGGCTGAAGCAGGACTCTTCTCCACACTGTTGAGTGCAAACCACTCCAATTGCTAATGTCAAAATCACTTTCTCCAGGTGTGTTTCCAGCTGCAAGATCTTGCATGAGACTTCCCAGAAATAGCAGAAAACCAAGAATCACCTTCTCAAAGGAACTAACCATGCTTCTTTCCCAGTTAGTTGTGTCATAGTTATTTACAAGAGGTAAAATGGTTTCCAAGAATACAAGTGAATGTGAGTTTTCTCTTTATATGTAGCTCCCAGGACAACTATGTTTGTTACACAAGTGCATTTAAGAAATATGGGATCCTAAGATGAAAATCTGTATCTTGCCCTAGCTAATTTCAGAAACCTTCTGATTTCAGTGGGCCATTTGGTGGAAAAGGGATTATTCCTTTGTTTTAAATTAAATAACTCCATCTGATACAGACTCGTATTTGATTCAGAACTTCAGTTATATGGATCACAAGATACTATTTTAAGCAATTTTTTACTGCTGAAAGAAAAATAATTAAAAAACGTAGTATATCCCCATTTTCGAAAAATATGCAATGAAGTAAAAGACAACTAGAGAAATAATCCCTTAAAAAACACCAAAACATTACGAATACGAATATTTCTAAGCAACTATTTTTTACAGTACTTGGATTAATCACATGTTTAATGTACCGCTTTGTGGACCTTTGTATCCACACATAACAGTACCATGAGTGACAGTGACCATAAACTACTTCAGAGTAGCGTATGTGGAAATTACATGTTACGTTCATTGCCATTACAAACATCAAATGACATCTAGATAAGCTGATTTGTCACCCACTGTGCTTTATGCTTCATGAAGATTACGCAGACAGCCACCTCAATTGAATAAATAAGCACAGGCGTACAGACACAAAGAGCCTGTCTGCATTACAAGAAAGCAGTAGCTTCCAGTAAAATACTTAGTTTAAAAATGCACAGAGCCTTGCTGAAAGATTTTTCTATGTCTACGTGTAGTTCTTGAGAAGATCATCCTCATATGACACTTTATCACACTCTTACAGCTTTCACCCTACAGATTTGACAGATGGTGTCTTCTGCAGAGGGAAGCTGGCTTTTTTTTTTTAGTGGAAAACAGGAAATACTTGCAGGACTCCAACGGTATTTCGTACTGACAGGACCCACTCTCTAATTCCAATGAAGGAAGTGCAGAAAATTTATAATCTGACCCACAATCCTACTCAATTGCTACTGGAAATCCCTTCCAAAAATCATGTCCAATACTGGTCCTGCTCAGATGTGATGGTGTCACAAAGAGTTGGCTACTTAACCTGAAGTTGCATTCTTATCTTACTTACTATGCTGCCAACTGCTGTTGTCCTGAAAACACTAAGCTGGAATAGGATCTTGATAATAACACCAGTTTCTGTATTAATTATTAATTTATGCTTCATAAGGATTATCCAGACAGCAGCATCAATTGAATAAATGAGCACAGGCATACAGGCAAGTGGAACAGGCTTCAATGCCAACAACTCATTGTAGAATTCAGGCAGTTTGCAGGACCAGATCCCTGGTAAAGTCATTCAGAGCTTTGACTGAAGAAAACAGAAATTTAATTTTGACTTCTAGGTGGACAGTGTTAAGAAACACTCATGGATCCCACACTGAAACAGTTATGCACAATAAAGAACACTTTATGCTGGGAAACTTGCTGTCATTGTAAAATACAAGTGTCCTAACTAATGGTGTGCATTTTTGGTGCCGTTGAGCCTGGACAGCTTATGGACACCCAGTCCCCCAGTATGCAGCAGCTCTCGGCTGGTCTCTCAGCACCACAGCTCAAGATTTTCAAACTCCTCTCACACGGGGCAAGGGGCCATGCTTCTCCCTCCATCCCATTACTCTGTTTACTCTTACCAGCACAGCTGTCACCTTATAATCACAGAGCACATCGGTGCACATATCCTGAAACAGTTTACCCTGGCACTTATGCCTTGCTAAGTATAACCAGCTTTCACAGTGAGCCTCCACAGAAAGCACCACACATCTGAAATCTCTCCTACTACCTCTGGAGCTGAGCTGCCACTGATCACAGAGTTATGCAGCCACTGGAATAATGATCTGCCTAGCAGATGCAAGGCAGTGGGGGGCATGAGGTGTCTCATTCCTGAGGGAAAAAAATTACTTTTAATACCTTCCAAGATAAATTTGTTGACAGGGGAAAGCAGACACAGGCAATAAATGAGTCAGATATATTTTAATACAGTATACAAATGCCATTACAGGATACCAACCCTTAGCCCTACACACAAAAATTCTTCCTTCAAGCTGTTCATGCCAGCTTTAGATTGAAATATTCCCAGTGCGTAGGGCTTTGGATCGGTTACTCTTTGCTCCCTCCCTGCCCTCAGCGGGGCAGTGGTCTCTGCTGCTGCTGCACTTGCAGAGAGCACTACTGTGTCCTTACAGCTGTGAAGGTCAGGCTTTTTCCTTTCCAGTGAGGGTGTTATACCATTCTGGTCATGAAGTCTCCAGAAAAAAAAAAAAAAAAAGAAGATAAAAAGAGAGAAAAAGAAGTAATGTACTGAACAGAGATGAGATTCTTGCCTTTCCTTGGTTTCTTGTTTTGAAAAGTCAAACCAGCAAATCTGGGCATCTTTGTGTATTGTAAGAAGTCATATACACAGAGCTATCAAGATCCTGCACCTGCTGTTTTAGATCACTCTGTCCAATTTTGCTGACTTGGGAAAGGATTGCTTGGGTCATACAGAAAGTCTGTTTTGAGCACTGTCATCAGAAATAAAAAGCATTTTATGACTCCTCTGAAACGGGTTATACTGTGGAGTCAGCTCTGTATTTTGGGACACCAGTTTCATTTGAGCTCAGAATTTGGGTTACAGATTTGCTTTTGCAAGATTACCATTCTTGTCAGTAGAGGGCATGGTAGGTACGTATATACCTATCCTTCCATTGTGTACACCTGTAGAAACAAATGCTAAGAGGTGGGCAGCACTATTGTTAAGACAGGTAAGGATCCTGGAGCAATGAAGGATCTTAAATACACAGACAAATTTCTTCTCACAATGAGAGAAGCTCACACTAAAAAGCACTACGCAGCAAGAGACGTTGCAAATGTATGGTTAAGATCATAATACTGATTATGAATGTAGCTAGGACTTAATATTCTAAGACAAGACATGAGTAGCAGACATTGTAACTCCTAGTTTTCTTGCTGTATTTATTAGTATCTCACTTTTACCTTCATGATATTACACAATATTAACATTTTAGTAATTTTTAATATGTATTTTTTACTGTTTTCTCTACCATTGTTTTCTGTCAAGTCCTTACTCTCTAACCAGATACTGCTATATACAAACACATAAAATAGGAAAACAGTAAAGGATAAAGGGGGTGAGTGAGAAGCAAAGAGCATGGAGCACAGAAAAACAGACAAGACAAAATGTGCTGAGCCTTCTGTTACACAGCTGTGAGTATGACATTGCCATTGTGAGTGCAATACAAATACAAAACAATGCTGAAGAAATGTGCTGAAATTTCATGAACTCAACTGCACAAAGACTCAAACAAACAACAATTATCTGAAATAATTTCTTAATACTCATTCCAGTCCTCCCATTTTTTTAAAATCATCCAAACTACAGGAGAGATTAACATTTTGTTCCTTTCTCCCACCTAATTTTTTTTCTGGGTTTGGACCTTCTCTCAGGACTTCAGTAAAAGAGTACTGCATTTTCATTTCGTGCTGGGCTTCTTTAGACATTCACACTTCCAGCAATACTGAAAAAAATTAATGTAGATTTCCTGCAGCTCCACTATATTTAAGTTGTTAGTTTCTCCTACCTAATTTCAAGATTTATAAGAGCAAATATGAACTGCCCCAGCTTTGTACATCAGCTGAGGATCTCTTTCAGCAATGGCTATATGTAGCTGTGAAGGTCCTTGCACTCCAAGTAATGGTGAAACATAGTCTGTAAAATATATATCCACTTCAGCAATTAAGCTGCCACTTCACAATTACTTCTATGTTTTGTATGAAATACTATGCAGAAGCAAACTAGCCTTTTTCTTCTGGCGTGAAAAGGCAAACTCATAATGATAACAGCATCTGAAAGCCATCGGTACTACTGTTGGTATTGCTGCATTAGTAAAAATGGTGTGTTCACATAGTAGTTGCATGATCTCTCTGCATGCTGTGTTGCTGTTATATAAGAAATAATATCCCCATTCTGGTCTTTGCACGTGAATGCAATGAAAATCTGCACCAGTTACAAAATGGCCAGGCAGTGTGGCCCCCTCAGTGACAGAGCCAGAGTTTTTGGAATCTCGAGAGTTTTGCAAGATGTAATAAACCACCATTAACATCCTGCTGATTGCCTTTACAGACCTGTGATGCAGAGGATCAAAACACTGATGAACTCCCTGGCTTTGCTGAAATTGCATCATATAAATCCACTCATATGAAGAGAAGTGCAAGCTCTTCCCTGCCTGTGACTCATGCGCTCGCTGTATGCTTTCCATTCAGGAGTTTCAGCAGATTATCAGAAAAATCACATACCAGGGTGTGTGCAGGGCAGTGCCTCCACAAAGTTAATATTAGCATTCCCCTTAGAAGATGAGAGGTTTAAGAACTGGCCACGCTGTGTGTCTGTGTATACTACTACAGAGAATGAGAAGTCTGCGTGTATATACCATAGGCATAGGAGAAGCAGTAGCTTTCACTGTTTCCGTGTGTGTGCAGCATCTCCAGTAAGGAGCGTCGAGGATGCTCTGCCGCAGATAAAGAAAAGCTCAGCGCAGCTGGACCCATTCCTTCACGTGTGACCGCACTGTCCAGCAAGTCATTCTTCATCTCTGAGATCCACCCTTTGTATTCATTTCTTTCTCTCTTTTAAAATTGAGGGAGAGGAAATTTAAAAATCCATGGGTTATTCTCATAGAAGCTTTCTATTGTGTTGTTTTTTTTTTTCTGTTTGATTTTGTTATTTTTTAAAAAATATATGCATTATTTTTTTTTCCTTTTTTGCGAGAAACAGCATTTGCCACTAGATGGAGACAGGACACTGGATCACTTTGTCCTCCAGAAGGACGCTGACAATCAGGAACAAAAAATAAAGTCCAAACATGAGAAAGCCCAGGATTTTATTCATCCTCCACTTGCAGAAAGCGATGGAGAGGATGACAAAGAGCAGCATGATGAAGAGGAGGACAATTGCACAGAACAGACCATTGCTGCTGACTGTCACTGGTGCAAAGCTGTTAATCACAGCATACAGGAGCCACGGAAGAGGAAGGCTGTTGAGAAACAGAAAATAAATTTGAAACATGGCAGAGGTATAGAAATGGGCACTAGAAACTTTCTGGAGGCACTTCAAAATACAGCCAGAGGGTCCCTGCATAAAGTGAGCTATGAAACTCTTCTAATGCGTACATAAATCTGTCAGCCTGCTCTTGGTTCTCGGGGTGAACAAATGTGACTTAGGCTCCCCTCTCTTCCACCAGTTATGTTGGTGAATTATATTTCTCTTGGCTGGCAAATCACCTGGCACCCTGTCTGTGAGCAGGGAGAACACTTTCATTTGTTTCTGGATATCAGACCATCTATGGAAGAATCTACTTACACCCTCTCTCCAAGAGCCCGCATTACATGACCATGTTTGCCTAAGGACATGTCCTTGCCATGAAGAACCAGCACTCTGCAAGGCACTGATCCCAAATTTTGGCTCTTAGAACCCTTGATCCAGATTTACTTTATAAACCTGTGTTAAAATGTGAACTTCAACTGAACTCCAGCTTAATTTCTATTTCTGTATTTGCTGTCATTGCATTTCTCATCTCTGATGCCACAGAATGAGGCAACATCCCTCTGGAAGATGTCAAGCTGAAATAAATATTTAAGCCACTGATCGGAGCTTAGCAGGCTTAGAAAGCATGAAGAGAGCTGTCAGAAGCTCACAATATTCAAACTTTGAATAAGCAGCTCAAGAGAGAATAATTTATTACAGCCTCAGTACTAACTAAGCCAGCCTACAGCTCAGCTGTGTCATTTCTGTTGTAAACACACCAGGTCCATCAGACCGATACAGGACAACAACATTTCCATCAGCAGCAAGACTAAAAATTCCAAGAAAAGTAAGAAAACATTTCAAAAGATAGAAGTTTTGCAATGCATCCTACGTGCTCTAAGTTGAAGCACATAGTAGTGAACAACATTTTCATGTTTTGCAGGTCTGCTGCTTACAGATGCAATTTCAAATGATTCGTGCTTCTAGATTAATAGAAAAAAGTGGCCCAGTTTTTCTGCTGTGTCCAAAGGTACTGCCATTAGCTAACGTGGATTAAAAAAGCCATTTACTATCACTCTAACTTCAGAATCCCTTTTTGTACCTGTGCAGTTGCTGGTATATTTTCAGCAGTGAAAACCATGATCTGTTCTATGACTATGACTAGACCTGCTTTTTTGTGTGTTTTATAGCAAGAAACAACCAGAGATGGATAAACTGAGAGTACGGACATGATTCTCCGTGCTCCTATCCTGTGTTGAAGATGAGAATATGGGAATAAAGGCAAAGTTTGTCTGTATCTTTCCTGCACATTTTTGAAACGCTGAGGCATAGATTACTACATTTCTTGACCTGATCTGACTTGGTCTGAAAAGGTCAAAGAGGAATTTGAATTCCAACTACATGTCACACACCATTATCCTAGAGCTGCCACGAAGCACTAAAGTGTAAGTAGCACATTTCGGCGTAATCTTACGTTATTTCACATTGTCAGAGCTATATAAAGGGTCCTTTGTGTTAACAGAGAATTGGTTTGTAATTTGGGACTTGCCAGGTATAAAAAAAATCGCATGTCAACAACAGCCTAAATGAGCTACGCAAGATGACATTCTGGTTTTATTACAGCAAACACACTGAATACTGCAGAAGCACTGAATTGTTCCCGATCCTCATTTATAAAGAAAGCTCTAGTAGAAGCACAATGAGTGCTAACACAAAAAAACAACAGCAACCTGACAAAATCATAAAAGGCTTCAGGAATTCCTTCTTAGAACAATACTCTTGCCTACTTTTTTAAGCGCAATTCACTTACCTGGGCAGCTATGCAACGTACCAAAGAGAGAATTAAACAACAAATTCACAACAGTTCTGTCATGCAACTCTCTACAAACTTCTGAGCACTTGAAATAGTAACACTAATTGAATATTTGCATCACTCTCCTTTTTAAACATCAAGGGCAGAAAATCGCTGTAGGCAACACCTTGGCAAAACCACAGCAACATGTTAAGAACAAAGGACTTGTTAAAATAGACACAATATTCTTGCTGTAGGACTTACCCCACTGTGATGTCAAATATGTTGCTTCCAACAGAGCTGGATACAGCCATGTCCCCCAGACCTTTGCGTGCTACAATAACACTGGTAATAAGGTCAGGAATGGATGTGCCAGCAGCTAAAATAGTCAATCCCATGATTTCTTCACTAATACCAATGGTCTCTCCAACCTAAAAGGGTATAAGCAAAAACAGAAAAAAAATTTCCTGTGGTGAAGAAATGCTTTCTGCTGTAAAACTGTTTAACCAGGAATATTATCCTGGAGTTTGTTGACTAGTTTAGAGAATACAGGCAAGACTGGATAATTACTTGCTTTCACAAATTTCCACATGTTTCAGAAGAAAGATAAGATTGTCAAATAGAATCAGTAGGTATTGATGGCTCTGATGTTACTGGAATGATCAAGCCCTGTGGTCAGGACAACCACAAGCTCTCTGAACTACCTTCCATTTACTGAGTAGTGTTCTTCCACGGTCGCAGTTCCTAAAACAAAACGCTACTCAGCATGAAATAGATGAGGAACTCTGATTCTAAATGATCTCTCACAGTGCAAAACACAATGCAGGGCTTGTATTTTGTACCAGTATCACCTCCTTACCTGATGTGCCCACCAGACCATTAAGTAAGAAAAAAATGCAATCCAGCTGATTGAGCCAAAAAATGTGATAGGGAAAAATTTTCTCGATCTCTGAAACAGAAACAAAGAGAAACAGTGAACACCCATGTTGAAGGCTCATGTGCTCTGCTGTAACATGCTTCTCAGAATGAGAGTGGCCTCTCATTTTTTCTAATCATCTGTTCTGACAAACTATTCTGATCATCATCAGATGATCAAAATAAATGTTAAGAATGTTAAGAACTGGACTCCCCACACTTACCTATGCCTCATTCTTCCAACCGCTTCATTTGCAAAATAACACCTCCTTATCACTTGTACAAAGAATGGCAAGTTTTGGGTCGTCATTTGTATAATATTCTGTTATGCCTCAGTTTGCACATGTTTTTAGCTGGACGGTGGTTTGGCTTCTAAATTTATTAATAACTTTGTGCTTATTCAGAAAAAAATGCTTTCAAATTGCTAAAACAGGTACCTGTACCATTTACACATCAGTAACTTTGTGCAACACATTTCACAGTCAAAGGCTGCCATATGACAGAACTAAAAAAAAATACACATCCAAAATTTATTAGGGCATTTACTTCTCTTGGGAAAACAACCCACTTTCTCAATTAGAATGCAGGATACATTAAGCACATATTTGCCATGCTTTGTTTTGTGTAGAAGCTTGTTATAAAAACATAGAACACACTCCAAAGCCTTTCAGTGAATTAAAAAATCTGTATAACACCAAAGTAACTTCATTCTAATTTTTAGAGTCTCCCATTATTAATGGCAAACTTTGAGAAGATAGCGTTCTTGCAGCAGGTGAATGGGTTATATTCAGATTAAGGATCTATTTTGGTTTCTGTTCTTTCTAGTCTTTTACATCATCCATACTTCCCATTGGCTGGCTAGATCTATATCACAATGAGATCAAGTTAAATACTAAAGTAAGGAAACATGACTGCAGTACTGTACCAGGCAATTGCTATCTAAATCAAATTAGTGTTTAAAATGAAATTTGTACTGTGAATGAATGCTGCTAGTCTTGAATGAAACCACATTCTTTATGGGCATTGACCTTCTGAACACAGATCTTCACCTCAAATGACTCATGATGTGCCACTAGCAGAGTCCTACAAATACTCATGAATAACCAGTAGGACTGCTTGTTGAAGTACGTTATATCACTTTGAATACTTGTTGCAGCTGCTGCTTGATCCTGCACTACCTCTTCCTGTTAAATCCTCATTAATTCCACTTCAACCTTTTGCTCTGCATGGGCCTCCGGATTTTTTGGGCAGTGCATCTTACCCACTCCCCTCTCTGCTGCAGGATGTGTCCCTGCTGCATCAGGAGACCTTCTAGCCTGTGAGTCATTCCCAGCTGCTGTGGGAGCAGATACGACTGCAGGACCTTCCACGAACATGACTTTTAGAAAGAAAATCCTATTTGGATTTTGTCAATTCAGCTTGCTCAAGCCATGATAAAACTCCCTTTTTTTAGGACTTTACAGAGTTTCAGAGCCAGCTTTTCTTGTATAACAGACACAAAAGACATTTATATGGGAAAGCCTCATGTTTAGGAATTGATGATCACGGGTGGCTGAGGACTAAGAGGTGCTCAGTGAATTGTGCTGGTCAAGCGGGAATGACACTGCCTTTTGTCAGCTGAACCAGAGAAGCACGAGGTTGGTCTGCAGCTCATTGAAATTGTGTAGACTCTTTCTGCTGACGCAAATGGAAGGAGATCAGGTCATTACTGATCGGAAAAAGGTAAAGTCAGCAACAGCAATTGTACACACTCATCTACAGGACAGGACAATTTAAAGGTCCATATTTGTTCTAGCAGCGGGTGCAACTGTAGGCTGTGCTACAGAATACTTGCTCCCTGTAGGCACTCTGAATAATGCTAAATGCCCTCCTGAAACCTGAGCTCGTGAACACTGACTAACACAACCTGCAAAACTTCACAACTAAATATATAGGAACACACTTCAAAGATGGTACAGATTTAACAATGCAACTAATCCCGCCCATATAAAAATAAATAACTGAACTTTTGGAGCAAAGAAATCATTCCAGTAGGTGTTTTAAATGAATTACATTTAAATATAGGCATAAATAGCCACAGTGGCACCTGGAACCATAATCTTCACAGAAATTCTATTGCTGTCACAAGCACTGTTTCTAGAACTGAACAAGCTATTTTGGTTGATCTGTTTCTTAACTCATTACAGAGCAAGGTTACTTTTTCAAAACAGAGTTCTAAATTTTTATCAAATCGGAAAATCTGATAATGAGCTTCTGATGTTTAGGCATACTCAGATAAACTTTTAAGTTTAAAATCAAAACCATACATGGACTGGGGGACAGAAGATCTTAGTCTGAAAAGGAACACAATTTGAAAGGAATGCAAAGATGGCTGTTAAATAGTGATTTCACACCAGTGGGAGCAGAATTGAGTCTGGGAGGGATAAATTAATCTAAACAGCAATTTCATTAAAAAAAAACCCCAAACTAAATAGCTAGTATTTCTTTTTCCCCATTCTTAGTAGCCAACACTTTCAACTTTCAACATTTTTATCTTTCTTGTAAAAACTGGGATTTTCTGGCAACACATATGATGAATGCAGTTATGAAGCTGTAACATTGTTGCAAATGGTCAAAAATCTACATAGAGCACCTCATAGCAGTGCAATTTGAATAATTACTATATAATGCTCAAGACATAAGCATATATTAGTTTATACAAAACTAATACAGCAAGAGCTATACTGGCCAGTCATTGCACTCTGTCAATGAGATATTATATACTAAATATTTTTTTGCAAAATAATGAGACATTGCCTATCTGAATCAGACACCCACAGAATTCAGAAGGCTAAGAATTACAATTCAGTGACTTTGCAGCATGTATATTCCTAGCCTGTCTTAGCCAATCCTCTCCCAGTAAAATTAACTGATAAGCAGCAGTTCAAGATTAAGGGTCAGTTAATAGGCTTAACAGTTTAATTATCTACTTTAAAAGGGGAAACATTTAAACTCAAAAAGGGCAAAATTTAAAGCTTGTACATATTACAGGTGATGAAACCAAGAAAGGACTCCACAGATTCTGCTATATTATTTGCATATAGATGAAATTTTTAAAAAGCAGTAATGAGAGTCCTGATTCTTTTTTGGATGCTGGCTTTTATTTCCAAAGTATGATAATAATCATGCTTATTTTGTAACTAATGATAGCATTCCTTTGAGATTTATCTCATTGCAACTTCCTAGGTCTTGGAAATATAGAGAGCTGCCAATTCCAAGCATTTTCCTAGAACAATTAGTCAGAAACAGCAGATGGCAATTCTTGCCTCCACCTTTTCTGGTAGCTGTTGTGATGGTTGCCTTGTAAAGAGAGAGAGCCCATTTTATTACCAGTTGGTTCTGTTGTGGTCATGGTAACAGACAAATGAGAAAAGCCACAGCTCATTCAGTCTGTATACTATTTTCTTTTAACAATAAAGAAAGAATGTTGCAGTTCCACTGTAGACTGGTTGGATTGGTACTGTTCCTCTCTATCAGCAACCTTAGGGACATTTTCTTGGTATGTTTCTCCATTGATTTCATGCCAATGTCTGAAAAACAGGACTTTAAGTAGCAAGAAAGATCCAGCTATGAAGATTTTTCTTCTTCTTCCTGAAAGTTAATCAGTGTTTAAAAATTTGCAAAGTAACTGACTTTATTTTAGTCAGTATTATTACCAACATCTTTACCTTTAACCTGAATGAATCATATGTTTGTCTCATACATAAACTTATCTGCATTGCAAGCTTTGATTTTCCTTTCATACTTGACAGTGCTTAAATCTGATTACTCAGAACCTGCTCCTGTAACTGGATCTGTGCAGGAACATCTTGTCCTTGTCCCCTTGGTAACAGTGCAGCTCTGTATGGCAACAAGAGTTCCTGTAAGCTCTACCTCTGTGTTGGAAATGGGAATTTGCAGTTACAATTAACAGCCACATATAGGTCCAGTGACAGCAGAACTAGAGCCCTCATAGCCATTTTTCTGACCTGTAACACAAAGGGATGGACAGTCCAATATGGCTTCAACAAAGGAGGTGCTGTTCAATACCTGCCACTGGGCCACCTTGGTCACATCATTTTCCTTTCAGATTTTCAATACCCCTTACTGCAGGAGGTGGACAGTTACCTTTTGGGGCTTTACAGAGCCACTAGGGAAATGAGTTATTAGTACAGTAAAACCATCTGTTATTGTTCAAAATACCTGAAAAATAATCAGGTACAAAATTCCCCATGGGTACATCTACCTCTGGTGTACTGTCAGTAATATTACGGATGTCACAGTAAGGATATTAGTATATACTCGTTTAATGTGAGCGATTATTATTATGGCACTAAGCACACATTAAAACATGTCAGCTATTGAATCAGCTGATGAGTAAGTTGAACTAATGCATAATCTATTCCAAGTATATAAAAATCTGCATATCTCTACAGCAGAGCATAATAAGACAGCAGAGACTTTGCCAGCTTTATAACCAGAGACCTTGTATATGAAACAATTTTCCTAGAGCTTCTGGGTCCCATGGAGCTAAATATAATTTAGTATAGTGCAAATAAATGCAGTCAAATAAGCTTTGTTATGTGGAAATAGTTTAGAAAAGAGACTCTAGCAGTAAAAGAGAACTCATTTTTGAAAAGTGGACACCCACAGAGGATGTTAAAGGTTCCATATGGTCTCTTAAATCAGTGTATAGCACACAAGTATTCATTTTATATATCCACATGCTAATCTGAGCATCTTGATGTAGAATTTGTGTTTCTGACTAAAATTACTACAATTGTAAATAAAGCCCCTGATGGTAAGTCTACCTACAAATCTATTTAAGTATTATTTTAGGTTTGTTTTAACTTTTGCCTCACAGATTTCAGAGAAAGTAGTTTTCTGATGCACATGCTGAGCTATGCTTTTGGGTTTTGTTTTTGTTAGGAAGGGAATAGCAGGGATGGCACGCAGACGTAAGTGAGAATATTTCAGAGACAAACACACTAATGAACTGCCCTTGAAAACTTAGATGGTTTGTGCAACCATCTGGTTAATTCTTTGACAGCAATATTCAAAGTAAGCAGTTTGTCATACTGATACAGCCTGTTACCTCTCCTGTTATTACTACATGAAATTACAAACTGCATTTATTTTACTTCTGTAAAAAAAGCTACTTGTTTCAGTGAATTAAATTTCTAAACTCTGTTTGCCATTGATACATCTGGCATATACAACTGTGCTTATTTTTTGTGTTACAGCAGGGTATTTTAGCTGTAGGACATCAGCACATCAATCCTGTTGTGAACAAGTGTTAACGATCACACACACCACACACAGTTCCACACAACTTCTTGAGATATTCGCTTTCCAGAACCAGTATTGTAACAACTGTTCTCTTTTCTAAAGTACAGAATATTCGATAAGCCTACATATCTATCGATGTTAACTTCAGATTTTCAAAATACAAAATAATGCACATAACTTATTTCTTAGCGGTACTTGCTCATTTTAGGCCAAATTATGAAAAAAATCAAAGGGGTGGTTTTGAATGATAAAAGGAGAGCATAAACACAGAAATAAACAATCTTGGCATTCATATAGTATGCTCTCTGTGTTACCAAACAAGAAGTGTTTACCAGAGTTATGTGAAAACTTACAGAAAAGAAATCTTAAAGACTAGAAGTGAAAATGTCGGTTTATATCCTTCAAGAAACCTTTGTCTAAAAACAAGTCAGAGGTCTTATTTTAACTTGTTTCTTGCACTGAACTGCAGTTTTTCAGTGTGTGGGATGGGAAAGTTTTTCAGTGTGTGTGAGGAGGAAAAAAGAATTCAGGGTGTTTATTTATAACTCTATAAGCTGTGCGCAGAGTTTCAAAACCACTTGCAGCAGTTTCAAAACCACTTATTGATTCAGAAAGGAAATTAGATTAAAACACTAATGAAGGATTTTTTCAGCTCTTGACCTTTTCTCTTTTACTTTCCATGTGTCAGCCCAGTTACGTGTATTCATGTATGAGCATACAAAAGTGGTAAGAGTTGACAACTTGTCACAATAAGTCATTTGTATTAACTATCAGCCTTAGATTACTTCCAGCCATTTTTGGGAGAAAACTAGCAAGGATTTCATACATAGAAGGACTTATGGATCTTGTTCCAGTACAAAAATTAAAAGATAATGAGTAGAGGACAAAGGTCTAGTGGAACACGCATTTAAGGGGAATGTGCATTATTATTTTTGAAACACAGATAAAATGTAGCCAGTTTAGTGTCTTTCTAGTCGTAACTTTTAGGGCACTGCAGACGGACAGACTTCCTCAGCACTTATGTGACATTTAATGGAGACCTAGAAATGCAGATGTGAAGACCTTAAAGAAGTTTTAAGAGCTTTCACTTTATGTCATAAAATATTAGTGAATACAAATGGCAATCTTTAAAGAGCTATTACCAACCAGTTGCCCATAAGCACCCATTCGAAGATTTGAAGACTGATGTTGTGACCTCTTCTTCAAAGAAGAAACTATTAAAAATAATCATTAGCTCTGTTTTTACAGGAATCCACTACAGTCCCGTTTTGGAATTTAGCTAGAGGGCCACCCTGCTGTGCAGAACACAGCAACTTACAACAACAGCTACTTACAGGTTTTCTGACATCTGGGAGGGAGGCCCACAGTGGAAAAACAATGGGTAATACAAGAAGGTAGGTGAGCTGCTTGCGCAGGGTATCAGGCCAGGCCAGGCTGAGAGGCTGGTCCTCATCCTCTTCATTCTGGAAAAAAAGCCACAGTGAGCAGAATATTGAAGTGGATGAATGAGGTTAGGGATTCTCTAAAGAGGAGTCCTGAGGAATCTGCTGTTTCAGTGAGAACCCATGAAGTCTGAAAACATCGCATTCATACATGGTGAAAAAAAGACACACCTACCCAACAACATTAGCTAGGACACAGCAAAAAGCTTTTGGCCAGACTATGAGATATTCGTGCAGCACAGGCTGCCTGAGAACATCTGTTTGAGGCTACGTTGACAGTGACACTGGTCCCTTGGGATGCATGGAGCAGTGTTGTGCTTCCTCCCTGAAGGGCAACCTTGTGCCTCTGTCACTGCCTCACACAGGCTCTCCCTTGGGATATGGGCTAGTCTAGTCAGGGATCAGAACTGGTTTGGACTGCACTAAGCCTGGCCACATACAGAGACAGAGATAGAGAGACAGAGAGATGGAGAGAGAGAGAGGTAGATAGATAGACAGATGTGTGCATGTGTATGTACAAACACACCTAAACATATATATGTATATAAATGGAATTATCTATATGTGCATATATATATATATATATGCATACATATATCTAACATTTTAAGCTTTCATAACTTGAAAAGTTACTATTTAAGATATGTATATTTTTTTTCTTGTTCATAGGACCAGAGGACAATTTAGGCCGGCAGGGACATGGGGATCTCCCATGCTCAGCTGGGGAGTCAGACTGGGCTGGTCAGGGCTCTGCCCAGTCAAGCTGTGAAACCACCAATGACAGAGATGGCCCAGCCTCCTTAGGCCCTGGCTTCACTGATGGTCTGTCCTCATGGAGACCTCATGTCTCCGTCCCAAGCCTCTTGTGTTTAGACCAGCCACAACGCATCAGTCTTCTTAACAAGACATTCCTTTCTTGTGTAGCTGATTTTCACATCAATCTCAAGTCTCCTTTCATGTTTATGCTCTTCACCTCTCAACTCTTTTACAGAGTATGTGTACCAAGACCTTCTCCCATGACACAAAACCTTTTGGCTGCCACATACTTTTCTTTTCTTAGGCTGGTTCTGCTAACAAAATGGAGCCTTCTCAGACTGCCACAGAAATCAAGCAAACTGAGCATGATTCAGCCTTTTGGGTGTATCTTTTAAAATAACTTTTTAACTTTTCACACAGGTAGGCAATGTCTGCAGAACTGCATATAGATCTGATTTATACCACAGAATAAGGCAAAAGAAAAAAATAGCCTAAACAGTTCTTTCACATGGATGTGTGTAATGCAAACACTGTTAAGCCTGTGGAAAGAGAGGCCAGTGAAAGCTGAAAAAGTCCAAAAAACAGTCCTTGGCGAAAACTCTGTGCTTGAGAACATGAAAGATGTATATACAACTGCTTCTTCATGTAGTATTGTTGTTTTCTCCTTTTGCAGAACAGTTAATAATTGAGAATTTAATGCTCTCTGCAGCATGTAAGTTACTCTTCCCATAGATTTATATTAGTTTCTTGGCAGTTTTAGCTCTATCTTAAGGTTGTTTACATAAACCTTATGACAATGTTATTAGAAGCAGTCATTTGAATAACCACATCAGGTTTTTTTTTCTAAGCAAAAGAGTTTTTGATGGTATGTCACCATATGCTGATATTGTTCATAATGTTTTCTACCTATTGCTAATTTTGAAGAACGAACTCATAATTATTTTGCTATTATGAACTCTGGAATTGTTCAACTGCTCAGCTACCTAAACTGATCAGCACCTACAGAAGCAAGCCCAACTCTTAGCTCAGGCTCTTCCATCATGACTGTATCACCTGACACTGATGGACTGGAAGAAAACCCCTATTTATCTATTAACACATTGATAGGCTGCGGCTACTTTGACAGTTACTTGTTGATGTCAACATAAGACAACATTTTTTTAAGCACTAAATTTTGCAAAACTCCCAAGCTGCATGATCGTGGCAATAAAGTGAACTGGTCATAATAGGTATAATCATTAAAAGATTAAAAAATGTACATAGGCACAACTGTCACACTCCACACACTACTTAAGAGGCTCCTGAGCAGCCTAATAGGTTAGCTTTTGCTTTTAGCTTTCAGCTCTTTACCAAAGTGGGCAGACGATCTGTACTTCACTGCTGCAATCTACAGAAGGCTGAATTTTGGGGGACTGGGGTGGTGCAGGAGTTTAAGGGGCTACTTCCTAAAAAACAAATCCATTCCTTTCCCACTCTGGTAGGTGCTTCTGGGGTGGGAAAATCAATCTGAAATGGATGCTCAGCTTTGAAATATGATGACTGAGGTAAAATTTAAGGAGAAAAGGACCAATTGAGGGTTGTCTGGGTAACTGAGTGGCCTGTGTATAATTCAAGCAGCGGACTCAGCTGGAATAAAGCTCCATAAATGTACTGCTTCATAAACAGCACTGAGTGACAAAGTACTCCCTAAACTGCCATCCTTAGAGATTTGGCATTTAACCACAACAAAAGCTTTACATTAGTCTGAGTTTGCACATGGGTCTGCAAAATGTACAGAAATTAACACCTAAGTTGGTTCATGCAGTACTGTAGCCATATACACTGTACTTCAACACTGGGCCTCATTGAGGCCTTGTGTCTGTGTCCAACAGCTTTGGGCTAGTGTGAGCACACAGGCAATGCAAAACCTGCAGCAAAGGAGCACAAAGAATTATATATAGAGATCTGATAGATGTTTGCTGAGAAACCTTGCTCTATCTGTTTGAGATCTTGTCACTTTCAGGTTGTACTGCCTCATCCCTCTCCATGAGACACAACTATCTCCAAAATAAAAGGCCAAAGTTGAGCTCACTTAGTAGGTCAAACCGCTTTTTCTCACTAGTTTAACTCCAGGATATTTACATATGCTACAGACTGGATCTTATTTCATAAACCAGAATCAGCATCTGATTTTCAAATGCTGACCTTCCAAAAATCAGTGGAAGTAAGGAAGTTCAACATATTTATAAATCTAGCTTCCATAAATTTCAAAGCAATATTGAACTATCCACTGAGTTCAAAGCATGAAAGTGAAATAATTTTGGCAGCTATAAAACCACGTAAATGTGAGTGTCATGTTTTGGACTAAGCAGCAGTGATATAAAATGAGTCAGCATGGATTTATGGCAGAGACTGTGTGCACTGCCTGTGGCTGCAGACTATCTGCAACGTACATACTGAATATGCATTCTCACAGTTTCTAGAAACTAAGACTCTACAGTTTTGATTTATTTTAGTCTCTGTGATGAAAACTCAATACTTGCAATGTTCATTATTATTATCTTCTGCAATGCTAAGAAGAAAAACCTAATGATAACATGATATACACACCGGTATTCAGTTGCCTAAACACAACGCATGCTGGTACCATTTTAGATACCTTCTGGTATCTCACTTGATCTCCAGATTCTTGATCACAAGTGGAGAATATTCTGCTTGTTTATGACATACCTGCCATCACTTTCCTTTTCTCTAGGCCAGCTGAGGTGGTACTACCTACCAAACTATATACAAATAAGTGCTACCCCAAAACTAATTCCCTGCTATGGCTCTGCAGTTAATGAGTTTTAAAGATACTGGAATGAACATATGAACATATCTGAACAGTAGCTGACATTATACATTTTGATGATAATTCAATATCTACACAAAGTTTCGCGTGAACCTAAATTTAACTTCTGCCACAAAATCAGAGGGCATATTATAGTCAAGTAAAACCTGAGGCTGTACTATCATGGTTCTCCTACATCTCTAAGTCCACTTTGATGACTTTGCCTGAAAGGATTTTCCAGACTATGCTAGTGAACATATAACTGAACAGTGTACTTACATGAATACAAATAGCATGAATTCTAAATGTTGCAGATAGTCATCAAACACACCAGTACTGCTCCTGGCAGATATGACTGGCACCAGAATCACTTTTGCTTAACCAGCCTGGTCACCTGAAGACCTTTTCCCAGTATGCATTTAAAGGTGGATGTCCAGTAGGTAATAAGTTACTTGGGAAGGATAAAGTAGTTAAAATCTCTACAGTTAGTAAGATTGACTGGACTAAGAAGATAGAAACAGCTAGATTAAGTCAGACCAAGGGCCCATTTGTACCAGTATCTTGCAATGGTCAGCCACAGGCACTCAGGGAAGAAGTACTGGAAAGTGGCATATTTTTTCATCTTCCAGAAATTAAGTGTTTAGACAGAAGCTACTTTAGATCTTCATATATAATAGTGATTAATAAGTTTCTATGAAATTCTCATTCACTGTCGTAATTCTTTCCACTCTTTATTACTGTGTCCTCATTTCTTCCTGCTTGTGCTTGGAACTGTCTTTTTGTTAAATATACATTTGCAGCGTGAATATTGTATGTATACTCATGCCTAGATGGGATGGACATGGTATCCTAGTGCAAATTAGTCAACAATTATAACCAAATTAATTATCTAATAGGAAAATGCTCTCTTCGTATGTCCTACCAGGGTTAGTGGAGTACATCTTTAAACAAAAAAAACTACAATTATGATTCCCTAATTTGAAGAAATGAGATTATAAGTGTTGTTTGTCTCTGTGTTCTCTTTTATACCTCTGTAATAAATACTCTTTTCTTTTAAACCAACCTATGTATATTCATAACCCTATTCTTGATACTCCACTTCTTCTCCTTTTTAACTCATTATAAACAATAAAAAAGGTACCAAACCTCTGGATGCTACATCTTTCATAAGTTCTTATTCTAAGAACATCTAACACTTGTGTGTAATCCCACAGACAAAATCTCTTACTGATTTGCTCAGGACTGATCTGACAACTTTTCCAAATCTCCCAAGAAAGTTCTTCCAAACAGAGGAAATGATAGTGTGTTTCACATTATATAAAAAACACAAACATATGGTGGCATTTTATCAATAACTATTTTGTTTATAAACAACAGCTTACAGCAAACTCCATCTGCCAATGTCACAATGTAGTCACTCTTTGTAGCAAACATCACAAAATCACTGTCTCCATGGATGCTCACCCTCATAGTATCTTAGGCAAAACAGCTGATTTTCTGGCACAACATCAAACTGAATTTTTATACTTTTATCATGACAGTAGGACAACATTGAAAGCTAGTACAATGAAGCACCTCAAACTTATCTGAAATATTGAAACTGCCACTATTTACCAACTAGTCTGTATTGGATAACATCTATAACAGTTACAGCACATGAATTATAAATATTATATTCTGAGGATTATTCTGTTATCTGAACTAAGCTGAAGAGCTGAGCTATAAATTCTCATGCTTGTACATTTCTTGTGCATTTTGACTTCTGATATCATTAATCGATAGAGAATTAGCATTAGGACTCAAGAAGAAAGGAAACTGCATACTGGAATTATTTGAAGTTCAATTTGCTTGTGTTAAAGACATTGAACACCTATAACAAGGCGATTTCTTTCTTTGCCTGATAATGCTGCAGAAGACTGTTGAGTTTTTTTTTCTCTTGGAAGTGAAGAGCTCTGTGCAACCCAACTTCTCATAATAAGTGAATCAAGAAAAAATTATGATGTCTCAAATGTTACCTGTCTCAGAGGTAAGCATTGATTTTCAGAATTGAAATGGATTTTTTCTTTAGAATAGCAAATCTCACATTAATTTATTTCACTAGAAAGACAGAGAACAAAGGCAACTGGAGCCCTACTGTGAATTCTGGAACAGCCTCAAGCCTCTGCTTTGAGTTTCTTGTTTGTAACTTGGGTCACTCATATATCTTATCCTACCTGACAGCCAGAAAAAAAACAAAAAAAAGTGAAAGAAGGTGAGATAGTAAGCTAACACAATAGTATGCAATTTCTATGTGGTAACTAAGACAGAAAATAACCTCTTTCCTTGTGAATTCTTGAGGAAAATTCAGGCAGAGAGTAAAAGTAAATCCCTGAGCATTCAGAATGCATTCTGTATATATGGATGCTCTTCTTAGGGCAGCTAATCTATATTAATCATCTCTGCCCTGTGAACTCACTGGAAAGAGCTACGTTTTGAGTGGAGCCTATGGGAAGCTGTAAGGCTCAGGTAGGTACTTCCTGCAGATTCTGTTGCTGCTTGTGTCCTTTTGGGCTTTTGCACAAATACCTGAAAGCACAGCTCTTGCAGTTATGTGCAGGTTTTTATGCTCATGTTTTTGCCAACATTCTTTGGGCAATTTGAAAATAGATACTCAGAATGTAATAGTCAAAACTGCAGTCAATCCACCAGGAGAAGTAACAGCTATGGTGTGATGGAGATACAACTGAAGTATAAGCCTTTGTCTTCACGCAATTTTCCACTATCCTAGTTTTCAAGTAAGTCAAACCAGTATAAAGCAGAAAAAAATGTGGAACAGGCAACTGAGTAGCCTTGGGAAAATAAAGATCAATTCATTTTTGTGACAGCGCCGTTTTCATTAAGTTACAGAGAGCTATACTGGCAAACAAGATGCAGGCATTTACCTTAGGCTGAGTGTGGCAACTGAGAAGAGGTTTAGGTTTTGTATTTTTAATGATCAATCAAACAAATAGCAGCCATACTTGAATGTATTATGGCCTTACAACAAAGTCTGCTCTAAATCTCCTCTACCCTTTCTCTATGAAACAGAAATGTTTAATATGGACCAGAATCATAGCCTGAGACAGAGAACAAAATGCTACTCAGGTTGACATCATGCTAATTTGACAGAAACGGAGTGAGTACTACAGGGCAGGGGAGATCCATACCACCAGGGGCTCTGTCCTGAAATGCAGCCCACTGTGCTGCTGTTCTTTGACAGGGAAGGCAAAACATGCTTTACCACACTGCTGCTCAAGTAAGCGGATTAGAGCCAATGAAAAAAATATAGCATTCATGGCATTTTCCTATGACATACAAGGTGCCATATATTTTCATGGAAAAGTTATCTCTGACATGGCTGGCACATAAACATTTTTCCAGTGGGGTTTCCATGGAAACAGGTAAAATTGTGTGCATGTGTATGTGTGCTGCGTGTATGTGCATGTGTATGTGTGTGTAGGTGGGAGGAAAAGGTGTTACCTTCAGATTGGAAGCTATTTTTAGGAAAGCCACAGGTTAAAACGACTATGACTGAACACACTTAATCAAATGCTTGTTAAGAAGGTGGGGGGGGGCACGGGAGGGGAGACAATTGGACTTCTCAGAAGGATAATTTATCTGAAAGGAACTGTATAAAACATTTAATGAGATACTGACAGTGTTCTTTTAGTCTTCTTTCATTTTCTCATAGATGCTCAGTACCACTTTATGAAGTCTTATATAATACAGTCTTCTTCGTGGCAACCTGCTAAAGGTTAAGAGACAGAATGTCATAAGTAGAACAAAATCCCTGAGGAAGATGCAATATCCAGCAGGAGGAAAGCCAATTTCTGGCTGCAAATGAAGCAGGAAAGTCTTACAGATGGTATGGTAGGAGGAGGTATTGTTCCCTGTTAGGACTGGAAGGAGACCACAGCCGTCTGCCCTTCTCAGTGGAAGATCCCGGTTTTATCAAAGTGTAGGACGTCTGCTGCTGCCGCTTATAGTGGGAGTGGGATTATATGAGTCTTACTGTTTGGGACAAATGACTTACTTGCTGGGGATATTTTCTGGAAAGCCTTTTTGAATATCTGCAAGCATCATCAGGACAGAGATTATCTTGTTGCTCTAGGGCTTGGGGTAGCAAGAGGGTAGCTGAGGTACCCGGGAGGAGAGTGGAGTAAGAAAAATGGAGTTAAGGGCCTGAGAAAAAGAAAAAGTAAGACAGCAGAGTTTGGAAGAAAAAAATGAAGAATTAAAAGAGGGAGAAGGGGAAAAAAAAAAAAAAAAAAAGAAATAAAGTTAAATTCGCCTAGTTCATGAAACTACATAAAAGTCATTAACTGAAAGTACCCTTGCCTCTGTCTTGTGTAGTGTTTCAGCCTTGTGCAATTGAAAAAGAAGGAAAAGAGTAAAAAAAAAAAGACTCTGGAAAGAATACAAAGATGACCAAAAAAACTCCTAAAGAAACCAGGAAAGCTTTAGGAAAATTTAAATCACAGCATTGGCAGTATGAAGTTTGTAGAAGTAGTTTAACTTAAAAATATATGAAAATTAAAATACAACATAAAAGCTATTTTTCCTCCCCTTTTTTTACAGTCTTAGCCTGAGACCTTGCTTTCACAAGGGTCCTTTGCACAGCATCATACTTTTACAAGAACAGGGGTTTTATAAGTAAGATGGATCCATTTGTATTATCTCTTTGTACTAGAGGAACATGTAATTGTTAAGTAACTTATTTTCAGACAACTCTAACTCCAATACAGAATTTCGTATTACTAAAATTCTTGTGCCTAGGGATTTAGACGCAGGCATCATAATCTGTACCATTGGAAAGTAAGAAAAAACCCAAATATGACTATGCTTGTTTTGCAAGACCGAAAAGCATGAAGACCATAGTGGAACTTGACAATGGAGGAGAAAGAATTAGAACCCTATGCAAATCTTCTATGTTGTGACTGAAATATTTTAGGCATACTTTATAACCTGCTGTGTCAATACACAGATTTCACAACCCACAGTTTTCAGGACAACACCTTTTCCCCCAAAGGCATATTTCAAGTTTAGTTCCTCCAGATGGACAATGTCTCTGATTTCCTCAGTTCTAAATGATCATCACTGAGACATGGAGGCACTAATGGTAAATCTTCTTACTAGATCATGGCACTAAGTGTCATGTCCAACCTCAGTTTAAAAACCTCCAGGGATGGCGAGTCCACCACCTCCCTGGGCAGGCCATTCCAATGCCTGACCACTCTCTCTGTAAAGAATTTCTTTCTAATATCCAGCCTAAATTTCCCCTGGCAGAGTTTAAGCCCATGCTCCCTTGTCCTATTGCTGACTGCCTGGGAGAAGAGACCAATCCCCACCTGGCTATAACTTCCCTTCAGGTAGTTATAGCACAAAAACCTGGGCAATACATTGAGTTACAGTACAGTACAAAGTAGGCAGAGGACCTCACAGAGAAAAAGAAGGCTTCCAAGTACCATAGAGACCCACTTATTTGTTACATGGATGAGCAGACTGTTTTTGTTACAGCTTTTCAAAAATTCTAATATATACTTTAAAATTACAAAATAGGTTCTACCATATCAGTAACAGGAGCAGCCTGAGACAGCAGCAGCTATCAGGTTATCACTGGGAGAAGACAAAATTAGAAAGACCACTGCAGAGGAACCCAGCATGGGCCATCTCAAGATGTTATTAGGGATTGCTATTTTTTATTGTGACAGCAGACACCTAAAATCCTTTCTTTCAGATTGATGGAGCTGAATCTGCAGAATTACTCCTCCATCAGTTATAAACCTCCCTGCTTGCTCCATCTGGTTATTTTGATAAGGATAAATGATGTATCCCATCTCTGATACAACACAATAGTTTTTCAGAATGTCCTAGTTGTTGCTGAAATTAACATAAAAGTTCCTAACCCTGCCTCACTGAAAGTTTAAAGTGTCTAAAGGGAGATGAGAGGAAGACATTGCTGAGTAATGTACTCTTGGAATAATTTTCCCTCCTTACTCTGCAGTTGCTTGAAATTGAAACCATTGTCTTGAATGATGAGGCTGCTTGACCTTGCAGATTTCTGAGAAACTACTTCATTAAAATGCAAAATGATAGCGTACGGACATTGCTGTGATATGTGATTCCTTAAGATTGCCTTTTCTTCATTGTTTTCACCAAACAATCTCAGTGGAAAAAGTCTTACAAAGCAAGACCAGTTTTCTTCTTAAGCTACTGAACTCTAATAGAGTCTGTTAGAGTTTTCGTACATCCCACAGACTGATTTATGTACACCCTAACAGGTTACACCAGGTTATGTCTTCCCTTATTGACCTTTGTGGGTTTTTCTGCTGAAGACAAAAAAATACTCTGAAGACATATTTCACTGCAGCAGCAAGGCCAAACTCTCAGAACAGGATCTAACTGGATCTGAAAATTGATCTTTCCTTACATTAAAATGCTGAGTGTTGAAGTGCAGTGCTGAGGTTTTTTTGTTTCATAGATTTTACTCATCCCATTTACGTAACAGTAATGCTTTTTTGGGCTGACAAGGATCTTTAAGCAGTATCTCAGTCTGAACAACCCAGATTAACAGAAAAGGTAATTTAATGTTCTACTATTCTTTTCTTGCCATGGGAGACTCATTCTCATTACTGATCACTCAAGATATCAAAGACTATCTATCTCTTTTAGATTGTTGACTCTGATTCTCAATTTCTATTCCCAGAGACCAAAATTATCTGCAAACAGTGAAGAATTAAAGCTATCTGCCAATATTTGGTGCACTGATGCACTGGTTGGCCAGAATAATTTTGTCATTTCTTCACTTCCAGCTGTGTAAAGCAAACAGAATATTTTCCCAAAGAGTCGCCCTACTACACATCACAGTGTTTTTCCCAGTATTGCAGAAAAACTTGGATAACCTCTCCCTGTTACAAACATGTTTTGGTATAAATTATGTTCCTTGTGAGGGACAGTTGTGTTTAGGAAGCAGCTAACAGACATAAACACACTCTGTTACTTGTACACATAATTTTTCCTGTGGTTTGGAGAACATTTCAAGGAAAGAATTTCACCTACAGTGGTATTGCTTGGATCATGAAGAAAGCAAGATGATCTCTGATTTGGACTAACAATTTTGTTAATCAATAAATAACTGAAAGCAACTAAAATATCAAAACCTAAACCTGGGATGATTCAAAACAAAACATGTCTATTGCCTTTTTTGCATGACATTGCTGTGTGCAAATGCAACACAGTTCATCTCACTTTTAATAAGGGGAGGCTCATGTTATGGTATAGACCACTGCTCAGCCATCTGTTGCAGTACATTTATTGTGTCACTACAGCCTAGGGAGAAGCCTAAGAAGTAAAGTGTACAATCAAAAACATTACAAAAGCTGTGTCAGGGATTCTTTTTAACAAGCTCTCTCCCTCTATGCAGGTTTTGTTGTCTCAGTAATAAAGAGCAGTGCCCAAGTTGAGCAAAATCAATTCAGCAGCACCTTCCCACTTGTTTGCCTACTCCGGATGCAGGCGCTACTAATAAAACTGCTAACAAATTAAAAGACATTAAATAGGGTCCTGGCAGGGCCAAATTTTGCAGTAAGATACTCTGGAGAATTGCAGCATATTTAAGAAAGCATCTAGCTCAACTGTATAGCTATTTCAGTAGCCATTGTGCACATTAGACACAGTTATGTAGTTACTTATTTTCTACAAAAGGTGCATGTTAAAATGAATATATTTAAGTGTTTACTTACTTCTTTTGCAGATTTTTACCATATTAAATAAGATTTATAGAAACATGTGCATCCTATGTCTCATTCAGCTAAATGTATTATTTGTCTTAAGAAAACAGAAGGCAGGATAGAGAAGTTCGTGTACAGCTCTTGTTTTATAACTACTTTGAACTGTCTCATGAAGCACAACATGAAAGGCTAGACTCTTAAGAGGTTTTGTGCAATGTGATGATAATCAAACAAATAATTTCCATTATCTATATTTAGTGCTGCAAACATTTTATCTGATAAGTAAAAACATATTTCCTAACGTAATACACTCCAGACTGCCATCTTACCTTGACACTGAAGGGCAGGGCCAACAGAGAAGAGCTTTTATATATGTCAAACCATATACTGGGTTCAATTATAAACGAAGATTAACTGTATTGTAGACAGTGTATATTAACAACTTATTGCTATTAGGATGTATACTCTCAGTGAAAAGCACAATCAAGAATGCAATATATTTAACAATACAAAAATAAAAAGAAGAATTAAAAAGACATTAACCTCTTCTTCAACGTTATGGGCAATTCCATTCTGCACTGGTCCTGAATCACTTGGTGGTGTTACTGCAACTTCCACTTTTGCACTTTTTTCTGTGGCATCATCCATAAATAAGAGTAGGAAAACAACAGAAAATAATATTAAGTAACAAATCTATTAATGAAACCGCTGTTATATATTCAGTCTGTGTAAAACATCAAATACTGAATGTGGACCACCATCTGACTTAAAAAGAGAGAAACAAAAATTCTGCCTTCCCTTTGACCTATACACATTTTTAGTAAAATTCTTATGAGTGGTAAGCTTGCATTTACCGGTACTCATGTCCTAGAAAAAATCATATTATTTGCAATATTCAGTGTTCCCTGTTTATGCTAAACTGTCTGAGCCTAACACTGCAGGTAAAAAGTGACATAAGGTATTCTCCCCAGACATAACAGAATGCACCATGTTGCACTTAGAGGTGAGGGGTATGTTCAAGAAGATATAACTTTTATAACACATAATTAGCCTATAATTAGCTATAATTAGCAAAATTGCTTCTAAGCTGTAATTATGCTCTTTCTCATTCAAAAATAGGGTGAAAGAGTAAATGGATAGCCTAATAACATCCAATAACAGCAGATGATCATTAAAACAGAATCCTGTAGTCCTTGTACTAAACTTTTACAGGAATTAAAAATTAAAATTAAAATTGGGCCTTTGGTTTCTGATGCCAAATTTATCAAAATTTGTTCTTACTGTCTTGGAATTCTCTAACCAGTAATTATCTCTTTAAGTATGTACTAGATAAAAATGTCAATGGCCAAAAATCCCGGGGATGATATAAAGTTATGGGGAATAGCAATATGAAATGCCTTATGGCATGCTCTTGTTCACTGAAGTAAATACAGCTGTCTAGTTACATTACTGGTGTCCTGAGATTCTTCTAAATTAAAAATCTGAGATCACAGCCACAGTAGAGCACCAGACTATCTGTAATTATTTCAGTGCATGTGTTTTGTCTCTTAACCCCGCAGCCAGCATTATGGTTTATTAACAGAGTGTCCCATCTAACTGCTTGATTCTGGAAGCAAATAGTACCTAAACATAGCTCAAGGTCAGAAAAAGTGTCAACTGATAAAAAGATTTAGCTTTTATCAGACACATTTGCATCTGGCTTTCCAATGCAAAGAACATGCTTAGGTAAAGGAGAGAACAGGACATAGTAGGTATTTTCTTTTAGTACAAGAACTTTTTAAATAAAATACAAATTCTTACACTTAATGGAAAATCATAGTAAGATAAATTTGCACAATTAACATAAATGGGCCTAAATGACTCTCAGCAAGCAGCAGACAGACAAATCAAATCTAAATATGAAGGGTGTTCTTGTGACAAGGGTGATACCACATAAAACAGATATTCTCCTAGAGCAGTTCAATAAATTAATTAAATTGCCACAGATAAACTGTGAGGAAGTTTTCTCTCTCTGTTTCTGTCACTTCAACGCATATCCAAAATCAGCATTGCTGTTTTCTTTTCAGTCCTGCTGGGAGGCTTTCTAAATGACTTAGCTCCCTTTTCTTGCACTTAACTCATGTTTTGTCTGTAAGTTTCATACTCTTTTGTATAGGGCATCAGAATACTTTTCCTAAGATAGCATAAATGAAGTAGAAGAAATTAATTCCTAAGGATTTTCAGGCAAAATAAAACAGTGAAGAAGGCCCTCAGGAACAGGTGATAAATCTGCACTGCAGCACTCACCATGATTAGCAGCTCCATTCTGCCTTTCACTGTCTTCCACCTGGCACTTCTTTTTGGCGATCTTATGCAGGATTGAGGCCCTTTCCTTGAACCTTCCTAAAAGAAAGCATTGTCATTATTAAAAGGCAGCCATTTAGAGAAGCAAAGTTTCTTTGCCATAGCTTAGGCTCCACAATCAGGGCCGATAATCCATTTCCATCGGTCCTCAAGCAGCAAATGTGTTACTAAACACTACCTTATGTTCTCATATATACTTTATTTTCTTTTAAGTGGAAATAAAAATACATTTTTTTTTTTCTATTCTGATAACGCAGTAAGGAACAAGAAATTGAAAACAAAAGCTCTTCCTTTTCTTCGGAAGCAGTCAGCAAATTTCCACCTATAAAAGTGCTGGTGTGGGATTTCAGCCTAAACAGAAGATGAATACAGATTAATAAAAATACCAAACACTTTCAGGTCTCAATTAGCAGTACAGGAATACAGAATTTCAGGTGAACCCATATATTGCATTATGGTGAGTGTAGTTTACTTTGTCACTTCGTGTTCAGATACGTGCCTGTGACTTCTAAAGATACCTCAGAAGGGGAAGAAAAAAATCTCCAGAATACATTATTTCCATACCAGTTTCTCAAAGGTAAGTTTCTTTCTCAACCTGCCAAGTGGTTTTTGTCTCACATGAGGTTAATGACACAGATGATCACCTAGATTGTCTCCAGGGCAACTCATCCCATCCCAAGAGGGATCCCAGGTCCTGCCACTCTTTCTTGACCATGGAGTCCAAATGACACATTCAAACTAGGCAATACCAAAGACGGCAAATATTAAGTGAAATTAATTTAATCCTTCGCCTACATTGGTTGATCTTCCTATGTAAGGGCTCTTCGGACATTTTATGACAGTCTATGCTGTGTAGAAAGATGATGTATCTGCCGTTCCTTATTGCTATCCTCATTGCTCTTGCTCTTTAAGTATTTTTTAAAATATTTTTTAAAGTATAACCAGTGGTTATAATATAATACACTTCTAAGTATCACTGTTACTGTACAGGGTCTGTGACTTTTAATTCTTCATCTCCAGTTAAAAAAATCCATTGAAAACTCATGGTGTCCCTGCAGCAAAAACAGTGCAGGCTTAAGACCAGATGTTTCAATGGAATCACATAATTGATTAACAGTGGGAAGTAACAGTGAGAAGTCACAAATTAACTCAGGTAGTTGGAGAACAGTCACTGTTTCAAAGCTAAAATAAAAGACAAACAAATCATTAGTCAAAAAAGAGATCCTATCTTCTCACAAATGGGAACTTCAAAACCCTGTACCAACACTTTTGTATGTGAAGAAGCACTTGCACAGTCTACACGGACTAGCAGCTATCATTTGATGGGAAGTGGAATTAACAGCAAATCACTTGGAAAGTAATAAAAATATCACAAAGATTTAATAAGCAGGACTGTCTTTTCAGCAGCACACATCTTTTCACAAAGACACCATGCTCAAAAAAATAAAATTAGCCACTCACAATATAACGCAAAGATTATATTTTTCGTGCATTATACCTAGAATAAAATTGCCTGCAGAAGAGTATCTAAGAGTAGAACATAATCATAAATAGCAAGACATCTCACTATTTCCGTTCACTGGGTCAGTGGCAGAGATTTTAGTTAGGATACAGAGAGAAAGATAATTGCTTGGGATATCAGAGAAAGAAAAAAAACAGAGTAAAATGCAAATCCTATTTCTCAATACTTTAAGCTGAAATGCTAGGAGTCAAGTCTGTTCCTAACTTCTTTTGAAACACTAGGGGCATCTAAAAAATGCTTATCCAGAAGCATGTGTAGATACTGAAAGGTGCCTTCGTAATTTTCATACAACATGTATGTCAGTTTGCTAAAGGATTGCTTTAGGTTTCAGGCTCCAAATCAACTTCATATGTTTGGGAATTTGGCTTGTGATGCCCCAAATACACAAATTCATGTTTTGCAAGTGATGCAAGTGATGTAGCTGAGACATTTCCTGAGAAATATCTGCAGAACCATCCATTCTCCACCTACCCCAGGTTGGTGTAAACCTTTTAAATTCAGGTTCAATTTTAGAAGTTTCATTAAAGTGATGCAGAATTTTGTAAGGATAGTCTAGTCTTTTGTTTGAGAACATTTGAAATTGTTTAGGTTTACTTAACAGAGAAACTTGAGTGATCATTGAACTGAAGATGTCTCCACAGCCATTCACTCCATTTCAGATGAACTTAATGAGAGTTGTCTTAAATTTTTTTTTCACATTTCCAAAAACCATTTCCCACTTTTAGGAAGAATTTCTTACAGTGACTTATAGTGACACTGAAAATTACACTGCTTCATTCAGGAGACTGTTCCACAACTACAAGTTACTATCACGGAAATTAACCTCAACATTTGAAATGGAAATCGTATTTTAGTTTATTTTTATTTCTCAGCACATTAATGGTTGAGCTTATATTGTTTTACATCATTACCTTCCATTTGATTCACACAGTGTACATAACATAAAGTGAGGAAATTATAAAAAAACATAATATCACCTGTCAAAAGCATGAAACAAACTGAAAGGAGCAGTACTAGCCTGCATGAAGACAATGAGATGTAAAAACACAGTAGAGCTAAGTCTTTTCCATCCCTTCCCTTGCCATTTTCCTCTTTCGAATCAAAACTGTTCAGCAAAGGAGAAGCACAGAGCCATCAGGAAAAATGGCCAGCTCAAGATATTTCCAAGTCATTAAAATTTACAGAAAGCCCCAAAGGTTTCATCTTAGGCAAGGACCTTCTCTCATGCCTTTTTTCTCATCTTTAGGTGTGGTTACTAAAATAATCCATAGGAATTTTATGATACGGTTCTTATTGCTAGCAGAAGGTAGGAGTTTAGCAGTCCTATGTATTATACTACAAGTTTGACTACCTAAGAGGAATTCTAAAACCACCTGGTACCATGAGAGTTTAGGTAAATGAAAATGTTTTATTCTATGGACTCAAAATAGGATAGATTGCTATAGAAAATTCTTAATTCATCTAGATTTGGCAAATTCAGAGAGATTGTGCAGCTCATTTCAGTTTACAAAGGATGGGGTAGAAGGAACAGGAGATCAAAGCCAGGTGATTAGCAAAGAAGGTAGCTTAAAACTAAATCATTTTTGTTTGAATATAGGCAAGCAAATGGGTATTGTATAATAGAGATGTGCGTGAGTAACCACAGCTGCCATCACTGGCAGCTATTCTTCTTCTGATTGAGTATATATTATAAAGACAATCCTTGGACTACAATCTGAATTGCAGACTACAGATTCCCTGGGTCAGAAAAGTCTTTGATTTGGCAGGAAAAAAGCTCACCTTCAGGAATTAACTCATTTAAAAAATTTAAAACTCTACCATTTTCTAGTTCGCAGGTCCATATCAAATTGAAATTATTACATCTCCAGAGCAACAGCCAATCTTTCATGAGTCTGAAGATATAAGATCTGTGGCTGTTGAGCAGTCTGAGCTGCTCCTACCAGTCCTGCTCGTGGTCAGCTGTGGAACACAACTAGTGGGTCACAACCAATCAGTTCCAGAAATCCACCCCGTGGGTTTTCTCCTTTAAATTTAAAATCCTGTAGAAGCATAAAATTATAATACATATGCAGTTTTGTCATATTGTAGGCTGTTTGCGGAGGTTGCTTGACAGCATGAGACTACTGTGAGGGTCTCTTCCCATCTGGTAAGGTATATTTTCCCCTCAAGTTGGGCCTGATTAATTAATTAATTTAAAGTAACCTTCTGACCAAATAGGAGCAAACAATAGAGATAAGTGTCTGAGACCTGAAGCACAATGGCAAGTTGGCCATTAGGCTATATCTGATTGTGCATTGCAACCTCACCATCCTGTTTTGATTCTGTTCTGATGCAGCAGCAAGAATAGATGTGCCTGTGCTTCTCCACCAGAAGACTGAAAGATCTGCTGCCTACCCCTGCTCAGGGTTCAAGGACCTGGAAATAAGGATGTACTAGATTAGAAAACACTCATGGATTTTTAACTGGGCTTCCATGCTACTGTGACTAACTTTCTGTACAAAATATATAAAAGGCTCTGTCAAGAAAGGAAGGGAAAAAGAAAACGGATAATGCAAATAAGCGTGATGCAGACTGATAATGATTATACTTTTGTCTATCCAAGCAGAAGGTTCAAAATATAGCACACACTTTGATCTAAATACATCTCTGGGATACACTGATCATTACTTGCTTTGTGAAAGGCATGAGAAAATGATGATGACTGTTATATTTGAAAAGGTAAACTGTATCACAGACTCTTGTCAGTGTTAATACATCCAAAGACAAAGAGCTTCCTTTCTTATTTTTGCTACTGGATTTTTGCTGTTGCTACAGTATGGTCTGGGATTATTTATTCATGAAGAGTGCTTTCTGAGATGACATTGAAAATGATCAGCATTACTTCAGCATAGGGACAGCACATATATATATATATATATAATGTGTATCATACTTGTACGTGTATTTCCCCACAAATAGCAATTAACTTTCAACAGAGTATTTATGAATATCTGGACACCTTTCTGTGTAACCTCGTCTGGGTGTTCCTGCTCCGGCAGGGGGATTGGACTAGATGATCTTTCGAGGTGCCTTCCAATCCCTGACATTCTGTGATTCTGTGATTCTGTAATGTGGTGATTGCTTTTGAAATGGTAGACTTAATACTTTAGCATAAAAAGTAAAAACCTTAACATACCCAACTCTGAGTCTAGAATTGGGTATACAACATACCCAACTCTGAGTCTAGAATGAGAAATGACATCTTGATTGTAATGAAGACTGAGATGAGACATAATACAAAAGCTTTAGCTCTGGAAGCTGTAGCTGAATGGCTTGAGTTAGCAACTCATTTTCAGGTGCTTGAGAGGTGTCTTCAAACAACATAGACACCACTGTTTGCCTGGAAAAGTCTCCTCTCAGACATCTTTTCTTATATCGGTATGACTCCTGTGAATCAGATGGTGAATCTGGGCAATGGAGGGTGTTGTGGCAAGACTTTCCCTATGAGCTGGTGCTCATGCAGGCTACAGAAGAAAACAGCATCTTCCAACATCAGGCACCAAGGCAGAACGAACCATCTCCTACATCCAGCCCCAGAATAGTGTGGTTATATTTGAAGTATCAACAGCAGATACAGAAAAGAGGATATAGTCAAAAGTTATCATTTCCCCCCTTGCTCCCCTCCCATCACATCCCAGAAAAATGATCACAAGTAAGTCATATAATGAAGGTTTTCTTAAACCTTTTTAAACGGAAGATTAATCTAAACTAGAAAATAACTGTGTTTCTACAGAGAATTAAGCTATTTGTCTTCTATTTCCAACATTAAAAGTAAGTAGGAATAGGCAGCTAACTTTTCTATGGGTCACAAGCTTATCTCAAACACACCAGTAATTACTAAGCCAAACATCCATGAAACCATCTGTCTGGCATTATAATCAGAGAGCTGGACAAGAGGTCTTGATCCTACAGACAATCAGGTCTCAGCTCAGGGAAACTTTGAAGTTATACAAATGATGACTGCACTGGGACTGAAAGCATGCGCTGCAAATTTAGAACACAGTTAACTACTTTTCCTGAATTAGTATAATGAACTGGAACCCTTTTGAATCAGCAGAAACATTTCCTGAGATTTAACTGAGCCCTGATTCAGGCCCTAATTACTTCCTTCTTGTACTGCTAGAATCAGGATTTTAAATTGCATAATTTTTGCATTGCAATTAAGCATACAATTAATACTCCAGGAATAGTCATGCTTATTTTTTAAAGTTTATTCATTACTTTTGAATGATACAGTAAACTGAAGTCAATAATTGTTCTCAAACTGAGTGATTTCAACATCCACAAATTAATTTCTTTTCTTGAACGTATTGTAAAATGACATAAAATAAGCATCTACGATCTCTGTTAGACTGCGCCATATAATTTGCGAGTGTGGTTTTCCATGTATATTCTTTAGTAAAAGCATTCCATTGTATTTCCTTATCTGAAATAGCAAAACAGAAATGCTGAAAGCAAAAACTGGAAAAAAGAGCCATAACCGATTATGCCGTCAATGAAGACATGCAAAAAAGGAGTTATTCAAAAATGGAGAAACTGAAAATAGGACTCAGAAAAATGAAGGAAAAATTAAACACAGAAAAGACACTTAAATGGCTTCAAAAAAAAGCTGATACAAACAATTCTAAAATACTTCTTACCTTCTTCAGTCATTGTGTCATAATATTTTAGGTTTCCATATGATCCAAGCTCTACAACATCACAGTAAAAGACACAAAGATAAAGAACCAGCAGACATTCAAGAAGTGTACATGTTTTTGCATGTGCTTCATAAACTCAAACAGTGATTATGCAAAAAATTCTGCAGGACAGCAAAACACAGATTACAGAAAGGGCAGTGCCTTCCCCCCCGCAACATTTCACAAGTCACTGGCTTTAGATAAGTAACTTGCTAAAGTGAGATGAAGGCGAAGCAATGAAATCTAAAATTCAGCCTTTTCAAGGTGATTGCCAATTTGGTGCCTCTACATTTGGGAAAATACAATAAACCTCAACAGTACCTAATCAGTGGGAGCTTTGGGAACTACTTTTAACATTCCCCAGATGAAATACAAAATACTAGACATCCAAATTAAACAAAAAATCTCAAAATTTATAATCTAAGAAATTGTTCATAATGGTGTCCCACAAACATTGTTTTGATACCAGTGCTGATGCTGACTTGCTTTAGAGGGGTTACTTAATTTAAGCACTCTTTTGTCAGTTGTGAAATCACAAAAAAAATGTATTTGCTCACTTTATCAGGTGGCATGGGACCTAAGTAATTAAATCGCTAAACAGTAGTGAATATATTGCATTACTATGTTCTAGCAGGGCAGAGAAAAGAATAGAATGCAGATGTCTCCAAATCTTTAGGGCCTCTATTATTTTTCTTTGTGATACAATCTTGTATGAGATCACCTTTTTTTCTCGAGATGTTGCTTTGCATTTCATTTTTTAAAGTGTTTTTTTTTTCTTAAAGTTTGCCATACATGTAAATATATGTACTTATATAAAATACAATCATTAACATAGGTCTACAAAACAGAACAGAGAAAAATTAAGCACAAGAAGGAATTTATAAATGATTTGTCGGAGGAATGTGTGGATGAGTTCACTCATCATCTTTTATGTAAAGTTTTACAACTGAGCCTCTGAGCATCCAACCTTTGATAGAGTGTAATCATTAAAAAATGGATAATTAATGGTTTGGTACTGCTGTTTTCTTTGGAAATATTCTCTCTTCATATGTACGAAAATGCTTAAGCAATTAAATACACAAATGCTATCCAATTATTTTGGTTTTGGCTGATGCACTTCCTGATTTTTCAACATTTTTTCACACAGGTGACTTTCAACAGAGGTCCGGCTATTAGTTTTTAACTGTAGAATACCAAGATGTTATGCAAATCTGATACTTTGAAAGGTCCTTTTATTTTTATTCTGTCTGCAGATACTTGAATCTGCCAAATGAACATTTCTTATGTTATTTGCAGAGACAAAGCTTTATGCCATGAAACTTAAAAATACATTAAATGATCCCTGTTAATTTTTTAAAAATAATTATGGTTAGATTGTAATAATTGTTTCATAGACATACTTTATCAAAACCAGTTACAAATATTGATTTACTGACATAATACTGATGCATTAACATACAATGCAGTGACTTATTTGTACATAAGTGTGCTCAATAGAATATGACATCACTCTCTCTTAAAGCAAATATATAATTTAAAGTCAGAATTTAATATATTTTTTTATAACGATATACAACACATATATTATTTTGTAAAAATGTTCTTAGCGTTACGACATAATCTTTGCAGCTGCTTTTACGTAAAAGAAACTATTGTCCTACCATCTTGATTTTAGTCCTAAAGATTTGAATTCCTTAGCCAGGAAGAGCTCCCAATAACTTCAATATGGACTTCCCTGCACAGAGCATTTGCAACCATATATGCTGTTTCATTATGGCTCAGTATCTGCTGACTCTACAGCCAGAACCTTTCCTTAAAATTATTCTCACTGATGTCTGCCTTGATGTGTCTGAGATGTGCTTGGCTAGAACTTGGGGTGAGGCATCCATTGGAGGATGAGGACGGGGGTGGAAAACAGATTGCAAAAGGAGTCCAAGTGTAACCAGAGAAATGGAAGTACATGCAGGAGACAAAACTGCAGGAGAGGGGGTGTATAAACTCATGGAGAAAAAAGAGTAAGGATCGGAGTGCAGAAAGACAAAGTTGAAAAGAAGGTTGCACCATAGCAACAAACTTAAGAATTAACAGAATGATAGCAGAGGGTCTCTGACTTAATGGATGAAGCAGAAGGGGTTTCAGAGGAAGCCAATAACAATGGTGAATTATGCTAAATGTCCAGAAGAAATAAAGGGGGCATCAGAAAAGCAGGGTACTTGACATACTGGCAATTCGGTTTAGATCTATTTGCTTCCTATCTGAAGTGACAGATACAAGACAAACAGGAAAGAAAAAAGGAGACCGAAGAGAAAAGAAACAAGGAGATGCATGATGCTGACGATAATCATGTTCCAGGCACTTCAGCAATTCAACACGCCGAGGATTAAACTAGGTTAATTCTTGCAGTTAGCAAAATTATTTCCAGGAAAACTCTAATCTTGCTGGTGAGATTACATTTCTCAAAGCTTTTATAGCAGATCACTTTATACAATCACCAGCACATTGACTGTGATGCAAAACTATGATGCCAGAAAAGGTCAGCTGCAAGTATTCACATTAATTATTTTGTGGATTTCAAGATTACTTTGGCCAGTGCTGCTCAGCACAACAAAAGGTTTGCCTTTGTACAGTGTGCCTCCAATATACTGCACTGTCTTCTGCTGTAAAATTTGGACTAAATCTGCTCTTTAGTATCTATTTTTGAATTTTCCTGTTATATTATAATAAGATGCTGTTCAATATAACTCTCGGTAAACTCAAACTGAAATACTTTTTAAAAAAACTATTGTATTGCAAAAAGTTCTCAGCTTTTAAAATAAACTGATTTTAGATGAAATTGGAAACCTAAAATACTGTCATAAAGAGTGCTTGAAAGAGTACCCCCAAATCTAACACTATTGAAATTTGATGATTCCAGTTTCATGAACGTGCAATGTGGTTCCCACAGGGAGGTCACAGCAGACAGACTGACTGACTGCCAGTACGTGCATCCCTGCTGGTCGCATGAAACAAAGAGGGTGCAGAGATGCAGATTAACAGCTGATCCTCAACAGTAACAGAGTCATTGAATTAATTTGTGCCCTTCTGCATATTTTTTACACCAGAAGAGAACAGAGCTCCTGATAATCCTGTCTGACATTCCTGAAGGATTACAACAACTTTTGTCTTATGTGTATGTGTATGGAGGTGCCACATGATATCAAAGTAAACAGAAAGAATAATGTTGTTAGTCAACAGTGCTATGCTATTTGTAATTTCAAATAATATATCTAATTACTCAGTTTATTTTCAATGTTCACTCATTAAGTGTTGTAGGTATGGTCTGTGGTGAAATACTCATTTCTGCCTTTTAAGCACAGTGCCACAGGTTGCCATAGAAAGAAAGTGTAGCCAGTACTTCTCTTCGCTCTCCCACTACGAAGATCTCAGATACAGACTGCAGTTGACCCTAGTTACGTCAGAAATTAGCTTGCCTCAGAGTTTCTCAGAATACTTATAAGGTATGCAGCTATTTTAGACATAGCAACCTGCACTGCTAAAGGTAGGTATCCCTTCACAAAACTACGAACTCAGATTCTCAAAACAAAGTAATGTGTTGTGGGTTTCTGTGACAAGCATAAGATTTTCACTTTGCATAACAAACATATTTGTATGAAACTCCATGTCACACTTCTCCAAAGTAATTAACAGCTTCAACACTGACATCTTTTACTCAAAACTAAACTGCTCAAGTGAAATCTCTCAAGACAATCCCTAAACTTTTAGCGCAATTCTGCTGTTCCTTGTATTTGACCCCCGCAGTCCTGAAGGCATCAAAGCATAATCCTTTATCAGCATCAGTAGGAGCCTGACTTAAAAAGAATTGTGAGGCACTCTGGAATAAGCAGATAGGGAACATATATTTTTCCCGCATTTTCATATCCATAAATTCAGCCTTTCAAAAGACTGAATATGTAGGACATAAGGGAGAAGTAAAATGAGAGAGTAAGGGCTCAAAACTGATAACGAAACTGAGAATGACCATGCATCCAAGAGCTGCAATTTAAAATCAAGCAAATAATTATTAAAAAGATTGTAAACATGAAACCTAACTAAATATTGGAGACAGAAGAGAATTTTTGTGAGAGAAGTTGCACACATAATTCTGAGACTCAACAAGTTCTTGATGGTCAAAGACTTTAATTTGTTTATCCACTCTTCAACTGTATATCTTTCTGATATGACCTCTAACTTGCAATTACCATTATAATAATGATTTACAGGACCTCCTTTCCTAATTTGCATCTTTCTAAAACAAGGCTGAGGAGTTAAGCCAAAGGATTTATAAGAGTTCATATTACAACATCAAGGAGGACTAGATCATTTTTCCTTAACCTTTACTGTCATTTCTTCTAGTTGTCATGGTCTTAAGAAAGTTCAGTTAGATGATCAGAGAATCATCCCTAAATGAAAAAAGAAGGCCGCTTCAAAAGGCTTGCTAGATAAGTTGTAGTGGCTATCCGGTCTAAATTGGAATCAAAGCTTGAGTTGGTTTCATCAATGACGTTACATCAGGATCAAAGAACACTCATTGCTAAAATCTGGTGAAAGATCTAGTGGAGATTAACATTAGAGGTGTAAAATGCAAGTCCTAACTTCTACCAGACCTTCAATAAAAGATAATGCCTTTGTACACACATTATTTGAGGCAAAACACAAAAAATCCCATCAACTGAAGGAAACCAGGCACTGTGAATTTTTAAAAGGACTAATTATTTTTTCTTTCAATTAATGTCATCTTAAATTTGACTTCCACCTTTTATGAACTCCATTAAACCTCTTAACTTTCTCATAGATTACTTATATCCCATCTGGGATAGACTGGGACTGCTGTGGGATTTGGTATGTATTATCACTGCAGAATGCAGAGGAGAAAGAACAAACATTGTTTTAAAAAGCAAAAGACTATTCTCCTAGTGCCTCCAGATAATCCAAACTATGCAAGTTATAATTAAATGTTGTAGCCTACAATTCTACCTCTGGATCTTCAAGCTGCCTTTTCCTGCAGAACAGAGGCTTTGCCGCTGAGGTGGTGCAGTGGAAAATACAAAGGAACCTCTTTTGGATCTAAGTAATATAGTAAATAGTAACAGTTGCATGCATTTTAGAATTACATCTTTTTGGTTTATGCTGCTACCAGTGCTGCTTTATTAACATTCCTAAGCAAATAATGACAATCATGTAAATGAAAACTTTTAGATATTTGACCAGTAGGCACTACATTGGGAGTAACTAAATTATGCAGTACTTGGTACATCTGAGCTCTAAACACACGTGGCCACCTTCCATCTTGTCTTTAAATTGCAAGCCCTCTATTCCTGCTCTCTCTCCTCACGTGTCCTTACTCTGGCTTCTATTGAAAGTGTTTTTGTCCTGATAATAATCTTATTGAAGTTGCCTGCTTTTATTATAATTAGTTTATTGCAATTTTATCAAACTGGACTGTGAATAGGAATATAATTTAAAATTATAGAGTTCTGGGCAGCTCCGGATAGACACAACAACCAAAAGCAAGATCTGCCTATTACTTTGCTCTTAGTACAGCATTTAAAATGAGGACTGAAAGCCCACTGTTCTTACAGTCCATACTGCCTAGCAAACCTTGTGGTGAAAATTTGTCAGAAGATCCATGTGGTTTGAACTGATATGGGTTAAAGAATAAATATTTTTAAGTAGGTGATCAATGGCATATTATTAACACACATGCAACAGAAAATAACATAATTTAAATATTATGTGTCAGACCTTGTTTTTGCTATTATTAGGGGATTTTTAATAAATTATTAAGAAAAACATGAAGCTGCTTGCTCCTGAGGGCTTTGTTTCCTCTTCCATTTTCTTTCACTCGTAAGTTACCTTTGTACCTCCTGTCACCAAACTCTTGAAGACAGGTGCCGCACATTCTCTAGAATGTAATAACACCAAAAGACAACTGATATATAACAGCACTGACCCTGCTTGGGTTAAACACAATTCCCGCTGACTTTGAAGGGGGATTTATCTTTGAAGATCTTCTAAATATTAAGGAAAATGGGAAATGCAAGAGGCAAGAAGTGAAAACCTTTTCCTACTGATGACATTGGGGGCTTCACCACTGACTCTGATGCAGTCAGGACTTCAGCAAGTGTCTGTGGGACCAGGCATTGTAGGGAACTGGACACATATAATTACAACTGCAATAAATTCCAGCTGCTCTGATCTTCAGCATGTCCAAGGAGAATAAGGCAAGGGCAGCATATCTCACTATCCAGTCGTAAAACCTAACCAGCCTGTGGAGGATGAAGCCATCTGCCATGTGCAAACTGTACTAAAGGAGATCTTCCACTTTCAACTTCAATAGAAAGTCCCACATAGCTACTATTATCCCCTGATTTGTACAGGTTTATGAATTATTCATGTTCTTTGTTGTTAATACTTTTAACAAGGAAATTTGGAGTAAGGAAGAAACTTTAAACGAAGCTAAACCCATTAAGCATGGAAATGCGTAGTCAGGACAGCTGTACCCTGCTCTGGGATCACATTTGTATTTAAATATTCATGTCTTCCTTGCACACTCAGTAGGGAATCCCAGTAAGAATATGAAGAACAGGGCATCACTGGAAAATATAATGGAGCTGAGAGACTAGAATTTTGCCTGCAGTAAGCAGCTTGAATAGATTCTAGTTAAAAGAATAAAACATGACATGCAGAAATAATTTTTTTCAAAACCTCACATTTACCATAAAAACCCACAAATATTAAATTTCAGATTTTCAAAAATAAATTTTAAATAGGCATAAGAAACTTCCATTATTTAAATTTACTACCTACAAAGACCAAGACTGATTTTAAAGGGAGACCTCTTCTTCAATTTTTGAAGTAACTAGAAATTCTGTCAGTGAAACTAGCACAGTGCTGCCTTCTCTCTGTATTTTGGGACCAGCTGAAGTTAAGCAGACCTGACATTTATTGCTGCAGAGTTTAAGAGCATCACAATAAAGAGCTACATTTTGCCACTGAACTGCCCATTCTGAGATAAATTCGTAAGAGTTTCTTTGCACCCCAAGTTATGTGTAACAAAAACATATCAAACTTCTCATTCACATCACTACCTACAAACATGTTCTGTGGACAGGATAAAAGTTGCAAGCCCACATACCCTACAGTCATGGAAGTGCAGCCACTGTCTTTAGAAAAAGCAAGACCAACATCCCCAAAATATAAATGAGAATGAAGTGGTCCCTGCAGGTATGCTACATAAACCCACTCAGTATAATAATTTAGACTTCGGAAGTCTACTTCTTTTGTTGCAGATATACATCTGTGATTGATGTCTAGATAAATCAGCTGAACTAAAACTTAATAATAAAATTCTCTTCATTAGTCTAAGATATCATTTTCTCTACACCAAAATCACACAGCTTTGTAGACAGCTCATGTTCCACAGCTGTTACAGTGACATTTATATCTTACATGTGCTACACGGAAGTTTGTAAATTCAACTGGTATCCATATTTGGCTTTGAAAACTTAACTAATACAGGAGGAAATAGCCATTTAATCTCTTTCAACTTTCTGACAGATACTAACAGAGCTATCTAAATACCTTCTCTGCTTATTTAAATAGATCTGCCATTAGCTGCACATTATCCACAGCTTCTACTCTACCTATGCCATTTTGCACTCTTAGAGTGTGGGGAGTTCTACCTACAATTCCTGAATTCAGTTTGATGCTGGAGATATCTCTAAAAATACTCATCTCATCTACATTAACCATGCAACCTCAGGTACCTAAATTAAGAACAGAGTTTCTGTGGTCTCTACCCTAGTTGCAAGGTAAAGGGGCAAGGAGGCCTCACCAGCAAGTTAAGTGCCTCATTGTTTCACCTGTCTCATCTAGCTGTTTAAAATCTTCCCCAGAAAAAAGCTTTCTTGTTGTTAATGACTGAGCAGAGAATCATGCCACTGAAAGCTGAGTTAGCAATGTGTCCTTGCAACAGAGGTGGCCTACAGCATCCTTGGCTCCATCAGGCAAAGCAAGGCCAGCAAGTCGAGGGAGGTGATACTTTTCCTCCACCCAGTGCTGCTGAGACATATCTGGGTGCTGGGCTCACTAGTGCAAGGGAGTTGTGATAAACCAGTCCAGCACTGTGCCACAAAGATCATGAAGGGACTGGAGTATCTCTCATTTGTGGAGAGGATGAGTGAGCTGGGACTGTTCAGTCTGGAGAGGCTCAGGGAGATCTTACCACCATGTATAAATACCTGATGGGTTGGAAAGAAGACAAGGGAAAGAGATTCTTCTCAGAAATGTCCAGTGAGAAAGGAGTAGTCATGGGGTACCAATTAAAAACCAGAAAATTCCATCTGGACACATGAAAACATCTTCTGCTGTGATTATGGTCAAACACTGGAATGGGTTTCCCAGAAAGACTGTGAAGTCTCCATTTGTGGAGATGTTCAAGACATGACTGGACACAGCCCTGGGCACCCTGATGAAGCTGATCCTGCTTGAGCAGAGGTTTGGACTAGCTGAATTCTATAATTCAAGAGGTCCCTTCCAATCTACATGCACACACACAAAAACAACAAAACAAAACCAGATAACAAAAAACAACAAACAAACATCCCCCCAACAAAACAAAAACTGAAACACAACAACAAAACCCCACAAAACAAAAAAACAAACAAAAAACCAAACCAACCAACCAAAAAACCCCAAGAAAACATGAAAGCTAGATGTATAAAAAGGGTATGAGATATGGAAGATACGACACTCCATTTTGAATATAAGCCCAATTGGCCTTTTCATTAGTTTCCTATCTTCATATCAGACTGAGAGACCATGGGATGGAGATAAAGGGAAGACACTAGATTATAACTAACAGCTATTAATTTGTATGTGAGACTGGCAGGGAGCCCCTATCTTATCTGGCAGAACTCCTTTGCAAGCATTTCAGCCTTCAGCAGAGGAGAAAGCCAAAGCCCTCATGTTTTTCTGCTCAGAGGGCTGTTTTTCCCTGGTGCGCCAGAAAAGGAAGCAAGAACTGTTGCAAGCTGGGTAGCAGCAAGAGTGCAAGAAGAAGGATTCTGAGCTCCTTTGTGAGCCCAAGGGTATGCCTAAAGGACACTCAAGAATGGTGACCTAGAGCAGACATAATTAATAACATACATTATTATTTTTAATAATTTTGTCTAGATTTGCATATATCCTCAGGTTAGATAAAATATTGTGCCGAGTTCTAGGCCACTCAGTTCAAGAAGGACAGGGAACTGCTGGAGAGAGTCCAGCGTAGGGCAACAAAGATGATTAAGGGAGTGGAGCATCTCCCGTGTGAGGGAAGACTGAGGGAGCTGGGTCTCTTTTGCTTGGAGAAGAGGAGACTGATGGGTGACCTCATTCATTTTTATAAATACGTAAAGGGTGAGTGTCACGAGGATGGAGCCAGGCTCTTCTCGGTGACAACCAATGATAGGACAAGAAGCAATAGGTGCAAACTGGAACACAGGAGGGTCTACTTAAATATGAGAAGAAACTTCTTCTCAGTGAGGGTGACAGACACTGGAACAGGCTGCCCAGGGAGGTTGTGGAGTCTTCTTCTCTGGAGACATTCAAAACCTGCCTGGACACATTCCTGTGTAACGTCATCTCGGTGTTCCTGCTTCGGCAGGGGGATTGGACTAGATGATCTTTCGAGGTCCCTTCCAATCCCTGACATGCTGTGATTCTGTAAAAACATTTTTGTGCTTATAAGCCACAGAATAATTATTTCTTTCATCACCGGCATGGTGCTAGAAAATACACGGAAGTCCTGCAGCATGCACACGCTGGAACTGAGAACAGTGGAAGTGCTCAGGTTACTTCAGCCATGTAGGAGCAGAGCATTACCCATGGGTTGCTGCAGGCTGAGCTGCCTGGCCTTACTTCTCCGAGGATATAACAGATAGACAGCTTCAGCCAAAAAAAGGTTTCCAGTGGGAGCAAGCACAGACATGATGGTGCATTCTACCCAGGCCAAGAGAAGAACAAAAGCACAGGGGTTTGGAAAATGAGACAAAAGCTGGGAGTCTGCTGAGTGAACAGGCAGGTGAAGGTTACCCAACCTTCGTCAACTGTCTTTGGGGTAATCTGATATTTTTTGTGACATCTCAGAAAAGAACACAAGTAGCAGCATGAAATTAAGCAAAATAGTTTGAGATGAATGGAAAAGATAGGAAATTCTGAAGATCAGTATCTAGGAACACAACAGGATCTAGTGAATAAGTATAAATAATTTGCTACTATGTCAAAAGCTTTGAGGATCACGTCATTCTTTGTTTTCCTGAGAAATATGAATGTAGGTTTCTATTTTTATTTTGTCAGAGCAGACAGTGCCAGTACTGTACTGTTCTGCATTCAGTGAAGGAAACGACAGAATTGTCAGCTCAGCTTTATGTAACAGATGGTTACTTTTCTCACCAATAACATTCATCATGTTTATGTAAACAAACAAACAAACAAACAAAAAACAACAGCAACAAAAAAACACACACAAAAAAACCCAACAAAAGTAAAGCATATAAGATAAACAACACCTTTCCTGAAGAAAGGCATCCTGTAGTTTTCCACTTTGGAAATAGGACTAGAGAAGGGAATAGGAGAGAACTGCCAGAGATACCTGACTGGGGAATGAGCCATGACAGACATTCATATCACACTCATTTTCATGCAGAGAATGCCATTTTCATTTGAGTTACGTCCCTGTCACATGGGAGCAAGGGAGTCAGCACCTAGCTAAATCCTTCCTTGCAGAATATGTCTTCTTGTTCTGTGGCATCTTATCAGCAGACAGAAAAGGTGGTATGGGAAACACATGAAACATGTTCCCATGATAAGGGAAATATCTCACTCTTCCTGTATCCTGCTAAAGCTGTGCAAAAAAAGCAAGGTAGCCTCAAGTGGCATCTTCTGGTATCTTCTCTTTTCAACAAAGTACCCACAGAAGCCTTCAGAGGGGACAATCTCCCTCCACAATCCTCACTCTTTCATGTAACCTACAGCTTGTAGGGGGAAGGTAGGCTTACTATTGATGGCAGGCACTTTCATACAAATTACTTTCCATGCTTTTCCTTCCCATGTTCCAACTACAAAAAACCAGCCCTCTTCTATTAAAAAAATGTAAAGAGATCTTTGCAAATCCTGCACTTCTGTAACCCAGAAATGTCTGTTCCAAAAGCAGGACAAAGGTATCTGAGGTACAGGACTCAGAAGAAAAAAAAGCCACAAATGATCAATGATTGCCATGATTTATGTTCGAGTTGCTTGGATTTTGGACTGGGGCCTGACCAACACAGCAGGTCTGATGATGCATCCTTATTCATACGGGTAATGCTGTTATGAACAGTCCAGCTCACTACTTGGTGAATAAAGGATTGCCAGACCAGCACTTAAGCAGAAGCAAATATGGCACAGGATTTCCTGGGGATTAATGCTGGCTGGGAGTTGATGATAGCCTGATGCACATGGGGTCATTAATCTTAATCCTCAGGAAATTATCTGTACCAAGGTCATTATTTCTGTAATAAGATAAAAGCAAACAAAAAACGAATGTCTCTCAGATATTTATATTTTTAATGAATGATGAGGATTCAACTGTAAAGTTCATGTCCCATTAACAAATACCCTACACCTTCACCTGCTAGAGTGGTTGAACTCTGACCTTAGAAGCTTTATGCCAAGATCATCATTTTGGAGAGGAGAAGCCTTCCTTGTCTTAGATTGTTAATCAACAGCATGGCTTCACACCTGCCTGAATGCAGTGCCAAATGCCCAGCAACTCCCACAGATCTCAGGTATTATTCATCTGTCAGAGGTGGGCTGAACACTTTGCAAGCTCACTAATTCCAGATAGTTTACAAACTGGCTTTCACAAGACAGGAATAAGCCACAGCAAAACCAAATTAGTGTGGAAAAGGAAGGACAGGTTCACAAGTGTGTAATTGTATATTAGAATCACTTTGGTTATCTACATTTCGTGAAAAGTAAAAAATTCCTAAGGTCATTTCTCTCTCATTTGATATTTTCCTACTCACAATCAAGTGCATATTTAAGAGGCTCCCAAATAAAGTGGAGGTTGGTTCTTACTTCACAAATGAATTATTCAGGAGTAAATATCATGAGCTGGTTTTCTATAAATACATTGCATATTAATGTAACAATAACACTGTGTAGGTCAAGCTGACCTTTAATAGACACACAGCCTATTTATACATTCCATGTTGCTTATGTTATCAAGAGTACTTAGATGGGACTTCTTTTCTGTCAGCCTTGCAAAGCCCACACAAGTCCAAATGACACACCAGTGTGTCTTTTCGTGCCCCCATTTTCTTTGCAATTATTGAAGAGAATATAACAGTGAACTTTATGATTGACATAAAGAGAAAGAAAAGCTGGATCTTCCACCAGCAGTAAAATAACTAGAAATTTTACTTCTACCAGCAACATTTGATCTGGAAGCTGTGCAGAGTCAAGCACAGAATTCATGAGTGCTCTTCCAGAGACTGCAAACCCAGTTCTCTGGGGTGTGCCCGCTGCAGGGCTGCTGGTGCCTGCTTGGGACGTGCTCCTACTGACGGACCCAGCAGTCCAGGAGGAGAGCACACGCTGGGGAAGCCATCCTGCAGGAAGAGGGTGAAAGAAAGTGGGTGCAGATGAGTGAGATGCAGTTTGAGGAAAGGGAAAGATGGCAAATTGTAGCAAAATGGGGAAAAAGGAAATGAGAGAGAGAGGAGGACAGAAGGAGTATGCCCAAGTGCAGGAACTGCCAGAGTACCTGTGTATGTCAGGTTTGATTTACGCCTTTCGCAGTTTTTTCCTTTGAGAATGTCACTCTGTAATGTTCACATATATTGTTCTTTTGCTGCAATTCCAACACATACAGCTAATGACACAATGTTTTTGACCTATGGATCTAATAATCTGGCAGAAATACTGAGGGGATCTAAGATGACTAAAATGGGAGAGAAAAATACACAGTATCTTTCTCTGCTCATTCTTTGAGTCTGATCCATACTCGCACTAAATGATTGGGAAGAAATCCTTTGACCTCACAGGTCATGCACCAGGTCCATTGTTTGTCATTACATGAGTGCAACAGAGCTTATTTCCTTTGCTTACATAAAACTCAAAACTAACACCAATCAATTGTGCATTTCTTATGTTTGGGTTTTTTTGTATTAGGAAAGGGCATGTGAAGTGGAGAAAGCCACGTGGGCCAGGTAATCCTTTACATTTCTACATCCCTCTAAAAGATGGGTTTATAGAGCAAAGGGCTGCACTTCTTGGATGCTTCTGATAAATACTACCCCTCCTTTTAAGTCTTAACAATTAAATGCTATCAGCTTAAAAAATCACTTAGCTGAACATCTGTTCAAGCAAACATGATGCACCAGTTGATTGTTCGGTGTCTATTATACACAGGATGATTAAAACACAAGAACAATGTGAGATTTTGGTAGGTAAAATTAATACAGAACCGAACAGATAATCAATATTGCATACCGCAGGTACTCATATATTTTATCACACATATTTTTTAATTGAATGTAAGGTTCAAGTACAATGCCATTCAGATTTGTTAGCTAGTATTACCCACCTTGGCTAGTCACAGTATTTACACCAAATTAAAATACCTTTTCTTTTATGCAGGTTTACAGAATTATCTGAACACAGAATAATGAATGTGGACACTTAAAACCTCAGAATTTCAGGAAACAATGTAAGTGTTCAGTAGAGATACCCAACACTCCCTGCGTCTGCCTTCCAAACTGCCTGTTGTGCAAATGATCTTGACTACAAATGAGGTGGTGCCTCAGAAAAGAGTTAAAAAACATAATGTGTGACAGAAAAGTGGGTGGAAGATTTTTTTTTTCACATTTCTTTTATACATCTGGGCATAGTAGTAAAAAACTAAAACCAGAGTTCCACTTGCAAAAATATTTATTGAATTGCACTCCTATATTGGCACTTTTGCAGGCTCATTAACTAAAATTTGAATTTTGTGAAGTCAGTGGAGATTTGAAATATTAGCTCCGTTGATATCAACACCACCTTAGATGTCTGCACATATATAGGCTATATTCCAGCGTCTTCTTGGCCATTTGTTTGTGAAAGTTGTGCATTAAAACACAATACCTACTGCAAATGTGGGTAGATTTCTTTTCTGTTTGTAAATTTAAACACAGTCTGTCAGTTTTAATGAAACATACTGGTGGTTACTGCCTTGCACTTATTTATAGGCCACAAGACCTTTATATTTCATTTTTTTAAACAATACTAATTCTAGGACAAATATAAGAGTTTGGAGAGGAAAAAAAAACCCAACCAACCAAACACTAAAGCACTGTGAGCAAAGAGGCCCTGAAGAAAATTTTACTGGAGTAATTTAAATCAGATTTATCCACCAACTATCTCTATCAATCTACATGGATCTCATGTGTTTCACTGAAATAATGAAGAACAGCACTGAGTTACCTGATAAACTTAAGTATAGTACCTAATTTTCAAAAATGCTGGTCTTCTGTGTCTCCCAAGATGGATTTGAGATTTCAAAACACTTTCTTCCTGTGCCACAAAGGGAGAAGCTTCTGGATCATACTACATGGTACAAGGTTAATACAGGGGAAATGTAGAGAGGAAAGGTCTGAAAGCTGAACAAGCCATGTCTGGGAAGCAACTGAAATAAGCTCGAGCAATGGAAAATAACTGAGAGCTGATCTTATTTCTGAATCTTCATTAAGTCTGAATTGAACTCCAGTCAACATATCTAGCTTTTCTGTGATCTTCAATCTGCCATAAAGGTTCTATTCCCGCTAATGGGCTCTTTCCAACCTGCTTTTCTTCTCTAATTTTTAAAAAGGATTTGATGAAGTCTATTTACTGCTTCAGATGATTTGTTATTTTTGGTTTTGTTAGCACTATTTGAGACACCACAGGCATCCGCAGCCCAGGACCTTTGCTTTAAGAGAAAAGATGAGTGCAGAGGATTGTAACAAAAAATTACAAAATTATAACTTTTCATTAAAAAATGTAAAATTTAGATTGGAAGTATGTTCTCCTTCTAGCAACTGAAAAGCTTGGCTACCATGTGGGTAAAGATGAGACTTACTGGGTGCAGCAGTTAGAAAGCCTGCTCACCTGCAAATAAAGGAAGCCAAACATGTAACTGCCATAAATTTCTCATGTCCTTTTTCTGCACTGAATGGGAATAGCTTGGGCACAGAGTGGTGATGACTCCACACACACTTTGGCATTAACCAAAGAGAGAAGCAATGTGAATCACGATGAGAGTAGAAATAATGGTGTGGATATTGCAAGGGCTAAAATTGCCCTTGTGTTGGCAAAACAAGTGTCAGCTTCAGCTTTTGAAGAAGGAAATGGAAAAGTAGATTTGCCTTGTCCAAGAGATACAGAGACATTTAAAACGCTGTATGTGATGTTGCAAAGAGAACGTTAGAGAAACCTAAATGCAAGGAAGTGCTACATATAGTTTACGGCCATCAATGTTTGGAAGTTCTCACTGTCAGCCATATTTTAACTCTCTTTAGTCCCTCACATCTCCTTCACAAGTGCTATTTCTCATGACACTTATTACTACAGCAAGAAATGTCCTATGGACACACATTCACCAAGTAAACACCTGGCCCTGAATTTTCTGGAAGCCTACCAGAAGCTGAGATTCAAGTCACCCTACGGCTGGAAAGCAATTATGGTTTTCCTGTGAACTTCTCAGACCAAAGCAACCATGGTCTTCCTGCTAACTTCTCAAAGAAAAAAAATAATTACACCACCCTTGGATAAAGCAGGCAAACTGTTAACATGCACGTAGTGGGATGCTTGTCGCATTTTTCCTAATGTCAGCGTTAATCCATCCAACATCAAACCAGTAGACCCTCATTCTTTTCTATATTCCATATGGCAAATTACCTACCTTTTTTTTCTACTTTTTTTCACCCCGATTTACTAAAGAAATAAAATAAATACATCTCTACAAAAATACAAGAGGATAGGATTTTTGTAATTTTAAAATTGCTGCAAAAGCCAGAGGTGAAGCAAAACAGTGGTTACCATACACATCAGCCAAGTGACCTGTTTTAGTCAGCACCACAAGGAACCCATTTCCTAAGCTGCAAGACTTGGTGGAAGTATGTATACCAATCCATAAGCATGCAAAACTCTTGCAGAAGATTCAGAGACATTCAGACTCATGAAAGCAATGGAAATGGAAAAAAAAAAAAAAAAAAAGGTTCATGGGGAGAAGGCAAAAGGAAAGTATTTGTTTGCTTTTGCAACAGAAAACAAAAAAAATAATAGGAATACCTTCAGCAAGTGGGTCCAGTGTGTGAATCATGAGCTGGAAGATGCTGTTCCTCATCAGACTGTTGTGGAGAGATGCAGAGCTTCCTCCGCGCTGGAGTCGTGGCTTGGTCTAGGTGGAAAAATAAGGGGAAATATTTAGGGTTTTTTTTTGTTATTTGAGTGGAAACAGGTCTGAAACACTATGAACTGATCTCACATGTCACTACACAGTGAAGCATTTTCAATCATCACCTATAGCAAGTTATATTAAACTATACACCATATTAAGCATTGCCATATGTACAGATGTTTGTCTGGATGGGATGGATCATCAGATTAGTCATTAGTCTCCCAAGGCAGAAGAGAAGCGAAAAAGAATCTTTCTTTGTGATAACTCTTAAAATGTTAAGAAAATAAACCCCCCACATTTGCACCAGGAAGAATTAATATTTTGTGTTTCTTTGTAGAACATTGTGGTTGAACCCCTGAAGCAAGTTCTAATATTTATTGCCTCAGTACATTGCAAATTATATGCGGATTATCAAAACTGTGGACAAAAAGGGCAGAGAGCACCCTTTTTTAATGGTAAAATCCTACAGCTCAGTCAGAGTGAAATATACTCTTTGCTTTGGTTCAATCTAATAAATGCTGATTGCAAAACCAGATTGTGAGCGTGATAAGGCATTGCAGACACCCATAGCAATGGACCTAACACACAGGCATCTTTCACACACTTTTAAAGAAATATAAAATGTATTCTGAAGTTCTTGTCCCCATGCCATTGTCTAGGACAATAATCAATGCATTTAATACATCCCATAGAGTAAGGCTGCTTTGTGGATGGCTGTCTGCTTGCTCCAGTAAAAAGGATAATCAGAGCCAGCAGATTGCTGACTAATAAGACCCTGAAATCCAATTAGAGGAAAAAAAACAACCCTGAAGAAAATAGTATTTTGTAACAATACATGGTACATGGATTAATCCTTGGTGTCATACAAACACTAAATGAAAAATTATAGAAACTAAACAAGAAAATTAGTTCACTGCTTTCTCATTGGAAAGAAATTATTTGAATTCTATAGCAGCACAGGATGGGGAATGAAATCCCAGTAATATAGAAAAACGCTGATGTGTGCCAAACCAAAGAAAGGCTTGTCTCACCACCCTCCTGAGAAATAAATGCTCAGACACATACTAATTGCTGCCTACCGTCAGTGTTTGGTCATCCTTGTCGCCAGCATTAGGTGACTGCATGAACAGGAAAAAGAACAAAAAGAAGTGTCAGATGGAGCATACATAGAAAGGAAAGGCAGTAAAACACCACAGATGTCCAATCCTATGAATGCTGTTGTCATAGGTTTTTGAACCAGTCAAAGTAAAGCATGCAAGTGATCAAGTAATTCAGAGTAAATTCACACTGCAACATTGCAGGAGACTTTTATTTTTGTAATTTTCTTGGATAGAAACTGTTGTCACTTCAGGGCCTGGCACGCAGCAGCTGGGCTGCAGATCACGATGTTCAGTTCACACAAATTACTCCCAGTATGTCAACCAGTTTGAAAGAGTGAGGGCTGAAAAACTAAAAGCAAGAAGAAACTCTGGATTGACCAACAATTCAACGAGAAGCCTAAAAAGGAGAAACAATACTCTGGCATTTTTCAGGAAGGGACTGAGCACAGAAATTTTAAAAAGATGTTTCAGTTTAACCACTCCAAGCAAATGGCTATTGAGCCCAAACTGGCAGCTCTGGCTAGGGGCAGGCAACATGGCACTGCTTTGCCACGAAGAAAAATGCTTTCAAGTAAGTGATGTATGTGATTTGTGATTCCTTTGTCCTATCCCTAGAAGAACAGCAGCAGAGAACATCATCAGGCATCACTTCTGAGGCTGAACTGAATTTGCACTAAAAACAAGCAAATGCAAAATTTTGCATCTGATTTTTATTCCTGAGTTTTGCTTGCTTCTTTACTAGAAGTAAAACTTGTGTTAAATGGGAACACAGGACTTTTGTCATGGAATATGTTTCCATGACATCTTGAAAGTTATGTAATAAAAGTTGTGTTATTTTTCCAGTAATTTTGCTTAACCTGAGGAAGGAAAGTTAACACCAGAATACAAAACATGAAACTTCAGTCACCAAGTACTAATTAAAATAGGACACACTGCAAACTCCAGCTGTCTCACATTCAGTCTTATTTGGTCACAACCTCTTCCCCACATACCGGCATGAAAATAATTTCCTCCATCTCAAGGCTATTGTTTGGTGCATTACATAAGAAGACAAAAATTAAATCACAACTTGTCTACGGATCATCACCCCAGTGCAGTGAAACCCGGCTTTCGGACAGACATCAACACTAACTTTCAGGACATGCCTTTTGAGTTAGTGAATTAATCTTGAAGGTTAAGTGGAAGGCAAGCAGTTATGAGTAAACCTTGGTAACAGAGCAGATCCTTTATGTTTCATAATAAGTAAAAGAATAAGCAGAACTCAACCTTTTGTCAAAAATGTAACCCCCAATCTATGAATATTAACTTGAAGAAGAGATAATCAGGCAAAGAAAAGATCCTTGATCTTTGTTCTGATAAAGGAACTACCTGTCACATCTGAAATCAGTCTTCCCGGGTGTGACAAATGGTTAGGGAAAAAAAAAACTTTATGCCTCTACTGCGTGGAAAGAACTTTTAATGTAATGGAAGCGAAAGGAAAGAAAAAGAAAATACAAAACCTGTGTTCTAAAATGTCAATAAAGTATGGATACAGCTTAGAAAATTTTTGCATAATATGTATACTTGTACATCGTATAGATGCACATGCTCTTTCACACACTTGCAAATCCATGCTTTATTTGTGCACACTGTGACCTTCATGGGAGGGAAAATTTACCTTACAGCAAAATTTGCAAGAAAGCAAAAGAGACAAGCTAGGAAAAGTTACTGTCTCCAAAGAAGCAATTTAGGAAAGTCAAGTCCTAAAGATCTGTGAGCATAGTTACAGAAGTAAAGCTTGTGAGATGTGGATGAGAGTTCCAAACTGAAACTTAAACAAAAGTTAAAAAAAAAATTATTTATTATTATTATTTGTGGCTTTGACCTTTTGAATATAGGAAATTTGTTTCTTAATTTTAATACTGAAAGACATGAGAATATATAATCAATAAATCTGAGTAATTCATTGTGTTCTACCTGACAAAGGGCTGAAGAATGTCACTTTGCTTATGGCCAGGAAGGGTTCAGAGCATTCAGCATGCCTCAAAAATACTGAGAATGCTCTAGGCTTAATATGAAGGCATTCCTAAAAAAAAAAAAAAATTAAGGAAACACTGTCGTTTACTTGAAAGGGAATGGGATGAAGCTGCATGAATGTATAAAAACAACTACATGGTAATTTGTACCATATGATTTAATTTGGAGAAGATAGTTATGTTATAAAGAGAAAGAATAATGAAATATAATTTGCATATATGTTAAGCAAATAAAAGTGAAAAACACATCTGAAGTAATTTAAATCTTCATCAGTACAGAATGGGATACAACATAGCGAAACAAATTTTTTAAATTGTTTTTTTCCACACATGATTAGTAATGCAATTGTTTCTGAGCTTAACTTGCCAGCAAAGTTGCATTCTAGAAGACATATTCAAGACTGGAATATAAAGAGAATTTTAAGGCACAAAAGCCTCCACAGTTTTAGGGACAGGAATGTAAACAATGGTTTCACATTTTGGTGATACTAAATACTTATAATGTCTGAATTAACTTCTGGATTAACAATAATAACACCTTAAAACAATCTTTTAAACTACGGCAGTGAAAAAGTCAGCTGTGGTGTTGCTGTTTCCATCATGTATTTGATGGTATTTTGTCCCCATTGGGATGGCAAATTAAACCATTGCCCTATTGTTTAAAGTGAGGTTTAAATTTATCTGTTCATTGCTATGTAAGTTTGGTACCACATACTGCATTGCAAGTATTCTGAAATATCACTTTTCCTTTACAGAAACATTTAGTATTCAGACATTTTATGTAATATTTTAATTTAAGACAAGAGTCTTTACACTGGGAGTGAATATTGTATTGTTGGACATACTCAGTAGTGGCTTCATTAAAGACACACTTTTCTGTAAAGATAATTTTGCTCCTAAATCATGGCAACCATTGTATAATAGCCTCCTCAGATCAGAAAGAGATGGAAATTCTGTGTCATCTGTGCAGGACAAATATTTCTGAAAGACTTACTAGTAAAAAATTATCTTTTGCAACTACATATAATTTCTTTAAAACCATACATATATTACAGTTACACAAAGTGAAAACAATGTACTCTAGTATACTGCCTTATAAGAAAGTATGTGGGGTACAATCCCTTATGTTTTAATCCAAATTATAGAAGATTAATCATGAGACAATTCACTGATTTTTTTTACAGAATTAACTGAAGTATTTGTTGGCTCTCCTGTATGCCACAGCAAGTACTTAAGAGTTTGTGCATCCTCCTGCCTCTATTGTTTGCCCCACCTGTGCTAAAAGTCTTAAAACATTTTATTTCAAGAAGAATGCAAAAAGACATGTCTACTTGCTATGAAGAAATGATCTTTGCTATCCTTTTCACACATCTCTTTTTCTTGGTGACGTAAGTCCATTAGTGATTAATCCTGACATCCCCCTTGCCTTTTTTGGGAATGTATGTTCCTGAGAAACAGACGCCTGAAGTAATTAGTGCATGAGATGATGCCTCACTAACTATGTGGCAAATCTCCTCATGCTTTCCTTTAAAATAAAGGGCATAATGACAGTCAAATGAGGGTCAGAATCTATGAAAAAAACTCAAAATATTTGATACAGAACATGCTTGTTAACAAAAGATGGCCAGTAACCTGAACTACCTATTAGAGTATGTATTCCAAAACCAGAATTAAGAGAGCTGACTGTCCACAGCTCTAGAATTGCCACTCTAGCTGAAGTTTCTGTGTCACAGGTTCAATAGCCTGAAACAACTAGCAAACTGGACTTCACACTCCCTTCTCTTAATATGAGAAAAATCAGGCTGCCAAACTACAGCAGGTAAAAACAAAACTGGATTTCAACCTCTTTTCTACTGTGTGGGTTCATTTCTCTTTCCTGATTGCTAAATCTTTTCCAACTATAATAGCTAAAAAGCTAATTTTTTTAATCAGCTTGTAGGGGAACAATGAAAGTTCACAAAGTTTAGTGGCTGGAAGTGTTATGCTGAATGCAATATGGTGTCTCTAATTACTGTAGAATATGAGCCCAGATAAGGTTTTGATAAATTGTCTCAAGATGTTTTATAGTGAAGGACTTCTGTTATTCTCTCTTACGCTTGCTTTCAAAAGTGGCATCTGGACACTGCAATTTTATATCTACCAGTGAGTCACTGTTTGTCAGTCCTGAAGTCAATTACAGGTGATAGTTTTCTTGGTGCACAGGGGTCTCTAATCTTTGCAAGACGTTTCTGCTTAAGGTCTGTGTTTTTTTGTTAGGCAGAACTGCAGAAAAACTAGATGTACTTCAAAGGCAGCTACTGAAGTCAATTTAGTTAACCTAAGAGGGTCTAGATCCTTTCTAAAAATCAGTATTCTGTGTGCTAGAAATGTACTTGGTATAGAATAGCTCTGCATTTATTTGAAATTATATGATGTTAGGTTAATGCATAACTAAAATCCAATGCAACAAAGTCAGCGAGACAGATTTCAGAAGTTAGCCTAATAAGCTCAGTGAAGGAACAAAAAACAATACCAAACCAAACCAAGCATCAAATCAAGCAAGCATCGAACCAACCCACCAACCAAAAAAAAAAAAAAAGTAAGGTATTATTTTATCTAGTTCTCTTATTACATACCTCTCTTGGATTTTGGAGATCCCTTGGATCTCCCTTCCATGAATATCTCAAAACAATCCCATGTTATAACCCTTGCCTACACAATGGCTAGGATTTATATAGTTGGAACGGAGCTGAAAAGTTCAAGTCCTAATGATCTCAATGTACTTAAACTAGAATTCTTTCAGATGGAAAGTAAACTGCTGGTAAGTATTTTAATTTCTGTATTACGGCTTAGTAGACCATTACCAGAATCCAGTCTGTGAACTGAGTACAGAACCTTGGATCTTATTTAAAACAGAAGAGGAAAAGCTTTAGTAAGCACACTGTAGAAAAATAAACTAAAATTTCCTTTCACTTTGCCTGCTTCTTCCTTCCTTCCTTCCACCTTTCTCTCTCCTAAAAGTAAACAGGGAGTTCTACCTGAAGAAGCAGACTTCTGTATTGTTGAACAAAATAAATACAATTCACACAGAATCACAGCATGTCAGGGATTGGAAAGGACCTCAAAAGATGATCTAGTTCAATCCCCCTGCCGGAGCAGGAACACCCAGATGAGGCTACACAGGAACATGTCCAGGTGGGTTTTGAATGCCTCCAGAGAAGAAGACTCCACAACCTCCCTGGGCAACCTGTTCCAGTGCTCTGTCACCCTGACTGAGAAGTTTCTTCTCACATTTAAGTGGAACCTCCTGTGTTCCAGTTTGTACCCAGTGCCCCTTGTCCTACCATTGGTTGTCACCAAGAAGAGCCTGGCTCCATCCTCGTGACACTCACCCTTTACATATTTATAAACATGAATGAGGTCACCCCTCAGTCTCCTCTTCTCCAAGCTAAAGAGACCCAGCTCCCTCAGTCTTCCCTCACATGGGAGATGCTCCACTCCCTTAATCATCTTCATGGCTCTGCGCTGGACTCTCTCAAACAGTTTCACAAAAACCATACCCAAAATTGAATTGACATTGAAAGCTCACTTTATTAATCAAAACAAAGAATCTATCAAATTAAGCCAGAACTGCAGAGTCATTGGGCTGTACCAAATTTGGATACCTGGCTGCATTTACAACTGCTTGTTTACAGACACCTAGTATGAAAGTTCTAGCCCTGGGCAAAGCAGAATAGATTTGTTCATCCGGATCAGTCTCCTCCCTCGTGTCACTCTGTTCATGAAACTACCCAATGTGCATACACATAGCGAATTCTCATAAATGTTCAGAAGAGATGCATCTTAGCTGATTCAAACAGTGAGAGATGGATGGTTTAAGGTATCAGTTGCTAAATTGTATGCTAATGTTAGGTCAACTGATTTAATTACAGATTTTTACATATACCGTTATCTGAAATAGGATATTACTCATCCCGTCGGCCTGTTGGACCAGTCATATGTCATTTAGTTATTCCACATGTATAAGAAAGTCAGTCTGCCCTGTGTCTCTTACCTTCTCTGAACTTGCTTAAAGTCAGGTATCTTTGGCTTAGGATGGCAATGTAATAGCTCAAGCTTAAAGACATGATGAGTTTTTAATCACCTTAGTGTCAGAAGTAATTACGCAGTTTTAAGTTGTCCTCTTATCCTCATTTCTAGACTTGTCAATGAAGTCACCTTTTGTGATTTTTTAAAATTATATAAATTAGCAACACAGTTCTATACATCTGTGTAACCTTTAAGGGGGCAAAAGAATCTTAAAAAAAAAAATCTGGAGTTAGGTACTTACAGCGGTCTTTAAGATACTCATGCACATAAAATCTTTGTTCACAAGTGACAGTTTAAATACTTCAGTATGGATTTATTTGGCTAGCTTTAAAATACCTGGATTTAAAGTGTTTAATATGCTGCTACTTGATCAACAACATTACATGGGAAAGCATTAGTGAGTGTTCCAAGATTAAGTTCTCAATATTTTTTTTAAAAGTCTGAATTAAAATCACCCATGACACAAACTACAAATTCTGGGCAGAGGGCTTGGAAGGTTTTCAGCTGAACTCCAACAACACCACAGAGACTCCTGACAGCAGGTGACTCCTCTTCATTTCTTACAACTCAATCAAACCTCAGTGGCTCATTAAGAAGCCATCAAAAAAGCATTTCCTAGGACTTCTGCTTACCTAAATTCACAAAGGATCTGCTACAGATTGTGGAAGCTTTAGAGTTTGTCTTAAAAATAGTCACAATAATGTCCAGAGAGGAAAGTGCTTGGCAAACCTTAGGGCTTGGTGATGCTATGCTGATATGCAGCTACCAAATAAATCTCATTGCAGCAAGCTAGCTGTACATTGCAGAGGATTCATCACAAGGGCAAAAGAGGCTGAAGCTTCACTGCCTGTCCGCGCCCAGCACCCTGGGGACCCTGAGGGACTCAGGCAGCTCCAGCTGCAGGGAACCCAGCCTGCACAGCCCGTAGGGGCGAACTGCTGAATCAGTGTGTCCTCAGCTGCCCTGGTCACCTCCCCTTTCCACCAAGTTCTGCTCACTTCTCTGTCTTACTTCACAACTGCCTTTCCCCCTCAGGGGACTTCATCATCAGACAGCAGAAACTCAGACCAGATCTGGCTCTCAGGATAGCAACTGCAAGAAGAATGTAATCAAACGTCAGGGGGCATGTAAAATAATGAAGGATACTGAGAAAGCTAGATGAGCATTGCTAATAGTTGATATTTCCCACAGTGTCAGAAGGGGAGAGAGAATAGAAGGTAGAACGCAGGCCCTTAAATGAGACAAAGGGAAAGCCTTGGCATGCTGTATCTATCCTGTGGCACTACGTTTTCCATGAAACAAAAATAACATTTAAGAAGGCCTACTTCACACATTTTAAAAAAGAGGGAATAAAAAGAAAGGCTCACCAAAACAATTAGGATGAAGTACGAATGTTTCAAACAACTGTGCTTCAAAATGGAAAGTCCTCATCCACCGGGTGCACAGCACCAGCTCTGAGCTGCAGGACTCTGGGTATCAGTTTTAAACCAACCTGACAGCAAAATATAGCAGACTGCCTCTGTTCCTCCATTTCCCCATCTGTCAGCTGGGAATAGAGCCACTGTCAGTAAATAACTTCATTCTCAATAAGAGGGATTATTGCTTTTGGGCAGGTTACCAGGTAAGGCTGTCTTCTCTTCAGCAATTAATTTTGCTCTTTGGGTTTTGCACCTTCTACTGAGCACAACATCTCAATAAGCTACAAAGCAGAACTTCTCTGAGAGAAGCAACTCCAATAGCTATAGGAAGAAGATCAAAATGTACCTCTCTCAATGGTCTTTCAGCTAACAAACATCAAAGGTTTTTTACCTTTTCAGACTACTCATGGTTTACAAGATTATATGACAATCAAAGCACATAAAATGTTTGTACTTTTTACATCTAACAAGATGTTAGACTGATTGTTCAACATTGTAAAAGGAAAACTGATGAAAAGATGTTTTTATTTAATGCACCTACTAATTGGACTATCGTACACTTTCTCAGTTTAAAAATTTAAAATCAGACATTAAAACTGAAGCAAAACAAAACATTGCTAAGAGCAAATACCTTAATTTTGCAAATTTGACTAAACAGTATTTCAGGCTCACTGTCCTTATAACAGACATTGAATACCATCTACCTTCATATTCATCCTTCAGGATAACCATTTTCAGCTATTTTCACCACTGCTTTCTAGGTCTTTCTGATCACCCGAAACATGCAAATGCCATCTAAGAGTTTGTCTTGTATCTGGCGAGGGTGTAAGAAATGGTAGGGAGAAAAAGCATTAAGAAAAAATAGAAAATAAATTTTACAGAAACACCTGCAGATAAGAAATCAGCACTGTACTGCTAGCGAGGCTCGTAGAGCTGCATGCAGAAAAGCAAGTCCGAATATCCAAATTTCATCTACAACCATAAAGCAAAACAAATTGTTTTCTTCACATTAGGTGAAGAAAAAAAGGACCACATCAGCTTCTGTCTTACTCTGATTCCTCTTGCCTTTTAATTATTTTTCTACAGTGTTCTGCTTTGCATTAAGATGAAAGAGAAGATCTGTGGCTCTGTAAGCTGGGCTTCTGGAGACCACCAGGCACGTGTTCTGGAAAATCTGCAGCATTTACATGCCGGGTTACTTTTAACTCCTTTGGAGCCAAGAGATGAAACAGCGGCAGAAAGACCTGAGGAGCACTGTTTCTAAATGTAGAGTTACAGCATTAAGAACTTAAATCAGACCTCCCCCATTTTGGCTTTCAGTGTTTGGATACCTAATTTAGGGAATTATGTCCTACATTGCATAGCAAAGGATAAACAGAAAATCTTTGCGCATACCTTCTTCTATCAGCCTGCTACTTCATGCTGCCTTTCATACTACTGATTTGTCCCTGTCTACTGCAGAACAAGATGCCTGCAGGTAATCCATTGCCACATATAATCCAGAAGCAGTGGCTATGTTGCTTTCCTCAGCAAAACTTGGTCTTCCCAGAACAGCTTCTTAATATTTAGGGTAAACCTGCAGCTTCAAGGAGAATTTCTACTGTGATCCGAGAGAATAAGGCATTTGGGGAAAAAGATGGTCTGGAGTTTGGAAGGACTGAATCATGGAAGGGTGTAGTAGGAGACCATGGCTGCAAGAAAGCACGACAGAGTTCACAGTGGAGTGGTGAGGGTAGCAGCCTAAGAAGCTAGTGGCCCTAGCTCAGGCTCATATCTGCCTTACACCTCTCCTTCCATTTACAGCCTAGGACAAAAGCATTTCTTTACATCAAAGCTGCCAGGTGAGCTTTATTGCAAATCATGAGATTTCTGAGAAACTTTTGCTGAGTTATGTTATTCTGGATACCAGACAAAAATCACAATCCGCAAGGTCTTTCAACTAGAAACTCACAGTAACTCCATCCATCTTTTATGTTATCCCATTCCACTATAAAAAAACTTACAGCCTCATTTCTCTAAGCTTTGGAACAGTCACAAGCAGACCATGCCATTACCTCTAAGTGTAAGCCTTCTTTTATCCAACAGTTGCTCCCCAAATGCTCAGTCTGCCTCTATCTTTTCCAATTACGATTTTGGTCCCAGAACTTCTCCTTCTTTCATCATGTCTCAGACCTTCTTGGTGACTTTTTTTCTCCTCTTTGGCAGGCACAATGCCCATGGAAGCCCAGTCCGCCATGCACACCTCTGCTCCAGGGACTGGCGCAACTCTTTATCTAACATGGATACCCCTACTGTTTCAGTTATCTGCTTTCCTTAAGATGTACAATCAAAACAAACCTGCATTTACCAAGGAGAGGGATGCTATGCCCCTCGGGTTTAAAAACTGCACAGCTCCACCTAGGCTTTCATCAGAGTGAAAGTTATGAGAAATGGAAGGATCAGGGGAAGCCTTTAATAAAAATTATGCCCTTGCATTAAGTCAACTCACCATGACAGAGGGGATATGAAAACAAGACTTGGACGTGCATAGCAATGCTGAACCCTCATAATGAAACATGCTGGGTGGGAATTCCGTTAAAACAAACAAGAACACTTTCTGAGCCTCAGTCTAAATAATTGGTGATTATTTAATAATAAAACTCCAGTTCCTGCAGCTAGGTTCCAGGTTGGCATGTTTGTGGCTTTACTGACACCCCAATGTAAATCCCTGTTTTTAAGTAATGCCATACTGCCAGATGTACAAAAATCTGGTTGTTCCATGAGAGAACAACCTGGTTCCCTAGGATAAACCTTTAATACAACAAAATTAATAATATAAATAAAACTGTAAGGTGAGGTAAGCTGGAAATCATGTGTTTTGCAGTCTAAACCTGTCTGGAAGTAATCCATAAACTAGTTTTTGGTTCCATAGAAAATTCCCATTGCTATGAATCTACACATTTCCGTTTCAACACAACACTGTGATCATTCTGTAAGCATCTAAAAACTTCATTAAATAACACACACATGATTCTCTTCAAAATACTCACTCGAATTTTTGGAAACTGAAGTCTCCAGAAAGCTAAATTTTCAGTAAACATGGTTCTTTCATATGGGAGTTCGTGGATTTTACCATTTTAATCCATTTTTTATAGAGTTGTGTTCTATGCATAGCCTTTTACGGTAACTAGCTTTTGTGCTTACAATGCTGACCAAAGGAGCCAGAGAGAACAAATATATTTGAATACTGAAATACCATCTTTCCATTCATAAAATGTTGTGTGGCCAGAATGAGCAGAAACACAGATTAAAACTCCCTTATTCTGTCTGCCTCATGTTTGTTTTACTGAAGACATCTCTGTATATACATGTTTTTAATATACTCCATAAATAGTATTCCTGAAGTTCTGCTGTGGATGTCTATGCCAATATATGAAGAGTCCTTTTTATAATATTTATTTTCTCTTTTAATTCAAAATTGTGCTTACCGAATGGGTAAGAATAATTAGGACTGTTACTGTCCAATTATTGTTAACTGTGTTTCATTTCCAAACTGAAATCCCTTATATACAACCACAGAAATCTTCTCTCAAACCATTCTACTTAAATCTGAGTTATCAAAACCTTTTTATTCTGGTTCACAGAGATTTTGCAATTACATGACAAAAATTAAGAAATTAAGAAATCACCAGGTAAAATCACCATTTTAACACAAACAAAGAAATAACAAGTATGGTGGACACTGGTATGGAAAATCTCCAACAGATCAAACAGACTCAAAGTCATTTTCACAGCACCAGGAATTAATTTCATGGGATTAGCATAAAACTAAATGAATTGAGAATATGCAGGAAGAGATGTGGTATTTATTCCACAGCACATTGAAGCAAGGTGTCAGTCTCATAATTTGTTACATGTAAAACAAAATACAGTGAAAATAAAAGATGCATTTTGCAATATGAATGTTTTCCTCCCTCACAGTTCTACTGGCTAACACATCCAGCTATAGGAATCACTAAAGCACTAGTTATCATATGCTACTAAATAAAAAGTCTCTTTCTCTGGATGTTATGGACTGCTTATTAAGCCACGGTTTTATCCAAGTTCATCCTCAGGAGGTGCTCCCATTTCCCACCTTCTCTCAGACTTACCTGACAAGGGCTTTTTAAGTCACACAGTTGGGCTCCTCCTCCGCCCTGCGGATTGTCAGAAATTTGCCAGCTCAGCCTAGAGGATCAGCCAGCAAACAGACAGATGCAAAAATTTTGAGACTTTGATGTAGTTTAAAGTCCCATATCACTGCCATGCAACATTGACATGACCAGAGCTGAGAAGGCTGGAGGCTCTAGATCCACTTTGACAAGCAAGATGAAACTGGGTTGGGGATCTGGAGAGTTCAACAACTACAACAATATCAATTGCCAGGATGTTTTGGAAAACAAACAAACAAACAAACAAAACCCCAAACTTCTTGTCCCACCTATGTTATTCAGCTCTAACATCAATATCCATTAAAAACAAACAAACATAGAAACAAAAACAAACCACCAAATGACCAACCAAATAAACAACCCCACCAAAACCAAAACAAAATAAAACAAAACGAAAACACATTCAAAATTGTTTTCTATGGCAAATTAGTTGTGCCACTGTTTCTCTCAGCTAAATGAATGCCTGGCCACTCTCGCTAGCAGTAACCAGGGCAGCTTTACACACCACCAGAGCCATTGCATGGGCTCAGCCACCCTCTACTCCCCTCACCACTTTCACTCCTGGCTTCCAGCACATCCAAAGTCACAGACAAGTAAGGACAAAATTATAAACTACTCGCTGAGCTCCTTAAAGGATGGCAAAGGAGGAACCTGCAACAGTATGCAAACCCTTTCATACCTCATTTCTTGCTCAAACCTTGTTCAGGTTGGGAACAAGCAAGAGCTGCTCCTGTCTGCTGGATTAATGCTGCCATCTGGGAAACAAGGACTGCAGAATCGATCTGGGTGACAGCAAATTTTGGTGTACTAATAGAATCTATTGTAACATTGCCAATGCCTAGCAATCTTCTTGGCACAGCCAGAGAAAAGCAAAGCCCAGATTTGCATGGGCACAGACTGGTCATTTCACCTAAGACCTTGGACCTAAAAGCTAGAAGTCCAAGTTTTTGCATAGCCTCTGGAAAAACTGCTCTCCTGACTCTAACCTGTCCTTTGGAAGAGCTACACATATTAATTCTTCTGATGAAAATCAATTAGTTAATACAACTGTACGCGCCTTATTAACACTTGTATTAATATGGAAAAGGCTCATCCTTTGGTTTAGACCACATAGAATGATGAGTATCTTGGATGAAAACAAGTCAAGAGAGATAAAACTAAAATGACAAAAAATGCTACCAAAACACTGAAAATACAAATTACTGTGAGCATTAAGAAATTCTGCCTATAGAAGCAGGGGTGCCTTTCTCTTATCTACCCTCTTATTAAATAAGGACATACACTGGTGGCCTGAAAATGCTGTATTACAAAGCCTTTCTTCTCTGCCATGAAGCAGCCGCAGACCCAGGGGCAGACTATTCAAGAGAAAGTTCTGAATTTATGTCATTTAGCTCATGGAAACATGGGGCAGAAATCTTGCAGAGAAATGCAGGCACGTTGGCTAAACCTTTCCAACTCTGTCTTGACACAGAATACTAACTCTGAGATCTAAGACTACCACCAGGATCAAAAAACATTAGTGAAGCAAGTTAACTAGGCCTTCCTGGGCACAGACACTTTCATACCTCTCTACAATGAAAGTACTGTGAAAAAGCTAATAATAGAAAGACACAGGATCTCCTACACCTAAAGACAATTGAATAAATCAGAACAACAAAGAACTGTAAGTAACAATGTCCCAAACAGAACACAATCACTCACATCACAATTTCTGCCAAAAGAAGTCGGGTTACACACAGAGTTGTCAAGGTCTGATGCATCAATTTGAATTCTACTTACATAAAATTTATTTAGAAAGACAAATTTCTTCACTGTCATCACTGCACTATGGGTTTCCTATAATAGTTTGCCTGCTATTGAATCGAAACAGAGTAATTTAAAGTCTTTGCAACAAATTTCTCATTATCAATTTTCATTTAATTCCTCCTATTGGGAATTGGAGCCCTGTTTTGTTTAATTGTTTCAGGCATTTTATCTCTCATGAGGTGAACTCCGATACAGAAAGGAGAATTAGAAAAGCCCCTGCACTTTGTTTTCTGTCATTTAGGACCTCAGAGTTTATTGTGATGTGTCTGTGCCTGACTACTTTAGGAAAAGTACATTCTGTTTTTCTGAATTCTTTTTCTCCCTTCTTCCGTTAGTTGAAATCTGGCTCTGTGATCTAAATCTTGTGAGTGTTTTTTGCTGATGACAAGAAGTATTTCATCTGCTAGGTCATTTATCTCCTCAAAATTTGCCTATTTTAACACTTATGCAAACTAATGCCTTCTGTCTAATACCTACACATTCTTCTGATTACAGGAGGAAACTAAACCATAAAGATGAATCTCAGTTTCATTTCTAAAACTATATTTTTGATGCTTTAGCCTTGTGAAGACAGCCTTGTAAACTTAGATTGACATAAACCACTCACTAGGATTAAACAAATTAAAGCAAGCAAGTTTCATTTCTGTATTAAAAGGCTGACACTGGTGGTGTGGTCACATGCAAGAACTAGTTTAGCACAGTGAAAAGCAAATCTTTCTATAGATAATATTCCACTTTTTTTTTTTTTTTATTTCTCTACCCTAAGGTATCAGCAAAAAATTTCATCAATAACTGCGCCAAGATCAATGGTTCCTTTAAAAAGTCACAAGCAGAAGGTGTTGGCTTCTTGACAGCTGCTCTTTCTTACATTCTTCTTAGTGAAACTTCAGGTTTAAGTAGCAGGTGACTCATTCTTGCAAATGAAACAAAAAATGAACTTTTCCTATGCCTTTCTGAACTTCTTTAAAGATATTATAGAATTACAACTTTAGGATGTTAAACAGAAATAATCCCATTCTACTCACTTAATGAAGAAGTTTTGATTCAGGACCCTTAGTCTGTTTCCAGCCTAGTCTTCAGACTGATATTCTCACAAGAAAGACCATTTTATTGTGGTCTTTTTCTCAACACATTCTGAATCAGACTTGCTTTCTATTTTTTTTTTTTTTTTAATAAGGACTATACCACTAACATATTCACTGTCTTGTCTTGCATTTTTCTTTAAAACTGTCAGTTTTTCTGTAAGATCTGTCAATGACCCTTTACTTGAGCCAGAAAAGCTCACAGTGATAGTTGTCATTATCTCTTCCTTGAACTACACCACTGAAGGCAAGAAACATCTGGAGGAAAAGCCTATGGAAATATCCAAATGACAAACAGTTGTCAGTTTAAAAAAAAGCAATGCGGCCTGGCAACCAGAGAGCCCTGGACAATGAGGAATCATCAGGTTGGGCATCACTTTCATAAGTAACTCTTCATTACACCTTTTCAAATAACTCTGCAGACGTTTCAGAACTACAGCTATAGTAGCTCCAGCCAAAAAATGTAGCCATATGGCAAAACTCCCATCAATTTTGGACCATGGATGACAGTATAAAGATAGACTTAATGTCGCTTAATGGTCAGGGATACTTGATCTAATAACAAAAGCTAACATCATGAGGGAAAACAAAAAGCAAGGTGAGAAAATCTGGTGATGCTGAAAGTGACGAGCAGCCGGCAGTTTGGGGATAGAAGGGAAGCCACAGCAAACTAGGGGCATGCATCTTTGATCAGACTAACACCTGCTAGTAAGGCACTGGTTTACCGAATTCAAATGCAGCTGAGCAGACTTTGTAGCCCAACAAACCTACAGGAGAATTAACTCCCATGCTGTGTCTGCTCTAGGTGAGAATTCCTCTTTATTATCATCACCCAAATGCACAGTTTTTGAATATGGTTCTGACTAACATCTACTGCATACGACCCATTCGTTTTTTGGGTAGCTACAGCATGAATGCAAATAGGTCAAATATAATTGAGAAGAGATGAAATGGAATGGAACATGATAGTTTTATAGAGTAATTGGCTCCCCTTGGGAATTTCTTGCACTTTCTTGTCTTTTACACTATTTTTGCAAGAACAGGATGGCAATCATGCAGACCCTTGAAGATTAATAGCACTAAATCAGCCAACTCGCAAAGGGGCTCATGCAAGTAAGAGTTTTTGGGACTGAGCTCATAATTTCTAAGAGCAAATACATTTGGATTTTATAAGCTCAAAAAGGCTTGTGAGAGTAATAATCCGTAAAGCCTATTAAGCTATTAAGACAACCAAATAAAGCGTCTGCATTTTGATCTGTCTCCAGTCTAAATGCTCAGTATGAAACTTTCTTATTGACATCAAGGAGGCTGAAGAAATCATTCTCCATAACACAAATTTCTATATTTCAGCTTGTGTTAGAAAAGAATCTAAATCCCAGAAACTTCTTCTGCTTTCACAGTATCTTATATTCATGTTACACTTTCAATATTTTAAAATATCATCTCTGTTAAAAGGACTTTTAATGCCTTAAGACAAGTGATAAAATACACTGGTTTCCTCTAGACTATACCTTTACATGTTTGCACCATTTCACCTGCTGCAGAATCTGTGAGCCACACTACTGCCATGGACACCTCTACTCCACTTACTTACTCCACTTGTTATTATTGCTCGACATTATTGGCTGGATGTTCTCCACAAGCATTTGTTTGTTCTTTTTTTTTTTTTTTTATCTTTCATTCAGAATATGCTTAAAGACAAATTTCTGTACTGATCATAACAAGCAAGCTTCTGACTTAACAAAACTAAATTAAATGGAACTTTTTAGCTAATGTTCCTTGGAGGCTCCTGTTTTGCAACCTATTTTAACTCCGTGAAGTGGTAAGGTTCTCAGACTTTATATTCTTTTGGTATATCAAGTAGGGTCAAATACACAGCTATAGCTAGTTTCCAATATATTTTTAATTTTTTTAGTGAGTGTCATGTGCTATCACATGCAATAATCCTAGCTTTTCTGCCATAAGCAAATAGCTGCACATTTGCTACCCTCAGCAGCAGTCTAATTTATGTTGTAAAACAAGCCTTCATCCTTCAGAATGAAAATAGTTTACAGTACTGGTTTTATAATTATGAAATTGTATTCTCAGATATGAGATTTCATACATGTATCTTGAAATAGTCATGCTCAATTGACAGGAAAAATGGTAATGCATTCATCGCACTCTGCAGCAGCATTCACCAATTCATCCAATATTGGTTGCAGAAATATGTGTAGTATTTCTCATCTCCAAAACTTTACTATTTCAGAGTCACAGAAATGTCATTCTTTTGTCTTTCTAGTAAATGTGCTTAAATTGAAGCCATTCAATAAGTACAGCTTCTCACTTAATTGCAAATTTCCCATTCTGGCAAACTATTTCTTTACCTTTTATTTGATTTTAACTTTCATTTCTTTGCTAGCCATGGAAATGTTTTATTTCCAAGACCATGTGCAACTATAATGCAAAAATAAAGACTAGAAAGGTTTTACAGATAAGCCAACCAAACTACACTGATTATGATGGGAAGTAAAAAGATTCCTCTGTTTCCATGGTAAAATGTAACTACTATATTAGTAACAATAAACAGAACCTGCAGAGCTTCTGCCTGCGTCCAACAAGAGGCCAGAATTGATCTTCTCAGGTAATGATGATTTTATTATTTTTGCCATTTACTTTTTCATGACAGGTGATATTTAATTACCACACAAATTACAATATGTGTGAGAAAGTCTTGGATGACAAAAACTGGTGGCTCAGAAAGTTTAGTTGGAAGATGAACTGAGAGGACACAGGAATATTCCCTTCATCATGTTTATGATTTTCACTCTCACCAAATATTGCTCACTATCTGAATGACTGAGCACTCTTCAGAATAAGTGGACGTGGTGAGCTTGGATTTCTAGAGAAGATATTATAAGCATTTGTTAATAATGGTACAATTGGATGATTTTTACATTTTTCCTCCACTAGATTCAGATACAAGTACTCCAGGTTTAGTCTTCATGACACAGATTTAATAAAAATATTTTTACAATGTAAGCCAAAATAAAGTACTGTTACCCCAACACCAAGCCTTTGCTTTGTGCAGTCTGACAGCTTGCAGGAACAAATATTATAACATTGAAATTTTGGTAATTTAATTTATTCTAAGTCTCATGTAAATACCTGTAATGGCTGCGCATTTATTTTACAAAACATTTTTCAAAATGTAAAAGTGGACCAAAAACCACTACGCCTGCTCCTGAAGAGCTGAAAACAAACTTTTACCGATTTTAATGCATGTAGTTCTCTCTGTCTCTCTGTCCATCAAAGGAAAACACTTTCTTTACCACTGAAATATTTCCAGCTGAAAGGCAGTTACAATTCACTCTGAAACAACATACTAATTTAAGACAGGGAGAGGCCAATAAACTACTTCAGAAAACTAAATGATAGGAGATATTTGGTCTATATTAAATATTTATTGAACAGAGTAATATTTTTCTTCAATTTTATTTACATTACCACACACTATTTTAGTATGCTGCCATGTGGCTGATGTGTTCCACCTGGATTTCACACATCTGTCAAGTGGCTCGTGAAGCCTTGTTTTTTACAATATTCCTCATCCAGAATCTTTTTCTGGATAATGTGTAACAGTAGCTGTTCCTTAGAGTGTTTTATTATTAAAAGACATTTCACATAAATCCCAGAAAGGCTAAACCAAATCTCAACAGAGACTCCCACACTGTGATTAGAGACACTTCTTTCCTTGCTTGGTACTTCTTCTCATAGCGTGCCTGGTATAGCTACAGATGTCCAAAGGCAGGAGTCCCATCATTCCTGGGGACTTGTCACCGTTGTCTCCCTCCCTACATCTTAATATGATGAATGCTTATATAAATCAGCAGATTAGATTAATATATCAGAGATTGTGCTTAGGCACTTATATTGCAGTTTGTAATAAAGCACTGATGCGAGAACAAGGGCATTGTCATTGTCATTGTGCATAAATATCTTTACTTCAAATTGAATAAAATTAGTAGTGGACCTAAGTCACATTTAAATATAAAATCATTAGGCTATGCAAATCACTCTTACCAGAGGTGCTTTACAGTCACCTTAGGTCAGCTGTGCTGGTCCCTATGCAAGTGGAAGGGATAAGCAGGATCTGGCATATGATCAGGCAAATTTGTGGCATCTCATTCCTCCCTTTGAGCTTTTAGGACACAGCTGGGACATGGCTTTCCCTGGCAGGAGAGAGGGATCAAAACCTTGCTTGCATTTCTTCTATAAGAACAAGGACTTCATTCATCCCATGTCACATCCTGCTTGCCCTAATGTAGCTCTCTGGGTACCCCAGCATTTTTCACTTAAAAGACTCAGAACTCTTTCAAATACTGCTTTAAGAGGAAAAGCTATTCCCACACTAAATGTGAGAATATCAATTTCTTACAGCCTTATGGGTCTAGATTTACATTTTGCTGGAAGGGAGCCTGATCCTTGTTCCACACAAGAAAGGTCTCTTCCCCTCAATAGATCCACATTTTTATTTAAAAAATACTGATTCCCGAGTTTATTCCATTGTCAGAAAACTGGCCACCAGAGGAACTCCATTCACCTCAGAAAAGCAGCTCCAGGTTTCCCATGTGATAGTTGCAGAATTTGGCTCAGTGTGCTATACTTTATTAACATCTTCTTTAAATAAGGGTTACTTACCTGCCAACCTATATATTTCAGTTAGAGCTGTTTCTGAGTGAAGGCTGAGTCCTGGATTTATCATCTAAGGGAGTGCCCAAAGCACTTCACACCACTGCATTATAGGACACAAATAGCTCTAGAGGATTCAACACAATCTTTGAAAGTTTTAGCATTTGTTCCCTTTTGGACAGATACGTGGTCTCCGTTATGCACTATAAGGAAGAGCTAGAAAGAAATCTAAGTCCTAACAAAAAAGGAGTCAACTTCTTGAGCTGGATTTAGGTCCAGTTTTCCTGTTTCCAGACAGAAAATGAAATTGCATTCTTTATACTGCTGACAAATTCTTGGTTTAAATGCAGCTACAGACCTGCATGACACCCATACATGCTGAATACATACATTCATCCATATGCTGAATCACATACATCCTATCACTTCTCAACCTCAATGATCAAAGGCAGGGACAGAACTTCCACAAGGCTGAGAGCAGGAAATGGCCCTACAAGCTACTGAAAGCTTCCGTGTTTCAGTTTGGAATTAGTTAAGCAGAAATGTATGTAGAATTTGTATATGAGCTTATTTAATTATTTGAAATTTAAAATGGAAAAATATTATTGATCCAATGCTGAGAATTACTATGAGTAGCAATGTTAATTTTCCTGTAATGCAGGAGCTGATCTAAACTCTTCTTTATTTGCTAGTAAATAGCAGGTTTAAAAATGTTTTCAAGCCAGTGGTTCTAGTCTTTCAAGGATAATGGTGACCTGAAGTAGGAGGATTTGGGCTTTATTGAGAGCTTTGTTGTTTATTAAGACAGGTGAGAGCTGGATGACCTTGGCAGTCCTAGCAGAGCTGGAGGAGGGGAGTCCAGAGATGCTTCCCAGCGCTTCTTGTGATAAATCTATCAAAAGCCAGTAAAACAGTACCATTGGTGATGTGAGTTGAAGCTAAGAACAAATCCACTTTCTGTCTGTAACTGGCATATTCCTTTTCCCCTGTGCAGGCTCTGCAGCCAGGCAGAGTGCTTTCCATTTCTCTGGATGCTGAAAACTGCAGGGTCTATTTTGAAACTGAAAATCTGATTAAGTGTATCTTTGATCCCACTAAAATGTGTGCTTAAGAAGTGCTTGTGTGCTTGTGAAGTAGGTCCTCAGTGAATCCTGTGGCTTTTTAATCAGCTACAGAAAATATAAAAACAAAAACAAAAACATAAATTTATCTTTTCTGTGATGATCTCCCTTCTAGAGAGGGCTGCACCATCGCTGTACACTTAGGACAAACTAGAGTTTCGAATTGCTACAAAATGGCCACTACTGACTCATATCAAACAGTCAAAAGATTAAGATGTCTTGTTGGTTCCCCTTTCGATGTACTCTATTGCTGTTTGTTTCCCCATCTGCAAATTAAGATAACAATACAGATTTTTTGTGAAGTGCTTTGCCAGTCACACACGGAAAATTCAATGAATGAGATAAATACTTGATTCAGTCATCCAGTATTTTCACTATTCCCTTGTCAATTGATATTTCCGTCTGCTTCTAGTTGAATCCCATACATCTTGGGCAATGTTTTTGGTCGGTGATGAAAACAAACATCTGAAGAACTCCTCTTTCTGGCTGATGCTCAGAATGATTTTGTTGTTGAAATGCATATATAAATTCAAACAAGAGATTCAAAGTATGTTTTAGTCTAACCCAAAATCCTTCATAATTGAAATATTTTCTTTTTAAGAAATTTACAAAACAAAACATCCTTTCAACATTGTACTGAAAGTCTGCCTAGTAAAAGGCACGTACCAACATGTTAACCTGTTATAAGCCAAGACCTAATTGATGTAAGCAGAACTATCAGCAGAGTGGTGAAACTAATGTGTAAAATCTTCCTTTCATGTTCTCTAGGGTCCTGCTGCTATGGCCAATAAACTTCCCAGTTAATTCTCCAGAAGGCAGGAATCTTCTGAGCAGAGCAAAAGGGAAGGCTGTTGATGAGGCAGATCAGGTACACCTGAAAACTCTACTCTGTTGTACTCTGTTCCACTGTTATAGATGGGTGCCTGTGTCAGCAAGGCTCCATCATTCACCCAAGCACTTTGAGCTGTTTATATGAGAGGCCTTAGTTCCTACAGCTTCCTACTCTGTCCTTGGCCAGAACATTGTTAGGTGGATAATGGCAAAAACTATCAAGAAATAAGCAAGCCCTTCAAATCAAAATGAAGGCATGAACTTGTTTTCTCTGGAATCAATGGTAAAATATCTACTGATTGCAACAAGGACACACTCTTGGAGTTGTACCCTTCTGAGAATCTTGCAGAAGAACAGGACCCTGTCCTTGAGGTATGCACTTCCCAGAGCTGCATCTTCAGTCTTGAAATGAAACAAGAATTCCAAACTAAATCTTGATGACAAACTACAAGAAGGAGTTATGACATTCAACAGCCTAAGAAGGCCAACATAGAATTTTTAAACTTTTGTAAATCTCAAATTTAGTAGAAGTCACATACCAATACCTTTAGAAGTCGGGGTCTTTTTTGCTTATGCGGTAAATGATAATCAGGGAAATGAAGCCACAGTAAATAACCTGGTTTAACTCAACCACCACAGTTTCCACTGTGGTGATCATTGAAATTGTGATATCAGAGTTCTAAAAGTGCACTGCTTTAACACATCTCTAGTCATTACAACAAAAGCATCATCAACACATAAGCAGTTCCTGTAGGGACGTATCTTTTTAGAGGAGTTGCAGGCATCATGAGATATTAGGGAGGGATGTTGACATTGTATTAACCTTGGCATGGATAGCTTAAATTTTCTTAGTTGTACACATGAGACCAGAGCACTGAAACAGCAGGTTCTATCAGTCTCAGTTCAAGGTCTGTTCTGTTCTTGCTTTAGCTAAACCCTTCTCCAAGACCTGATGTTGCTGTACCAGCATCTTTTATGTTTACCGTTCAATGACTAAAATGCATGTGCATTGTCACAGCTGTTTCTTGCTCTGCAGAAAATGGCTATACTTACAGGTGCATTCACAGTGCATCTTCCAATTGTTTGAGTGGTTCCTGTCTTTTTTTACTGATTTCAAGTCAAGAAGGGTCAAAATATGGTGCAAGGAAAAATGAAGCCTTAATGTATACACTGTATCCCAAATGGTAATTTTCTTGTCATTTCCATATAGCTTTCCCATCCAATGCTTTTCTCCTTGTTTCCAGTCTCACTTGGTGGAATTTTAATTGATTCAATGTCTTCCATTGCATCAATTGCAATAGAATGGTAGGTTGTTTATTTTTGGTTTGTTTTGTTTGAGTAATTTTCTGCTTTCTCCAGATATGGCATAAGGAGGGCTGGTTTTCAGCTTTTTTCACCTGTCTTTTCTCATCTTGTTTTTTATTAGACTTCATGAAGAATGTTGAGGCTTAAATACCACATTTGGCAATATCAGTCATTTGACTGAAGAGTTCTTTGTACTAATGAGGCACTGGAAATCAGTCCACATTCTTCTCTGCATGTGTCATAACACAGCTCTTACAGTGCAGATGAGGCTGCTAGGCTGACAACACTCACTGCAGCCTGTTCCAACAATGGGGATGCTCCCCATCAGACATGAAAAGGTCAAAGAAAGTGACTGAATGTTGCCTTAAAAGATAAATACTCAGATATTAGTATTTTTCAATTGAATTGTTTTGTGACTTAACAAAAAAGAGAGCGAATGAGTTAATGGATGATATTTGTTTTTCTGTTTGTTTGTTTTGGTGTTTTGGGTTCTGGTTGTTTTTCGGGGTTTTTTTTGGGGGGGGGGATGGGGGGTAAGTGTTGTTCTGGTTTTTTACCATTTGTAAAGCCTTCAAAGTATTTCATAGGACTTGTTAGTAAGAAATACACATCAGCAAAAACAGCCTATGAGAAGACAACGGAAAAAAAAATCTACCACCCTGTGCATGCCATCTGTCCTTAGACACTTAATGTGGCAGAAAGCTGAAAATCAAGGTATATTGTCCCTATCTCACTTTCTAAGCATTTTTACTCCCTTCAGTGCTGATGAAACCAAACATGATGGCTAATCAAATCTGTGAACTCGGTATTCTTGTTGTATTAAAATACTGTTCAAATTTAATAAAATTATAATGGAATTCTTTAGCATGATATCCAATGAGGTTTTGGTCTATGGATGAACTTCCTTGCTTTCAACAACTTGGTGTTAAAGTAAGTATATCCCTCTGCTTTCAGAAGTCAGCTATCAGAACAGGAAAAATCACTGAAATTTCATTGCTCAGTAAGTAACTTTGCATATTTTGAATAGGTCTCTACAATTATGTCCATATACAGAAAAGTATTTTATTAAGACATTCCACTACCTCCACTATGTGGAACTGGTCGAAGCCTAGAGAATGACAGTAGAGTAATAATAACATAACCGTTCCATAGTTTGTTCTGTCAGCAAGGAGCTCATTAGTAAGAAATGATGGAAAAGGAGAAAGGTCATATTCTGTCACAGGATGATGATGAACCACATAGATGTTTTCAGCCTTGAAAAGCTAAATGCTAGAATGTGTCAAGAAAAGCACTTCCAGTAAAGAAGAGGCACTGACAAAGGCTCATCTCCAAGACGGTGAACAGCTCTAGTCATATGCCAAGAGGAAATATGGTTTCTCGCTAGGGCAGGTGCTGGGAAAGACACACAAGTGAACAGGAGGCAAAAGGAGATCTCAGAGCTGGATTCCTCTATATAGGAAAAATGGCAGAACAGGGACATAAAGGCACTTTAAAAATTTATCAGTGAAATGAGGACAGAACAAAAGGATATAAACTGGCCACAGAAACAATGAGTGTAGAAATGAGAAGGGTGTCCATATGTGGGAATGGTGAAATTCTGAGCACCAGCACTTACCTTCTTCCTTGGGCTTTGGCAAGTGTATACAAAGGATAGTATAACATAATTACCCCTTACTGGACACAGAAATCCAGTTCTGTGCTATACTGTCAGGTTTTGCAATGAGTACTTGCAATATATCCAGATGAAAATCTAGGAAGAGATTCTAATTTTAGTAGGTTTTATCAAAAGAGCATTTCATCCATGTCCTAGTAACCAAATTCTCCTTCATTATAAAATGGAAACTGCTGATATTCATAGTAGTAAATTCAACACACACAAATACAACCCCCAGCCCCTAAAATACTTCACTATAAAATGAAGCAGAATTTGAGCTTTATTTATGTTGGCATTTTATTTTACTAGGCAAAATCTCCTATTTTTTCTGAATTGTCTTCTAGCCAACATGATTCACTGGTGATTCATCACTGCAACAGTTGTTTATAGGCTTCTGTGGAGTCATGGCAGGATGGGCTCTTGTCTCTGTTTCCCACTTAAAATGTGGAAGTGGGGAAGAAGCTTGACAGACTGGGGTAAATGGTTTCCCAGGAAGGAACCCTGGGCAGAAAGGATACTTCGGAAAGCTTTATAGTAACCTACAAATATAAATATGAACTCCAGAAAGTGAGCAAATTTTTGCACCTCAATGATGTGAATTTGTTGCTTTGAGAATTCTGCTTATTTTCAAGAGGAAAGAGGTTCATATAGTTGCCTTCTCTGTGTACCCTAAATGAAATTTTGAAATAAACACCTCTGCTCTGAAGCAGGATGTTGTGGTTCAGCCACATCCAGCAACTAAGTACCACACAGCTTCTCACTCACTCCTTCCCACCTGGTGGGTGGGGAGGAGCTCCAGGAAAAAAAAATAAATGTAAAACTCATGAGTTGGGATAAAAATGGTTTAACAGGACAGCAAAGAAAGAGCTAAAACAACAACAATAATAAAAGAATATACAAAGCAAGGCATACACAATGCAATTGCTCACCACTCAGAAAACTGATGCTCAGACTGCTCCTGAGTAGCGAGTCCCTCCCCTGGGCAGCTCCCGAAGTTTATATACTGAGCATGATGTCATTTGGTATCAAGCATTCCCTCCCAGCTTCCTGTGAAAATTAACAATCCTAGCGAAGCCCAGGACACAGGTTTTGACTACAGTCATAGCTGTATAAAATTCTTGTTCTCTCTACTAGTACCTAGATGGCATATTTTGTGTTTAAGCCATAGAAGACAGTAATTAACCTCAAGGAATCAACAGGGGATTATACTTATATGACTGTCTTTTAAAACCTCCTATCTTTGCAATTGTAAAAGGCCATCTTTACTGTGCTATAATAGCACTTAAAATTAAGGGCAGTATATATGTTGCTAGACACAACAGCATTAATTCTTGTGGAAATCATGTGGTGGACTAAGTCTTGTATGTAAATGTAACAGTATATTTAATTTATCAGAACCTATGCCCATTAAAATACTTAGCCATATTAATAAAACATTACAAAATCACATGAATGAATAAATAAAAGAGAAATGTGATTTACTTAATAAACTATACTTTGACAACATAGTACTAAATTAACGCGTTCACATAACGAACCCATTTAGCACACTTTATGAAATAATCCCACACGGCAGAATGAATAATTATATGACAGGAAGTCCAAGTAAATGTTACTCTAATGCTTCCATTTAAAGCCAGACTATTTAATTTGGATTTTCTAAAGTAATTTAGTTCCTATAATACTTAATGAGAATGGAGCTATTAATTTGGATGCAAAATTACTGAAGTGATATGATATAAAACAATGACCTTCAAATAAATACAAAACATTTTACTAAAACAACAGGAGAGGACACTGCCCTGAATACCCATATTTGCACATGAGAACATTTAGGTAATCCTTTCAAGAGCTGGAAGTCTGAAACAGCAACCCCTTACCCACCCATCTTGGCCTAACACACACACAAATACTCAGTGCAAACACTGCTGTCCATGGTTTTGAAAAGACATAGAAAACCCAAAAAAAAACCAACCCATAAAACCCTTATCAGTCCTTATGAGTTAATTTTACCTCATTTTATGAAATATCCTTCAAAACCAGTACTGCTAAAGACCTCCTTATGCTTAATATAAGATACTTAGATTTAAGTCACAGTGGCACTGAGAAAATGTACTTTAAAAGATAGAGATGTAATAATTTCTGTAATTTTCCCTTCATTAAAAAAAAAAAAAAAAATCAACAACCCCTAACCTAGATTTCCTGTTTTAAAGTAAGCATTCAACACACCGTTCTGAGTCACACCACTGGGGTCCGACAAGCATCAAGCTGTGGAAACCAGATGACATTTTAATCTTCAAACATAGCTCAGGTTCCTCAAGGAGTCTGGGTGGCTAAAGTCGCCTTAAACCCACCGTACCTTGGCATTTTGCCTTGCGTAGCAGTCATCTTACACTCCTTCACAGCCATTTATGCAGCATAATCCAAGGGTGCTCATGATTTAAGATGTAGACAGGCCAGGCAACTGACCTAGAATCATTCCAGTCTCCCAAAAAAGCCCTCATTCAGTTTACCCTTAAACTTCTGATAAGGCAGAAGTTTAAATCTTTAGAAGTGGCATTTATGAAAGTTGCAGCAAATGTTACTTCAGAAGAACTGCACATGTGATATTAAACTGCAGAGGTGAATATTCTTTCCTTCACTGACTAAATGGTCTCTCCTCTTTTCCCCACTCCGCTTCTTTGGGGGTCATTCTCTTAAGTTTTATCCCTCAGACACAAAAATTAAAGGTGATGTTTTATCAGGAAAAACTTTAACTAAGACTAAAATTTTCTTCTTGTTCTTTTTTTTTTTCCCCTCCTCCCTCCCTCCAGAAGGAGCAAAAGTTCAACCCCTGCAGCTCAGAGATTAGTTGTTGGAAGGCTTTGCTGTGTGGTAGTGTCTACCCCTTTCCTTCCTTTTTTATTTTTTTTGGTTTGTTTTTTGAAGAAGAGGTTACTTGCTAGTGAAAAAGCTTTTTTCATGATGCAATCTACTAATTTTTTCATAGCATTCCTGTAGAGTTATTTCAACATATAATTAATTTCTTTTCAATCTTTGACTGAAAATTACTTTAAGCAAGAATAGCAGCTAAATCTCTGCTTAAAATTTACATATATAGTCTGGGGAAAAAAGCATAGCTAATTTATTTCTTTCACTACTTCTGCTTTTAGATTCTTTTGCCAGCAATAGCACTGCAATGTGATAACGTGACACGCTGGTATGTAACTTAAGTTTTTGCTAAGCCAGAGACACAGAAAACTGTAACCTTCACTTTCATCTTCCAAAATGGAAAAAAAAAAAAAAGAAAAGAAAAAAAAAGTATCAATGCTATTATAGACATAAAAAAAAAAGGGGGGGGGCAAGCTATAAGAACTTGTAGCATTGAATAGTCCTATCTCTGGAGCAAAGAGGAGGAAGGAATTAAACCTCCAAGGCAGAAATCATTAACATTTATTTATGAAAATGAAGGTTTAGAATGTCTATTATTCATTATTTTCAAGGACTGAAGAAACAGATGCTGATTTCATATTTCATTACTTTTTCCTTCAGCTACAACTACATTAGCCATTGCGCAATGGCTTTGTGATCATGCCTGCTCTGCTTCTTTCCTCTAGGACCTTCCACCGGAACAGGCAGAGACATTTTGCTGACTCAATCCCATCTGTAGCAACTTCCTAACATTGTTATTCCACAGATACCACTTGAATGTTGCATCACTGGAACAAATTGTTCATTACTGTTATTTCACAAAAGGGATATAAAATGCAATAATGAAAACTGACGCATATGGATGAATCTGAATGTAAGAAAGCATAAATTCAGTTAAAATATGATAGTTTCCAAGCACTACCTGCCACTGCACGGACCCAGCTTGGTCACATAGGAAATAATTTCCACTTCTGTGGCCACAACACAAATGGCATTAATATTTTGCTACAAAGGTTAAGACTTCAAGGAATCCTCAGCACAAGTGCCTGGGTGCTAAACAAATATGCAGAAAGTGAGCAGAAAAGGCAGGGATCCTTTCTTGTGGATACTCAAAACTTCTTGGCAAAAATGGCATTTCACATTTCTAAAAGAAAAAGTGAGCCAGTGAATCATCAGAGCTGCTAACAGGGGGCTCTGCAGTGAACAGCAGGTCACTACTTGTGCCCAGCGCACCGTGGTGCCACAGGCTGCTGAGCAATCCTGTCCCTGTGGAATGTCCCACTTCATTGGCCAAGCGGACCTCTGCAGCTGCGGAGAATTGTTTGTTCAGTGGGACTAATATGGAAGTTAAAAGCATGCAGTCAAGAGGAATAAAGCACTTCAAAATGTGCTTTGCTCGCTTCACAATTGCAGCAGAACGTTAATTATTTATGATAACATCTCAGAATGCAGCAACTGTATGTAACAGACATTGTAAAAAATAATGGCTGAGGAATCCTAGCTACAGTAACCTGCTGTTAAGTCTTTCCTGAGCGGAGGGGAGACACTGCCAGTTTCTGTGCGGATTAGCAATATGTGGATTATTGTGGGTCTGCTGTATTGTACTTTTGAAGTCATCTTAAAATTTTTGAATCTTTTTAAACTAATCACTTTGGTAAACAGGTCCCAAAGAACACTTATTTAAAAAAAAAATCATAAATTCATTTTAAACATTAAATAGCTTACACAATTTGAGCAACTGGCTAATTTAAAACCAGTTTTATATAATGATATTAAAATATTTAATTAAGAATATTGTTTATAAAAGAAAGCAAACTCTAATCAGCTGTATTATAGCAGCCTATTGTCTAATATAATAGATTGTAATCTTTTTAATAGAATAATATCTTCTGGCAAGTGTTTCAATAGCAGAACCAAATTAATTACTTGCATAAATCTACTACAGATAACGAATATAAATTGGGAAAACACATGAAGCATTCTGTGTCTTATTAAGGCAAAATTATTTTACCTTTAATAAATCATTTTACTTAACACCCACAATATTCTGTAGATAAAAAGTGAGTAGGCACACAGTAACAACAGATAACTGAAAACTTTTCACTTGCAATTTTGAGTTCATGGAATGCAGGTGGCAAATTAAAGACCAACGGAATAAACAACATAAAATTAGATAAATTATAACAATATATGCAATACAAGCAGCACTTTCTCATCTTACAAATAATTCTGCTTGTACTTTGGACATACAGAAATTACTCATAAATATGTACACTAATAATTCTTTTCAGAATTTGGAAAATCCTCAGTGAGCCAAGAACTTCTGGAGTTAAATATGTCATCCTGTTTTTTCCTTGGAAAAGGAGTATTAATTTAAACTGCCCTGTGCAAAACTAATTTGCCAGCAGCTGTGCAGCAGAAAATGCCCTTGTGAGTTAGTTGAGGCCTGATTTAACCATCCTATCTGAAATTAATACTGAATTAAAAAAAAATTCTGTCCATTTGACCCTTCCTCTGCAAGCTTATCAGTCACTGAAAGTAATATCACCATCCGTAACCTCTCACTTGACATCTTCCCTTAGCACCACACCAACAGTTCTTGCTTGACAGGACACTGTCTGCATAGCAAAGGAGTGGTACTCCAATATACGCCAAGCAAAAACATAGTGGATACTACACAGACTTGGGGACAGCTCCAAGAGAAGTCTTCAGGCCAGTGAGCACATTTTAGACACATGAGCCTGGAACCCAGTTCCTAAAACGAGGCTCATAGGCTCCCCTTTTGGTGCATGAAACAAGTGTCTCAAAATGGAGTCCTGCTCAGCCCAGGACCCTAAGCAGGGAACCTCTAGAGACAGACAGTAGGACATGGTGAGGCTGGAGACATCACCCCAAGTAGCAGGAAAGTGCATTTTTTGCTTACATGCCCCAGCTCATGGCTGGCTCCTGAAAGTCACCTCATGGTTGTAAAAATCCATTCCGAGCTAAACCTACACAACACTGTCCCTGTGAACATTCAGATAACAGGACCTGTTATCTGTTAGCTGGAAGAAATGGTGTTCCTACAGAAAGACATGGGCATGTCTGTTAAAAGACAGCTTTGCTTTGAATTACCAGGACCTTCTGAACTGCTTGGAATTGAACATTCTGTGAAATGTGATTTTCTCTTCCTTCACAGTGCTGAACTGTTTTTTTAACCAGCAGGTACCTGATAGATATGTGCATACCTGCTGGTTAATAAAACAATTCATCTCTGAATTTCTAGCTGTCATGTTGATAGTGAAGTGAAGTAATTACTAGGCTTTCTAAGCCTTTAATATGACAGAGGAAGCATTATCATTAGTGGCTAGCTTCCTTAAAATTAATTGCCCATTGTTCACCATTGTTTCACAAACTATGTTGGGTCTAGGGACTGATTAAAACATCTGGGGTTGGGCTGTGTCCCCAGACTTTGAGGAATGGCATTGTGGAAGAACTACACACCACTCAATAGAATATGATCAAAAAAGTACCTTTGATTGAGAAATACATTTACTCCATTTCTACTTTACTCCAAATGATGCATACAATATAATTTGTTGAGTTTGTTCCCACAACAATTTGCAGACTGTTCATATGAGCTCAGAGGTTCCCATTCCCTTCTCTAGCCTTGCTTCTCTAAACAAACAGCCTTAATGACCTGCTTTTCCGAACAACCTCTGCTAACATCAGCCATTCATGCTCCCACACATTAAATGGCATCCCAGGAAGTGGGAAGTTAAGGAAGTCCTGCTTCATGTATCATTTTGTTTACTAAAGAATGTGACTCTGAGGAAGTGCATGGGCTCCATGTCAAAAGTCTTTATTCACTCTAGATTTCAGGATAGAAATACCTTCTCCATGGAAAACCGCTTTCTTGTACCAAGAGAGGATTCCCTACAGACCTTTAAAATGACCTTGTATGCATCGTTGTCTTCACTGTTATACTTCTCATCATGCTATGCCTGAGCTATAATACATAAGTCTCAATAACCACCTGTAAGAACCTAAAAAGATTAAAGTCTAGAAGGGACTGTGAAATGTGTCACAAATGGACAATTTTGCACTATTGCTTTGAATGTCTCTGTTTTTTTATCACCTCTCCTTATACATGATGAAAGACCACTCTCTGCCTGTGAGAACAGAAAGACTATCTTCTACCCAGAGAATGAGCTGGACTTAGATGAACCTTCTTCACAGATATTTTGAGTGCCTCCATGAAAGAAGAAATAAACACACAACACAGTAATATTTAGGTCTTGTTCAAGAATGAATTTTCCCTAAACATTTTCAGTCAGGCATCACATAGTCTTAGCTCACCATTACTATTATCCATTACCTTTATCTTATAGTGAGACACAAAGACAAAATGCAAAGTCATCCTCAGATGCAGACTGCTTTCAGACAGGCTTCTACACCAAGAAGGCCATTTACAGCAAGTTTAACTGAATGACTTTCTGCTGCATATCAGCATGAAGCCACCTGCCTTTGGCTGTACAAACCACCAGGGTAGAAGGGACTGGCCTTACAAACAGCAAGCTGCAAGGTTCTCTTTGCCTCACAGTCCATATTATGACAGTACATGATAGAACAGATATGTCTCTGCCACTCTTCTTGAATAACAACCCCACACATCCTTACTTAGTCCACCATAACTTATTCAGAGTGCCTAGTTAATTGTAATTCAGTGAGGACTCCTACACAGATAAGTCTCCTTGCAAGAAAAATTTAAATCTTACCACATTTGAACTAGACAACTGCTTTAAAATTGCTCCTCGATTACTGCCTGCAAAGAACACTGTAACACCACAGCAGCTCCTGCAGATAAGTGAAACCACTTCAGTACACCAAATATTAGTGCGACAGACATAAGCAAAACTGAGCTTTCACTGCCCTCTGCACCACGTCCTAACAGTGAGAGAACGCGCTGTGATTCCTAAGGAAGTTTAAGCGTTGGCGTATCTTAAGAGGATTTATTATAAATACTTCTATGTTTAGCACATGGGCATAAAGTAGAAAAACCTGAAATAAGTAAACTGTTGTATATGTCTATTTCAGTCAAGTCCACAGCAGCCACTGCCTGTTCCTGCCTATTCCTAAGCAACTCATTAAAACCTGCAATTACTGACTGCCACTCATCCCATTTAACTCTTCAGTAAACTAGTTGTATTTTTATAAAGATTCAAGACATTTTTCTATCATCACTGCATGGTAGATAGAAAATGGCAATGCTACAATGCCTGCCAGCTCTTTTTTTTACTCCCTCTCCTTCTTCTTGATCAGTTACAGTGCATTCAGCAGTTACTCATTACAATTCAGTTGTTTTAATCCTTTCTACTTCTCCTGATATGGTGATGTGCTTTCTGCTGGGGAATGAAGGAGGCGGTAGTTGAAATCCTTGTGATTTTGTGAGTATTCACCAGTTTCTTGGAATAACTGAAATTCATTCCAATTTAAGGCTTCAGGGCAATGTCTTCCTAATACCTGCCACTCATTAGGGAGAAAACCGTGTCCTCCTGCCCATCGTGGTTGCTAGCTAAAGTCTCCCAGACAGAGGTCAATCCTATATTAGTAACCTTGGTCACTCTTCTGAGGATTGTTTGTGCTGCCATAGGTAATGAGTCTTGCTGGGGTAGCAAACAAAGCAGACCTCAAAAAGATGGGTTGCAGCACCCCACTGCATCTCACCTCATCTGTCACATACCTGCTCGGTTATCTGTCTCTTTGAAAAAGATCCTCACATTTAGGGACAGTCAGACACCATCCAATAAGTGGAAGGAAATCATCTGATGCTAGGGTTGTTTAACTAATTGATGACTTTGTTTAGCCACCAAAACTATCAAAACAAAATAAACAAACAAACAAAAAATTCCTAGCAGTTTTGCTCTGAAATTAGCCCTGAAATTGACTGACACCCCATTCCTTACAGTGAGTAAACAATTTTTTAAAAACTTTACTCAGGTGACTGAGATGGGGTGCATCCATCTAAATACAGCAGTCTACCTCTGATCTAGTTCTACAGTCCTCCCCTACACATAACAGAGGAAAAAACCATTTCCTAGGCACAATGCAGGAATTTTTGTCTTAGATATCCACTATAGATGCATCTGCTTCTTCTCATGGACTATAAAGAGAGTCAGATCACAATACCCGTACAGGAGGAGTCTTATGCCAAACAAATCTCACCTCACTGCAAGTGCAAGCAAGCAGATGCGACCTTCTACGCATATTTATGGCCCTCAAAATTGAAAATGCTACTGTAACTGCAAGCAAATATAAGGATTGAGTTTTTTCATTCTAAAAGGAAAAATGTCAAAAATCTGTGAAGCACACAGGAAGTGTTGATGAAGATGCAGTTGCCAAAATATAGGTGATAATAAACTTATTTTCATTTCACGAGAAAAAAAAAATAAACAGTTGCTCAGAAAGAGGTGCTATTACTAGCAATTTCAGAAAAAATCTAATGCCATTGAGAGTTGCTTGGAAGTCCAAGTTCTCGATGAGATGTCACTTTGATGGTAAACAGATCAATTCAGTTAGTCCTAGTTAATACTTCAGAGATTGCTCACAGAGAAGGTGCTTGGCTTCCACTACAAGTTAGACTTGCCAGCTCATAATGGCAATCTAAAGTAATCAAACAACTAATTTTGATCATCTTTATGTTGTGCCTGAATTAAAATTCAGCAGAGATTGGCATGTTTCTCTATATGACTTCAGAGCAGGAAAATGAATCACTTAAAGTAATTGCTGGAACATAGTCCCATCATTTCACCTGTTTTCTCCTGTAGCTGGCCAGTTATTAAGGTACAATTCCACAAGCAGAGTATTAAGTGTTTGCATTTGGTATAAATATTTTTCACAGAGTTCATAGTTTATTAGCATTAAAACTGTATTCTTTTACATCTCAGAATAATTAATTTACTTATACACAAATATTCTGTGCCTTGTTTTTATCTTCCACACAAGAGGGTTCAGAGAAATCATGCAACAAAACCAATAAGCCAAATCTACATACATGTGTCTACACAAAAGGCAAGTTGTTACCAGCAAACGTGTGCCTGAATATAGCTGCCTGTTTCTTCTGGGAAATCACAAAGCTGTGATGGGCAATGCATCTGCCCTGCTCAGTAATGACTACCAAAAATTCTCAAAACCTTTCCCTTTGTGTCAATAGTCTTCAAAACCTGAGTCTACAATTAAGAAAGCAAAATTGCAGAAATGTTGACACCAGCCTGCCTGGTTTTAGACATAATCACACATAAAATAAAAGTAGGGTTTATCCCCCCTTTAACCTTGTGTCTTCATTATCTCAAGAATATTTCATCCAAGGCACCAACAGAAATCAGAGAGATTAAGGGATTTCAATAATGTACACAAACTCCCCAGAACTTGGCATTAGTGGTGCTCCAGAACCCTGCTTTTTGTTCTCCTGGACTTAATCTCAAACTTGGTCTCAAACCAAAATAACTGCATCTCCTTTCCCCTCCATCCTCTACAAACAAAAAGGTGGAGAAAATGGAAAACTTATCTAGAAAAAGCTGTTTAAAATGAAGTTTCATTATCTCAGCTGCTGTTGACCAAGACACACTATCAGGTTTCTTGTCTTCCCTCTTGAGTAGACCCAGCCAGGACACACAGACAAACTTCCAAGCCTTTTACCTGCAAAACCAGGAGCCTGCACTTATATTTTATTGTTTTCTTTTCAGCTGAGAAGTTGAACAGGATCTTAAGCCCCATTAGCTAAAGATCAAGCAAATGACTGCACACCGTGGCTTGCAGCAGCATGGAGAACCTGCTGCTCCTGTGGGAGATCAAACCCTATAACAAATGCTGTGATAAAATAGCTCTTACCAACAACAGCAAGGCCGACCTGTTACAGGAGGTGACATCCCACTCGGGGGAGAAAGTATTTTGATAATTATCTAAATCTGACTTCATCATCAAACCTTCTGAGTACTGCAGTTCTCAGCTGAAGTGAGAAGCCACATCTGCCTCTCAGGATATGTAAAAATCATCCTATTTTTTCAATATAACTAAAGAAACAACACTCTCCAGCATTTTATACCCGCGCTGAAATAGTATAGCCTCAGCTCTCTCTAATGGGCTGAAACAATATCCTCTCTCAATAACCCTGAACTTCAAGCAGTTTGAATGTAAAAAATTCAGCTTAAAGGTTTTTTGTATTTCTAAGTGAAATGTGAAATGTCTTCTATTGAATCACATATTTTCACTCCACGATCTGAAAGAAGGTCACCAGATGGCACTATTACACATTGTCTTTCTGATTTCAGACTCTTACTACAGACAAGTTTTTAACTGTGGAAGAACTGGTAGTGCTACATTTATCTGGGGGCAAGTGTGACGAGTGGCACCTCTGTTCTTATCTCAGCAACCCTAACAAATTCTTCCAGAGGAGCTGTCCTCTGAGAACCAGATGCTTATTCATAGATTTAAATATAGATATATAAAAAGAGAAGGGACCATTCTCCTGTAATTTATGTCTCTTTCTGCTCAAGGACTAGCATATATCTGTAATGGGAACACATCACAGCAGGAATGCACACACATTTGGTTATGCTGATTTCTCCTCTCTGGTAAGCAGAAACCCTCTGCTCATTACACAGAGATTAAATGCCCTAGGCATACTGTAAATATGTACTTTTCTCAATTACACTGACAGAGAGCCAGCATATCGAAGCTGCATCTTGGACCCAATTAAAATGCATCTGCACACCTATCAGCAAAACACTGCATATGTGACAGTGAAAGCTGACATCTGAACCTCTCTCTTGATTGTCTTCAGCTCTTCCTTTAACAATATGAGCAGAAATATTAACCTAAAGACTCCTAATTAACATGAAACTTAAAAATGACCTGAGCAACTCTTCGTATGTATGTTTTATAATAGCAAACCATTGCTCATTTCTGTGGCTACTAATTAGTGATCCACTGATACCTGAGTCATTATTAACTCCATAGCATGTTAGAAGGGTAATTTAGAATTAGACTTGCTAATGCTTTAAGGTTGTAGGGTTTTGCTAGTTTTTTTCAGATACAGCTTTGTTGAAACCTTAAATAAGCTGCAAATAATTTTTTTCCTGACTCATAGGGCAATGAAATATACTCAGTAATATATTATTTTGCTTTCTACATACCACATTATATACTTTTTTTTTTTTTGAGTTATACTCCAACAAACTCATAACCGGCAAAACAATGAAAAAAATCATGGCATGAACTTTTAAGCTTGTGATGGAAATGGCCAACTGTCACAAAAATCCCAAGCCATGCATGGTTGACCAGATCTCCATCTGCCAAAACACTGTCACTCCTCCTGTATCTTGACTGGGATTTATGTGATAGCAGCATTAATGAAAGAAGTTTACTTCATGACAAGTATATCACTGGCACACATGCTCTGTCAGAGATGCTAGCAACCTTGCTAAAGGAAAAGACTGGAAGAGATAGGAAACATAACTGTTTCTGCTGATAAGGAGCCCAACTTTTCAGTAGTGCATCTACTATTACTTTCTGATCTCAATTACACTTCTTTGCCTCAACTCCAGTTTGGAGGTTTCAAGCTGGTCTGGACATACAACACTCAAGGGGAACTAACCAAAACCAACAGAATTGACATCACAGGCCCAGGGTAGCACTGCCAGCAGTCACCACACATAGTTTAATCACATTAAAAACATTTATCCTATATTTCTTCTTTTAAGCATTTATTCATTTTATGAGGAATAAATTAATCCACTAGACAAACAACTTCTGTCTACAGTAGCACCGTATTTTGGAAGTACACTGAATAAGGCAGTAGATTTTTTTCACAGAAAACGTTGCTGTATTTTACCAAAAGTAAAATTAATAAACACGTATATATTCTGTATATATTTCTGATCACAGAAATGAGCAGTTCTGCTCAACACTGAGCTTTATATTTATCCCATGTAGCTTAATTAACTTAAGTAATCTTGTTACATTAGAAGCATAGCACACACCCTACAGTAATGGTTCTGTTTTTCTCAACCCTAGAAAAACTAGATTTCCAGCAGGGTTGCCCTTGCTAGGGAGGTTAATATTGGGCAATATAGCTTCCTTCGAATACAAAAAGTCAGTAAGGTACAGAACATCATCATGAGTTAGAAAATCCTGCTTCTCTTTTCCACAATGTTTGCTGCCAGGCAGCATCTTAACGGTCATTGCTTTCTACAGAGTGTGCTGCAATTACATAAAGTTCTTCTAGCACGCTGAATCTATCCAAAACCCATTAAAACCAACAACGGCGAAATCCATCTACTGCAAACAGAAAGCCAGCCCCATGCAGCTGGTCAGCTCCCTGCAACGTGCAATCCCTGGCTGATGTTTGGAGCTGAAAGAACAGACTCTTCTCATGCTCTTAGCGTCAGGAAACACTTTGCTGTGTGGTCTTTCACAGGCTGCCAGAAAGGGTTTCTTGGCCCACGCTTTGGGAAACAATGATGCAACAATCTCAGCCCCTGAAACTATCTGGAAAACCAGACACATCAAAACAGATATGTCAAGATATTAGGAAAACAGGTAAGTCATGGCTCTTTGTCCAAAATTTGCTGGTTTTCCTTATTCTGCCTTTGCTGCAAGAGGCATGGTGAACAAACTGCACTGGCTGAGGGTTGGCATTGGCTGGTCCTCCACACCCTATCCCCCACGCTTACGAAGAATGTGCTCATGTCTCAGAGAGGTGCCCAGCAAAGAACAGATAGTAAATTTCACGTTTTCCATGGCAAATGGACAGTGGTATGTACGGTAGAAAATCTGTGGTTAGTGTGAAATAACACAAGCATCAGAATGAAGTATGGCATAAAACCATTAACATAATAGGAGGAATTTTGCCTTTAAAAAAAATGTTTCTCATTACCAACTTCCCATTTTTATGCCTCACTCTTTTATTCTCTTAGTGATACATGATGATGCTATAATGACTACTTTGACAATTCTCATGATGCTTAAAAAGGGTGGTGGTCAGAACAGACTGCAACAGGAAAAAAGAGATGATGTTCTACGTTTCATGATTGAACTATCACTGTCTTCTTGCTACACACAGATGTTGTAGCACAAATTATTTTAATGGGGTGACATCCAAAGGCATCCAGGGTTTTTTGCCACAAATGAATAAGCTGTGCATACAATTTTACAAGTCCGAGGAAATTTGAGACATAGTGAAAGAAATTACCTGACCAAACTCAACCAACAAATCTGAATGACTGCAACTTGATTTCCTTTTCTTAAGGGACTGTGTGCACAGATGCATCCTTCACAACAGTCTCTATTCTCTCACTGTATTGTAAAATATTTGAAAACAACAATTAGTATTTAATTGTGAAGAACAAACTTCCAAAAGCAGTGAAAAGCAGATGGAGCAAGAACAATGTAATCTGAATTTTCATAATTAACCACCCATTTTTCCTTTTGAAGCTGGAGTTGCATAATCCTAACAAGGGTTTCCTCATTATTTTGGGAGCCATATACATTTTAATGTATTAGTTGTAAATGTTCAGTCATCCACATTGAAAGCTAATGAAAATGTAATTAATTAATTATAGAATGGGTTAATCAGTTAACTGATACTGTAATTCTCTGAAACTTAAAATTATACCTCATTTATCAAAAAAGATAATCCAGAAAAATCTGCTATGAACCATGTATGTTAATAGTCTCCATGGCTGCAGTGCCAGTGACTTTTCTATAAATAGCAGTAAGACTCACTTAATAGCTTCTTTGCCACATGCACCTCTTAGGAACCACATGTGATATCTACATACTGACATGAATACCCAGGGAGCAAATGAGATGTTCACAGACTTCATTAGCACCTAAATACGCATTTTATTTCACTCAGTGGCAGGAAAAAAAAAAAAAAAAGTAATTCTGAATCGCTCCTATCTCAAAAGCGATGCTGTGCAAAATGACATCAGGTTGTCACGCTCACCACAACCTGATGCAATTTCAGGTGTTAGAAAAGAATTCACAATAAGAATTCAGGTTATTGCAGTAGAAGCACAGGAGATGGCTTTTTAGATTTTGCTAACCTATTCCTGTAGGTGATGGCACAGATAAATTTTGCCAAGTTTCAGGTCAGGTGAGGATTAATCCTTATGATAAAGATCCAAGTCACGTTTTAAAAATGCCCATTTATCTGTACTAATCTTAGAAGTAACCTGAGGAGATTATATTCATAGGTCAGGCAGCACAGCTAAACCAGATGAATCTGGAGCCAAGAGTTGGATTCTGCAATTGTTTAGGTCTCTGATTTCTCATTGGCAATTCTGAATGCAGACCAACTAAATCTGAAAATTAGTTAGTCCACCTTTTTATTTTGCATTCTATTTTTTCCATAGGAAGACCAATTTATTTACAGAAAAGAATTCTCTTCCACTGTATCACTCACAAAAAATGTGCTTGTATGTATACCAATTAACTAATTGTAGAATAGAAGTTTTCCCTACATTTCAGAAATTAGTTAACTGACCTTATCCATAACCACTATTGCCCTTAAAGAGACAGACCGCTAAAAACAATGAAGGCAGCAGTGGTTTCAAGGGACTCAGTGTCTGAGAAAAGACAGCAAGTGCACATATCGAGCTACTGTGCAGGCCTCAGAGGCTGAGCCTTGTGCAGCCAAAGTTTGTCAGCCACCTTCAGATACTCACATAAAAAAGTTAATTCTTCTCTAACAAAGTGGATTAATTAAAAAAACAAACAAACACCAAAGAATCTATGCATTTGCAAGTATAATTACCAGGTTTCATATATAAGTTTGCAGTTTTAGACCTACTGCTAGATGGACACTCACATAAAAATAGCCTCAAATACATACATTTTGAATAGTAAATATTAATACTAACTAAATCAGAATCTAGGATTCAAAATAATATCCAAAGATACAATTAAAAACTGAGGTTTTTTTAGTATTTTACAACTTCAGCATCACCATAGAAATCTAGAAAATAAGGTAAAAAGACTGTAAGAAGTTCACCTCTTGTCCAAGGAACTACATTTAAAACATCTACTTTACATGTTATTCTAGAGAAGAATTTAGGTGCATAACTTGTGTGCGTATTTATTATTTCATTACAATGCAAGAAGGTGATGTGGACATTCACTTTATCAGTTTCAATTATGCATCACTTGAAAGGCAAACCCAGGAAATTTCCCTCAACAGTATTTGGTTTCTCAGAATGTAGCTTCATTTCCCAAAGTACCATTCTTGGCTGCTGATAAACCTGCTTTAAAGTTTTGCTGGTTTGTGCTGTTGTATAGGCTTGTTTTTCTTCCTTCAAAATAGATGCAGGAGAAGGAGCTTAAGAACACAGCTCCAGATCTTGTGTTTTTGCCATGTAAAGACTAGACTGATATGGGCCCACCATATAATAATTGCTTTGAGATTAATCAATAATCAAAAAACTATCCACATGACAGGATGGATCAGGCTGTGAAACACTGAGTGCCCCTTTCCACAAGCCTGTTTTGCTTACTACAAGCCCAGAAGACATTGCTTGCTTTGTTTACTACGTGTGATTTAAATGGAAGGAGAGCAGCTCAGGGGCTTGGAATTATACAGTAGCACAGAGAAATCAGAGAAGCAGCAAGATTTTAATTCTCAGTGTCCTGACTTTTGGGTTTAATGTCACTTTCATCAAAATCAACAGCAAAGCTTGACATCAACTTCAAATGTACCTTATATTCAGTGTAGTTATTTCTTTCACCAAAAGAAAAAAAAAAAAAGTTAATTCCTGGAATTATAAAAATCTAAACCTACATGCTTGTCCAAGTCCAATTTCACTTCTCTTCCCTACTATTTCTCCTAATATTTTTAAGGAGGTACAGTAATGTTAATGATGGGAAGAATTCTGAAGAAGGAAATCTACTAACACTTAAAACTTCGGCAAAAATGGTTGCTAATAAGATTATGGTTACCAAGACACTTCAAAAATAGCATGCTAATAAATGAGCCTCATATATGGTATCTGGTTTGTTTGCCAGTTTCCACCAAGCCTCACCAGTGCTGTATCTACCACTTCTCTCTCAGATGCCACATGTTCTGCCTTCCCTCAAGACCATTGTTTTTCTTGCACTCAGTAATCCAATCAAGCAAGCAGAAATAAACCTTCCTTGCAGCCACTGTAAAATGTTCTACAAGGCTTGAAAGCTATGGATTTCTAAGAAGATTAAATTAAAGAGAGAACCACATCTCGACTCTTAAATCCAAAACGAAGGCATGAGTTTGCAATTCAGTTCATGCCCGCTGAGTTCAGTTCATGAGCCTATTGCTGTTATTTTGAGAGTCTGAATTTCTTTACACATCCCCATGTGTGAGATTGCAAATCAGTATTTATTTCCCCTGGCCCTTAATATGAAAGAAGAAGTTGCATGCTTTTGGATGGTAAATATATGTACTATATATTACATTCTAAATATCCTTACAGAATTGCTTGCCAGTGAACAGTGGACAAAGGAAGTTATCCAAATAATTCAGTAAGTCACTTCAACACCAAAATACCTTAAAATACTGATTTTCAATATTAATATTTGCAAATAATTACTAATATATTAGCAAAGGTATGTATGAATATATTTGCAAATAATTAGGGGATGAGTCTGGCTACTCTTCTATTCCTTTGCTTGAGAAGATATGCTTTCTGGGTAGATACTTTAAGTGAAGAAACTAACACTTCATATTCACATCCTAACTTACTGCACCGTTTCTTGCTTATGTAATAAATTTTAATCACTGTAATTCCAGCTGTTGGCCTTTCCTCTGAATAAGAAATGGCTTTTTCTCTGCATGAAATGTCATGTAGTAAAGAATAGTGCCCTGGGCCACTCCCATGATAGAATCAAGTCCTGATTACCTCACTGGAAAGCGAGAAATCATCGCACTCCAGTGATGCTGACCTCCCGTTTGTATCTCTGCAGAGGCACAGGATAGCAGGAATTACTAATATGATACATTAAGGCATAATAAAATATGCCAATAGCTCAGTACATCATGTCCTCAGCCTCAGGCAGAAGTGATTTGTTGCCTGGAAGGAGTCCAAATTTAAGGAGAAAACACAGACATACTTCTCTGAACAGCTAATCTGGGGGAAAGAAAAAAAAAAAAAAAGTATGGGAAATGTGCTGCTCAGAAATTTTAAATATTTGAGTAAGTCTTACGGAAATGGGTTACTAGGCAGAGGACAAGTGAAATGATGTGGGAAGCACGCAAATTACCATCCCATGGATCTCCACTGTATCTCATTGACCTTTCATGTGGCCTACATGGCACATTTCAGACTTATGATTCTATATGCAAGTGTGCCTGTGTACACATATGTGTGCCCGCACAAATGGCCAACGCTTACAGCACAGACTGAGATGATGCAATTAAAAGGTTACAAAATCACTCCATTATAATGTGTAGAGTAAGATTCTGAGTGGCAGCAAGTAGTGATTTTATCTCAGAAACTGAACACAAAACCAAATGGCATTATTCCTCCAAAATTTAGTCCATTATCATTCTCTGACTACATTTTAGAGGAATTTTGCCATAGGTTTTGAGTGAGAGGAGACTCAGGTATTCTGTCTGTGGCTTCTGGAAAGAAACTAGCATTGCTGTGCCTGCTTCAAAGATACACATGGGTAAAAACTCATTCTGAACTGGAGAACTTAACTGTTTTTAATGCTTTTCAGTATAGAGAGGAAATAATAACCACTCCTCAATCCAAACTCTGCAGAGTATTTCATAATTATTCATATCTCTGTGGCATTTAAAAAGCCCGCAAAGATGAAGCCTTCAGACATTATATGCCTCCACTCAGAAATATCCTAAATTAAAACAAAATGTATCAAATACATACAACAAATATTAAGAATAAAGCAGAAAAATAGGAATTTTTAAATAACAATAAAATTACACAGAAACAAAAAATAGCTGCTAGACAGCATGATGCTTTCAAATCACTTCAGAAGACTGCTTTAAAAACGTGTAAGTAACTTAATAATATGAACTACTTCTAACTTTTGCCCCCCACAAAGGAATTTTCAGAGTTCCAAAATCTGGAGTTTTCCTCTCAAACATACGATTTCTATAAACTTCAGCTAAATAATAACTTTGTGATTTTGCCTGGTAGCAATTAAGGGGAATTAATTAGTAATTTGATAAAAGCTTGCACTACAAATTAAACAACAAAATTAACATCTGATTAATGCCCAAAGAGGTGCTCATCCTCTAGCCTTAGAAACCCTGCCAACTTCAACTTTCTCCCTCAGGCAACAGCCAACGTAACTGGACAGGTCTCAGATAACACCCTGAAGGTCACCAAATACAGGCTGTGACAGCAAACGTGCCTTTTTCTTAGTTGTCTACATCCGCCAGAGTTGTTTTACAGCAATGCGAGAGGGTGAAAAGTTTACACTAGCTGGTTATGCAATAAATGTCACTGGTATTACCACTGACTTTAGACTAGACACCCAGCAGTAAGCAGTTAAGAGGTGATAAAGCAGGATTAATTCCTGAGGAAAATTTATGATCAATTTGCCAGTGTAGAACGCAGTACAAACTCCCTGCTATCTTTATTCTTTCTCAAACAAGAAATTATTTTGCACCAGTCTATTCTTCCCCTAAGTGTAGCACTTCATAGTGGCGTTAATATCATTACACATGCATGTCTAAGCCTATTCTCACACACTCACCTTGAAAGCCATCCAAGATCATTGCTATTTATGGCTATTCAGTAGATTAATACAATTTCAGCAATACAGAGGACAGTGGAATAGTGATGGAATACTGCAAAACACAGCAACTGAGCAGTAACTCTTTGAACTGCCACGATGAAACCATATCTGACAGGGACAGTAAAATTACCCAGAGTGAGCCACTGTTGGTTGAAGCAAAGCAGTAGTTACACCCGTTAGATAAAGCTGCTTTGGAGGCAACGTGAGCTCTGAACCCCGCACTCACTCTTACAACAGTTGCACCATCAAAGCTTAAAACTCTCATCGTTCTCCCAAGCCACAAGGCTCAACTCTACTGCCAGCAAGGCAACGCCTGTTGTTCCAACACTGCATTTTTTTAATTTCCTCTTTTCAGATACGAACACATGTAAGCCAACAAACCATCGATGGCAGTAAATAGCAACTGTATTTCCTCAGACTTACAGGTGTTGCCTGCAAAATAATGAAATATGTGATAATGTGCTACTATGTTTATTTTCTGCCAGATACTCAGTAATACAACTGCAATAATTTCAAACACACCAATTTACTACAAAACCAAACTAAATCCAAACCATGTGATCCTCCTGCTTTCCCAAAAACCAAAATAGAGCACCAAAACTACTAATTTGACTTAGGTCCTACTATGCAGAAGATTCTGTCTTCCACTACATGCATCATGGACTTGCAAAGATCATATAGAGAAATAAACTATTTCTCTAAATTATTTCCTGGACATCTACGTGTAATAAATAATCAGCAACTCAGTGACAGCTCGGATGATGAGGAAAAGGCTGATGGTGTGCTAACTATAAAGAAGGGTAAGCATATATCAGTGTACATAAAATTACATGCATGATGAATTATATTCTTCTTGCCAGGCACTCTAAACAGCATTTATCTTTTTCCATCGTGAGCTACTGAAGGGAGGAACTGTGATACATTTGTCTAAGCACCTAGTGTGTTGAAGACCAAATTATCATCTTGGCACTTTGGTATGAAAATTAATAATAGTTAAAACATTTGTGTCTATGTTAAAACAGAAAAATATGGAGTCAAGAGCATTCTATGAGAAGTTCTTATTGACAGCCCAGATATCCAGAATTTTGAAATGCACAGCTAAGTATTACTAAGGTATTTGGTTTGTACTGATAAAACAAAATAGTGATTTTCAAGAGAACTACTTAATGAGGCATTTTGGATTAACATCAGAAAACCAGTCACCTTTCTTTTTCTAAGAAAAAGTATTTGACCTTATGACACATAACAACTGATCTGCACATAATAAATTAATTATCTGATTTTGCTCTATCTTATCATTTTATGATAAGCTGCCAGTGACAAGAAAGAATTTCTATCTCTGGTTTGTGGCAATAGCACATTTACTGCTGCACAGGTTAAGAGAACCAGCCGTAACGTTAAATAATAATAAAATTATATTTAAATAGGAGCAGGCTGAAATACAAAGGAATATGGCTAATCTAGGTTAAGGTGAAAAAAACACCACTCTTCATTCTACAGAATTAGTAACAGCACTAGTCACAGTTTGCAGATTAGGCAAAACATTGTAGATGATGGGGGAGAAATTAAGAAGTCTTATCATTTATGTTAAAGTTTATTTTATAAACATCAAAAAATGTTGCTAAATATATCGGAGATGTCTTAATTGTTATGAGTATTACAGCAGTTTACTTGGGCTCATCTTCAAGACATCCTCTCATTTATTCTAGACCTTGTACATAAAACACCTAATAAACATTCATCCCACATAGTATAAACTTTCAGACCTCCTTTGTCTCCGTATTTCTTTGCTTTCCTGACTGAGATTTTGAATTTTGGTCAAAAGGACCAAGGAAAGCTATTTTAATTTTGAAATAATGGTACTGGCACTGATTGCTGTTTACCAGAAGGCACTCACTGGTTTTGTATGTCTGCTGCCTGTATCCAAGGGGTAAAACTCTAATAAATGTCCAAATCCCACATTGCCTTACACCACCTTTGTAAAATATACAAATGTCCAAACACAAGTAACAGAGAATAGGAACCCAGACCATACACTGTAGGTTTAGTCCTTTCAAAAGCTTTCTGCACAGAAGACCTCTAATTTCTGCAGTTAAAAGCCCAGCTTTCAACACCACTAGACAAACATGGGCACATATCTTATTTTTAAGAACTGTCATGATCATTACACTTTTCCACTTCTACACCACTTTTGTTGGAGGACTTTTTTCAGTATGAACCTACTATCCATTATGCAGTAACAAATTCAAACTCATTAGATCTTATCCTACACTTAAAAAAAGCAAAATTCCAGGATTCTTGGAAACATTTTCAGAAGGAGAAAGAATCCAAAAGAGGCTGTTTTCTCAGCTCCACAGTTGGCAGTGGAACACTGACTCCTGCTAATAAAACCAATAGGTACCCAGATCATTAAAAGGACAGAAACACTTTGTCAAACAATTTTTTGGCATGTGACCCTAGTGGTGTAGTGCTGGCTGCCTAGGGAGCATCACCACTCGGAAAGGCCAAGGCCACCCTTAAGTCAGCAGTGCCCAAACCAGCATTGTACTGTGAAACCCCCAAAGCTGCAACAAGCACTGCCCTGGGGCACCTTCCATAACCGACACCCCACTTTAGAAAAGGCTGGTACTTACAATCACTTTTTAAAAACACAGTATGAAGGGGTCACTATTGCCTTTTAAAACACAGGCAAAAGAAGTAGTAGGGGAGTCACCTGTGCCTTGCCACCCAAAACTTCTATATGCTGAGGGGGGCATCACATGGAGTAGTGAATGTGGGAGATCCCTATGTATTGCATAGAAGTTGAGCACTCTCACCACCGAATCTGAAGACCTTGTAAAATACACTGGACTTTGTTAAATATTAGTGATGGAGATAAATTTAGAGAACTAGGTTGTGGAAAAAAAGTAGTGGAATGTGGGTTAGATGGAAAAGCAGTACTATGCTATTCCACCTGGGTCTAGCATTTTTTGAACAAGCCTAGAAGCTAAACTATGGCATTAGTATAAAAGTGAAGATCTTTCAGAGTTTAAGTACATCCAAGCAGGCAGATATTTTGAGGTCTGGCATCCTGATTTTGGGATTGAAATTCCACCTACAGTCTCCTGTAGCTTGCACATCCTGATGAGGATCTGGACCAAAGTACCCACAACTGAGATGACAGAAGGAAAAACATTTATACGGTCTCCATACTTTGCAACTGCATATTCCTCTCTTTGTACAGCTTCTAGCACAACACATGTGATCGTGTCTGGAGTTCTTCTGAAATACAGCATGGTGAACATTTGCCAACACAGCTGTTTTTGTGCAGCCTTTGAGAAGTATCATCTGACTTAAAATTATATATGATTTTTATTTCTGAATATATTGATAGATATGTTGCCCCGTGCTGTTAATTAAAAGTGGCACAATTTTAGCCTTCTTTTTCCCAGCATAATTAGCAAGGGCTGCCTAATGAAACTGAGTGGAGAGCCATGATTCAAGAACATCTAATTTATACTGCACTTCCATGCTGTCACTTCCTGATCATTACCAGGGTACATACATACAAAACTAAGACTCCAATGGTAAAAACCACTATAATCATTGCTTTGTAGTCAATAAATTGCTGAGAGGTACCAAAATAAACTGAGAACCTATCCATTTCATTCTAGTAATGGTTGCATATACAAAGTATCAGCTTTGGGGTATGTCAGTACTAGCCCTAAATTGAACTGACAATGCTAAATACTCAAGGCAAATCAACTAACAGTTACTGCTACTGTTACTGGAGTAACATTAAGTTAAAACAGAAGCAACCTGAAAGTTTTGGAAATAATAAAAGCAGAAAAAAATGTAACAGAAACCCAGGCTTTTCTCAAAACAAAATACATTACAAGGTCAGTGATGATTGATATGTTCCAAACACTTACTTAAACAATGCAACCATCTTGCATATGTTGGTATACAAGATCCAGGGACTTATAGCTCTGTATTCACACACATGCTTGCACAAGTAGACCTACGTTGAAATGTCTGTAGAATAAGACTTGGATCTCCCTATGCACTATGAAACATCACTTTAAAATACCTTTCCTTGGTGGTGAGAGAAGAAAGGCTATTCTATAGATAGGGTTAGTTACTAGGTCCGTGGATTCAACATCAAGAAACCCTGAAAAAGGACTGTTTAGGGGTTCATAACAACAATACAAACTCAGACCTTTAGCAGATTCCATTTTCTTCTGAATGCATGCAGGTAATTTGTGTTTTTCCTTCAACAAACACATATTAGATCATACATTATAACAGTGACTGTGCCTTGTAGTGTTAATACAGCCATCAGTTAGAGAAATACCTAAAAATACTGTTAACAGCCCTTCCTTTAGAATGCAAACACTGCCATTAAATACAATGTGGCAAAACTTGAGATCAGTATACATCTTAAAATATCACACACAAGCTATTAATGTTTCTTAAGACAACAAAATTGGCAATAAAATAATGTCAAACTATCTCTTGTTGGTAAAAATAGCTGATTTTCCAAATACAGTTCTCTGTAAATGTAGAAAAACTGCAACTGTCTTGTATACACCATAAGCTATTCATCTAAAATGGTACTATCAGTAAAGAAGATGTCATTGCACAATATCTCTGTGCCACCCACATTCTGTTCTCCTAGTTGCCAAACAGAACTGTTTTATTTATTGAGCTATCAGATGCAAGTATTTCTGCAATGATCTCCATGCTACATTAAAGAAAAAAAATCACTAAAAAACTGAAACATAATTTCATGTGATGCTTTACCATGATCCAATACATGCAATGTCTTCAGCAGTACAGACTACTAAAAGACTGAAACCTCAGCAGGAGGTCAGAAAAGTTTTGTTCTTTAAGAACTTTATACATCAGTCTTTTCCATTTTCCTCTTTCTGTCCCTTATAGTAAGTTTCAAGCTTCTGTTTTTAAACATCCTCACTCAGCTGAGGAAGATTTGAATGAATAACAAAGTTTCCTTCCCAGTCCTAAAAAATCATCTGTTCTTTACAGAATAATGACACAAAACTTAAAAATCATGCCACAGAATAAGTTAGGTTGGAAGGGGCATTTGGAGGTATCTGATGGTGGGATCACACTACCTACTGTAAAGCTCATTCGGGGCAGCCCACAGAGCTCAGTGTCACTTCTCAGGGACACATCTCAGTCAGCATATCTCATATGCTACCCTAAATTGTAGAACTTGGCCGTTTGGTTTTTATTTTGTCTTTCCATGCTCTCCTGTTTTTCCACTTCCCTCCTTTTTTCCACCCTTGTCACAGTGATGTCTGGAATTCACCAGTATCAGACTGACATCAGTCTTCCTTTAGGACCAAACAGGGCATGAGACAATCCACAGCTCACACCAGACCTTGCCAATGCACCTCATAAACTCTAAATGCAAAAAAAACTTGTAATCTGTTCCCATTAGTGTCACCAAATTGTTGCCAAAATCCAAGTAACCAGATTTTCTCAACCTGTACCCTTTAAGAACCCAGACTGCATTTATTCGAAACCTTGTGAAGGAAAATAGTGAGCACAATGGAATTCACATGGAGTACTCTGTCACACAAACTGACACGCTACAGAAAAAAAAAAAATCAGAAAAAATAGATAAATTTGAATAGTCACAGTTTTAAAGAATTAAAGCATTTTTTGTACTAGAAAACAGGGAAGTGAGAAAGAAATCTAAAAGACATCTAGAGATATGAATGCATTCTAGCAAGTCAGTGAATACATCTAGAGCAAATGACAGCTAAGCAGAAAAATCATTTTGTATCTAAGACTTTTTTCTCATGGGAAATAGTGTAAAACTTTATTTAACCTTTCAAGAGGACTAACAGTAGAAATACTGAAATTAACATTAAAATACATTTTAGTGTCTCAGAGGTTTTCCATCTGATCAGATTTTTACTCTTTGGTACATGTTTGCTAATAAGCCACCTAACCCTTCAACTATCCAGCTTTATGATGCCTTATTTAGACTTCTCAACCTAGTTGAGCTGCTTTCAGATTACAACACAAAGTCTTAAAGGTAAATACGGCAGCCAGAGTTTTTAGCAGAACACTTGCCAGTTTGGCAACAGCAGAATCCACAACAGATAGGCAGGAGTATAAGTTAGAGGAAAGAAGAGAATTTTCTTTACACTCCTGAAAAAAAGTTCTTTCAAATCACTCCAATCCACTGATTCCAGAGAGCTGCCTAGCAATTCTCTGCCCTAAGAGAGGGGAAAAGTGCAAAAGTTTCCATTAGAAACAACCAAGACTGCAAATTCTGCATTTGATATACTAATTTGATTACATAAAATTTTCTTTTGGATTGATACAGCACACTTTCAATGAGTAGAAACAATATAGGCTGACAGCTAACACTGTGAAAATGAAGCATCCTTTGCCACCAAAAGCCAAGACTATCACTTCTGCAATATTTATAACCCCCGCAGATTAGGAAATAAGCACCCATGTGCATTTCAACACTTCTCAGACTACAAAAACATTTTATTCTTCACATTCGGCAATAACTTTGAAGCTGAAAATCTTAGGTATTTCTATCAGGCTTAGGACTATGTCACAGTTCTAATATTTTCTTTATTTTTTTTTCTTTTTTTCTTTTTAAAAATCAATTTAAAAAGCAACAAAACCAATTATCTAATAACTGTAAATAAATTAACATGTATCTCCACTGAGATTCTTTCCAAGAATATAATCTGTGACATCCTTGCGATCAGAAAATTTGTTCATTCATCCTGCTAAATGCTGTTCAACTGAATAGAAAAAAGCATTTGTAATGAGTAATATTTCAAAATTTTAGATGAATATTCAAAAATCTGTCTTTACAACATGGGTTATTACAAGAAATACATGGTGTGACACCTCCAGAAGCAATTTTTCGCCAGCAAGCAGAAAAGCCATTTGAGCTAAATTACAGCAGAATTAGAGCATTCCCTTCATCCCCATCTAACCATCAATGATTTACGAATACACAATTTCATCATTTTAATTAACTTCAAGTTAATTCATTAAAAATATCTTCATGAAATATATGATGCAAAGCTTGTCTTTTTAGGAAAAGTAGAGAGTTTTCTGATTTTTTTGTTCCCTATCTGAATGCTGTGCATTTATAATCTGAATAAACTGTAAGAAAAAGTAATAAATAAACAAACAAACAAATAAATAAATAAGAGTTCTCCTAAAGGTTTGGTGTTTTTTTTTAAACATGTCTATCTAGAGTATATTAAACATTTATTATATTCATTGTGACTTGCAAATAATTTATTCTTCTGTACAATTAAAAATAATAGAGTGCTTACCACGGTATATAGCTACTATGCCCCACCCTACAGCCTGGACAACCCAACGCAGTTCCAGTTATACATTCACATCTCCTTCAAATCCAGTTTATGGACAGAAGATGGTGCATTAAACAGTTGCTTCATATACCATCGTCTCTTCCTGTCATTACACACATATAGCACAAACCTTGAAAGTTGTAACAATGCACCATGAAACATTACATTATTTAGAAACCAGGTAATGCAGTTAAAGAAGCCTTTCATTCATTAAGGAAAATACTTTTTGGTGTTGACCTTTCTTTTCATTTTCTTGTAAAATCCCAGTTATGCTTTTTGAGAAAGATTAAGATGAGCATGCTGACTTCAGAAAAGAAATTCAATAAAAAGGAAAATATAAAATTAGAAGTGTATAGGTGTTAAACTTGGCTAGAACATTAAAAACAGAGAATTTTCTGTTTTTTTGTTTGTTTTCCTTTTTTTTTTTTTTTTTGGTGGGATTTTTTGTGGCTTGTCCTAAAACTGAAAACACCTGTCTGTACTGATAAAATATGAGGTTTTCTCTTCAACATTAGTTTTCTGTGAGTCATAGGCAAGTAGCCCTTTCTCTATAGTTACATGTGGTCTGTCTCTTTATCCTCCTGGTTATATGTCTGTACATGTACACCAGCAGATTGTCTTTCTTCTGAACCATTTATACAGGGCTGTTAAGCAAAACAAACAAAATAGTAAACCGTTCTGAATAATTACTGGATAATAAAACCTTATCTGATTAATAATGCCATTGTCATGTAAAACTAGAAATTTCAATTTTAGTATTAAACATTCAATTAACACAATGCTACATGAATAAGTAATTATGGGTAAACTTCATAAGTCCCTCAAATATAGCCAACTTTAAGAAGAGAGCTGTTTAAAATACAGTAATAATTACTGAAGACTGACCAAGCCCTCTGTGTGTAAATTCCCTTCTCTACTTGTGGCCTGACATTAGGCCAAAAATTAGCTTGATTAGTTGCAAATACCATGAACAGGAAACCATCCTGCTTAAACAGAGGACCTCTGCCTTTTGCCATTGTGGTCACTGTTTTTCCAGAGATTTTTTTCACGTAATTGCCACTCATTACAACTGAAAGTTAATACTGTATTATCAGCATCAGTAGACGGAGAACATGTATAAAAAACATTTGTATACTGTTCTATTTGCTTTTTTGAGGTAGAAGTTGCACTAAAAGTTTTTTAAAAGTTAAATTTTGTCACAAGATCCTCCCCAGATACTGCTACTGCTTAATCAAAAAGCTTAGGGACAAAAATAGTAGCTATACCTCAGACCTCATCAATGTGCCAAAATGCTGAGTAAACGTTTATGTCTTTGCTGGCATGTTGTCTGTGTGATTAGGATGATTCTGGAGTTAAAAGCTATTGATTTGCTAGAGGGTTGCCTCATGTTTTGTATTCTCAATCCTATTGGACTGATTAAACAAAAAGATGTTTTAGCAAAACACGGAACTTTTTTATACTGCTTACTGAGCTTCATTAGGATCCTTATGTTAGGAGGCCTTACCACTTACAAGAACATTATTACATTCATGCTAATTAAAAATTGACCAACCTTTCCTTCAGCGTCTGCTGTTGTTACCTTCTCAACCTTGTTTCTGTTTAACAATTTCTTCACCCATTCTTCTACTTGAACATTGAACTTCATGAAAGTCACATAGCAAAAATATGCTGTCAGGAGTGTTAAGCTTTCCCACCACATGATCAGGTTATCCAGAAAAAAGATGATTAGTAAGATCAAGTCAACGATGTAAAAGGACACATCCCGGAAGAGTGGCCACCAAGTAAGGTTTAAGATCTCTCTAGAAAATAAAGCACACATTCCAATAACAAACAGGATATTGAACACGGCAGATCCCACTATTGTACCAATGCCGACATTGCTGTGGGAGATAAACACTCCTATTAAAGAAGTGAAGAGTTCTGGGGCTGACCCACCAGCAGCCATGAAGGTTGCCCCTGCCACATCATCAGATATGCTTAGTTTTTCAGTGATGACTGTCAAGGAAGGAACAAAGAATTCATCGCAGACTATGGCTAAGGCTATGAACATGTAAATCATTCCAATTATATGGAGGATCACTGCTCCCTTCCTTCTCTCCTCAAGAGAGAAAAGGTCCTCGGGGTACTCTCCCTTGGCATGATCATCTGTTGCATTGTTGTGCTCAGCTTCATATTTCATGGAATCATGTAGGTCTGGAGCATCATTTTCATTCTCTTCTGTGATATCCAACAGAGTTCTTTGGTGCCCACGCACCTGCTTTTGGCTATCTAGGCTGCTGGTCAATGCCATGCTACGTGGTTCCATCTTGAAAAAGGCACTAATTGAAAGAGAAAAAGTACTAATGACCACTACACTGACAAGAAGCCCTATAATTCGTATCAGTCTCAGTTTTTTCCTAACATTCTGGTGCCGTCTGCAGTCAAACAGTGGTTCTGCCAAACACCACTCCTCCAATAAACACGCAATAGTTTTTTTCTGAAGAGCCATTTTGTGTTCCGTGTGAGATGCCAAGACAGTCAGATGGATCGTTCCTTCTTACTTTTCTCCAGCTTTGAAGTTAGAGGTGCTTTAAGAGGTTTCCCAGAATCGAGTACCTTTACTCTTCATAGAAGTATTTTCTTCACTCATCTTAAAAGGACAAACAGGTATTATTAATATCAGTGAAACAGCATGTGATTAGAAGCTTCTAAAAAGCATTTTACAGACCAGGTTAAATTTAGAATTCATAGCAGAATGTTACCAACTGTAACATAATACCTTGTCACATCCCATCAGATACAGTACCAAAATGTTTGTTTCAGCAGTAACCCTGCAGATAATAGTCTATCAATACGTAGATCACTTTATGCCTCTCATACTCCTCTGAGCCACTGCTCTGCTAAATTCCTAACAAAAAAATCCTAGTGGAAGGTAAAAACTGTCCCCAAATGTGGTGTAAAAATGAAGAAAATACTATTTTAATGGAAACACCAAGGTTTATTACCTTCTGTAATTACTTTCCACCATGATCATGTAACTTCCAAATCCCAAATGCAGGGGCAATAATGTATGAACAAGCAATCAAAGTGCTAACAAGCATCTCATCAGACCTTTAGGCAGCTGAGGAGGTATTCATGCATGCATAGAGCAACAGTCATTGATATGTAGGTAAAATACTACACTGTTGGAACAGGATAGCAAAAATCTAACACATCCACAGCTTCTTTAATTTCCCTGCAAAATAAAACTCAAGTTTACACAGAGAACTCAGCTTGCTTCTGATCAGACCTAGGACACTAGCTTGGATTAGCTAAGACAAAATTTTCTTTCACCTCTGGTTTTGTTTTGGTTTTCGCCACACATTCAGCTATAAATGTAGGACGTTACTAAGAATACCTATGCGGTAAGTATGTTTTTAAAGTGCTCCTCTTACAGATCCTTAGGAAAATGGTTTACATTTACACAAGAGTTAATCCTGAAACAAATGAAGTGGTGAGAAATTAAACTATGTCAGAAGTACTACTCATGTATGCTAGAGATGAGTATATTAGAGCAACATCACTTTTAAAACAGGAAGAAGCACCAAATAATAACAGGTGCTTTGGATATTGAATTTTAAGAATATATGTAATGTAATGTGCACAGTAGCGGTAGAGCCGGTCCGAGATCTCTGCTGCTTAACGTTTTTGTGGCAGTCATTTACATATGAATTATACATAGTAAGTTTCATTTTACACAACACAAAACATAAGACACTTTTAAAATAAAACTGATTACTACTACTTCCTATTACACTCAAAAAATATTTTGTCACACCACTTATCCAAGTCATTTTTAGTAATAGCTGAGTATTGAACAGTCTATTCATCAGTAAAAGAGTTATTTTGTATTCTCAAATAGAGAATTACAGCTATTATACATATTTACATAAAAGTTATTAAGTCAGGTGCAGTTTCTTCTGATTTTTGAACAGCTTCCATACTAAGATGTCATAGAGACATACTCCATCCGCAAGATACAGCGCCACAGCTGAGATATTTTATTTTCCACCTTAGAGTCACTGCTCGCCGGACTGCCACAAAAACGTTAAGCAGCAGAGATCTCGGACCGGCTCTACCGCTACTATGCGCAATTTACGGCGGATGGGGCCGGCTACCCGACACCCTTATAAATCACGCGAAAGGGAAACGGTAAAAGCGCCCAAGCTGGCCCCTGCCCCGAAACCCGCCCAGCAGCGCCCATCCGCACAGCTCCCGCCACCGCCGCCCTGCCCGCCCGCCGGGGACCCCATCGCCCACCGGAGCGCAGCGCCCGGCGCAACGCAGCTACATCTTCCCCGTCCTCTCATGGAGCTGCCGCAGAGCCTCGCCTAACTAACTCAGCCCAAGTTCTCACCGCTCTGCTTCCCACCCCTCCGCACCACACAAACTTTCTTCCTCTCGGAAAGGGGATCGGGTCCAGTCCCAGCGAGTCCTCCAGCCCCGACCGCGGAAAGCCGCGGAGATACTGACCAGCGGGCTCGGGGCACAGGGCACCCCTCAGCAGCCAGGTACCACCCATGGGGGCGTGCACTTGGGGAGGGGAGACCCCGCACCGCCGCAGCCTGATCGCCGCAGCCCAACCCCCGCCCGCCTGCCCAAAGCGGCGACGCTCACCGGGAGCTCCGCTGCGCGCCGGCCCGCGGGCGCTCGGCAGGGGAACCGGCATGGGCAGCCACCGCCACGGCCGCGAGCCGCGCCGTCTACGGCGGGCGGTGTCGGCGGTGTCCGCGGCCTCCGCACCGCCCCGCACCGCCCCGTGCAGGCGGGGCAGCCGCGGCAGCCGCCCGCCCCCGCCCAGGGCCGCCGGGGCTGTCACTGCGCACGGCAGCACCCCCCACCCTTCCGCGCCCGCACAGATAGTTCTGTTAGTGGTGTAACAGGGGTGGCGGAGTGTGTTTGTTTTCTTCTTTTCCCCTTTGTTTTGGGTGAGCAGATTGAGGTAAAATTCAGCGCTTCTAGCAAAGCTAATCCTCCAGGACTGCAGTAAATTTAAAAGGGAGAGGTCTTCTAATTAAAATATCTTTTATTCCAAATGTTTTCTGAAGAGGAATGAGGAAATGAAGGAAAAGGACATTGCATTTTGGTTTTGATTTTAAGGAGGGCAGCATTTCCGCTATAAAACAGCTATAAAAGTATTAACCATTGTTCATTTAGTCATTAACAGAAATTTCTTTGAGCCTCATTTCAAAGTTGTGACAGAGAACAATAAAGTTGCACTGAACACTCTAGAAAATGGCAAGTTTGTATCCAGAACTGCCACTTTCTATTTTAGTCTCTGTCTTCCAACGTAGATACTTCCCCAATAAATTGTGCTTTGTTGGGTAGTTGCTTCATTATTCAAATACAATGAAACTGATGTACTATATCTGTATCATAGCTAATTCCTGTGCTACATGCTGTAGATCCACCAGAGCGTACAGGGGCTACTCCTATGAAATACCACTTGCACTTCTGCTGTATGCAATTGTTAGAGAAACACACATGGTGACCCAGGGAAGCACTGAAATCATATAGTGTAGGCAGGCTAACATCACAGGAAGACGCTTGTTGCATTGGGGCAGCTGGGAAAGATCTCCATGTGGAAATCCTTGAGAAATGGAGAAAGCTCCCAAGTGAGAGCAGGGAGATTCAAGTAGGTTGGATGGGACACCAGTTGAGCTCTGGGAAGTGTTTGGTCAGCAGCTTACTAGCACTGCTTTCAGTGGTATCCTTTTCACATTCTGAAAAATTTACTGTAAATGGTGAACTCTCAGTCTTTTAGGGCTAAGGAATAACATTGATTTTTGCTTCTACCTTCTTCCTTTGGAACTCCCATTTCATCAAGTGGCAAATGCAAAATAACTTACTCAATGCTTCATGAAGAATACAGAAATGTGAGAGTTTTTATGAAGCAATAAAGCATGGACGCTGTAAGTATCTTCAAAGTTACTATTAGTACACAACATGAAAAATAAGGATTGCCTGGGTAGGCGTAGGGTGTGTAGTCTATTTGCGTCTCCACACAGGCAGTTTGCAGAACCTGGACTGTTTGGCTTGCCTTGGCGTTGACTGGAAACCTATAAACTCTTCTAAAGAGTCATGAGATAGCAAAACTGGATACACCAAAACACAATAGGCATCCTAGAGACCATGAGGACATGCAACAGAAACAAAAGGTTCAGACCATATTTCCCAAATTTCAGCAATTTTCAATAAGAGCCGTGGCTGACATGCACATACAAAGTGTCCTTCAAAGCCAGGTTTGCACAGGTGGTTTACATTTATTTGGCATTACATATTAGGAGGTACTCATTAGTGCCTGACAGCTGATATCGGGTACCTGTTGATTATTCAGACTTGCATTGTTCACGCTCAGAATGATGCAAAGAGACATGGAAATTCTTTTAACCATCCTTCTAGAGCCACCACATATATAAGAATTAGTTGAAATACAGATTTACTGTCTGTAACCACATATTGAAGACACAGGTGAAGTGGCTACATCTCCAATATCCAACCTGTGCCTGCTATGCAGTGATGACAGGGATTAAAGGTCAATATGCTTATATGATTTCTTATGCCTGCTGTATCGTTGGCTTGCAGTTTGTAAGGAGTAGCAACTTGTAAAAGATACCTTAAAGATGTTCTCATGGCTTCACAGATGGGCAGAAGCTGGCTGGGATGTGTTTGTAGTACCCCAACTTATATCAATTTCTGAAATAAAAGTGGAAGCTGGTGAGTTTTGTGAATGACCACAGGGAGAATATGTAGAAAATTCCCTATAATTATGTTATAACATCTGCTGTAATTATATTATCCACGAACAAAAAGTCCATGTATCTGAATTGCAATATCCATCTGCTTCTCTGTACTTGTAACAATTTATCTCACAACAGTAGCTATGTATTGCAGGCCAAGGAAAATAAAATCTGTAACAAGAATGATGTGGCTAACAAATGACTCTACCAATAATGTAACCGTTTAGAATTAGCTAACCTGTTCTCATGTAGATGTTGTGTCATAATGATTACAGAAGCAAAAAAGCACTGTTAAATTAAGATGAGGAGGATAACAATAAAAGAAATTCCATATTTCTCTTACAAAATTAAACATCAGACCATATCCTGGTTAAATACAGGATAATCAGATTATTTGAATGAAACAGTCTTTGGCTTATATCTCATTCGGTGTTTCTGTTCATAAGTGAGGAGATAAGACATCTGTTATGTACTTGGATTCTGCATCTACACATTTGTATATACAACTAGGCTTTCACTTTTGCATATTCTGAATATGTAGTTTTTAATAGCTTACGTATAGTTTCCTGCACCAGGTCTGATATGTGCCCTCTGAAATCATAAGCCACTCTTCTTCACCGTGTCCTATTTCCAGGAAGGTATATGAAGTAGAACTTTTTTTTTTTTTTTTTTTTAACAGTATTTCTGCTTTGCTCTTCTCTTGCTATCGCAAACCTTCGACCTGGGAAAAGCAAGCACAGAAGTGTCTTTTGTGCAGGACAGGCAAGGAGGAGGAAGCCAATGAAAAATCCTGAATGACAACATCTCTAAGTATCACAGCAGTACCTTTTAAAGCTGGAAGATAAAGCTGACGAGGAAGTTACCATGACTACAGAGGCGGCATATTTGAATGAAAATTGATGTTAGGCTTTTAAATGCTAATTGCAGCTGGGAACAGGTGACATTCGAAATATCAAAATTATTTCAACACTTTGCAATGTCTAACAAGTGAAAGAAGGTGAAAAAGATGACAACATAGAGTTAAATGGAAACACTTGTATAGTCTATATCATTGAAGTATGTTACATCATTTTCTTGTTTCTAGTAATAAGCAAATTTATTACATATAAATCACAGTGCCTGAGGTGCAGAAACTGTTTATATTAAACAGGTTTCTTTAAATTAAATACAATAACAAGTTTCCAGCAGCTCACATTGAAGAGACTATTAACACTTAATATTCAGAAACTACTTTAAATTCTCAGTGACAAGTAAATCCTTCACGTGCTTGAAGTTAGGAATGTTTCTTATCTCCCTTCCATATAATTGGGAAATAAAAGGCAAACATATACACTATGGTAGAGAGTCCTCATCAGAATCAAAACTGTGAGCTAAAATGTCATGTAGACCAGTATCACTGTTTGACTACTGCAATTCACTATCACACCAACATCTAATCACACTTAGGGCTTTAGCTGTACAAGATGCAAAAGATCTGTTTTACCTTCATTGGCTTACTATTAAGCTTCAAAGACAATATGATATTTCTGTTTCACTTGCAGTGCAGTGGGTTAAATTCTGCTTGCTAACACATGCTTTTGAAGCAGTATTAATACCACTACTACATGTCATGATCAGGTGTAATCCAAATTTATGTTTTGTAACAATTGATTGATCTGAAAAGCTTTGAGAGTTTTTGGGGTTGGTTGTGGGTTTTGTTTCATTTGTTTGTGTTTGGTTGGTTTGGGGTGGGATTTTTGTTGTTTTGTTTATACATATATATGTATGTATATAAGATGAGAAATCTGGGGGATTTTCCTGTGTTTTGCATAGTTACAATGAACACTGTAAACACCTTTATTAAGGAGACTAAAGCTAACTGCTTTGTTTTATTCCAGTTCCTGCTAGTGAATACAGTGAAAAGAAAATATAAATTGAGTTTACATTTTAAAGACAAAAGCTTTTGCGGCTATGTTTGCAGAACACTAAATAATGTGTTTTTCTAATATAGTATTAAAAATACAAATTAGGTACATGACAATTGCAAATGTTTTCATCATAGCATACCAGTCTCTTTAAGGGACAGTCCCCTTCAATGAAAGCACAAATCTTCCTCTTCTGTGTCTGTGTTTGAGAGGTCCATATCAGAGTAGAACCACCACAGCCTAACATCTAGTGATATAACAGAAAAAAAAAATACTATATGGGATATCATTATTGAAATCCACTTTACAGTTTGTGTATATGACATGCAGATGATTATTTTTACTTACATTGTATTTGCACTTTCCAAAAACAGCAGGATGAAGCAATATGACTTTCTCTTTCAGATGACCTTCAGACGTGATAATTTGCTCCTCTGAAGCTTCTTGTGTCTAAATGCTGCAATGTAACCCCAGTGAACTGCCCTGAAGTCAACGGGAGTGCTTATTTTGCTATCGTCTGTGGCCTACCAGCCTCATTTATATGGACACCTGCAAGCTGGCAAGTCAGCAGTCTTAGGAACGATTGTCAGTTTGGTGGATGAGCTCCAACATCCTTGCTAATTTCCCAGCAGTTTCTTGTATCATGTAGTTTGGAGCCTCAGCTTAATACCCTCTGTTCCCTCTAACTTGCGACAGTTAGGAGTGCCTCAGGGATAGAGGTCAAACTGAACGTTAGCTATAACTTGGATTTCTTACACAAGAAATTTCTGACTAGGCTATTGTCCAAGCAGAGCTGGAGGGAAATGTCTCCCACTGACCATACTCCTCTCACAAATTAAATTATCCTCATTGCTATACCATCAAACAGTAATTATCCTTTTCTTCCTTTTCTCTGTCCTTATGTTCAGCCTTCTCATATTTCTTGCACCTGATGATTTACAAGCTATTTGTTTTCATCTCTGCAGTAATCTAATTTTCAAGTGATCTCCTCCCCTCTTGTGGAATGTTTCAGGGAAATAAATACGAGGTAAAAATTGTCTTCAGATACTGAGACATGAAATGGTGAGTATTTATAAAATAATAGCTACAATCTGCTGATTAACTATGCACAGAGCTGGTGTGCAGGGAAGGCAGAAAGAAAAAATGACATAAACATTTTAGGACTGGAGTCAATGCTAACCCCTTGACTTTTCCAATGAAAGGAAAGGAAAGTCATGAAATAATTTCCCTTTTAAATTGCTAAGTCTTTGTGTGCATAGTACCAATTAGCATTGCTCAGTTAAAGAGTCCTGCACATGGACACTGAAAGTGCTTATATGGTGAACTGAAACACCCCAAGGTCAATAGACCGGAAATCTCATTTGTCAGAAGAGTTTCAAAATTTTCAGTGGTTCCAATAGAAACAAAAAACTTTCAAAGTGTAGCTGACATATTGGGCTTTGTATTTGGTAGTGGTGACAGCACTGAGTCATGCTATATTGAATTTTAGAGTAAGATCAAAAGAGTGGTTTAAAGCAGCACCACAAAATTAGTCCCACCAACTGAAAAAGCAGAGACCTTTCAAACTAAAAGGAGAATCTGGAATCAGAACATAAAAGGAAAGTTAGAACCAAAATTAATGGATCTCTTGAGAAGCTTTCAGAAGACAAGATACCCAGGTTTTTCAGATGGAAGACTCTCTATCACAAACTAAATAATTCAGGTATGTGTAATCTTCCTGCATTCATTAAGAGCTTCTTACAGAAATTCATCCCCAAAACCTAGCCAAGTTTCCCAAGTTTACAAACTTGTGTTCTATAGAATAATTCTGATCACAGATGAAATTCAAGAGTTGTCTTGTTGTACTGCAGTAGCTTTTTTTAAGAATCAGACAAATAAAACAGACCAACACAGCAGTTCAAGAGAACCAATGAAGAACTATTTCTACAGTTGAAATTTTAGAGAAAATATAATCATGGGATCTGAAATTAACCATATGAGGTTGGTTTTTGTTGTTTTTGTTTAATCCATCCTGATTATGATGCAGTTTAATGCACAGGCTAAGAGGAATAAACAAATGAGATGTAAACAACACCATGCAATGTTACAGGCTCAGGGAAGAGTGGCTGGAAAGCTGCCTGGCAGAAAAGGATCTGGGGGTGTTGGCTGACAGCGGCTGAACATGAGCCAGCAGTGTGCCCAGGTGGCCAAAAAGGCCAAGAGCATCCTGGCTTGTACCATAAAGAAAGTGGCCAGCAGGACGAGAGAAGTGATTTTCACCCTATACGCAGCACTGTTGAGGCCCCACCTCAAATCCTGTGTTCAGTTTTGGGCCCTTCACAACAGGAAAGACACAGAGGTGCTGGAGAGAGTTCAGAGAAGGGCAATGAAGTTGGTGAGGGATTTGGAGCACAAGCCTGATGAGGAGTGGCTGAGGGAACTGCGGCTATTCAGCCTGGAGAAAAGGAGGTTGAGGGGAGACCTTATTGCTGTCTACAACTACCTGAGAGGAGGTTGTAGCATGGAGGGTGTTGGTCTCTTCTCCCAAGTAACAAGCAACAGGATGAGAGCAAATGGCCTCAAGTCGTGGTTGAGATTGGATATCAGGAAAAATTTCTTCACACAGATGGTTTTGAAGCACTGGAACAGGCTGCTCAGGGAAGCCGTTGAATCACCATCCCTGAGGCTGTTTAAAAGATGTGTAGATGAGGTTCTTAGGGACACGGTTTAGTGCCAGATTTAGGTTAATGGTTGGACTCCATGGTCTTGAGGGTCTCTTCCAACCAAAATGATTTTATGATTCTTTGGAAGGTGGCTCAAATATTCAAAAAGCTCAAATACAGTGCCCATTAGACATTCTAAAGGTCACTGTAACATGCTCATTCCATTAAGAACAATTTAAGAAGACAGATGCAATTACTTGATCTGGGTTTTTTCCAGATATGTCATTCTTGATGCTGAGAATCTCTGTTCTATGTCAGATCTGAAAGATGGTGACTTTTGCAACTGTCTCCAGTTGGACCACCAGCATCAGTTCTTGCACAATCTGAAAGCCTTCCTTCAAGATACCAAATGGCCAGTGCCACCTTGAATGTAATCTCTAGTGATAAGCATTTGATGCCAAAAGGGCTGGGCAGGTGCTGCTCAAACTTGTTTTTCCATTGCTTTCAGGTAGATTTGGACTCTCTCATTGATTATTACTGACTTGTGACAGCTTGTTTTATCTCTTTATCTGCGTTTAAGAGGCACAAAATTACATATAAATACAAATACTATTTAAAAGTACTATTTAAAAATAATTAGTATGTGACAAATTATATTCAATTTAGGTCTATTTTAATGCCAAGAATGAGTGAAGATCTTAACTGATTTCTGTAATAACTGGAAAAGAATAGCCCTTTTATGATTTCTTTACCTCAAATAGTAAATGGTATGCACCATGCCCCAGTTCAGAGAAGATGTAACATGTGCATACACAGTTAAAACTAAACCAAGCACTTTAAGTATGGCATAAAATGCAGGTTTGTCCCCTTTTAAATATGGCACTCAAAATCTGTATTTTTCAGCACTAGCAAGAGAAAGAAAATGCAGGATATTCTTGCAGCTTATAAAGTCTTCACCACATACATCCACAATCATTTCTGCAGGTAGAAGCCCAGTTTGTAAGAAGTAGGTATGACGTCAATCATCAACAGGTATGACATTTACTATGCAATGTTTCTTCAGGTGAGTGAGCAGTTTTAAGATTGATAATGGAGTATAACAACCTTAGGCCCATCATTTTAGTTAAAATTGTGAAAACTCTGAGAAGACGAAAGTGGGTCTAATCAATGCTGTCGCTGGAGCTGAGATTCAAGCCAGGACTACAGCACAGTTGGAGAAAGAATGCCTTTACAGACTTTTTGACAGTGGTGGTATTGCAGCTGATACTATAAGGGCAAGCTCTCAACAAAGTAAGAGAAAGGTGACATTCTTCGCAAAACCAAGACAACTTTTCACACACAAGCTCTGGTTCAGGTTGGAAACAGAAGCTTTTTTTAATATCTGCTGTATAAAGAGTTTGACGTGCCTTCAGGATGGAGCCAGCTCTGCTAAAGGGGCTTTGTGTGGGCTTGCTTGCAAAACACAAAAGCGAAATCTACTTTGGCAAAAATTTTCAGTCTGTGGGTGATTTCTACCACCTCCAAGGGGGCCCGGGCGGTATGTTTTGTTTTATTTAACCTGTGGTTTTGTTAGTCCAAGATTTCAAATTGGATTAATCAGCCATGGGATTTACCTGAATTGCCAAGGTTTTTTTGTGGTGTCTGAAATCCTGTCAACCTAGTTGTAACTCAGTTTTATCCTAGCTTGATGTTTTATTTTGAGGGAGCGAGAAGGAGAGGTTGGCTGTCTGTGATGGCACTTTCAAAACAGAGGACTTTGCTGGCAATAGAATCTAGAAGTGTAATTATTTGTTGGATTTGTTTTCACATCAAACACATCCTATCAGTGATTTTGTTAAACTGCTGATTAATACATTTTAAAAACCAAAATTAAATATGCAGACATGTTACGTTTTTCATGTAGGCATGCTGCACTCATCTTTGAAGATCATTTTCTGAAACTTTATTTGGAACAGAAATTAAGGCTTTTTCTTAATAAATCAAAACACTTTGGTGCTAAACACTCTGTTCTCCAGCAAACTTGTATTTCCCATGAATAGGCAGAGCACGTGTGCCATGAGTCTCAGAGGGGAGTAAAATCCACAAATATGCTGGTGGGACTGCAAGGAGAAGGATAATGACCAGGGTGCTGCCCTGTTCACAGTAGGGCCTTGTGTTCTATGCCACGTATGAAGAACGAAATGGAGATCGAAGGAGGAAATTCATCCTAGAAACTGTAGCTGAGCTGCTGGGCTGTGTTGCAGTGCTGTTCCTGCGTGGCTGGTCTTGGGGCATCCTTGTCAGACAGAGCTTCTGGAGCAGTTATGAGGATCTCTGGGAGGTGCAGCAGCCCACAGGCACTCGCCCTGCAGAGTGGGGATGCGAGGCAGAGAGAAGCTCTGCTCCCCAGTTTCTCCTCACAGGCGTGGAGGGGCTGCCAGGCCCAGGGGTGCTGCACAGCATGTTGCAGGCCACCATGTGCAGAGGGACCCAGCTCACACCACCCCTCCCACTGCCGTGAAGTCCTGCAAGGGGCTCCGTGTTTTCACACACCAGGAATCACAAATTGTTGTAGGTCCCAAAGCTCTGGAAGGCTGTGTGCTTTTCTACCAACCACTACAGCAGACCTCCGTGAGATTTCCCGATTTTCTCAAAGCTTCAGCTCCCAATACCATACCTGTTTTTTTCCAAAGCATATTATTCCTTCGACATTTTATAACATGCACTGTCAAATAGTTAATCAACTAATTAAACTTTATAGCCCTTTTCACTTGATCTCCAAGTATCTCATTCAGTTTCTGGGACTTTCAGAAGGTGGTTATTTTATTTTTTTTTCCTGTAATGGCTGAAACCCTGGACTATGTTGATGTGAGTGTCGCTGAATTTGGGCTCTCTCATGTGCTATAGCATGTTTCTTCATGTCTCTTCTCACTCTTCCTTCTGCAAGCAGAGTTATCTCTCCTTATATTCAGTGTAAACTTTTTTGCTGTTGGCTTGGCCTGTACCTCTGACACACAGGAGAAATTTTAAATTTTTTTGTTGAAAACAGAGGAGTTGGATCAGACCTGTAACTTCAGTAGTAGTTATGCAACAACAGCTGTGTGTTAGTTCTTGCTGTTACAGAACAGAATTTTCTTTCTGTGGGTATGAAAATTTTAAAAAAGACTGTATTTGCTAACTTAGAAAAGCAGGAAGTTTATTTTTTCCTCCTAACCAACAAATCAAGAAGTGGACATTTAGGAAACTATTTCAGAGATAATGTTCAACACAGAATGCATCTTTGGCTTCTGATTATAAAGGTGATTACTGCTTTGGTGCTTTAAAAAAGTATTCCCCCTACCTGCAAATGGTAGTCCAATGCTCATGTGCTCTTCTGGCTTCATGATTAAGGGAACCAACTTATGCCTAAATGAGAATCACATGTAACAGGAAGAAGGCGAGTCTGTGTTTTCTTACCATACTCAAAGTCATATGCATTTAAAGTGAAAAACCAGAAAGAATATTTGTCAAGAATTCCACGAGGGCTTTGGCACAAATCGGATGATATGGAAGTTTAGCAACAAAATAATCTTAACAAGTTACAGCTCCATTTTCACCCATTAAGATAAATCAAGAACCAATCATTCTGTTGAGCAATTTAGGAGTCAAAGTAATGTATTATTACATTAAATTACAGCCAGGCAGAAATTGAAATATGTTAGCTATGTAACTTGCAAATCTTGTTTTACAAAATGAGACTAGCTGGATGGCAAGACATCAGAATGTTTGTTATTTAGTAACTGTACTTCCTATTTTCACACTAACCATAGTAGCTGTATGATTCAATCTAGTGGAGTAAGTGAATATTCCTGAGTAGTGGAAATGAAGTAGTAGTGAGTGAAGTAACTTTGCAGGTTCTTATGACCTTTCAAAACTCCAGTGAAAAATAAATGTCTACATTATTTACCATGCCAGAATTTCTATAACAAGTGACATAAACAATCTTCAAGGAAAACCTTACATGCACTTTAACTGGAAAGGTGTAACTAACATAAGAACACATTGACCAAATAATTTTGCCCACTCCAGCTAGATCTCTACAAGTTGATGGTGCCTGATGGGATTCATCTGAGGGTGCTTAAACAGCTGGCTGACATCATAGTGAGACCTCTCTCTGTTATTTTTCAATGCTCCTGGGAATCTGGAGAGGTCCTGGAAGACTGGAAGCTGGCAAATGTTGTCCCAACCTACAAGAAAGGCAACAGGGATGACTCTGGCAAATACAGGCCTGTCAGCCTGACTTCTATTCCTGGAAAAATCATGGGGAAGATTGTTCTGGGAGTTATTGAAAAGCATCTGAATGACAACACAGTCTTTGGCCCCAGCCAGCACAGGTTCATGAGGGGAAATTCTTGCCTGACCAACTTAATTATGTTCTACAACAAGGTTACCCAGCTAGTTGACTAAGAGAAGCCTGTCAACGTGGTATTTTTGGATTTCAGTAAAGCCTTTGATACTGTCTCTCACAGTATCCTCCTGGACAAGATGTCCAGCACACAGCTGGGTAAACACACAGTGCAATGGGTGAGCAATTGGCTGACAGGCCGGGCTCAAAGGATTCTAATAAATGGGGTTATGTCGGGCTGGTGACTGGTCACCAGTGGGGTTCTGCAGGGATCCATCTTAGGGGTAGTGCTCTTCAGTGTCTTCATAAGTGACTTAGATTAGGACTTGAGGGCTTGCTTAGTAAGTTTGCTAATGACACAAAATTAGGAGGAGCTGCTGACACTCTTGAGGGCACAGAGGCCCTGCAGAGGGATCTCAACAAACTGGGCAATCACCAACCACATGAAGTTCAACAAGGGCAAGTACCCTGGCTGTACATGCAGACTGGGGGATGAGATGCTGGAAAGCAGCTCGGCAGAGAGAGATCTGGGGGTTCTGGTCAACAGCAAGTTGAACATGAGCCAACAGTGTGCCCTGGCAGCCAGGAGGGCAACCGTGTCCTGGGTGCATCCAGCACAGCATTGCCAGCCAGGTAGGGAGGTGACTGTCCCACTCTGCTCTGCACTGGTGCGGCCTCGCCTGGAGCACTGTGTGTGGGTCTGGGTGCCACAGGGTAAAAAAGATAAAAAGCTGCTGGAGAGTGTCCAGAAGAGTGCAATGAAGTTGGTGAAGGGTTTCGAGAGGAAGCTGTATGAGGAGTGGCTAAAGTCACTTGATGCGCTCAGCCCGGAAAAGAGGAGACAAAAAGGAGACCTCATAGCAGTCACAGCTTCCTCACAAGGGGAGGAGGAAGGGTAGATGCTGAACTCTTCTCTTTAGAGACCTATGGCAGAACCCAGGGGAATGTCAGGAAGATGTGCCAGGGTAGTTTTAGGTTGGACATGAGGAAAATGTTCTTCAACCAGAGGGTGGTGAAGCACTGGAACAGGCTCCCCAGGGAGCTGTCACGGCCCCAAGCCTGACAGTGTCCGAGAAGAGACTGGACAACATCCTCAGACACATGGTGTGAACTGTGGAGTTGTCATATGCAGGAACAGGAGTTGGACCTGATGATCCTTGTGGGTCTGTTCCAACTCAGGACATTCTATGATCCTGTGATTCCATGATCTTAACATTGCTTTCTGGTAAGGGGAGAATGCAAGGTAACTTCTCAGAGACATGGGAAATCATTATAATGTGCTGATGACTACAATAATGCTTCTTTGTATCTTCATGTATTCAGACAGTTGTATACTCTAAGATTATAAATTATGACCTTGCTGATAAAAGAAAAAAAAATAGATTTTATGGATTGATACTGATATCCTCACACATTCTCATTTAGTGAGATACTTGATTCTTTCAATGGATGCATTGTGTCTTCAAGTAAAAACCATATGGGAGCTCATCCCATATGCTTAAGAAAATGTAATTACACATATCGTTAAAAGTACCTTCTGTTGCTTCCATTGAAAATTTTTTAAGAACTCGATCAATGCTTTAATAAGCATTTTTGTCTTTTCAGAGGGTGTTCATTTTCTCAGATACCCAAACAGAACCAAAGATAAACCTTAACTGCTGGAGAAGTTAAGGATCTAACCTTGGTTGTTGAATGACTCTCAGAGCACTGTTAGGAAATAACATCACCCAAAAGATAACCTCCTGCATGAATGCAGTGAAATGGCCAAGAATCATCCCGAAGTTGAGAAGTCCTGAAACCTACTTGCAGCATAACCTGGTATCATCAATAGCATGGGCAGTACTTGCAACCAAGAACGGAATGCCAGGTTTTCTTCTTGGTCATTGTAGTTCTACACTACAGTAGAGTTATCCTTGGTTTATACTGAGCTGGTGAGATTGACCTTGTTAATTACTTTAGCCACATCATGACCTCACCCAGAGCAGGCTGAATTCCAGGAAAGCAGCCAAGCAGCCTCTCTGTGCAAAAATAGCACTTTGAGAACTCTCTCTGTAGAGCTTTTCACTGCATGCTACCAGTGATACTTATATCATCTTCATCATTGGCAGTTATATTGTTTTGACATTTCATAGAATCTGCATAATGAGAACACATTGACCAAATAATTTTGCTCATTTACTTCCACTTTGGGGCTCACATCATAAACTTATACTTTAACATTAAAATCCTATGTCTAGATTGAAAATACTACAGAAGAATGGCTTTACAGAAAATACTATGAAAAAAACAATGCAGAAGAGTACTATTAGTTTAATTTGGGTTTTAGCAATCCATATGCTTGGCTTCAGCACAAATAACAGGAGGCATATCATTTGGATCATGTAGACATGCTTGTTTCTGTGATATATATATAATGTAGACATTGAACTACGATGAACTGAAAACATCTTAGTTTTGTACAATTAGCACTCACATATGTTTAAAGAAGAGAAAACATTTTAAAAGAAATCTTGGTAATAAAACAGGTAAAATTTTAAACACTTTATTAAATGTACAGCTTGACAGTTTCCAGCTATTTAATTTTGTTTCATGTTTTGCTGCCTTAGTAAATTAAAAATACATGGAGATGAATGAGAAGAAAAACAGCCATTCTGATACCCATATTTGGGTGCTCCATATGCAGAGTAACAGTTTGGATCTGGCTCCGGAAAATAACATACTCAAAGTCTGGTTTTAAAACTGTCAGAGGGATGAAAGAAGTCAACAAATGCCATATGTATGTTGACGTATAGGACCCATTGCCACTGCAAGACATCATTTCCACCTAGCAGTTTTTGCAAGAGAATAGTGGGAGTGTTCATCTGCAGATGTTATTCTCCTGATCAGATGAGCCCTAATCCCATTTTAATCTCAGTGGGCTATATTAAACAAAAGCAGAAGGTCTGGATTTTAGAACAGATTAGCCTTGACCTCACAGAGATCAGACTTACTAAGTAATCAGGTGTACATAAATTGCCACCAACCAGAGATTGTAACGGTGCATTGTGGTTAGCAATACAGGAAGAAAGTAAAATTTTCTTGTACTAAAAAGCAAGAGAGAAAGGTACAGCAACCACTACACTGCTGAACTGTACTGAAGTTCATACAGTTTACCTATAGCGCCCCTATATTTGTCAAATATTTTACTACTCCTTAAGGAAGAAAATCTACTTTCTGTAAGTATTAAGACAGGATGAGGAAAAAAACTTTAGGTGAGAGCTACAGAGGTCTAAATGCCTAGAATTTATGAAAAATTTACAATATAATCAGTAAAAGACACAAAATGTGTAATGGACAATACTTTTTTAAAACTTACTAGACTAACCATGGCATTCAGCAGAAACACTCCCAAGCAGCCACTCATCATCCTCTTATCATTTATATCTTTCTTGCTGCAAAACCTGCCACATATGACTGGGAATAATCTCCAGGGTTACATAGCCCAATACCCTGCTATACCACCTAATATGCATGTGGCAGTATATTAAAGACTTCAGAAAAAGCCTATTCACAGGAAATCTACCAGATTTTACTCAACTGTAAAACAGGAAACTTCAGGTACTCTGTTAAACAAAGGTACTATGTTTTAATTTCATTTACAATTTGTACAACTGGTCTTCATTTTGTCCCGTTTGCATTCAAGTTTTCAACTATTTTCTTGTTCAAAATTTACTCTAAAAACTTCTGTTTGTGAAAATTTGTGTGTGTGCCTAGCACAACTTTGAGTTGTGTTAGGCAGTGGTCATATTGCAGCAAATCCAGTTTCAAAGGACTCATTCAAAACATTATCCATGCAAAGCAAAGCACAAAATTGGTCTTAAATCTCTCCAGCAGAGTTTTGGTTTGTGTTTGGTTGTTTTTTTGGGGGAGCACAGCAGATTTTATTCTAAATCAAGTATTATCTGTCTTCCTACGGACAGTATGAATACATGAATACAGTACCATATATGATGGCTAATTCAAAAGAAATGGGAATCATGCATTCCTTCTGGTCCAACTCAGGTTTCCTCTGCCAGATGATCTGCTACTGTGTAGATGTGACCTTGATCATCATATAACCACAGCCTAGTGGCTGGAGATACTGTTTTCTGGTTGCATGATACCAACCTCAAAAAGCTGATTTTTGTAAATAAATAATAAATACCTTCAAAAAGATATTTATTAAATAATCTGTATTTATCTGTTTGGAATATGATTTCCCTTTCCATATCCTTATTCACATATTCTGTTTCCATATTCAACATAAGGATCTTTATTAAAAAATCAAGGTGAAATACTAATTTTATTTGAAGCATACATAGATTCACTTTAATGTTTACTTCAGCCTTGCAGAGAGCTGTCCCATCTCTTTTTGTTGTTATTTTCCTTCTGCATGTAGCACTGATAACCTCAAACTTTAATTTCCTTTAAAAGTTCAAACTTACATGGAATTTTGTCAATCTTAATTTTATTCCTAACTGCACAGGCATAACTTCCTTGACTGGCAGATTCCTTCTCCTTCTCCTTCTCCTTCTCCTTCTCCTTCTCCTTCTCCTTCTCCTTCTCCTTCTCCTTCTCCTTCTCCTTCTCCTTCTCCTTCTCCTTCTCCTTCTCCTTCTCCTTCTCCTTCTCCTTCTCCTTCTCCTTCTCCTTCTCCTTCTCCTTCTCCTTCTCCTTCTCCTTCTCCTTCTTTCTCCTTCTCCTTCTCCTTCTCCTTCTCCTTCTCCTTCTCCTTCTCCTTCTCCTTCTCCTTCTCCTTCTCCTTCTCCTTCTCCTTCTCCTTCTCCTTCTCCTTCTCCTTCTCCTTCTCCTTCTCCTTCTCCTTCTCCTGTCCTCCTCCTCCTCCTCCTTCTCCTCCTCCTCCTCCTCCTCCTTCTTCTCCATCCTCTGACACTCTTAAAGATTTTTCCATGTGTTTATCTTTTCAGTAAGGTCTTGAGCCCTTTCCTAGAAGCTTAGGCATAAGAAAATGTCAGGCCTGCACTGTGTTCAAGTCCTTCAGTGCTGCTGATTCCACTAACCCATCTCTCTCACTTATTTTGCTGGAGATGTCTCCACACATGGATATGCAAACTTATAAGCCAGTGATTACAGCTTCAAGAGACATGTTACTACTGAAAAAGCAACACAGAGACATACAGAGAACAATGACTAAACTGACTGGGAAAAAAAAAAACAACAAACCTTTGATATCTGTGAAACAGAATGTGGTTTCCTATTCACCCCATCAGCTTAGTATGTTGAAAGCATTTTCTCATCCTCTTATCTCTGAAGACACTCACTCAAGGTAGTATTTTTTTATCCCACCTACCTGTCTGCTCACATACTTGTCTGACCTCTTACTCAACTGACTGTTGCCATAGTGCCTTGCCATTTTATGTCAGTGATCTCCTGCTGACCAGCAGGACTGGGGTCCCAGCCTCAGTGGGTCTGGCCTGGAGTGGTGGGTTATAACTACAGTTTATGATTGCGATCCAAGTTTCTGGTTCTTCTCTGAGCCTTTCAAAAGCTCAGAGCTTGTAATGGGTTTCTTATTATTCCAGATACCCTCTCCAGAGTGGTGTTTTGTCATTAATGACTGTGTTTTTCCACGTTGGGTGGTGCCTTGGGTACTCAGCCTTGCGCTTACCTTGAGGGAATGTGGGATCCCCCTCTCTGGGAGTGCGCAGCACAAGCCCCTTGCTCTGTAAGCATTAATTCTATTTATTACTCTTGGGCACAGCTCTGCTGACTTTATGGCTATGAGCAGTGCAATGGGCAAAGAGGCTTTGCAGGTTAGGATACTCTGAGTCAGTGACTTCAGGGTAAAGTGACAAGGAAAAGGAGCATCACTCAGGGAGATGTTTCTCTCACCTCCAGAACAGTTTAGAAATATGAAAAATGACCAGTAAAGCTCCTACTAGTGGTTGGATCCTTATTGCTCCCTGTGAAGTTAGGGACTTATTGGTTTTTGATATTATTGTGATAATGATTGTCAGGATGATAAGACAAATATCAGAAAGAAATGAAGAATTCAAGACAGTAACAGGAGCCTGAGCCAGAGATAATTAGATAATTTTTCACCTTTTTTTTTTTTTTTTTTTTAGGAGGACTCTGGTCCATACTAGAATATTTCTGTTACTATTATTGTTGTAGTTATCTCCTTCTTTCTAATCTACAAACACGTAAGAAGAAAGCTGCATCTTCATGAAATATGAATAGACTCCTTTACAATCCACATGTGCTGCTGCTCCACTGGGGTCTAATCAGTGGCTGGAGTCCATCTGCAACAAGACACACAGGCAGCAGAATTGTCTCTAGTGAATCTCTCATTTTTAAATAGCACTGGAAAGAAACACTGAAATCTGACTTCTTGCCAGCTTGATTCAGAAAATGGTAGAAAAGTTACAGTGTGTTTAACCAGACCTTCAGCTACAGAAAGGGGTCAGAACAAAGATTCAGATTCAGGGAACAGCAGCATCAGTCCCAGAGGTTTTGTGTAGGAAACTTCTAATTAGTGCCTGGAGCATTTTGGAGTCGTGTTTTCTATTGTCACACAGGTATCACAAAAAGTGTATAGGTACATGCACACACACATATGTAAGAATAAAGTATTTTTTCACTGCAGATTAGCTTCTGAAAACACAAATGATTTTCTATATCAAGCTACCACAAGTAGCTGAATTATGGTAATTGTCCGTGTTGGTACTCTTAACCCACTGGGCAGGTGAGGAAAAAAATGTCTTTGCTAGGCTAGCATGCTCTACTGTGGCTCTTCTGCTAATAAACAGCATGTACTTATTGCAGGTCAACGGTTTAATAAGAATTTGTTTACCTACTCTTCTTTACTCAGAGATAAACCTGTTCCCACTGGCCCATCTGGGAATGGCATCTTCCTCCTCTCCTCCAAATATTAAACAAAAGTCTCCAGAGAGGACTGCCAGTTCTCTGTCCCTCTGTTCATAGCTTCTTAATGCAACTTGAAAAAATGCCTGCCCTCACTACTAGCCATGGGCTATCGGCAGCTTCTCTGGGAATTGTTCACTGGGAAGCAATCACTGAACGCTCATTGCATTGGAGGTGCTTTTGTGTGGTTAAGCTTCTGTGTCTGCAAGCCATCAGACAGTGATTGTTTGTGCATCCAGAAAGCTCTGTGGGCAGTAGAAGAGAATGATTCTCATGTAGGGTGTTTAATGTAGGAGCTGTGGCTCAACGCTCCTGCATGCCAGAGAGGGTGGTGGGATACCTGCCAGAGTGGAGATAGGAATGTACCTATGGGAATGGGGATCTATAAGTATGTGTCTGTTTTTTATGCTCCCTCCTTTGCAAATGTAAGCAATGACTGCACAGCCTGCAGGAGACCTGCAGCTGCAGTGAGGCAGGTTTTCCTATGCCTGTTGAGATCCTTTGCCTAAAAGCTGTTTTACTTAAGCTTGACTCAGGTTATAGGATTTGGCTCTTCTGGGAAATCTCTGAGAATTGCAGAGAAAACAGTCACCTTGTTTGCTGTGTCTCTACAAGGCAGACTGTCAGTGCTTTCCTGTGTGGAACCTGTCCCTGGGTGAACTGTGCTGAAGAAAGACAAACACTTTCCCCTTTACTGGGATGAGGAGCCTTATATAACTCCTCCTCACTGATTGCACAGATACATTCAAAAAGGCCTGTATAATTCATTCATCCTCTCATATGCATAGCTCAGCACTGACGTGACACAGTGTTTTTGCAAGTGGTGTGGAAGTTAATTGTCTTGCTGGTCAGGCTGGATTTTGAGCTGCCAGCAACCTTCCCCCAATTTCAGATCAGCATAGCCAGCAGTAGTGTGAAGTAGCTATGCTTTTAAGGTCCAACTCCTCTGCTTCATTGCTCTTTTTACTGCCGTTCGCTAAATGTTAGCCACTTGGAAAGATGTCTGCTGCCTGCATTTGTATCGTTTTCAATGCAGCCTAGTTCTTGGTGTCTGAACCTTTTCTCAGTTTACCCTCTAGAGCAGTTCCCTGTGCCCCATCACTGCCTGTTGTTGTCCTCGGAGCTCCTGGGGCCCTCCATGGAGTCATGGAGCAGGCAGCGTGGGCAGGAGAGAGGGCAGAGCAACCACCAGGCTGTGGTTACTGTGACACCATGGGTACATCTGTGCCAGCTGTGACCTGCTGTGCTGTGGAATGGCTAGCACACTTACAGGCACAGGATTTGATCTGCTTTCCCTTCTCTTAGCCCAATATGACTTAACACCACTGGTTCACTAATACTGGTAGTGACAGTGTATGCAGAGTGGTTTTTGCAGTTTATATAAATGTACTTTTGCTAAATGTTTTGCAGACCACTAGCAGCAGAGTTATGGCACCACAGGTTTTGGCTCCTGGATAATTACTGAATATATCTTGCTCTGCTGTAGCTATAGTGCTAAGTGAGACAGCTACTTCTGTGAAGAGCAGTCACGTCTTGTATCTGCAGTGCAGACACCCCTCTAGTATGAGAGGCATTAGAGTTAGAATTTCCATGCACTGCACGAATTAACATTACATTCTAGAAGAGCCTCTCACGATAAAGTGAGAGCTTATAAAAAGGAAATTGACTTTCATGCCGTCCGTGTCGTAATTTTTCCCATACTCAGAACTGGATCTTCATAAGATGAAAAAGCTTTTATTTTGAAAATAACAATATACTTGTCTTCTACAGACACCAAAAAAAGATAAAAAGTACTTCATCTCTTTCCTAAAAAATATCCTGTTCTCTTATATACACAAGTCTTTTTCTTAACCTTTTTTTTTTTTTCCTGTTGGTTAATGGCCTGGTGTATAGTATGTTCAATAATTTAAGACTGAGTTAAAAATGGGATTGATCTGCTTTCTTGGAATACCCTCTGGGAATACGCAGAAGAAAACTGGAGAAGCAATTATTCCATGCCACAGCTGTATATTTAACTGCTTTCTTTCTCACTCAAGTGGCATCTTGCACTCTCACAGCTGAGGTAATGGAGGAAGCTGGGACTCTTAAGTGCACCGGTGAGTCCTCGGAGGTGATTAGCACAGCAGCCTGGAACTTATCTCCTTCATGCCAGGCAGTTCTTTGTGTGGACCATTTCTGATGAAAGTGCTTAGCCTTCAACACACACCATCATCTGTTTGCTCAGGTCTTGATTAAAAAGTTAACTAATTAATAATTGATTATGGCTCTGTTTATACATCTTCTTTTGACTCAGTGTGCATGAAGGTGAATCAGGCTGAAATTTATTCTGAGGGAACAGAAGCTGTTATGTGATTTGCCTTTCTCTAGCACATCTGTATTGGCTGAAGATAGCATAGGCATTGACACAAGACACTGCTTTTAGCTGATCAGTTCTCCATTAGTAATACTTATGCTCCACACCTCATCGGGGGAACCAATAAATTACTTTAATTTTAAAATTAAAAAAATTAAATTAAATTAATTTTTTTGTCTCCTTGGCACCAGTGTTTTCCTCCAGTCACTCCTATGGGCTGGGTCCATGGAAATGTCAGAGCAAAACACTCCGAGCAGCACAAACCAAATGTAAGATGAAGAATGCAAAAGGCAATGAAGATCAAGACTCTGAGTTCAGCCTGACGTGTACCCTCTGTGTGAAAGACACCCTGTGTCCTTGACAGGGCCTGGGCTGGCATTTGAGCCGCTCACCTCTGAACACCGGGATAAGAGAAAATGAAGCTCTGGTCTCTGACACAGCCACACAAAGCTGCAGAAAGACACTTAGTAGATGAGTCAGTTAGTGAAAGCAAAGTTGTGTGGCATTGGAGCCCATGACAGATTACACTGAGGTTCTGACTGCTGTAGGACCTATATATTCAGTGCAGAACAAACTTGTGTCAGTTCCATCTAAAGAATAATCTCAGATCACCTCAGCTTTCCTGAAGCCTCTACAGCTAACAGCACATACATACAGAACGTTTTTATGAGGCCCGCAGCCTTGTACTATGCAGGAAATAGGCAGAAGAGAGGCAGTGTAAAGAGATGGCTTTTGGCAATATGACCTGTGTGTATGGTTTCAAGGCAGAAAACCAAAATATACAAAGGGCTTCCAAAATCCTAAGGTTAAGGAAATGCAGGAAAATGGAGAGATTTTTAGTATCTTTTCTCCACAGTTGACCCACAAACCTGAAATGCAAGCAGGTAAAATATTTGCAGGTGGAAGGCTGCTGACGTTTACAGCCTGTGCTTCTCCTAATTTTGCCCGTAGAGTACTGACAGGAAAAGGATTTTGCAGTGCTAAGCAGCTGAATTCAAAAGGCCTGGTTCTCTCCACTAGTAGGTAATAGGATGCTTTAAATTTGCCAATTACTTTTTAATGATCATTGTTAATAAGTAATACTGTGAAGACATGATTGCAGGTGGCACACACTACATCTAAGCTTTTAAACTATTATGAATGCTACAGAGACTCCAACTCCTATATCTTATTCAGCACCTTAGATTTGCCTGATGAAGCATCATTCTGTTTTGTCTCAGTCTGGTGCTACTCTTTCAGGCTTCAGAAACCTTACACAGTACTCCAGCATTTCACTGATGGCAATAAATACAAGAAAGTTCTTCACAGGATATAGTAAGATTAATAATCACATGGACTTGCCAGAGAGGCAAATGACAAGCCTCCAAAGGTTATCTAAAGTGAATTCCCTCATGACGCAGGAAGAAAACAGCCACCATAGCATGAAAGGTTCATTGAGCCCAACAGCTGCATGGGCCTGCCTGAAGAAGAGTCAGCTCGCAGCAGCATTTCCCCAATATGTTCTACCAGACCACAATATTTTCATGCTTAAGGACTTAACCAGAGTTGCTTTTTTTTTACCCTTTCCATTTAAGGGCCTCACTGGGTTTGTCTTCCATGAACTTGTGCAGTTTTTCCTTGAGTCCACTAAAAAACACTCTGTGGCTGTGAGTTCCACAGCTTTATTCATGAGACAGGTGAAAAGTGAGGTTTCAGGTTTATGCCTCCTATTTTGTGGCTGTCGTGTCCCGCCTTCAGGTATGAGTTTGGGGGAGAAGTGACTCAGGTTTGTGGGTCCCTTTTGGTTGGAAAACAGTACACACGGTACTTGAGGTCCACAAACGAAAGGCTTTTGTTTTGCAGCTTGGCCCAAATAGTATATGATTCGGTGGCAGAAAGATTTACATCATTGTAGGTTTGAATGGTAAACGTAAAAAGTTTGTGGCATATGCAGGGTTGTAAATCTTATGTTACTATGTTACTTATAAAAGCGAAAGCAAAAAAAAGGTAGAAGTATGGGAAGGAAAGAAAGAAAGAAAAGAGAGAGAAAGATTTTGCCATCCTTATGGCTCTGCTTTATCTGTGATGGAGTTCACAGTCTCAGATCCAGCGATGTGTGGTGTCCTCTGATGTCTTGTTCAGCTCATGTGGTGAGACTGGTGGGCAGAGTGGTCCTCAGAACAGTGTGTGGGCACCACCAGTGCTTGCACAAGGTGGGCCTTTATAGCCCCTCTGGGTTGCCTGCTTGCATAATTTACAACCTTTTGTGGAGGTGATATTGTGAAAGAGAGAAAAGTCTGGGGGGAAGGGATGATTGCAAAAGATCAACAAGTCTTGGGCTACGTTGAAGGGTCACAGCTTTTCCCTCTGTGCCACGCTGTGCATATCAGAAGGTGGAGCTTTATGCCCTCCAGCACGTCCTCCACCTTCGGTATTGGCCAGCTGGCCTGGGCTGTGGCTCATTATCTTGTTGTTGATATGTAAATTACAATTCAGCCTATACTGAATGTATCTTCTCCTGTAGCTGTTTTTGCCACAATGTTTTGGCCATTATCCTTATCAGTACATGACAGTAGCTTCTTTTGATAGCAAAGAAGTACATAGCTGCCTTTCACATCACCCACAGCAATGTGGGCTCTGTCATAGTGTCCCCACTCATATATATTTCAGGCTGAAGCACAGAATGTGCCCTAAAAGAGGTAAAGTTTCTCCTTATCCAACAAGAGGAGAAAGTTGAAAATGCTAGACAAAGTTGTCTTCAGTATTTCCTTAGTCTTGTTTCATAGAATCATAGAATCACAGAATGTTAGGGATTGGAAGGGACCTCAAAAGATCATCTAGTCCAGTCCCTCTGCCGGAGCAGGAACACCTAGATGATGTTACGCAGGAAGACGTCCAGGCGGGTTTTGAATGTCTCCAGAGAAGAAGACTCCACAACCCCCCGGGGCAGCCTGTTCCAGTGCTCTGTCACCCTCACTTAGAAGAAATTTCTTCTCATATTTAAGGGGAACCTCCTGAGTTCCAGTTTGTACCCATTGCCCCTTGTCCTATCATTGGTTGTCACCAAGAAAAGCCTGGCTCCATCCTCGTGACACTCACCCTTTACATATTTATAAACATGAAGGAGGTCACCTCTCAGTCTCCTCCAAACTAAAGAGACCCAGCTCCCTCAGCCTTTCCTCATAAGGGAGATGAATAAAAAGGATAATCTCCAGAAGGCAGTTTCTTTCCTGTAAAGATTTAGCTAAACAGTGCCAGATGGGATTGCGCTTCCTGAGGTGTTAACAAGGTCACGGCCCGTTCTCTCCATCAGCACAGACCTTACTGCTTTCAGACGGCAATGATTCAGTCTGTGCTATTGATCTGGAAGTGTCAGTTACTACCCGGGGACAAGCCATTTTATCCCAGGGATATAAATAACAATCTAACCGCCCAAGGAAGAGAGTGCTCGTGGTCTAGAACCAGCTGCCTCTTTACAGGCTCAATCTTTAACATCTGGTCTAGCTCACAGGGGCCTGCAGTGTGTCCTGACACTTAGATATTGTTCCTTCTCAGTGCTTCTTCAGTCTTCTGATACTTAGCTGTTGTAGGATTCAGCTTTGACCTTGCACTCTCATGTTGATAGTCTTGCGCCAATGTAGCTATCAGAAAACATGCACCTTAGTTAACTTAGTTACAGTATTAAGCTACCTTAAGTAAAGGCAGAACAAATCTGGCCTCTGGGCTCAACTGAGCTCATAAATGTGGTCATTTAAAAGTACTTCATTGTGAAATAAATTATCAGGAAAGCCAGGAAAAACAAAGAAACAACCAACACCAAAACCAACCAACCAACCAAACCCCACACAAATAGGCTGCTAACAAAAATTGCCATCAGCTTTCAGCTACCCTGCATCTTGGGAGAAGGAATACACTGGAGCCTTGTAAAATTCTGCAGCTAAAATGGTAAGATTTTGGACATAAAATCCGTAGTGCATTCCCCAGAAATTTAATTAAATGTACTTTATGTCTTGTAAGAAAATATGGCTGCAACATAAATGTTGACTACACATTCACTGTGCTTTCTTGCTGGATCTGTACATTTAGATGTTGTATGCTTCTAACATGCTTTCTTTGGATAAATAGTCACTTTTTAACAGAGAGGTAGTATTGCTGTTGGTGTGCTTTTTTGGCTTGGTACGTTTACACAGGGTTGTGTGCATTTATTATAAGCATGATATTCTCACTCCAGTTCCTACTGATTTCTTGGCATAGTGTGAAAGCTTAAATCATCTAAAGTTACGTCATCTTTGCACTGTCTGAGCTAGATTGAGATAATTATCCATCTAAACTTCTGAAACTTCAGGGAAGCTTTTGTTCACGTCTCTGTTTTTAGACCTGAAAGCTACAAAGAGTTAGACTGAAATTGTGCACTTGAATAATTTGTTATGTATCCCACAATATACTTCATCTGATCATTTAACTACAGAGATAGGAGACTATACAGTCCTTTGTCAGGCAGCATTTGCAATGCTGCACCATTTCTTGCGTATGTACAGACTGTCCGGATCTCTCTGTCTCCTTTGACAGCAGGATGGCAGTGTGTTAAGCCCTTGGCTGCTTCTTCCCGCATGAAGGGCCAGCACACCCACCACATGGCTGCTTCGAGGTAGAGCATGGGGATGAAGGACATGCCAAGCTAGAAGTCCCTTTTTGCACTGGCAATTTCCTAGCTTCACGCTGCTGAAGAAGGCTGCAACTAATGTGAACGTGTCCAGAAGTGTCCACAGCCGCCCTTCTGGGTACGGAGCAGAGCGCTAGTGTAGACATCAAAGTCCTTCACTCACCAGGGACATAAGCAGATTAAGGGTGTTGCTGTGGGCTGGCAAGATGTACCGACTTCTGGGGATTTCTAAAAGCCCAGGGGTTTATAGAAGCGCCTTCCCGCACATCTGCGGTCTCTCAGCGCCACCTGGCGGGAAGCGCGGGGAGGGCGCCGGCCGGACCCCCCACATTCCCGGGGCTTGTTCACAGCCGGAAGGGGACATGCACTGATCCAGTTAATGTTCACTGACCGTACGCACTTGCACTCCCACAACAGTGGGGGTCGTATGTAAAAGTGAGTGTCGATGCATGGTAGCTGATGGCCCAAGCTTTCATTGTTCTTTTGTTTGCCTGGTTGGTTGTGTGGGTTTTGTTTTGTTTTGTTTTGTTTTAACAGAACTTCACACGGTGAGTGGCCTGGAGATAGATCTCAGAAATTTTCAGTTGTTCAGCACTGAATTCTGTTGCCAGTTGTTCATTCTCTAGCCTCTGCTTGGGCTAAGCTGTAAGAATGGGAAACGACTTCAACTGTCCCACCTGGAAGCCCTGTGTACTGAATGCCACCAGAAGGCTGCATTTTCTGTGTTTGCAGTCCTTCTCTCTGTGGTTAAGGCACTCACAACACCTAGATGATTGTTCATTTGCACTAGTAAAGAGTGAAAATCACTGATGAGCTTAGGGCATCTTGCACACAGCTCCCACAAGACTAAGTCCACACAAAACGCTGCCCCTTCGCTGGAACATCTCTGCTCTGAAAGCAAGAGATGGACTGCCTTGCAGTGGGCTGCACCAAAGGCATTATATTAGTCTGTATGCAAAGTCTGGTAGCTGTAGTAATAAAAACAATGTATTAGCCAGATTTCTCCTTGCTTCTTAAAACAATACTAACAGATACCCAACCGGCCAGATGTTCTAGCAGCGTATGAGGACCATAAGAAAATTAAAAATGGTCATATCGCATCAGATCAAAGGTCTATCTGGTTTAGTGATTCTGTTTCCTAGTGTAACCAATAGCAGATGCACCTCAAAGACTACAACAGAGCAAGCAGGTACTGCTACTTTTCAGGATTGCTCACTCATATTCCACAGATCTGGGGTTTACTGATCTCTGAACTTGATGAGCTTGGACTTCTCTTGACACAATGGGAATTTCTCGGCCATATAAACCAAAACCTTAAGCTTTAAAGATGTGTAAAACATACTTGACTTTTTCCTTCCTCACCTGTTTCCCAAATTTTCATCATCCTGGGTTCTTCTGATCTCCCTGGGAATGTAAGCTTTCACACTATGCCAAGAAATCAGTAGGAACTGGAGTGAGAATATCATGCTTATAATAAATGCACACAGCCCTGTGCAAATGTACCATTGGCATTTTGTAGCCCTTTGTATTTTAGCTTCTCTTCCCTGCCATGGGTAAACTTTTAATGTTAATTGCAGTCTGAGTCAGGGAGTTCCTGCTCAATTGTATCCTCTTAACTTTGAAGCCCTTAGTTCCTGTTTTCATTTGATGCTCCCTCTGCTGTGTTGTTAGAAAAGACATTAAACAAGCCCCTTCTCTGGCCACAGATGATGTTATGGATTTATTTTATACTCCCCTTTTCCTTCCCTTTATGAATTGAAGCACCTAAGCAAAGATTTTTCCACATACAGAAGCCATCATACCTAGAATCACCCTTGATACGTTTCTATGCCTTGTTCTACTTTTTCTAGCCCACCTGTGGCTTTTTGTTTGGTTTGGGTTTTGGCTTTTTGTTTCTTTATTGTTGTTGTTGGTATGGTTTGGGTTGGGTTTTTTTTAGCTCGAGGGTTAGACCAGACTGGAAATTTCACTAGGATTGTGACTGAATGAACAAACAACATGGAATGAATTGAATTAGTTAATTAGTTTATTTGTGGAGGGGTGTGCTGGGCTGAGAACAAAAAAAGAGGCATGTGGGGGCCAACCCAATACTCCAGATATTAAACCACAAACTACGGAAAGTTAAAATGTGGAAGGTGTAGAAGTGGCTTAAAGCCTCTAATCACAAGTAAGTGTAAGAGAAAAGCAGAATACAGTTTTTTTTGGGTTTTTTTGGTTTTTTTTGCAATGATTCCTCTGCTGAAATATGAAGATAAAACACAAAACAAAACTGTTTTATGGGATGCTGTCTTTATGTGTCAAGGCTGCATTTTGACACCACTTCAGAGGTAGGAGGTTTGCACACCTATAAAGCTATTTTCTACACAGAGGCCCACTACATCCAAGAGAAAATGATTACACACAGTGAAGCACATAGAAACTACTTCTTTATTACACAGCTGCATCAAAACTTCTTTCTTGTCATGGTATATTTTTTGGCTCTAAGTGGAACACCGTGGTTCTGAGATAAGTTTTTCTGTGCATAGGTTGAAACTTTTTCCCTGTAAGTGCTTCCAAAGATGATTCTTTGTCTTCTTCACAAGGCAACTAGCGATATCCCACTTGGAAAACTGCAGCTACTGGTGTAGTTTCATTTATATTTACTCCCCTTTATCTAATAAAAGAAACCTCAGCTAAAACAGCAAAACTCTGCTCTGAAAAATTAGACCTCTACCATGTAGGGAAAAAAGTAACTTCCTTGGACCTTAACTTGAGAGAGGCACCTTGTATATCTGACTTTTGGCTTCAGGAACCTGTTTAATATTGTCAACATGTGAGTGCTGTACTACATAATTGAACCTTTTGGAAGCAACGTGCCGTCCCTGCCATGATACCAGCTGCAAGGGAGGGACCTCATTCCTGCAGTTTGTATATGCAAATGTGGGGACTTTAAGGCAGGCTGTTACAAAAACATCCAAATAGCAAGACGCCCCTCCTCTTCACCCCTTTGATAAATATTTGATACTACAAAATACTACCTTCCTCTCTTCCTCTACCTTCTTCTGCTACCTCTCTTAAGGTCTGTGGAACTATTCCCTACAGGATGGAGCAAAAGATTCCATGAAGAGCTGACACTCAAAAGGGAAATATTTGAACTCAGACAGTTAATAAGGTCGATGTATTTGAACTAAGGTGTTAAAAGCTTGAAGGAGCAGACATGACTCTCCTAACTATGGTATTTAAGGTAGCGTGGAAGAAAATGGGCACATAGCATCACTGGGAAAACATATAAAAACTAAGCAACAGGTAAAAATGCATCAGACAAGAAACATAGTACCTTCCAGAAGAAACATATTTAATGGAAGTAGATTGGAGATATGAGTTAGACAATGAAACAACCTTAATATTATATGCAAGGTCAAAACCAGCTCATGTCTAATATCCAGGGTCATAATTTCAACCGCCATCAATTTCACAATTAAGAGAATAAATTGTCAGTATTCTCACCTTTCAAAAACGTCAATGTAATTTAAAGTTTGAAAAATAGAGTAAAGGAGTGGGAACAAGGGTGTCTGTCTTGCCAAAAAAATACAGAATCAAAAAGAATGGAAACATGAATGGGAGAGTGATATTCTCACGTATCTTTGGCTTACAGTCTTTTAACTGAATTCCCTTGAATGAAATAAGTTAAACTGAAGGAGACTATGCTGCCAGACAGCTGTGAGCCCTCGTGGGCTCAAAGGAGCACAAGCAGACAGCAGAAGGCACAGACTATGTGGGGAGAACCAGAAGGTGGTTCTTCTGACTGTGTTTGTAACATTTGTGATTGACTGCTGGTCTGGGCGTGGAAAGATTTATTTTGCAAACTCTGTGGGTGCAGGGAAAAATTAGGGAGTTGAAACTGGCCTTTTCTGAAACTATAAGTTAGTGCCTTATGTCCAGGATCTGACTTCCTAACTCTAAAATGCATTTGTCTTAGTCACAAGGAAAGGTGGGAGAATTAATAAAGTTAAAATTATGTCGTGCTTGTACAACAATAAAATACACATTGGCAGTCAAACCTGGAAGGTGTGAGAACTCTGGCCTTCGATCCATTACCTATGTAAATGTATTCAATCTGACTGACAAATAAGTTAAATATGTCAAGGGTAGAATCACTTGCATCACTAACTTCTCTGTGTTGAGCAGTGATTTTCGAAGAATGTTATATCTTATATTGAAGTTGAACATATAAAGATACTATCATACTCCATATAAAGATACTATCAGTACAGGCAGGCAAGACATATACTTCACTTTAAAAAATAATAATAATAATTTAATTATTTTATTTTATTTTATTTTATTTATAGTGAATGGTGTTAAGAGACTTATTGCTCAAGCTCTGAACAAAAGGAATGTCAAAATGAGTCCAGCTATCAGTGCGATTGTGCTATGTGACTTTCCTGGTCCATCTCTTACCCAGTGTTTAGAGAAGACTCAGCACATGTGAGGGGGGAGGAGGAAGGAGAAGGAAGGAGCATTTATATTGTCTGAGAGTCTATGGACAAACAAATGTACATCCTGGCTGAGTTAAAAGGTAATTTAGTTTAGAGTTTTTCACTCAGCAGCTGGCAAAAGATAAACCAGAATAAGACATTGAAGAAAGTTCATTATGAGCACTTCAAAACTCCCTTCTCTTCTCCATGCTGTCTACATCTAGGACTTTTTGTATAATAGATGTGTTCATCTTTGTCTTCAAGTGGGTCCTGAAATGTGATTCTAGTTGTCTAAGACACAAACAAAATCTCTAGGCGTCTGTGAATGGCAGGCTGAAGTTTCAGATTTGCTGTCTGAGGGTTAAGAAACAAACTCCACTGTAAACCAAGGAGTCATCCCTACAGATTTGTTAACGCTGTTGTTTCATGGAGACGGATGCTAACACATAGCACACACATGTAGTGATTACTGAGGGCAGGTGAACCCTGTTTGCTCAGTACCACCTACCGCTCTGGGATTATGTAAGTTTCTACTGAGTTCCTCTCCTTGTGCAAGAGGTTCATCGACCTTGATCTTGATAGCACAGGAGATGTATATTAAAGACAAAAGGCGTGTTATATATGTTATTCATGTTTCCCAGTGCACCCTATCAGGAAGAATTGTGTAGCACAGCAGAGACATAAAAAGTGGCACGGGGGTCCCATGTTGCTGTTACTGTCTCTGCAAGATGATTGAAATGCAGAGCAGGCTATTCTGGACAAAAGGAGGAGGCAGGATAAGAAGCTGAGCTGTTAATGCCAGCTAAGACTCTCCAGTGCTGCATTTGCTGCCTGAGAACTGAACAAGGTAGAGGTATCTGCCTCAAACACACCTGCCACCAAAATAGCTGGGTGCCAAGATGCCGAGCTGCTGTGAGCACAGCTGTACTATCTCCTCCCGTGCAGCTGGGGGATGCAGGCACACTGATTACAATGTGCCACTTTTGGAAAGCCTCATAAAGCAGGTCTGTGCTGCCCAGAGGTATGCAGACCAGGCTAGACTGAAGTGCAAAGGTTAACGGTTTTGCTGATTAGAGCAGCTGTAATCGAGTTAAGGACCAAGTTTGTTATTCACTTAAGGCTGTGCTTGACTTGAATCACATGCTAGTCCGTGTGTGGCTCTCCCCTTATCTCTGCCGGAGGAAGGGTAAAAAGTTCCTGTTACCTTATGAGCACTTATGAATATCGTCCTGTTGTCAGCCATTCAAGTGTTATAAAGCCACCAGACCCTGTCTGCCAAAGCCCCTTCAGATAGGTCTCTTCAGATGTCTGCAGGGAAAGTGTCAAGGCTAACACAAACATACATAAAATGGGCTTTCACAGGAGACGCGTGATCCAACAGTGGGGAGCGGTCAGAGTGGCTGGAGAGGGGGATGTTAAAATCTCTAATGAGCATTGGCTTCTGCAGGGAAGAGGAAAGGGACAGGAGAAAATTTGCAGGCGGCCAAATAATCCCTTGATGCAATTACAGCCATGAAACAAAAACTAGGAGTTCATTTCTTACATGGAAGTAACAAAGGGAGGAGAATGTAATATATTGCACCTATTACGCCTACCACTGTCTGTTCCTGAATACCTTACCGTTCATGCAACTGGGACCAAAAAACCAGATTTTCTTTGTTTCTGATATGATTACTAATAATGTGTTCAATTTTGAAATTTAAAAAAAAGAACAAAAATCTGCTACATTTTCTTCAATATTTCCTATTTTACTATCAACTGGATTTTGTCAGTCACTGAAAACTCATGTTTTTAAAATAGAAGTAGGGGTTTTTAAATTACTTTTTTAGCACTTTCTTGTATATCAGTTTTCATTCTGTGTGTGGTATCTTTTAAACATAAAGAGCGAGAAGTAAGCTTCCTCTATCTATACTTAAACACAGACATCCCTGAAGATACCGAAAGACAGGATCTGACTCTTTCCCACCAGTTTTAGGATGTTCTAAAACCAGAGGTTTAAGAGAGATTTTGGATTTAAATGAAAAGGGAAACAGACATTTGTATATATATACACAGGTACAGAAATACATGTACTCGTATCTCTGTCCAAAAATGCATACTATGTGTTAATAAGATATTAAAATATGTATATTTCACATTGCTTGAAAATTATTGCCATGATAATAATGATTCAGCAGCTCCACACTGAATGTTTCTTGACTTCATCCTGTGTAATTTGATATAACAGTACAAATATTTGCATTATTTCAGTGGTACCATACTCTTTCTTTTATAGACTTTAAAGTGATTTCTCATTCTTTCAAATTTTCTTTGGCATCAAGGCACTCGTGATCTAATCAGCTTTCTGTTATACTAGCAAATAAATTATTAAAAGACATTTTTACCTCAATAACTTACGAATATCTATTCATGGATAATTTATTTCCGTCTTTTCATGCTGATTGCTTAGAATACCCAACATGTATTTCACTATGCCTATCTATATTGTCTTTTGTTCTCAGCTGTACTGATTTCCTGAGTGAAAACTGAAATGGACTGAGAGCTGCTCATTCTTGAAAACACCAGGTGATGACAGCTCTGAAGGATGGATGTCAGTCCTTGGGAAAGGGAAGCCATCAGGTAACATTCTAGCTGATGGTTCTGAAATAGCACATGTAGGACTCCATCTATTTCAATCTTGTTTTAGAAAACTTCCGCAGCAGATCTTACCTTGCAAAGGAGCTTTTCTGTGATCTCTACATTACTGCTGCCTACAACAGTTTTATGATATGGCTTGTTCTTCAAGAGCACTCTCCATTGTTGTAATAGGCAAGTAATCTACACTGTCAATACTGTTATTATTTAAGCAGATCATCAGGAAAGTAATGGCCATCTAATCAGGGAGTTCAAAGCGCTCCTTTATGATCATGTTGATCTCTTACGTTATCTTCTTGCAAAGCCCAGCAATGCAAGGGAAACTGGGAAACTAGTTCCAGGTTTTATTGTGGTCCTACCATTCTAAGAGTCATTTCCTTCTCTTTCAGGGACATAAAGAGGCATATATTATGTGGGCAGAAGATTCTGTGTTCTGGTCAATAACACAGGCCACAGAGGTCAATGGCATTCAAGCAAGCCTGCCTGAAAGCCCCTATAAATTTTCAAAGGTGAGGGAGGAAGATTTAGAGACTGGATGTGTTCTGCCTGTGCAGAAGGAAAGATAAAATGTCACTCTGAAAAGGGGAACAGAATATTAAGCCCCATAAAAACCTTGAGAGGCTATGCAGTCTCCTCAATGGGAGAAGAATTTTGCCCACCCAGGTTTTGTTTTAATGCAGGGACACATAAAAGGGCACTTGAAATTAATGCTTAGAACACAAATGATCCACCAAGGCAAAAGCTAAAGCTTTCTTTCAGCCTTCTCTTCTGCCCCCATTCCTCTTTTGTCACCACCTGTTTTGATGCAACACCTTCAGACACGGCAGTTTGTCACTGACACAGTGATGAAATCTCCCACCCTTCCTCCTTTACAGATGTTTCTCGCTTTTGGCTTCCAAGTCAAAGTTGGCACAGGCACAAAGAAATGCACATCTCACACTGCTGAGGAACAGAAGTACTATTTTATGAGCTATGAATCCATCTTAGGTGATCCCCTATGTTTCATCAACACTGTTCCTGTCAGAAAACCCTTTGGGACTCTCCTCTATAACGATACAGACCATGAAACACCTTCGCTAAATCAACCAGAATAAAATATCCCTCTCTTTTTCCCATATGTGTAATAATACTGGATATGTAAAATCAATTCATACATGTATACATAATAATATACACATTGAAGCAATACAATGAAAACAGAGATGTTTTGTATGTAAGGAAATGGGGAGCCTCTTTTTTACTTTACTGTGCTTTGGAGAGTGTCCAATGCACTTTTCATCCATATATCCTGAAGTACTAGCTGCCAGAATAGTTTTGTTTCCATTTTTCACAGTGCAACTGAATTTGAGAGATAATTCAAGAGATGTTCCAAAAGCTGACTCAAGAAATACACACAATAGGAAACTGAACTCACATTTTCGGATTCCAAATTTAATCCCACCAGACATTGCTCCATATATTGATAATTTGGTCCAGCAATCTTACGCAAAAGCCCCTTTATAATAAATCACAGCCAAAGAAGCACCCGGCAAATCTTGGGACCAGCTCAGCAACTTTTCTAGGATCCAGCCTTAGCATTACAGGAAAATGTGCTACATTGATCTGTATATTCTGTGTTTTTTTTCAGAGAGATGGTAAGTGTAAAATTTCCATAAACTTCAGAAATAACAGGATTGTGTTCCTAAAAGAGAGCATCCAAGCCATTTTATATTTGCTAAATCTATTGACTTGTAATTTTTTTCTTTGCTTCTGCCTCCTGTTTCTCAACACATACAAGGGCCAATGCCTGTAGCTTCCTGATGAGCTGTGTGACATTTTAAAATGTTTGAGATTGCTCTCTGACAAGGTAAAGCGTGGGCTGCTGAGTTGCAACAAGAGTGAGAGAATGATGAGTGAGGAAGGGCAAATGCTGTATGAATGCTGTATGAAAGATTTGGGACAACAGTTTCCAGGACCTTCCTGTGAGACACACTGCTGAGGAGTTTCCAAAAAAAAGAGAAATGCAGATGCACAAGGCACGGCTCTGCTGCAAGTTCAGACAGGTCTTCTTGACATTTTCTTCAGAAAAATGAGGACTATTTGAAGGTGGTTGATGTTTCTGTCCCTCCACAGCTTTGTGGCTCTGCACAGGGCACAGGGTAAGACTATTTAGATACCACTGGTTACCAGCACAACTTTGAGCCTACTTTAGGAGCACTGATGGAAGCAAGATATGTCAAAACTGAAAATATTTGCTGTCTTATCAAGCTTTCTCATTTGAAATGGGGAGAAAAGTAGGGATGCAGATCAAGACAAGGCCTCTTTTTCCCATCGTGGGGAATAACGTTTGATTTACGAGTACATCACCCAGAGGATCACTTTCTGTTGGCAGACCATTATGTGTTTCGGATGTCAACAGAGGATTAGAATCAAGAGGAAAAACAAGGAGTAGAGAATCAGGGTCAGAGGGAACAGTAGATTAAGCAAGACAGAATCACAGAATGTTAGGGATTGGAAGGGACCTTGAAATATCATCTAGTCCAATCCCCCAAGACATACAGATTATCACATTTATTACATTTAATGAGTAAACTATTTTAGAATTATAAATGTCCTAGACACAAATACATGTATCATAGAAAAGTATGGACAGAATGACACAGAATATTTTGGTTCAGTTTCTTCTGAGCTTTTGCAGGATCATTTACAGATGTGAAATTGAGATCAATATTTAGGATATACATTTTGTAGAAAGGGAGACATACTTCTGAATGCCCTTTCCCCTAGCTACTTTTCTTTGACTTGAAGAATTGGAACACCAGCACAGAAACATTTTGTTCGGTAAAGTATGCATTTGTCAGAAACAAGCAGGAGGGACAGTAAATTCCAAAGCAAGGTCAGAACAATTTTGCTTCCAGTTTCTCTGAACAGGTGACATTTTTTCTTTTGTAAAATGAAACAAGGTAGGAAACTTTGTCTTCAAAAATAAAAATACTGAGAGTGAGGTACAGTGGTATTTCTATGAGGGTGAGTTGTCCAAAAATAAGAATGACTCGTTCGTATTATTCTTTGAAGAGCTGACATAACTGCATGCATTTCTCTTAAAGGGATTTTATTCTTGGGGGGAATATTTAGTTCTCTGTCTCCAAGGTGCTTACATTTTTCTTCCATTTCCTCCAACTTGCAGGAAATAGTAACCTCGTTTCCCTAGGTGGGATAGACAGAAAGGTAGATGGAAAGAAGCACTCTTGCAGACAATGCATCTTACATATTTTGCATTAAGTATTCTGATAGGTGATAAGTTATGTCCTAGTGGCACGTATTCCTCTCAAGTCTATGAAGTGAGTGCTTGGTGACATACAAGAAAGCAGAAATCCAGCATTGGACTAGACAGATCTAAGCTCTGTGGAATGAAGTTTGTTCTCTCCAGTCTTGGATCCTCATACAGTGCCAAGGTGGCCTTCAGCAAATTTAGAATAGGTTTGCCAGTATAGCATGACTGAATAATTCATAATGTGCAGGCTTCATGAAATTTAAATTCTTCCAGGATCCTATCGCCAGTTCATGAAATTTCTCATCTACATGATTATACCTCTGTAAAGGCAGTAGGAGCCTGTGTTAGGAGAATCTGCAGTGTGGCAAATCATTTTAGCTTGTGCCATCACTTACATAGAGTCTATTTGTTAATCTAAAATAAATCTAAATTCTGAAATTAATCTAAATTAACCACATTGACAACTTCTGGTGATCGACCCAGCCTGTCCGTATGAAAACATTTTGTTACATCTCCTCAACTCTAAATTATTTCTGAACCTACCACAAATAGTCTGGACATTGAATAATTAGATGCAAAAAGGTCTTTTTGCTTCAACACGCATCTTTCCAATGTTGCTGCATAACAAGCTGAAAAATGCAGTTTTCCAGAACACAGCACAATTACAGCAGTATTTGAGGCTTGGCATTTGCGACTTCTCTTTAGGAAATAGTTTTTGAATGCTGGAAAAGTCACCAAGAAGTGGACAGTCCACCTGGTCTCTGGGAAGTATGACAGTAAGGTGTGTAACCAGACAGAATGCAGTTTTTTGAACTAATGTAGCATATACATATTTAAAGTGTCACACATTGCATTTTTGATTACTTATTTCTCTTTCTCTATAACTCAGCATAACAATTTCAAATCAGTGTTTCAAATTCAGGGATAGAAGGTCTAAGTATAGTTTCCAGTGCAAATCTGGAAGCAAGATGAAAGGCAGTTAACAGTGTCAAAGTCTGCCGGTATCTGCCTGTGACTGTGGCTTAAGACCTCTAAAAAGCATGGGCATTTTTCCACCACTAGCAAAGCTTCAGATGTTATAAGATGGCATCAGTGATGGATTTTTTTCAGCCTGAGCAATACCAACATCAGGATTTGTGGTTGAAACTGTAAGGAAGAGACACTACAAAAATCCCACAGCTCTACATAGTACTGACCTGATGTATACAATGCTTGTTCATGTACCTCGTGCTACATCACAAGATCTGAATGCTCCATCATCTGTCTTTGATAAATTATCTACTGAAGTTGGGGGCTGAAATTGTTTTCATATAATAATGTTGGCTCTTAATACTGCAAGCGTGGTTATTAGATATGATAGTAAAGCAATGTCACAGCTTTATTTCTTTAACAAATCTAGAAATAGTCCATGAGGCTACACTTCCAAATACTTCACTATGATGACTGTACCATACAACCATGCACTTACATGTGACAGCTACTTTTTTATAAACACGTAAAGGATATTTTCTGCCAAAATGCATCCAGGCAAATAATTGTCTCTAGCTGGATTTTTAACAGATTACAAACTCCAGCCAGAGTGACTTAACAGTTGAGCAAATATAAACAAAATGCAGGGCCTGAGAGACTGGTTTGTGACTTTGGACAGAAAACAGTAAAAAGCAGTGTCTCGCCCAGCTGTGCACCAGGATGCACTAGCAGGGCTAAATTCCAGATCCTTACTTGCCCAGCTGGTTTCCACAATGGTTTGGCTTGGTGTGGCACGGTAACAAAGCAAAGCCTAGCACAAGCCCTTCCATATCAAGTCAGTTGGTGTTAGATATCTCAAAAATCAATACACTACTGACTTTCAACATGCACACATGTGAAACAAACTACTGATGGCATGCTCCACAGAGATAATTGTACCACTGATCTCAGTCCAATTCCCAATGGAAAAATATGTTTGTCACAGAAAAAAAAAAAAAAAAAGGCACTACAATAAAAAAAAAAAAAAGGCACTACAATTCTCAGTAATTGATGCCTTTCTTGCTAGTTTCTGGAAACCAAACAGACCCTGAATGGACTTAGACGTTCCCGCCAGACCAGCACAGAAGTGAATTAAAACTGTGGAAACACTTATGGTCTCCCGTATCCTTGCATTTGGATTTGTCTTTTCTCTCCCAACACACAGTGGCTTGCATTTTCATTCAAAAATTAGGTGCACAAAACTACTCTTCTCAGTGACCTCAGCATGAGATTCTGTGTATGCAGAATCAGAAGTGAGGGAGACAAGGTTCTCACTGTTTCCAGGCTCTTCATTGCATTGTGTTGTGCGAAAAGCCAAGCAAATTTTGCCTCCTTTTACCAGCAGAGGACAGCACCTCATCTGCTTATATGAGACCAGCTGCTGTGGCAATCATTAAGGTTTCCTGTGCAAACCAGTGATTCTTGCTCAGCTTTCTAGAGGATCAAGAGAAGGAAATGCAGCAAGGTTATCTCATTGCACTTCTACTGTATTCAGTCACATACAATATGGATGTCAGACAGCTGTTGGACTGCCCATCACAGCAACACCTAGAGCCCCCCAAAACTTCCACAGTACAACTGTGGGATCATATGTGGAATTTTGGCCCATAAACATAGTAACATACTTTATTTATTTATTCATCTATTTGTTTATGTACATATTTATTTATTTATAGAGGCTTATATTTGTTCTATGGTAGGTTTTCCTTTGCAAATTTAGAGCATGGAGAGATACAAGACAGTATGGATGCTGATCTCTCTTTCTCTAGAAGAGCAGCGGCATGGACCACGAAGTCTGTGGGTTATGGTCCATTTCTGAGAAAGCACTTGCATGCATTACCATGGGATCTGAGATCTCAACAGCAACAGGACCAAATACTTCCCATGAATAGTTATTGGTCAGTGTTTTACATTGTGCATTTATACATTCCTTTGTCCAACTGTTTTGCAGTCAGACAGTCAGTCTCAGCCTGCATAGCTTGTGTTGATGTATTCATGTCTTGTATTCATGTATTTGACATGCTTCTTAGCATACATATGTGACCAATGTATTCTTATTTTCTCCTGACTCAAGTAGAACTAAAGCTAGGTTTTGCCTCACATCAGCTCTTTGAAAATCAGGGTTGTCCTTCTTCAGTGAAAATGATGCTGGCATTTTCGGGAGGTAATTCATCCTAATGACATGAAGTATTTGTACCGTAGAAGTAATTAACCTCTGAAGTTGCTTCTCACTCTCATTAAAGTGAAGCCAAGAGAGCTCACTCAGATCAGATATTTCATTTTTAAACACATAACATAGGTAACATGAATCCTACTGTAAATGTCTTGTCTGGCATCTCATGGGAAGTTAATCATGCTGCAGTCAGCCTGCTTAACCACTGAGCTACCCCAAACCTTTATTTGCTAATTGCCTGATACATATGAGTTGCCTTTGAAAATCTAGCCAAATGATATAGCAAGGAAAGCTACACAGATAGATGCATTTAAAATAATTTCACAAACTTGCAGCTTCTTGGAGTTCTTTTCTCATTACTCCTATCAATGGTACTAAGACTTATCTCTGAAAAAAGAATGCAGATTAGTTCTCTGCAATAGCATAAAATGAAAATCACATTTTCTTCCCATTTGTATGTAGTTTCAGTGTGTTTATAAAAGCTATTGAATTCATAGGCCCAGAGTTTCGCTTTACCTATGCATGAAATACAAGCATAAATAATGGCTTTGTTTCCACAGTTTTAATTAACTTCAGCGCTAGTCTGGGGAGAACATCTAAGTCCATTCAGGATCTGTTCAGTCTCCTGAAAGTAGCAACAAAGGTGCCAATTAGTGAGACTAGTAGTGTTTTTTGTGACAAACATATTTTTCCACTGGGGATGGGACTGAGATCAAACAGCTTTCACATGGGGAATTTTATAGGCATCAAAACACAGCAACTTTTCTGGGGCGGATTCAAACCTAGAAATAAAAAGCTGTGTGACACTATTGCCAAAATCCTTGTTTACAATTTCCTTCTGCTCACAGTTCATCACAATACCTTATCACAGTTTGGTTTGGTTTTATTTTTATAATATAATTGCCAAAAAATTGAACTGCAAAATGTGTGAGATTTGACAACTAACATTGCAATTATTAAACATGTAAACCACTTTAATGAGCACGTTTTAAAAAATATTAAGTGAGGCAGCTGACAGTTTCTTCCCAAAACTCTGTGTCATTACAGATTGTTTGTTGGCAGAGTATTAGCAGAATCACTTCAATGGGGTGTTTAATACCCTCACTGTAAAACCTTAAAAGGACATGTTAGAATTGTTCCTTTCTCTGTAATAAAAACAAGTAAAACCAGACATGGGTAGATTCTAAGGATGAACAGTCCTATCAAAAAACACAGGAAAACTGAATGCTGGTGGCCAGAATGAGTAAAAGTCCAAATCTTTACACACTCTACAGAACCGAAGTGCCTTATAGATAGTGATCTAATGAGAGACGTGGCACCTTGACAGTCACTATTGTTCAAAATTGAGATGGAGAGCGTTCAATATTTCTCACACTAGGAGTTTTTGAATAAATTTGTAGATTAAAAAGACAGCCAACCAACCAAAACAAAACAAAACACACATGCACAAATCCAGTCCTGACTGAACTATCTGTGATAACTGAGCACAATTTGTGAAACACGAAGTTTTCCTACTTGAGTTCAAATTAGTGTTGCTAAGGGAGGTACAGAGAGAGCTGTGCTCAGCTTGACTAATACAGGCTAACTAGAAGGTGATGTGGACATTTTTAGGGTTGATTAAAAACAAAAACAAACCAAACCAAAACACACACCCCCAATCTCCTCTTTAAAACCAACAGAAATACTACTTTTGAGTTGTTACTTAAGAAATCATGCCACTTCTATATAGCTTCTTAGCAATATGGGAAATACTGAAATTTGTTGGTCCCAGAAAGAAAGGCTTGTATATCGCATTCCTGCTATGTGAGAGGGAAGATAAGCTTGGGGAAAAGGAACAGTGGAGAGATAAGAGCCTTGGAGGCTAGGATGACTGTCCTGGTGCTTGGGGGAAGCCCAATCCTATAAGGCAGAGACAGCTATGCATCAAACAGTTCTGTCCCGAGGGATGAACATTACCTAAGGCAAATCTAGATATATCCGTCATATTTATAATCACTTTGAAGTCTTGTCATTTTAGTTATAGCTCTGTTTCAGTAAGCCTGAAATAGCTGGCATTAACCGAGATGTTTGACCACCTGATGAAAAATGAAACTCATGAACTTCTATGATCTACACATATGAAGATCTTCTCAGTAAATAGAAGTGTTGTTTGTTGTTAATCCTGAGGAACAGGGATGCATTTTGGTAAGTTTGTTTTGTTTTGTTTTTAAATCCCACAGCTTTTGTTAACTCAGCCTTTTCTGTTCCAGGAGTTTCTCATGTCAGGGTTCTCCATCTGCAGTTTCATAAGAGGACAAGTCCAGCATTTATGCAGATATTCAAAACTTCAGTCAAACAGGTAAGGGCTGTGAAATACTCAGAAATAGATGAGCATTGATCCCTAGCCTGATTCAGCGAGGCATTTACATTCATGTTCTATGAGGAAAAGTTGCATGCTCATAAGGAAAACACCTATCCTTTTACTATAGTTTTAGGTGCTTTTTAGTTTCCTTCATAATGTTACCAAAAGAAACACTGGCCAAAGTTGTATTTGGCTTTCAGTACATTGCATCATTTCCTTTTTGGCAGCAAACATTCTTGTTCAAAATGAAATTTCCCAGCAAGGTAGCCTTTAGCAAACGGATGACATTTAGAATTTTTTTTTTTAATGGTTTAACAATTCAGATTATTTTCAGCATTTTCAAGGAGTGAGGATGAAGTTTTCTTTCTTTAATTGGAAGACGTCAGTAGGGGTAATGTGCTAAAATGATGAAAAGTAATTTGGGAAAGCAAAATTAGCACAATCTGAAACAAAACTTTGAAAACAGCAAGGACAGATACATATATCATTTGTCTGTGGGAAAAGTTTTTGACTCAGTGAGACATTCAACTCTGAGTTTTCCCAGACAATCAGACATTAGAAATGTTAGCTACAGGACCCAAAATTCTAAGGTTCTATGTGTTCTTACCAAGATTACCTTTCTGACAAAATCTAGCAAGGAACATTGGTTCAGCATATTGACCTGACAGTAATGTCACAAAAAAAGGATGTTGAAAGTGGAACAAGAGCCTCAAAATTGTTTAGTCTATTCCTTCACCCACAAACTTGTAATGATTTTATTTTGCTACAGGTCACCACTTTACTAATATCCAGGTGCTCAGGTAAAGCATTTGTCTGTGAGGCAGCTTGCCAGCCAGCTGGCTTTCCTGACGTGATCCACCCTGTCATCTATACCTGGCAAGTGCCAGGGGGACACACACTGAAGGACCTGGGAAGGAAGCAAGCTGTCTCTTCCCTGACTGAGCTTTCTGAACAGATCAGTTCCTCTACTTGGAGGTGGCCTTCTTTCCCACCAAGCCATTTTCCACTCCGTGCTCTATAACTTGACTCTACTCTCAGCCTGACACAAAAAGCCTGTGAGCTTGCTTTGCTATTTCCGCAAAAATTTGTGTGGAGAACACTTTTCTTTCAAACCCTGCAGGTACATTGCTGATGCCAACAGTTTATGAAAATTGGTCTGATTATTCCAGCTGGTTATTGTACTTGAGGACAGACGAGTTTGCTTTGTCCGATTTTGAAATCTTCTTACAAATCAGGCATTTGAAAGATGGACTTAAGTTCAAATGTCTCAGAGTTCTTCTGCTTGGGATGAGTTGCAGTGAAAAAGGATAGAGAAAGAGAGAAGAAAAGTTAGGATCAAACAGAGCAGGTAGGGTGAAAAATAAAGAATTGTATGTGAATCCTGGAAGAGAGTTGGAGAGAGGGGCAGATTTTAACATTACGCCCGGATGGTATAGCCAGGATGGGATTTTTGTCAATACTGAGTGGATGGAACTCAGACCTAGGCAGTACTGTTGTTACTGTACCACAAATATGCCTCCCTGCCATGAGGCAGATATCACCTCTATTGATAGAAACGCAGTGGAAGAGAGTGGGAGGGAAAATGGGGGTTAAAGAAGGGAATCCAAAGGCTTGTACTATAGAGCATGTTTTACAAACTCACACCTAAGATGACCACTACAGTCCTAAGCAAAGACAAATACAAGGAAACTGACTATTTACAGTCCCTGAGCCCACACCTGGTTTAGTCAAGGTAAGTCCACCCTTGAAATACCCCCCAAAAAAGGGATACACCAGCTGCTGGCACCTCCTGCTCTCACCAGACCAGCCTCTCCTCCTGCTCCTGCATTCAGAGGCTGTCTGCTCTTTGAGCCTGTGCACTGCATCACTTCATCATGTGTGAAAAACTCTTAGTCCTCCAGCATCCACTCCTTACTTCTCCTACGTATGCTTGCTGTGTTGCAGCATGTGTTGCTCGTGAGACATAGTTTACAATGGTAAGCATTGATAAAACCTCACTTAGAATTTTGTACACAATTTAGGTCTTCTGAGGAGAACTCACACTGGAAAAGGTTCAGAGAAGAGGCCCCTAACAGAGCTAGGCAAGAACATCAGAGCAAGGCTGAGTGGGGTGTAGCTGGTCTATGCATAACCTGAGGCACAACAGAAGAGTTTTTTCTAGAGAGTAAGTTTAGGTCAGGGAAAAAAAGATGATACAAGCCAGTCATTTCCCACATGTTGTCTGAGAATTACAATAGTCCCAGTAATCAGAGTAAAAAGCCTCTGGGCACAGCCTTCCCATTAGAGCTGTGGAGACCAAAAACCTAACCAATCTTAATCTGAAGCTTGATAAAGTTATGCAAAAGAAAGCAGTAAGAAACAACAGTTACAGGGCTTAGTGATAACAAACTTTACATTGTTATCATCTTCAAAAACTAAAAGTGACACTTTTTGTGTTTTCTTCTATTAGAAGAATGACAAATGATAAAAAACATAGCAATTAAATTCAGAAATTTATCAATAGATTTTTTAAAACCTGTGTAGTATACTGTATTCATTTGTCATAGTTCTTCTATTTTGATAAATCTCATGAAAGATGACATGATCTTATATATGCACTAAAGCAAGCCTATTTTTGCTACCAAGAATGTAATCTCATCCAAACTTTCAAGTTTGCCAGACATTACCTGCTTCCCACAAAAGCATTTTGTTGCTCTCAGTAATTGCACAAAATGGAAATTAATTACTGACAGAGTCTTGTCTGAGATTTCTTATCATTTTTTGCAAGACTCTAAAACCTTTTTTACATACTGATGCAACATTGGCTTCTTTCCCCATGCTCTTTGAATCTTCCCTAATGACTGAAGATGTATTACGTTGCATCTTCAGTGGATTAGACAGCTCCTCAGCAGCATTCCTTTGAAACTCATGGGAGAAAACCAGTTAGTTCCTGCAGACATAAAGTGTTTAACTTCAGAAGTTGCTGTTGAATATCCTCTTGGATTAGTGCTGGAAATAGAAGGATTTTATTGTCACTTGAAGAAGCAAATACATCATCCAGCTGGTTTCCAAATGCAGTGTTCCACATGGATTGAAACCCGAGTGTCTCAGATAATGTCTTCTGTGGGTATGCCATTATAGTCACAGCCATGATAAACACCAGACCAGAAAATCCTGTTGTTCTTAAATGACTAGCAAACACATCCCAAGTGTTAAGGTTTGCCATGAGCTCAGGAAAATATATTGAACCCAGTGTATTTCCACTACTTCCTGCATTTATAGGCATATTTCTTCTTCTTGGCATCACGGCCATTGGGAAGTGCTTTAAAACAGGGCAGTAATTAGAAAGGAAAGAAGAGGTGCATTTACCATTAAAGGGATATTTGTTTATTGATGAAGTAGAGTTCTGTTTGTGTCCTCCTTTTTCACTATCCTGAAAAACTATACACACCGATTTCTCTCTTTGACAAGGTTCAACTGACAGCAGCTTCTGGAAAAGTTCTCCGTTTACTAATTTAATTACTTTTCCCTGTTTCCCTTTTTGTCTTTGTAGTTGATTTAGTGCTGTGCAGTGAGTGTCCCAGATGGTCAGTCTGGGAAGCAGACATGGACGTTTTCAAAGAGACAATGTTGATTCCCTTCAGACCCACCATGACCTCCTCCTCCCACCATGCTCATCCCTACTCATTCACAGATTTTTAATCCCCAATAAACACCGTATTTAAATATGGGAGGAAAGGTGGACCACAACTTGAAACCAACTAAGGGTACAGGAAATCATGACTGACATTGGCAGAATATCATTTAGCAGAGCCTGGTACCATTGTTTGCAGCACAGATACAACCAACTGGCCATGTTATGCTTGACTAAGAACTAGACAAGGGAGGGGGATCACATGTGAATAGAAAGTGATATGAGAGGAGATGAAGAAAGCTGATGTGCTCAAGACAAGGTCTGAGAAAGCTGAAAGTGATGAAAGCCTTTCTGGATATATTAGTCCACCCTAGTAACAGCAAAAGTCACTATCCCTTTCTGCCCTTTTGCACAAAATAAGAAACATTTTGTTATAAACTTGCCACAGAGTAGACACAGGTACTGTATGCTCTGAAGTACTAACTTGCTTGCCTGTGGACAACTCTGTCTTTGCAATATTTCTTTTAAAACCAAAAACGCAGCAATAGGAAGTACACTTGCATTATTTTGTCACTCATTCTGACTTGATAACTTTAGTACTACATAGACAAATAGGTATCTGCATTTAATTTATGGTCTTGAAGTTGAGAAAAGTGAAATACAGGGAGAATCAAGCTCAAAACCAGATATTTTACAGCAATATCAAAACCAAAGCTGATGTTCTGAAGGTGTAGCTAATTTTCCATAACTGTTAGTGACTTCCTTCCACCACTTCACAAAAGGAGATTAATGTGTACTATGTGAAATTATTTGATGGCTTATGGAAGAGAGTTACTATATAACTGCATCTGAGGTCTGCAATTACAAGAATATGAAATTATACTACACAAGTAGAGATATTATTGCTTTTTCTAGTATCATATGGAAAAGTTTTCTGCAGTGTTATAATTACAAGCAGGAGACTTTCACTGTATAGGTAGTGCCAAACAATAATTTCTTCTCATTAGCTACTTGTTAGTAATCATTTTCTCTACTGCAGGGAGAGGGGGAAATCACAAACTAAAATGATGTAAAAAAAATTAAAAACTACAACAACAACAGCAACAAAAAAGCAACATGTATTCCTTTGTTTCAGGAATACAGCACCCTGTTCCAAATTAAAACAGGCAAAATACTGGCAAGTGTTTATGAAAAACATAAAGCATCAAAATTATTTGATGAGAAATTAGGGTGTAGTACCCAGAAATCTCCCAAAGTCTTGGTCTACAATTCAACATTTTGCCGCTGTGAAGTATGGTTTTTCAACCAGATTTCCCTAGAAAATTAGGTATGCACAGTTATTCTTTCTCTTTCTTATGAGTCCACTGGCCAACACAATAAAGGATACTAGGCTCAGGAATATTAAGTATTTATAAATACCATGAAGATCAGCAGCTGGTAAAATGAGAAAGAATCTGCTAAATGTCTCCCCTGAGGAAGGAAATGCTGCAGTGCCACCACACTGGCGCAGCCAGTCAGAGCACTCAGGGCAGAGGACACGGGCGAAGGAACTGGCCATAGTGGGAAAACCAGGATCTGTGAGGCCTAAGGAAGCCTGCAAAGTAACTGAACTTTAAGTGGAGAGCATGGTGTTGGGGTATAGGGTTCACTGAAAACCAGGGTTCATTAGTTCCAACATCTACAGAACAAGTTGCTTTGATTAGAATAGTTGTCCACAGACAATCCCTACTGAGATTGTTGTACTAGAAAAATGATGACTTACAGTGTAACAATTAAGGCTCTCTCAGGCTAGGGTCTTTTCTTTTGCTAAAACAATGTTAATACATGGAGGGTGACAGTCAAACAGCGTTGGTCTGTGTGCAGAAAAGCTAGAAGGAATTTCATGCAGTCAGTGCGATACCTCTTGCTGTAATACATACCACAAAACGTTGTTATGCCTCCATGTGATTTAGTGTGGTCCGTAACTGCATTTGGCAGTTTTTCTGATCTAGCAAACTCCCTTTAAATGCAAGCACATCTGCTTTTTTCCTTAGTGTATCATCCTGTTTGAATGGGACAACAAACGCTCCACCAACTTCTGTGTACAGCAGATACTAGACACACATCAGGTGTACATGTCCACTGTACATACGTATAAGTCAACCCTATTTCAGCTTCTTCCTCCTCAGACATCAAACAAATTTAGCAGTCTCATCTGAAAAGTTTTTTAAAATTTTCAGACCTCTAAGCTGCATAGTGGAAATAAACAATATAACTGCCTTCTACAAACCCTGTGTAAGCAGGACCAGAGGAAAGCCCTCTACCTGGGTGCAGCAGAAGCAGACGTGCAGATGTGATCGTTAGTAAAGTGCTTCAGTTTTCCGACAAGAGGGGACAGCTTGCACAAACTTGAAAATATTGGTGCAGCACTTGTGGAAGGGAGTCAATTATAATCACAAAAAGAACAATACCCTTCCTCAGCAGGCTGTGTGGTGGAGCTGAAGCTCCTTTCTCCCCATAACTCTTGGCCATGTTGAGCTCTTGCTACTTCCTCCACAATCTAATGACAGTTTGTTTTCAATTGAATTTTAAGTTCACCTTCAGTCCTTAGTCCCTTGCAGCAATTGGTAACGGGCTTTTAATTGCTCATTTACTGAATGACGAGTACAGGGTGGACTGAAGAAGGCTCTGATGATACTTAAAAGGCGTTGAATTTTCTCTAAAGATGAGCCCAAGCTGAATTCCTAGAGTGACTCTTTGCTTCCAGAGATCTGATGTGCATTCAAGACTTTGACTATCTTTCCTAATCCTAATTGTGAGAAAGCTCTAATTCTCATCGCAGACAAAAATTAAAATCCAAGCTCCCCTGTACTACAAACTCCAGATTACACCTTACAAGGAGATGGTTGTGGACCACATTTTACTCAAGAGTGGTAGCTTGGATGGGGAAGAAAGTGGTTTAAATAAGGATGTAATGGCAGTAGTTACCATCAATGTTCCTGAGAGCAACTTTTTGCAGGAGTCAGGGTAATATATTAAATGCCAATAAAGTTCAGTGGTAAAATATGGGGGAAATGGGAAGGAAATAATGCATTTTATTTTGTGATTCTCTGTCCAAATGTATTTGCATTTTACTGAGACACCAAAAGACAGTTAAATAGGCAATTCGTTGAGCAAATCAAGGCATATTTACCCACAGGCTTATTCAAAGATGAAATCTGGGTATTTTAATAAGGACTGAAATTTTCTATTTTTTGAAGGAAAAGGAGCTAAGACATTGCTTGGGCTAAATTATGAAATGCAGGAGAAGCTCTTTCCCTATTAGTATTTCTCAGCTGTGCCTGTACTGACATAAAATTGTCACTTGTACATTTGAATGTAAGAGACCATCTTCCCTGCTACTAGGACTTAGGCACTTCTGCCACAGTTATCTGAATTCAAGCACCGGTGCCTCATCTTAGTGTCCAGAAATCTCTCTTGACATGCTTAAGCAGAGTCACAGCAAAACTCCGCACCAATTGGAAGGTCAGATCTGAGGAACTGTGCCTGTGAAATCCAGAGCTGGGCTCTGGACAAAATTTTCTTCATGTAAGGTTTGGATCAAGCAGAATGCAGGTTGAGAGCCCTCACCAATGCCCCAGTCACTTGACCATCCTTCTCTGCTCCTAGGAAACTCAGAGTACACAGTTAGCTGGGACATCACCTCTGCTCATCGCCTCTGGTTCACAGCCACTGATAGACTTGCACGTGAGAGAAAGCCATGTTGGAACATTTACTGTCAGTAAAGCTGCTGGCACTATAAATAGTTTTTGAATCAGTCAAATTGCCTCAGTTTCCCAGTCTAAGTTTAAATCTCTGCATCCCAAAGTTCCCGCTGAAACAATGCTCAGCATAGGCCAACATTTCCATGTAGCTGTGAAATACACATCTGGCTTCCAAGGCAGCAGATAATCATTAGGGGAAGCTGATACAAATATAAAACAAAAACATCTTCTAATTGCTCTGAGTTCTCCTCTTAACTCTCAAAGGCACCGAAGAGATAGATTTTTAGTTTATGCTGAGTGGCAGTTTCTGTTTCCCTTGAATTTAGAGCAAAAATCTAGTCAGCCTCAATGGGTGCAGGCTAACACCTGTCTGTTTTAATATTCCATCTCCATCCAGTTTTTGGGTTGATATTCACAGTATGTGATATACTACCTAGCTGGGGCCTTGTGGGGACAATTTTCCAGTGATCTGCTTAGCTGGTAGACCAAAACTGGCACGGATTAGGTTATTTTTAAACTACCTAATCATGGATGATATTTTCTGGTGTCTTCAGCATTACATAACAAGATATGTCATGAAAGATCCGTTGTTACAAACCAAATTATACAGCCTATCTTACAAACACAGGATTAAGAATATTTGTGTTTTATTTAAAATATAATTTACACTTATTTCCTCATTTCCACTCTTAATTTTCATGCAGAAAGAAAAGCCCCCCAAGCCCACAAAATCTGGTCCAGTTACTTTCTGTCTGTGAACTCACATTTCATGTTCTTGATCTTTGTGGTGGAAAGCTGAAAACTTATTGTTTTACAGACTGATTGACTACTATTTTTGTTTAACAGTAATGGCACTGCTCCTCCATGACCTCAGAAATTATATTTGTATCATCTAGCCAGCCACATAATCTACAACCAGCAACAGAGGATTCAATTAACTGCAACAAGGAGTCTAGTGTGGTTAGAGGTAGTCCCTCACACCAACTAAAGGTAAAAAGACAAATAAATAATAATTAAAAAAAGAAATTAGAAGCAAAATACTCCACCCCCAGTCCTAAATCAAGCCACCCTCATCATCTTTAGATGTTCAGCCACCCTTAGGTACTTATCACTGAACACTACAGACCCAGAGCTTTTAGGAAACACTCTAACGTGGGATTATCACAGAATCACAGAATTTTAGGGGTTGGAAGGGACCTCAAAAGATCGTCTAGTCCAATCCCCCTGCTAGAGCAGGAACACCCAGATGAGGTTACAAAAAAAATCAGCCAGTATCAGTTTTTTATTTTCATGTGAAATGCCATGATCAATCTTCAATCTGTTGACTGGTTGTCTGTTGATTTTTTTAATGCATTAAAAATACAGGCAAGAGAATTCAGTAGTAATTACATTTTTACACAATTAGTCTGTCTTTTTAGGCCAGCCCAGAGAATTATGCTAGCTGTGGGAGCTGTATAATAATGATTCGATATATAGGGAGTAACCCACAGTGTCTAATGGTTTATAATAAATACTTCAGAGAAGGAAAGTCAGGGTACACTACATATTTCATTCTGTTGGCAGCAAGATACAAAACGCTGAATCAACTGGTGGTTGTATGTGAGAAGTGTGTTGTCTAAATAGATTTGTATGTCTAGGCAATTCCTCCTAATATGAAGGTTCTTAGCTGTCATTGCATCCTGTATGCCATATGAAACCAGCAGCAATATTAACTGACCTGTGTCTACTCCATAAAAATTTCCAAATTAAGAAAGGATAGGCATGAATTCCTGCAGAAACTTTATCCTAGCTGGTAGAGAACTCTTACAAGATGCTTTCCTGAGACTTTTTAAAATAGGAGCAAGCTTTGTCCCACCTTGATGAGCAGAGGATCTATCAGCATGCAACTGTCCTAACAGACGACTCTGTTGATCCAGATACACCGGCAAACATCTCCATTGTACAGGACTGATGTTCCAACACTGATGCCAGGATATCTTTATGTTCTATACTTGACAAGAGGAAATAAAAATCTCTGCATGCTTTTGACATGCTTGTCTTATTTATGCCATCTGAGGCAGAGTGGTTTATTCTTCAAAGGTTTAAGCCTGAAGACGTTAGTCTTGTATAGCTGCACAGACCACGTAAAGCTCACAGGATTCAGAGATAAGCCACTCCCGGCTGGAGCCTCTGAACTCCAGAACGATGAATAGAGGTGAATAAAACTGAGCCAAAACAGACCGTGTACAGAGAAGATGGCTATTTCTACATTCTTGCAGAACTACACCTCTACTTAAAGGCTATAATTTAAAAGGAAGAAAGAGGAGGGCAAAAACCTGAGCTGCCAACAGTTTTTTCAGAAGTAATGAAAGTGAACAAGAAGTCTATGAATACAGCCTTATGCCTGGCACTCAGATATTGCAATGGCAGAGGTGGCCCAACAATGCAATTATGGGGAGTGTGAAGGGAAAGGATTGGGGCTGGAAGAGAATCTACTTTATAACTTTGACCTGAGGCTCAGTGTTTAATATCCGGGTACAACCCAGCTCTCAGGTTCACCCTTGCTTGGATCATCATACATCCTTCCATCCTCTGCCTCCACGCACACATTCACTATAAGCTGTTCTTGTCATGGTGACACCTGCACCATCCTCTTTTCTGTTTTACATTCTTCAGTCTCCTTTGGCTCTATTTCTTCTTTAGCTACATCAGTCTGTGGAACGGCATGTTTCTCTCACACTACACACAAAGCAACCTCCTCTAATTGTATCTTCTCTCCAGAGACATAGGTTGTTTACCCTGTGATTCTACCTCAACTGTCATATTTGCTTTTTGATTTTTGTAAGGAGCTTATCTGAGTCAACTGCAAGCTAAGTCTGTTTAATTTAGTCCTCAATTATCATAGTTATAGTGCTAAATAATAAAGTATTCATAACATTTTATTTTCTGGACATATTATGTTAAAGATAGTACAGAGGAGTACACCACATATTCACTTTCCTATATGCTGTTTTTGATTGCAGGCAGCAGTGGCTACTCTGAAGGCAGACAGAAAGCACTTTGGAGCATAACCTGTCCATGGATAACAGTTTGTCATAAAATTTATCAATGAAAGCAGGGGGGTTTCTCTCTCTCTCTCTTACCACTTATATACATGTACGCATTTCCTGTCTTCTGAAACTAGAGTCTTTCTCATTATCCATTGAAACCTTTAATCCTCTGGGATCCTACTAAAGTGCTTATTCTTAGTGATATCTTGCTGCAGTGAGCAACACAAGCTAATTATACCTTATCAGTGTTGGTGGAAAAAGTCCACCCTTTTTCAAGGATTAAATTGTGCTATCAGCACAGACATTGCACAGATACCTGTCTCTTTCACAAGCACAGAAGCAGCAATATAAGACATTTTACACTCTGGTTTGTCTCTGCTACTGACTTGTACACATACAGGTGTAACAGGAATACTGTAACAGTCTAATAACAGCCAGGAACTTTATTGCGCTTAGAAGCAGTTGGTCCATTGACTATGGTGAAAATTTATTTGGTTTTAATTAAATTCAGTGGCAATTTGTCACCACTGAATAAGAGCCCTGGATGTCTTTTCTTGAGACAAAATGACCCACAAAGATGAATTATTTTATGGCTGTGAGTCCTGGAGAAAGGCTTCAAGACAAAGCTTACGTCAACTGCTTGGTTTAAGCAGGCCCTATAGGGAGATTTAATAGCATGTGCTCACCCCTGTCCTCTGTGCAATGTAAAAGTGATGGAAAACTGTAGGGTTTCAATCAGCCATCAGGCAGTTCCCACTTCATTCTCTAAATGGAGCAATAAGATTTGTATTGACATAGAAAAATAAACATTGCTGCAGTGTTGATGATATCTGTCAGAAACAAACTCCACTCTCAAATACAATCCTGCCATTCCTGATGAAATGAGCTGCATGTATAGTAGGTTCATTTTCACCCCTTGCCTGCCATGACTTGTTCAAAAGCCCTGGAAATCAGTGGGAAGTTTTTCGACCAGTTTCCAACTGCCTTGTGGTCAGACCTGCAGGGTTCAATATGTGCTACACTGAAACACATACTGGAGTGTCTATCTCTGTTCAAAGTGAACACAGCTGTACCAAGAAGCTATGTATTTGGTCTACTTACGGCACAGTGGATACGGTCACCTTCACTGACAATGAGATGTGCCGTGTCATCTCTCTTTGCATCAGTTTTCTTTGTTAGGCAGTGATCACTGTCCTTTGCAGTGATGTACTTTGTCATACACAGGTGGAATACTCTGTTTAAGCGTGAACTATAATCAACATTAGCCTGATGAACTCATGCTACAGTTAAGCTATTTCTTATGTGCCAACACAACCAGTGCCTGTACTGGGTGAACTGGGAATGGATCTGGTCTCACATTACTGGTCAAAGAAGACATGTTCTCAGGAACCCCGTGCAAATACAGGCCTGGGGAAATCTTCATCCTTGAACTGGTTCTATGTGAGCCAGATACAGCACCGGAGAAATCATTGCATTGGAATACCAGAGCTGGTCCCTTCCTCCACCAGCTTGGATTTGAGGACAGAACTGCCTTGAAGTTGTATGTTATCCCTACCCTGTTTTCCTCACCCTGCTTTTGGGTAATCCACTTAATGGAATACTGGGTAAGAATGAGTCTTCACAAAGGGCTCTGGAAAGATGGGCTGTGGAAGGTCAGCCCTGGATTATCGGAGCATTAAAACTGCATTGCAGTCTGGTGGTTTTGATCACCTTTGTAGTTGCCTTAACCAGCTTCTAAGAAGTATGAGCAAGACTATCAAGAGGCAAAAATGTCAGCCAGACACAACATGTAGCTAGAACCATGGTTCATAGCTGTACATGGAATCACAGGAAGGAGAAAGGATATAGGAGACTAGAGGGTGAAAAAAAAATAACCTAGACCAATATCTTGACATAGTCCTCACACCTCCCCTCATTTGGCTTTTTATACCTCCTAGGCTTTGTACCTCCCCTTGCTTCTTAGGCCCTGGTGCATCTCTTCACCAGCAGCCAATTTTGGATCACTTTTGACTGCAGCTGCCCTAGAGTACGCATCTTAGGCAAGGCAGTGATCACAGAGATGGCATAGGGGCACAACCTGCCAGAGGATGACTTCTGCACTCCTGAGAGATTCTTGGAACAAAAAGGCAGAGAATCAGCAGTTGTCTGGCCTTGGATTGATGCAGCTGTCCATGAACAAGCAATCCTGTGGTCAAAAACTGGTGGAGCTTCCTTTGCAGGTCTGTTGCTGAGCCGTGCTTTGTATTGTTCAGACACAGATCCAGATCTTGTCTAGTAGCCTCCTAAGAGGTCAATACAAGTTATTTCTTTTGGGACTGACACACTTAATTTGTCAATTTGCTTAAAAAAACCCACTGAGTTTAATTTTCTGCTTGAAAAGCTGGTTTTCCAGTCACCTTAATTTCTGCCAAGAACAGCTTAAAAGAAATTCTAGGCAACCCAAAAGACACCTGCAAAGTATGTGCTGGAGATCCTTTGCAAGTGAAGTCAGTGAGTAAACAGCTCCAGTACAATCAGAGCTCTGGTGATGCCAGTAGATGTTCTATGTTCCCTTTTGACTGCATTAAACCCAGGACTGAGTTCAATGCTTGCTATTGAGCCATGAACTATCACAGGTTGCAAGTTAGAAGATTCTTTACAAAAGACACTAAGAAAGAACAATATTATAGGAGATGTTAGAATAATGAGCACAGCATAGGTTAAAAGCAGCTTCTCACTGACAAGAAAACATTCATCTTACACTCTTAAGCAGAGGAAATATCCATCAGATGGAGTAAAGTCAATTGGCTGACAATTCTACTTCACAGAATCACAGAATGTTTGGGGTTGGAAGGGACTTCTGGAGATCATCTCGTCCAATCCACCTGCTAAAGCAGGTTCACCCAGAAAAGATCGTACAGGAATGTGTCCAGGTGGGTTTTGCACACGTCTGGAGAAGGAGACTCCACAACATCTCTGGGCAATCTGTTCCAGTGCTCTGTCTCCCTCAAAGAAGTTTCTCCTCACATTTAGATGGAATGTCCTATATTTCGGTCTATGCCTGTTGCCCTTCAGACTATCATTGGGCACCACTGAACGGAGTCTGGTCCCATCCTCTTGACATCCACCCTTGAAATATTTATAAGCATTGATAAGATCCCTTCTCAGCTTCTCTTCTCCAGGCTTAACAGACCCAGCTCTCTCAGTGTTTCCTCATAATGAAGATGCTTCAGACCCCTAATCGTCTTCATAGCCCACTGCTGGACTCCCTCCAGTAATTCCTTGTCCTTCCTAAACTGGTGAGCCCAGATCTGGACACAGTACTCCAGATGCGACCTCACCAGGGCAGAGTAGTGGGGGTGGAGAACCTCCTTCAACCTGCTGGTCACACTTTTCCTAGTGCACCCCACGTACTATTTGCCTTCTTGTCCACAAGGGTACATTGCTGACTCACGGTCAACCTGTTGTCAACAAGAACTCTCAAGTCCTTCTCTGCAATGGTGCTTTCCAGCTGGTCTACCGCTCACCTGTACTAGTGCCTGGGGTTATTCCTCCCCAGGTGCAGGACCTTACACTTTCCCTTGTTGAACTTCATCAGGTTCTTCTCTGCCCAGTCCTCCAGCTTGTCCAGATCTCACTGAATGGCAGCACAGCCTTCTGGTGTGTCAGCCCTTCCTCCCGGTTTGGTATCATCACCAAACTTGCTGAGGCTCCACTCAGTCTCTTCATCCAGGTCATTGATGAACAGGCTGAACAGGACTGGACCCAGTACTGACCGCTGGGAAACCCCACTAACTAGAGGCCTCCCAACACACTCTGCATCATTGATCACAACCCTCCAAATGCCACAGTATACCTGATCCTCAAAGTCTGAGAAGGAAGGCACACCAATGTCAGGCAGAGATTAGGGTCTTAGAAATCAATTAATACGACAAGTTTTGTGGTGCTACAGAAAGAAAAAAAAAATGACATAATTGCATATCACAAATAAAGGCATTAAGCATGATTTTGTCTGGTTTTATTTTTTTCTCCCTTTTACCTCTCTTGAAATTCTATTACCTCTCTAGAGGATGTCTCTATGGGAACAGAAGGGGCACAAAGAAAGTTATGTGGGCTGGTGATAAGTAATAATAATCACAAATTGTAAGAATTAGAAGCTTTTGTTATTTCAAGTGATAATTACCTACTTCTTCTCCAGTCCTGCCTGTCACTTATGAAATGACAGAACGGTGCTCTTCTTGTTCACTTTATTTAAAATCGTGGGAGGGATTACAGATACTACAAACTTCCGAAATGAGAAACACCAAGACAAAACAGTTGGTTTAATCTGCAAGCCAAGTAAGACATTAATCACTGGAAATAATATAACTACAAACAATGATGAACAACACTGTTCGTCGTGAAACATCACAGATGATGGCACACAGATAAATGAGACAGATGTGTTTCACAGTTAGATTCAAGTGAGGCATAGAGAACACATCAAGAGAGAACTGTGGGAAGGGCAGGATATGCAGTTCCAGCTGAAGGGCCTTGGACAGGTTATACAGAAGCATGTCTTTTTATGAGGGTAAGGAGTGATAGCCCAGGCCAGTGAGAAGGATATCTCAGGTTGGAAAACTGCTCCGGTATGTATGATGTGTGAATGTTGGGCCTGGGCATGTGAATGAGTTGGTCGAATGCTGCCCACAGGATATGCATGGGAACGTGACTGAAAACACAAAATGAGCATGGTGTGTTTGGAATAACGATTATTGAAAAAACATCCTGTCTAACCTCTTGGTCCAGGCCCATATTTGTAAACCTATAAATGGAGAACTGTTAATAAAAGTGATCTCAGCCTGGCTCAGCTCTGCTCTGCTCTGCCTGGCTCCGCTCTCACTGCTAACAAGAACTCTGTGTCTGTGCATTTCTGTCCGCGTCTGTATGGGTTGTTCCTCATCACCGCAGAGAACGAGTATGAGAAATTGAAGACCTGAAGAGAATACAATTCAAGCAACAGGATTACCATGGGTTATTTGATACAGCACATCTGTTGGTTTTAATTTTTTTAATTTAAATTTTTAAATTGCTTTTCTGATTCTATTTGCACTGATTTATCATAGTAATTATGGTAGACAACAGAGGAATGTTCATTATTGAAGTTACTGTCCCTCAGTCTTGGTGACCAAAGGATTAATTGTGTTTTCCATGCGCCGCATGAATTTGTTTTGCAGAGAAAGAAACTCAAGCTAATGTAAAGCAAGTGACTTGCCCATACTCCACTGGGAATTCCGGAACTTTGTTCTACACAGGGCTGCAGTCCCTGGCAATAATGGCAAAGCTGAATTTACACATTCTGGGGGAGCTCTCAGGTTTAGAGATTGTTTCAGGATTTTCTAATTTACCTCCCTAAAGTGCTTTCACACTTTGTTGTTGTTTTTTTTTTTTGTCAGAAAAGCAGTTATGTGTCATACTTGCACTTCATTCAGAACTGCATGGAGGACAAAAGCTATAGATATTTCTCTAAGTTGCTGGAAACAGTGGAAGGGCAGCAGAAAGCACAGAGGCAGAAGCTGTAAAAAACAAAGTAAGCATGGCAGAGATCAAATGCCAGTGTACAAGTGGTGAACATTCTCTGTTTCTTTATGGTGTAAGTTTGCCTCCTGTTTCCCACAATCGGCATAGATGTTCTACACAAGAACAAAGTGCAGCACACAGGCCACTTTAGTTCCAGCAAATGGCATTACTAACATAACACAATGTTACTCTGTGCCTGCAATCCAGTCATTGATTAATTGTCTTGATGGTATTTGCTGTAACACGAACTGGGAATTTCCCTGCAACCTTGGCAAACCTCGCTGTGCAATTAGCACTGCTTGCTTTCGCTGCCAGTTTTTAACATTCCCATCTAAAATATATCTCAGACTGCTCCAACACATAAGGTGGACACTTTTCTTTCAGCAGTTCATGGTATGTGCCAATAGGATTCACTTCTAACAACTTGGGAACACAGACTCTGTTAACAGTAAGAGCTTAAACGCCACATCTTCTCAAATTTCACTCTAATTAATTCAGGCATCTGTGAAGAAAAACTTGAATTTAGCTCTTGATTTTAACTACTTGTAGAAGAACAGCCACCAAGTCTGAACTCTTCTATATCCTTACAAGAGTGAAATAGTGCGGAGAGTCTCTAAAGACACTGCCTTCCTGCAATATGCTGGTCATCCAGGTGCAAAACACTTGCCTTTCTTGGGATAAGTCATTAAAAAGGTGTTTGTTAAAACACATCATTGCGTTCAAATTTCATCAATGTCTGAGTACCCTGGGGCCAGACTTTAGAGTAACTCATGGAACACATAGTGCACTGATCAGCGATATTTTTACATTTGTGCAAATCAGCATTATTCATAATAATTTTACTAGGTTAATCAGCTGCCACTACCACAGTTACAGAAAACAAGCTGTGATCCATTCTGTCTCCCCTACAAACGACAAGTGGAACAGTGATGCAAATAATTTCTTCCTGTGGTATTTATTTTATTTACCAAAAGCATCTCAATGCAGAGATCCACAAAGTACAATCCTTACCTGTTCAACATTTTCACTAAAACACTGTTTAAGGTCATGGTAAGCTGTTCACAGAAGTACATTAAATGCTTTTCAATTAAAAATTTAGGAAAAAAAAAACACAACGTATTGGAAATCAGAAAAACACTGAGGTCTGGCAGCAGCCCAGTGTTTTAAAACCCTTTGAAACAGCTGTTCTGGAGATACAAAGGAAGTCTGTGGTCTCAAGTCTGAACAAAGCTGTTAGCGTATTGTGTTTCACTCTCAGGAAAAGATAGTACTGCCATTAACAAGATATGTGGAAATAGACAAGAATCGGTATGAAAATCTTCTAGGCATTTCCATTGTAGCTATTTGTTCATTGTCTGGTGCTGGAAATCAAGTTGTCAGTCTTCTTTCAATAGCACAATTTTCTATGCTCTCAGGCCCTCAGCAGCCCACCTGATGTGCTGCGTCTGAAGAGAAGCTGGCAGGACTCCTGATATTACTGAATCCAAGCACCCCACAAGAAACAAAGCGGGGGTTGCAGGCTCTAGTCTTCTGATTACCTCTGTAAGTTTCTGGGGACCCTAGGAAAGCTGGAACAGCAAATCAACAAGGAATCTCACTACAGCTCTTCTGAAGGGGAAAGTATTTTCTTTAATAACATCTTCTACTTTGGAAAA